>NC_073382.1:19999012-21199012 GCF_028641065.1 Leucoraja erinaceus
TTGAGTAGCGGAGAAAGGGTAGCAATAAATAAGTGTATACTTTCTCCTACTCCTTTCCGAACATGTAAGATTTAATTTGTGATGTTCATGAGAAGTTAATCAATGAATTGTGTATAGGTTTATTGTTCATTTCATTTTATTGTTATTTTGCTTTGTTTTTAACTTTTTTTGTTTTACATGTTCAAACAAAATAAAATAAAAGATATATATATCTTAACTGTGTATATTGTGTTCACAGCGTTGTTAAGTTGCAGCAAATAAGAATTTCATAGTTGCTGACCTATGTCAATTAAACACTCATGTCTCTTCATTTCCTGTATATAGGTATGTTACAAAACTTATCTTCAGCAGTGCTGCAGTTGAGAGGGAGGCGGGTTTAAATGACTTTTTTCTCCTGCTGTTGAAATCGATCTTTGTCAGGCTGTTTAGCTGCTGAAGAAAAATCGCTCCAACATCCGTTTTATCTATTTTTTTAAATAATAGCAGGAGTAAAATAAAAATCGTCTTCTAAAGCCGTCAATGCCGACAACGGGACTGATCTCACGTACGGGACAAAGCAAGGAAAGCCGTTTATTTTTACATGTAAACATGCTTCTTAGGAATTAAAATTTCACGTTGCGAAAAGGTGATTTAGGATATGAATCGGCAGTGGTTTTCCTGCCAATATGGGGTTAAAATTCACGGCAAATGCAACGTTCCAATCGATCGCGTTCCACAAAATCCCACTCGCAAGATGATTAAAATGGCCATTAATTTACGGAAATTAAACACTAAATTCCTTCCATTTGGCTTATAAATTCATGACAATGAAATTAAAAAATCATGTTATATTGTGAATTCTTGTGTGAATGTTATTTGGACACTTAGGCTATTTAAAAATGTTAACTTTTTCTTAAGAAATGGATAGATGTTCAGATCTAGTAATTGAATTTTGTAATTAGCTACAATTAGGTAATTAACTAATTATATGCTTTAATTTCAGGTCATAAAAGGAAGATTGTTTTATATTTGTTTCAGAATGCTTCAATCTATAATAACTGAAAATTTCATTCCGTTTTCTTAATTTTTAAGAAGGTTTTGGGCTTTTGGCTGTCCTTAATCACAGCTTTTGAGTGAAGTCAATGGAAAAGCAATAGGGAACAAGATGCTAATTTCCGAGTATAAAAATGGCCATAACGTTTTTAATACTGAAGATATGAAAGTGAATTAGGTGTCAAATTAAACTTCTTTGTATGCTTTATCTTATGGAATAAATTGCACTTGATTTTTAAAATCTCAAAATTTTGTAACATTGCTACTGTATAGGAGAGTGTTTTCTATGATTCCTAAATTCTTCCCATATTGGCTGAAATGGGAATAGACCTAAGATTCTTGTGTGTTAACCTCTCAATGAACATCATTGGTATGAAATCTTAAGAAAGCTGTTTAAGGGGATAAGGTTACACAAAAAGCTGGAGAAACTCCTGGGTGCAGCAGCATCTCTCAATGAGCGACAATCAGTCTAAAATTGCCCGAAACGTGCCTATTTCTTCGCTCAAGATCTGCTGCAAGAAAGCTTTTCTTGTAATCTGTTGCACACAAGCATTATGAAGGGGAAGAATGTAATAAGACAAATGATGCATGGGGAAGTACCAGAGTTATGAAAGACACTGAAATTGCAAGGCTTCCTTTCAGAAATGGAAAATATCTCTAACGTCCAACTCACATAATTTATTATGTTTTCCAACATAAGATTGTTGAGGTAGTAAGACTAAATAACAAGTGTTTTTTTTAAACATTTCAGTCCAGATTTGCAGTTGAATATTTACTTCTAAATTGCATTTTATTTTGTTTTTCTTTGATTGGTGATGTTCAAAGTGCAGAGAAATCTAAAATGAATATGAAAATTGTACGGTGTGAAATAAGGTTAACTTGACATGTCATTTAGTCTTAGCTCACCGTTACTAAGGGTGTCGATAGTAATCATTGCACAGCTCTGTTTGAGGTAAAATTCAATTGACACTTAGGAGATATGTGTTGAAGAGATGAAGTTAACAGATATAAAAGCCATTTTGTTATTTTTGTACTGAATTCAACTCGAAGTACCTAATGTCTACCATTAGTGCATATAATTACTTCATAAATAATTCTAAGGATTTTGCTTCCAGTGTTCTAAATGGAGTTCTCAAATGTTCTCAGAGGTCAGAACGCAAAAAGTTGACACTCCATGTAGTGACTCATTGTTGGAAGAGTGAATTTTTTGGATTAGATCTTAATATTTTTTTTAAATGGAAGGTAAGGGATTCCTTTGCATTGTTGTTAACTGAAAACTGTGACAACATTATAGTCTGGCAGAATAGTAATAAAAGGGTAAATCCTCTGTCAAACAGAACTGGAATCAAAATTGTTTGTATGGATATAACTACCCTCCACTCACTGCATTTTTCTATGGGAAATGTATCTTTCTTTTGCTCCACCTTTTGAACAGACTTAGGTTTCTGTGTGAATTGCCTTCATTTGTTGAATAGGAGTGTTATCTGTAATTCTGTAATTCATAAATTCTGCCTCATTCTAAATCATTACATAATTTTTTCTTGCTTTGTTATTAATAGATGAATACACTTCTAATCGGAGGTCTACTTTGACGTACATTTGTGTGAATAAATAAACGTTGATATAATTCCTATATTTCACACCCATTTATTGAAGAGGGTAGAGGGAGATGACGGCGATCATTGGACAAATGGCCCAGCATGAGGAACCAGAGGATCTTGCATTCTGCGCCCTCTAGGTTAGCTGATGGAACAAGATTGGGCCAGGGAACATGGACTGAAGATGGTCATGCAAGGAAAGGACAATGGTTCATGGGATGACAGGGATGGCGGCAATGGGCCTTTATGGCCAGCTGCAACTGAGACAGTAAAATGGCACCAAAATAGACTCTTCTGTACATTCAAGTCCAACAGTGGGGTTGTGCTCATGTATGCTGATAGCCTTGCTGAGTGGTATGCAACCAAAAAAGCATTTCAATTTTCCTGGCTACACGTCTTAATAAATAAACCATTGAACCATGAACCATTGAAACATTACATAATTTTGTCGCCATCCTATTTCCAACTATAACTTCCAGATTTATCTTTTCCATTCTCCAAACAATCCTCTACATCTCTGATAACATCTCCTTTCAGTCATCTACATTGCAGGCTGAAAAAATATATGAATTAGAAAATCAGCTTTAATTGCTATCACAGCTTTAACCCAACCAAATATATATATATTCTCCCGAGACCTCCAAGAATGTAATATGCTTTAGAGCAATGATTTCTATCTTTGGGCATTTGATCTAAAGTGCCACAACCTGCAGGGCAGAACATGAAAAGCAAGAATCAAATTTAAGAGTAATCCAGATTCCAAATTTGGAAATACAAAGAAATACAAATAAATGTAAGCAATCCATAGAAAGGAAAATGAAGAGTAGAACAAATGGATGGTATTACTGAAGAAAGATTAAAATGGTCAACAGAAATTATTTTTAAAATGTGCTTTCTTCTGACCGATTCAGTTTGTTTACACCATTATCAAAAAATTATAAACATATTTTAAGATGCTAAAATATTTCCTATTTCCAAGTGCACCCTGCCCTACCTTGCCAGTCATCTTTAAGACAGAACCAATGGATAATCACCCAAAATTCACACCATTGCAGTCATGTCCATGATAAACTTACAGTAAGGAATGGAGCTGAACAATCAGTGGAGAAATATAACATTTAAGTGCCATCCCAGTCTAAGTAAACATTGGAAATAAACAACAACAAATGGTGCATGCCCATTCTTACCATACCATTGCACCTAAATATTTCCGAACATTTTAAAGCAACAACCTAATTTGCAAAGAATGGTATTGATAGAGGAATAATATCTCCTAGGTAAGACCATAAAGACATGCAGCATGGAAGCAGACCCTTCAGCCTGTCATATCCATTCTGTCCATTGTAATTATCTCCATTAGTCCCCTTTATCTGCAATTGGCCTGCAGTCTTTCATAGGTTCATAATTCATCGGAGCAGAGTTAGACCATTTGACTCATTGAGTCTACTCCACCATTCAATCATGGCTGATCTTTCTTTCCCTCTCAACCCCCTTCTCCTGCTTTCTCACCGTAACCCCTCACACACTTACTAATCAAGAATCAAAAAACCCCAATGACTTGGTATCCACAACAGACTGTGGTAATGAATTCCACTGATTCAACATCCTCTGACTTAAGAAATGCCTTCTCATCTCCTTTCTAAAAGCACATCCTTTTATTCGGAGGCTGTGCACTCTGGTCCTAGATCCTAGGACTCTCCTACTAATGGGCCTTTCTCTGTTCAGTAAGTTTAAATGAGGTCGCCCTCATCCTTCTGAGCCCCAGTGCCATCAAACACTCATCAAATGTTAGTCTTTATACCTCGGCAATTTAAGACCTTGTCTAGATGTTCCTTAAATATTGTGAACGTGCCTGTCTCCTCCACCTTATCTGGTTTGTGCTCCAGATTCCAGCCAAGCACTGCGCGAAAATATTCTGCCTCAGATATCCTTTAAATCTCCTTCCTCTCAATTTATACCTGTCTTTTTATTTTTGACACCCCATCATGGGGAAAATATTCTTACTATCTACTCCCTTCACAATTTTTGTTTAGGAAGTGTAAAATGAGTGTACCCATTATCACTCAGTTGGAAAGTTAAGGGCCTGTCCCACTTGGGCGTCATTTGCATGTCATTTACGTGACAGGCCGGTAGTGACTGACGCGCGACTGTCGCGCGCAAATCACGCATCATCATGCGTCAGCACAGCTGTCTGGTGCGTGTGACGTCATTAGAATACCTTGCTTCTCTATTCTGCATCATGACCATCATGGAAGAACTACAGATTTTATTGCTACAGTAACAACAGAGACTTCTGTTAGCAGCAGCCCTCCTACTTACAGATCAGCCAGGCAGGAGTACAAGAAAGGCTAGCAAGAAACCCAGGAAAAGGTTGTGTGGATGAGGTTAGAGGTTACATGACGCATAAAAGGCGGGCCGACTGCGTATGGGCGGTGTGCGGCGTCGCATGTTTACAGACGTTGACGCACGGTGACGTCGCCATGCGATACACGTGCGACGCCAATGCGCCAGCGTGCATAAGCGATGCATCACGCAGGTGGCGCGCAAGGATTTTGGTACACTACGAAATCCTGGAGCGCCGCGCGATACCGCGCGCCACTACATGCGATTCCATGCCTCACCCACGCGTCCCCCATGCGTCACGATGCGTTGACCAATTTTCTACATGACGCGTAAATGAGGCGCAAATGACGCCCAAGTGGGACAGGCCCTTTACACTGCTATCACTTAAGCAAAATTTCACTCCTTGTTTTAGCTTCTTTGAAAAAGTTTGGATTGAAAGTACCGGTGCAGTAAGCAGTATTAAGCATTTTAAGGGAGCCGACCCAAATATTACACCGGCATGGTGGTGCAGCGGTAGAGTTGCTGCCTTACAGCGCTTGCAGCACCAGAGACCCGGGTTCGATCACAGTCACGGATGCAGTCTGTGCGGATTTTGTAAGATTTCCCCATGTGGATTTTCTCTGAGATCTTCGGTTTCCTCACACACTCCAAAGACGTACAGGTTTGTAATTCAAATGGCTTGGGATAGTGTAAATTGTCTCTAGTGTGTGTAGGATAGTGATAATGTGCAGGGATCGCTGGTCAGTGCGGACTCGGTGGGCCAAAGGGACTATGTCCACGCTGTATCTCTAAACTAAAAAGCTAAAGAAAAAAAGCTCCACAACATTAGTTGTATTCAGAGGCTGGACATTCAATTGCCAAATATTCAAGGGGACAATTATTACTTTAAGAAAGTTATGACTCCAATTTGCAGCAAACTTCTTTCTTCCAACCTTCAATTGTGTAGTTAGCTCTTTACTTTTCATGTGTTACATGACTGACCAAGGACAGCACTACCAATCTACTCAATACTCAGCACTACTGACTCAATCCAGGCGGTTTTTTTATGAACAAGCACATTCTTCAGAAATTTCTTGCAAAAAACAATCTGCTCATGTCTAATCATGAGATGATCTTTCAGGCTGTTTTCTTCTAAACACCAAGACAAGCCCTGAATATTACATCATACATTGCACACAGCATAATGATTTTAGCTCTTTTGGGAACTTGCAATGTCATATTTAGTGTGCAGAGACATAAATTGCAACATTGGCTTCTTGTTGATGATGAAGGGCTGGGGACACATAACTTGATTTTTTGTTTTGCTGGATAGTAAATAATTTTCTCAATTAATTTAGTGCCGTGGCGTGATTTGCTGAAATAAGGCTCATGCAATTATAACTCATTTATTCGGGCTCCTTCATTGCAAAAAAACGTAGTTTAAGGGATAGAAGTCATCATAAATTGCTGGTAAAAGAATTATGGCTCTTAACCGACAATAAAGATTGACCACTTTATAAGCACCTTATATAAAGTGACTTAACCTCGTGTTAATTTTTTCGCCAGTTAGCTGCGGCTTAAAGGAACAATCGCTCCAGAAATTGCCATTGTCTTCAAATGTGACTGAGGCCCAATATGAGCTAACCATCATCGAGAGCCTCTGTTAATTATGTGCATCTCCAGACATTCAGTGAAGCTCCTTAATTTTCTTTTCAACCGAGCGTCCTTTGGGAAGTAGGTGTTAAGCAATGAGTTGGACATGTGCAGTGGTCATTTGGCTTAACTTAGTATATAACTATAACCAGTTACCTTTAAATGTTATCTGCCTGTAATTATGTGGGTGGGATTTACGCATACGCACTAGTAATTAGTTTTTAGTTTGAAGAAGAAGCATGGGGGAGAGGTCACAGCTTTCGATCATGCACATGTTCCACCATGCACGAGTTTGACTACAAGTAAGATCAAAATGTACTTAAACAAGAAGAAGTTTGGATGAATATCTTACTGTTTTTACCACGACAATAAAGAAACTCATAATTAAGAGACTGTGGTTTGAAGATTTATCTTTCGACAGCATTGAATGTCTTGTGGAGTGCTCGTGGATGCGTATTGATTGTTATCTACTTACCCCTGTCTTCAATCATAGTGGCTAGAAAGATTCATTGAACGATATAATAATCTGCCACTGGATGCACAAAATCAGGTGAGAGCGAACACCATTAAACTCCTCAGAAAATAGTCTATACTAGACTAAGTGGGGCCCTTTGGGTCCCTTGTTCACATGGGAGGGCTGGTCCCCCAAAGCAATATTCCACCTCTCCACCAATTCCAATATTGGTGGCCAGTGGGGGGGGGGGGGGGGGGCTTCTGGAGTGCTAGTATTGGTGTTATGGGCTGAAGGGACTGGTTTCCAGATGGCTAATATGGACATTGTGGGTCGAATGGATTCTTGGGCTGGCAGCTCAGTCACTCAAGCCTGGTGTGCTGGCAGCTCACTCCCGCAAGTCTGTTGGGCTGGCAGTTGACTCACGGCTATTCCTTGAAATTTAATTTCAAGCAGGGTGCAATGCCACAAAATTCAAGTGCAGTTTCATACCACTTCAAGCAGGGTGCAAGGCCACCAAATTCAAGTGCAGTTTCCTATCACCTCATGCAGGGTGCAAGACCACCAAATTCAAGTGCAGTTTCATACCACTTCAAGCAGGGTGCAAGGCCATCAGATTCAAGTACTGTTTCATAACACTTCAAGCAGGGTGTAAGACCACCAAATTCAAGTGCAGATTCATACCACTTCAAGCACGGTGCAAGGCCACCAAATTCAAGTGCAGTTTCATACCACTTCAAGCAGGGTACAAGGACACCAAATTCAAATGCAGTTTCATACCACTTCAAGCAGGGTGAAAGTCTACCAAATTCAAATGCAGTTTCATACCACTTCAAGCAGGTTGCAAGGCCACCAAATTCAAATGCCTTTTCATACCACTTCAAGCAGGGTGCTAGCCACCAAATTCAAATGCAGTTTCATGACATTTCATGCAGGGTGCAAGGCCACCAAATTCAAATGCAGTTTCATGACATTTCATGCAGGGTGCAAGTCCACCAAATTCAAGTGCAGTTTCATGCCATTTCAAGCAGGGTGCAAGGCCACCAAATTCAAATGCAGTTTCATGCCATTTCAAGCAGGGTGCAAGGCCACCAAATTCAAGTGCAATTTCATGCCATTTCAAGCAGGGTGCAAGGCCACCAAATTCAAACGCAGTTTCATGCCATTTCAAGCAGCGTGCGAGGCCACCAAATTCTTTTTTTTTCTAAAATCATTATACAGCGCAAACAGGAAGTGGTCAAGATTAGACTTTTAATTATATAGATTTTCAAGGAACTGCAGATGCTGGTTTACAAAACAAGACACAAAGTGCTGGAGTAACTCAACAGGTCAGGCAGCATCTTTGGAGAACACAGATAGGTGATGTTTTGGGTCGGGACCCTTCTTCAGTCTGAGGAAGGGTCCTGGCCTAAAACATTACATATCCATGTTCCCCATGGCTGCTGCCTGACCATTGAGTTACTCCAGCACTTTGTGTCTTGTCTCTTTCGTGTCTACATTTTGTGGGGATCACCAATATGGTAGTTCTGGGTGTCAATTATGCAGGTTTTTTGGACTGGAATATCTAGTTCATAAGTTCATAAGTCATAGGAGAAGAATTAAGCCATTTGACCCATCAAGCCTAATCCACCATTCAATCATGCTTGATCTATCATTCCCTTTCAACCCCATTCTCCTGCCTTCTCCTCGTAAGCTTTGAGGTGCTTCCTAAATTTAATGAAGCAGCACCTAGCTATGCCAGTGGAGACCGATATATATCACACACCTGACTGGTGCTTCGCTGATGGTAGATAAGCATTGGAAAATCAGAGGATGAATCCGTCACCACATAAAACCCCCTGACTCGCACTTGCAGTCATAGTATTGATGTTACTAGTCCATTTAAGCTCCCTGTCAATGGTGAACCCCATGAGATGTTGTTGCTGATGGACCTCGTGAAGCAATTGAATCACAAGAAATGGAAAAGTTACATTATAACAAGGAGTAGCCCCTGTTACTCTGAGGCAAATTCCTCTCAACGTAATCTGTAATATTGAATGTGAAACAATTTTAAAAAAAGTCACTTAATTATTTGCTTAAGAGTAACCTGATTTTCTACTTTAGAAGTTTTGTTGGGTACCAAATGATTTAAGGTAGTGATCATTTTATTTCCTTCAATCACACAGATTTTGTCATTGGTTTGACAGCCACAATATTGCCCAGGAGTGCATGATAGTCCAATCAAGTATTGGCACTATGTGCACACACCTTGGACACCTCAGCAGATTATTGCCTTGCCTTTGCTATTAGTTCTTCAGATGTGATGTTTGAGAGTCGGAAAGACAACCTAATGAGTTAACCTGCAGCCTAGCTGTTCAATAAAATGTGATGGGACTGACATTGTGGTTTTAATTTATAATTGCTACAAACCACAAGTGCAAACCATGTTCCCTTAATCGTGCAGTTGATTTACTCCTATCAGTGGTTGGAAAGCAACTCTAGATGGGCTTAGTCAGAACAATCTGCTAGAGGAACACAGGGGTCGACCTATGTTTCAGGTCGAAACTCTTCCTCTGGACCAATCCAGAGGTAAGGTCTTGATTTGAAATGGTGACTTTCCTTTCCTACCAGATTGTTTTTTACTCATGATTTCAGCATCTGCAGACTCTTGTGTCCACGTGAGATACATTGACATACATAAATGTTGCTTGCATTCAAAAATACATGAATATCATTGAACTGTGAATTATGCATGTGCAATTTGTATAGGCAAATGCAGTGGATTAAATTACCTTGCTCAAATTTATTTCTATGTGTTATCCTATCACTTGTGTCTCATGGGTGGTACTGTTGTCTATGAGTTGGAAGATTGCAGGAGTTGTCTCCATTCCAAACGCCCGAGCACAGATGTTTAAGAGGGCTATATTTAAGAGGGAGTTAGATGTGGCCCTTGTGGCTATAGGGATCAGGGGGTATGGAGAGAAGGCAGGTACAGGATACTGAGTTGGATGATCAGCCATGATCATATTGAATGGCGGTGCAGGCTCGAGGGGCCGAATGGCCTGCACCTGCACCTATTTTCTATGTTTCTATGGTTCTATGTTAAATGTTTCTCTATCCACAGATGCTGCCAGTACTGTTGAATATTTCCTACAGTTTCTGTATTTATTTCAGATGCAATGTTTGCATTCATTTTGAGATGACTATAATATAATTCAGGAATGTCAGGAATAGACACAAAATGCTGGAGTAACTCAGCGGATCAGGCAGCATCTCTGGAGAAAAGGAAATAGGTGACGTTTTGGGTTGAGACCATTCTTCAGACTGAGAGACAAGAGATATGAAAAGGTACAGAAAAGGTTATATCTCAAATTTATTATTGAGAAATTTCATTTAGGTCAACTTCCTTATAATTTCAAACTTAGATGTTTTATCACCACCATACCCACCACTGTCCAAAAGAATATTGCGCCTCCAGGTTATTTAAACATAGTTCCTCACTAATGCAACCCAAGCATTTTTAAATTGCTAACTTAAATTTGCCTTGATGGGTTGATTTATTGCAGAACTGGAATTATATACATCACCAGAACATTAGCTTTTATTTTTAGGCTATGTTCAAGCCTGGTTTATGTTTTTTGGGTTATCTGCAAAAGTTAATTTTGGTTTTGTTCAAGTTTGAAGTGTAATTTGTTAACAGTTTACATTTGGCATGGAGCAATCATTGTCATTGTTTATAAACAGTTGGATGTTGACTACATTCCATTGGTAGGGCCCACAGTAAAGAAGGAGGCCACTGGGTTCCTTGCCATCCGTTTGTGTTAATACTCACATTCCTATAGATTGAAACATCAAATTTCCCTCTATTCCTTTCCCTTTGCATGTCCGTCAATGATTGCTTCAAATATTTACCTTTACCTTACCTAAGTCCACACGTTCATATGCTATAGGAGCAGAATTAGGTCATTCAGCCCATCAAGTCCACTCCACCATTCAATCATGGCTGGTCTATCTTTCCCTTTCAAATCCATTCTCCCACCTTCTCCCCATAATCACGGACACCTTTATTAATCGAGAATATGTCAATCTCTGATCGTCTGTCCGTATTGGTGGAAATGTGTCATCCTCGATAACAATCAGCAAGGCTGCACCTCAAGGCTGCGTGCTCAGCCTCCTGCTGTACTCACTCTGTACTCATGACTGCGTAGCCGGACATAGTGCGAACTCCATCATCAAGTTCGCTGACTACGCCATTGTCGTGGGACGTATCACTGATGGCGACGAGTCAGAGTATAGAAGTGAGATCGACCGATTGACCAAATGGTGCCAGCACAATAACTTGCCTCTCAACAGCAGCAAAACCAAGGAACTGATTGTGGACTTTGGAAGGGTTAGGAGGAGGACCCATAATCTCGTTTATATCAACGGGACGATGGTGGAAAGTGTTAAGAACTTATAATTCCTGGGCGTTCATATTCCCGAAGATCTCTCCTGGTCCCCGAACACTGATGCAATCATAAAGAAAGCACATCAGCGCCTCTACTTCCTGAGAAGATTACGGCGATTCGGTATGTCAAGGAGGACTCTCTCGAACTTCTACAGATGCACAGTAGAGAGCATGCTGACCGGTTGCATCATGACTTGATACGGCAACTTGAGCGTCCAGGAGCAGGAAAGGTTGCAAAACGTCGTAACCACTGCCCAGTCCATCATCAGTTCTGACCTCCCTACCATCGAGGGGATCTATTGCAGTCGCTGCCTCAAAAAGGCTGCCATCATCATCAAGGACCCACACCATCGTGGCCACACACTTATCTCTCCGCTGTCATTGGGTTGAAAGTACAGAAGCCTGAAATCTGCAACATCCAGATTCAGGAACAGCTTCTTCCTCACAGTCATCAGACTATTAAACACAACTACAAACAAACTGAACTATAACAATCTATTGCACTTTATCTGTTTACTGGCGTGTGGGTATATATATATATATATATGTATATATATTCTATGGTATATGGACACATTAATCTGTATTTATGACTATAATATCCTGTTGTGCTGCAGCAATGCAAGAATTTCATTGTCCTATCTGGGACACATGACAATAAACTCTCTTGACTTGACTTGGTCAGTCGAGATGGGTTTAAGACAAAAAAACAAAAACAAAAACCAACAAAAACCATATCCTTTAGGTAGAAAATGTCTGAGTTCCCTATTTCATTTATGAGCCACTAACAAGTCAATTGCCCCAACTATTTTCTTTCAAGATCACTCCATCAATTATTTTTTGTTGTTTTAACAACCTCTCAATGTCTTCACTTCCTGAGCAGTGTCCAGTCAGTTAAATTTTCCTCAAAATTACAGTGTCTCAGTTCTGTTATCATCTTTACAGGTATCTTGTGGCTTGTTACAGAGGGCACAATTGACAGGCAATGATGAAGGATGAATGCCCATCACTCCCCTAGATCTGTGTTTAGCAAGCATTCCTGTTTCCCTCTCCATCACCTTTTCCAAATGTTGCAATTACCCCTGTACTCTGCCCTTAACCCTGACACGTAAGGTTAAATTACTTCAGAGGAGGCATTAGGAACTTGGCTCAGCCTGGTCTACCTCTCCCACCGGAAAATAGTTGTAGCAGTGTGAATTGCTCACAGAACACTAACCCCAAAATATATATAAATATATATATATATAAAGATATGCAATGGCTGACAGTGTGATAGGGTTTGGTTATATAATTGGATTTGAAAATATTTATACGTCACACGTTTAGCACAATTAACATCTTTGCCCAGTAGACTTTTCTACCACTAGTGCCACGTCAGCAGTATGCATTGATTGCCAATGGAAAGGATACATCACTGCCCTTAAAACTGTGCTAAATTGAATTGCCATCAATTTGAAAACTGTGGATATCACGGGGCAAGATCAGTGCATTAATGCTTTGTCTCATATGGGAATTCTTGTTTGTTTGCTTTGTAAAGGGAAAGGTTTAGATCAATCTCTGACCATGATATGAACAATGAATGACAGGAGTGCTTTGTTTCACAGCGAACCTGATTGAATGTGCACACAACACTAAAAGTGTGGAAGCTGAGCTACAGCATTTCTTAAACCAAATCTTAAGAAGACTGACAGTAAAGTAAGATAGGGGTATTAAATGATAAATGGGAACTGGAATATCTGAAGTATCAAATGATGATAAGTTATCCAAAACTCTCCTGCAATCATTCCTAGTCCTGTTCACCCTTCACCCCGATGCTCCCCGAGACTGTTGCCCTGCCAGCAGCGTGTTAGTCATTTCTACATTTTTTGTTTTTTTAGTGTGTCCAAATGTGTGTTTTAATGTCTTTTGGTGTGTCTTATGTGGGGGGTGGTGAGGGGGGGTAAGGGTGAAACCGCTTTCGGTTGACTCCTCCATGGAGAGGCGACTTTTTCCATGTCGCTTCCCTCGCGGCCTAACACCAAGGATTGGTGCGGCCCTTCCTGGAGTCAAGCCCGGAGCTTCAGCAGCATGCGCAGCGTGGACTATTTCCGATCGCTGGCCCACGGCCTACAACATCTGAAGCCGTGGTCTGCGGAGCTTCTAGCCACGGGCGTGGCGTCCGGAACCTGGGATCCCTCACTGGGGATACCCAGAGAAGAAGAGCTCCAAGCCACCAGCCCGTGGCGTTCAACATCTGAAGCCGCAGACTGCGGAGCTTCTAGCCGTGGGCACGGAGTCCGGAGCCTGGAATCCCTCGTTGGGGATCCCCGGAGGAGAAGAGCTGCGAGTCGCCGCCTTCAACATATTGTAGCCGCGGACTGCGGAGCTTCTAGCCTCCAGTTTAAATTCCATTTGGAATATTTTGGAGGACCAAGAAACCAAGAACCAAGAACTGCGGAGCTTCTAGCCGCGGACGCAGCGGGGACTTACAGACTTACTTATCATCCGGAGTGGGATCCCTCGCTGGGGATCCCTGGAGAAGAGCTCCGACCACCGGCCTGCGGCCTACGGCATCTTGAAGCCGTGGTCTCCGGTAGGGTAGCACCGATTCGGGACTTACCTTTCAGACGAGAGGGCCTGTACATCTGGCCGCCCGTAGCGGCGACTGCAGAGGTTATGGCCCTGACCACGGGGCTGAAAAATGGAGGAGGACTGACTGTACTTTGTGCTTTCCACCACAGTGAAGAATGTTGTGGTGGATGTTTGTGTTAAATTTTTATTGTGTATTGTGTGTTCTTTTTTGATTGTAGCGCTGCTGCCAAATTATTTTCACTGCACTTTATTGTGTATGTGATGAATGAATCTGATTGATTGATTGATTGATTGATTGATTGATTGATTGATTGATTGATTGATTGATTGATTGATTGATTGATTGATTGATACCCACTCCCGGGAATTAATTAATCTTTCGATTTTAAAATGATCACTTGTTTTCAAATTCCTCTTTAATCTTACACCTAGTGACACAGCTGGTGGAGCTGCTGGCTCATTTCTGTGACTCAAGTCTGTTTCAGACTTTAATGCTTTCATCCATAATACCAGTATTCAAGAAGAGCTAGGTGTGATGCATCAATGATCACCGACAGGTGGAACTAAAATTAATTGTGCTCAAGTTACTTTGAGAGGTTGGTTATATCACTCAACAACTCATACCATTGTAAGGACCTGGACCCACTACAATTTGCCCGCTACCACAACTGATCAAGTGCACAGAAATTGAGTGGTAGTTATCGTCTGGTTCATCACAGGTATTTACCTCTCCATCATTGAACAAATCTATAGGAGGTGCTGTCTCAAAAATATCACCACATCACATTTTCATTTGACTATTACTATTGGGAAAGTAGTAAAAGAGCCTACAAACCATGACCAACAGGTCCACCAAGAGTGGTACAGTGGCACAGCATTAGAGTTGCTGCCTTATTGCACCAGAGACACGGTTTTGATCCTGACGCCGGGTGCTGTCTGTATGGAGTTTGTATGTTCTCCCTGTAACCACATGGGAAATTCTGGGTGTTCCAGTTTGCTCCCACATTCTAAGGGCGTGCCGATTTGTAGGTTATTTGGCTTCTGTAAATTACCCCGAGAGTCAGATAGAATTAGTGCATGGGTGACCATTAGTCAGCGCAGACTTGGTGGGCCGAGGGCCCATTTCCACCCTGTATCTTTAAACTAAACTAAATCAAACATAGCTAATTTCCAGCAACCATTAGGCCATTGAACGCTGCGCAACACTAAACTCAGCAACTATGATCTTCTATGGACTGTGCTTTTAGTCGCACTATGGATGTTTTCTTTTTGCATTATTATGCTTACCTTGTATCACTGTTGTCAATTTATTTTGCATTATTGAATGTTGTATATTTATTTGTGTGTTATTGTGTTAATTGGCCTGCTAAACTACAACAAGTAAGAATCTCATTGTTCTACTGTTGGTACATATGACAATTAAACACTCTTGACTCTTGACATTTGATCAGAACTTGGGTACTGTCTGTGTTGAGTTTGCAAGTTCTCCCTTCAGGCTCATGGCTTTGCCCTTCCAGTTTTCTCCCCCATCCCAAAGACGTGCGAGTTGATTGGTTAATTGGCCACTGTACATTTCTGCTAGTGTGTGTTGAGTGGTAGAGAGTGGTAGAGAGGGAGGAGGGGGAGGGTGAGGGGGAGGGTGAGGGGGAGGGGGAGGGGGAGGGGGGGGGGGGGGGGGGAGGGGGAGGAGGAGGGGGTGGGAGGAGGGGGGGAGGAGGAGGGGGAGGGGGTGGGAGGAGGAGGAGGAGGGGGAGGGGGGGAGGAGGAGGGGGGGGGGGGGGGGGGTGGGAGGAGGAGGAGGGGGGGAGGAGGAGGAGTTATGTATGTGGGAATATTAAAAAGGGATTAGTGGAGTGGTTGTCAGATTAAGTGTGATGAAAGGCCCATCTCCATGCTTTATAATTCCCGATACTCTGCTGGGATATAGGCAGCAAGTCAGTTTTGATTTTTTTTCTTATTCCTCAATTTAATCTCTCCATTTTTGGTGGCCACTGTATTGATTCTAATTTGAGGGATTTTCTCCCTAATTTCACGTTCTCCCTAATTTTCAGTGGGATTCTCCTTACAAACCAAACTTTTAACTATCTCCCCTCAAAATTTCTAATGATCTCAAACTTGGTCAAGCAACTTGATGTTTAATTATGACCATGGTACTGCACAAATAGAAGTTGCTGTTGATACTGGCCTGTCTGTCACATGTTAAATCAATGTCATCACCGCCAATTCACTGAGATGACTGGACTCCATTGGTGGACTTTGCTAGTCAGAGACAATCAACAGACCTTGTCAGTTTAATGGATGAAATGTGCTTACAGAATATATTAACTGCAAGGCCACTTGGCTAAAAAACCTTATATACAGTCGCAGCTGCAGAAGCCAAAGCATCCTTGACATGAATCTCAGCCTGAAAATAATGCAAGCTGTGATCTTCTGGTGAAATTGAAGAATCTCTTGTGATGACAAAATGTCAAGGCATTCAAGAAAGTACTTCCATTTGTAGCCAACCTTTTTTATGTCTTTGAAACAGTCCGTTCAAAATGGCTTTTGCAGAGTATTTTAACAATATACGGCAGAGCTATTCTGTAATGAGGCTACTTTATCAAACCTCTCCAGATTGCCTGAGACCTAAAAGTGGGTTGGGAAATGTCTGATGAGGTGAGGAAAAGTCATCATCCTTAGAATATACTGCAATTTGGATTTAAACTCACCTACTGGACAAAATGCAGACTCTGTGATCAATTTGATCGCTTGCTTTGCTGTACCTCTGTTAAATGAAAACCCTGCAGGCAAGATGAAATGCAAGGGTTTAAATAGTTGACAGTAAAAAGAGATTCTGGGAATAAGCTAAATCTACAATAATAAATTAGTTGAAACATCAAACTGCTTTTGCAACATAGGCAGTAAAATAAAGGCAATATTATATTTTATGGAGCAAACCATACAGTGTAAAGATTTGATCAAGTTGAATTTTTATTATTTTTATTTATACGTTCACAAAATGTGAACATTGCAGGCATCGTCAGATGCCCCCTGGACCATATCACTGAGTTTGGAGGCAGACAGCAGATTTCCCTCTGTATAAAATTCCGGAACCAGATGGGTTTTTTAAACCACAGTCCAATGGTTTCATGGTCACACCATTTTTTTTAAAGTTCTGCAATTTATTTTCTAAATTCCAAGTATTAACCATATAACCATATAACAATTACAGCACGGAAACAGGCCATCTCGGCCCTACAAGTCCGTGCCGAACAACTTTTTTCCCTTAGTCCCACCTGCCTGCACTCATACCATAACCCTCCATTCTCTTCTCATCCATATGCCTATCCAATTTATTTTTAAATGATACCAACGAACCTGCCGCCACCACTTCCACTGGAAGCTCATTCCACACCGCTACCACTCTCTGAGTAAAGAAGTTCCACCTCATATTGGGAGGAAACTTGTCAAAGGCCTTACTGAAGTCCATATACACAACATCCACTGCTTTACCCTCATCAATTTCCCGAGTAACATCTTCAAATAATTCAAGAAGATTAGTCAAACATGACCTTCCAGGCACAAATCCATGTTGACTGTTCCTAATCAGACCTTGTTTATACAGATGCTTATTTATATTATCTCTAAGTATTCTTTCCATTAATTTGCCCACCACTGACGTCAAACTAACAGGTCTATAATTGCTAGGTTTACTCTTAGACCCCTTTTTAAACAATGGAACAACATGCGCAGTACGCCAATTCTCGGGGACTATTCCTGTTTCTAATGACATTTGAAATATTTCTGTCATAGCCCTGGCTATTTCTACACTAACTTCCCTCAATGTCCTAGGGAATATCCTGTCAGGACCTGGAAACTTATCCACTTTTATATTTTTGAAAAGTGTCAGTACTTCTTTTACTTTGAAACTCATAGTATCCATAGCTACTCTACTCGTTTCCCTTACCACACATAATTCAATATCCTTCTCCTTGGTGAATACCGAAGAAAATAAATTGTTCAATATCTCCCCCATCTATTATGGCTCTGCAGATAGCTGCCCACTCTGTCTCTCCAATGGACCAATTTTATCCCTCGTTATCCTTTTGCTATTAATATAGCTGTAGAAACCCTTTGGATTTACTTTCACCTTACTTGCCAAAGCAACCTCATATCTTCTTTTAGCTTTTCTAATTTCTTTCTTAAGATTCTTTTTACATTCCTTACACTCCACAAGCACCTCATTTACTTCATGCTGCCTATAATTATTGTAGATCTCCCTCTTTTTCCGAACAAGATGTCCAATTTCCCTTGAAAACCAGGGCTCTTTCCAATTTTTACTGTTTCCTTTCAACCGAACAGGAACATAAAGATTCTGTATTTTAAAATTTCCCCTTTAAATGTCCTCCATTTCTCGTCTACATCCTTCCCATAAAACAAAATGTCCCAGTTCACTCCTTTTAAATCATCTCGCATCTCATCTAAGTTAGCCTTTCCCCAATCAAAAATCTCAACCCTAGGTCCAGTTCTGACCTTCTCCATAATTATATTGAAACTAATGGTATTGTGATCACTGGACCCGAAGTGCTCCCCAACGCATACCTCCGCCACCTGTCCCGTCTCATTTCCTAACAGGAGGTCCAGCACTGCCCCTCCTCTAGTAGGTACCTCTATGTATTGCTGCAAAAAACTATCCTGCACACATTTTACAAACTCCAAACCATCCAGCCCATTTACAGAATGTGTTTCCCAGTCTATGTGTGGAAAGTTGAAATCTTCCACAATCACTACCTTGTGCTTACTACTAATATCTGCTATCTCCTTACATATTTGCTCTTCCAATTCTCGATCCCCATTTGGTGGTCTATAATACACCCCTATAAGTGTTGCTACCCCTTTCCCATTTCTCAGTTCCACCCAAATAGCCTCCCTAGATGAGCCCTCCAATCTACCCTGCCAAAGCACTGCTGTAATATCTTCCCTGACTAGCAATGCAACACCTCCACCTCTTGCCCCTCCAATTCTATCACACCTGAAGCAACGAAATCCTGGAATATTTAGTTTCCAATCACAGCCCTCCTGCAACCATGTTTCACTGATCGCCACAACATCATACTTCCAGGTGTCTATCCAGACTCTAAGCTCATCCACCTTTCTTACAATCTATTAAATTAAATTAGTCTATTAAATTAAATTTCCAGCTGGGACTCAAACTGAAATCTCTCCAGTTGAATAGTCTAGGATTTCTGGATAATAGTCCTGTGAATTATTCTGCTCCATTCTTTGGCAACCACTGATTCTTTCTACCTTAGGTATTTGATAATATCATTTATCCTTGGGATGGCCTGCACTCAGGCTGGATTAGGCATTTGTCCACCTCTCAATTTGAGGGAGTCATTATTTTATTTCGAAGTCATGCAAGTGACTACGAGAAGAGCCCGCCAGCCCGCATGTGCGGCAATACGTGGACGCATGGCGCGCGAGTTGGAGCAGTTTGAAACTGCTCTGGCAGGTAAGTCAATTTTACTTCCAGCGGGCCGCTATGATAGCAGGCCCAGAGTAGCTGATGGAGGCGACCAGGGTTTCGGCCGCCGTGAACGCTCCATAAGGAGCTAGAGAAACATTTTGCGGATGCCGTCGTTCGAGCTCCGTACGGGAGCAGGTGGCCAGATTTGGAGGCAGCCGTGGGACTCCATAAGGAGCTAGGAAACATACATTGCAGCTGCCAGCATAGCCAGGTGAACAATCGCTGCAGGAGGTTTAGCAGCTGCCGGTGAGTTATAAATAGCCACAACCAGGAGCTACCGCTCAGGTAAGCTCAGCTGCCGTAGCACCGAGCAATTTTTAAACATAGTTACTGCTAGCTGAGGGGCTCAGCTATGCTGCAGCAGCATATAGTGTATGCTTTATTTTTGGGCGGCTATAAATAAAGTTGGCATTAATAGCAGTTGCCACCCGGTCACGTTTGTGACTATCGTAGTAGATAGCATTCTAAGGTCATGGTTCATTATTTGGCAATATAACGATATATCTTATCATGCCAACAACGTTTATATTAAAAATGCTAATTACAAAGGACATTTATTATCACATACACCAATGGTGTAGTGAATTTGGAATTGCCATTGCAGTATAGAGCTCCTGGCTTAGGAAGCCTTTTTTGAGCTGTGCCTATCAGACACCTGTGGGAGCTACACCTGGTGGCATCATGGCAATTTCCGCTCACCAGAGGAGACTGTTGGAGATTCTTTTATAAGGGACTCCAACTATGTGGGTATCGATATAGAGCAGTCGAATCTCTGATTTATGGGGATATGCTTCTTTTAATCATATGAACGTAATTGCCTGTGACATAGAACCTAGAAACATGCAAATTAGGTGCAGGAGTCCCATTCACTCTGTCGAGCGGCACCGCCATTCAAGAGGAGACTCCTGATCATAATCAGTATCCCGTACTGCCTTCTCTCCATACCCCCTGATCCCCTGGAGGCCAGAGGCACACATCCAACTCCCTCTTAAATATAGCCAATGACTTTGCCTCAACTACCCTCTGTGGCAGGGAGTTCCAGGATTCACCACTCTAGATTCACTAGCAGGTGCAACCTAGCCTGGTTTGCAGTATAATGATGATACCAACTAGCGGACCGAACTGAAGACAGCTAGTCCCGGTTCGAGTCATATGCTGAAGGGCGCTCCAGTCCTGACAACCCTGAGTCGGGGCTCCAGAAGCAAAGTCAAAGCCAAGTCTAGCAGGACAACCTGTCTGGTAAGATGATTTGGATACATCTGATGGCAGAGCTGATTGGGCGTTTGTCTCAATTAGAACATCTGATGAATCAGATGGTGCACAAGAAATGCTCCGTGTTATGAAGGCATGTCAGGCAGCAGCTCCTTGTTCAGGGTTGCAATATTCCTCCCACTCGGATGAAAGGAGTGGTGGAGATGGTGCCAAACTATATGCACATATGCCTGACGCAGCTCCTGGTTCAAGGTTGCAATATTCCTCCCACTCGGATGAACGGAGTGATGGAGATAGTGCCAAAGTATATGTACACATGCCTGAGGGAGATCCTGGTTCAGGGTTGCATAAGTCCTCCCACTCGGATGGAAGAAGTGATGGAGATGGTGCCAAATATTATGCTCCGTATTACAGAAGCATGCACAGGCAGTTCAACTCGTATGCCTGCAGCTACCCCTGGTTCAGGGTTGGAATGTTCCTCCCATTCGAAAGACTATCGGAGATGGTGTCACAAAATATGCTCTGTGTTATGGAAGCATGCACAGGCAGTCCAATGCATACGCATGTGGCAACACCTGGTTCGGGGTGCACTATTTCTGCCACTCTAAGAGAGTGTCAGAGATCAGTATGGAACTGACTCCGAACATGACTATGTGCCTGAATCCCATGCTTTAATGCACGATTTGCGAGAATCGCATAAGGAAGAGCTGCCTGCTCTTGCCTCTAAATTTCCTGTCCCCCCGGGGACAGACACGCCACTAGAAGAGGAGTTGGCCAGTGGCATCAGCTATCTAACAGATATGACAAGCATGACAGACAGGGTCTGCAAATGGAACCTCGCTGAAGCTCCAACAAGCAAATCGACCCAGGGTCAGAGACGCTGGTAAGTGAGGTCTCGTTATTAAACTCCGAAACGGAGCAGTCTGTTGGCCCAGGGTGGGTTTTCATGGTCTCTGGGATGGATCAGGTTGATGTAGAGACATTGGCAGGGTGCCTTGCATAGTAACCACTAAGTTCCAAGTAGGACCAGTTTGGTTACCCTGGTTCAGTGTAGACCATCATGCAACTGGCTGGCCATAGGGGTCATAGTGACCAGGGAAGCACTGCCTCATCATCTGTGATTGAGGTTATCAGACTGCTCAGTAGAATGAAGTAGTTGAAGTCTTCCTATGTTTTTTTCCAAAAAGGCAAGTACTGATGGAGATCCTGATGTGTTTGTACATGGAACAAAACTTAAAATTGTACATGAGTTTAAATATTTAGGAATCGTGATCGATTCACAGCTCCGTTTCAAACAACAGGTGAAAAGAACAGTGAAAAGAACAGTAAATTTAATTAAATTTAATTTGTCCAATTTTAGATATATTAGAAATAATTTAACTATTGATTCAGCCAAACTATATTTTAATGCAATGATTGTGCCATACATGACCTACTGTATAACAACTTGGTCACTGGCATGTAAGTCCACACTAAAGCCTGTTGAAATTGCTTATAAACAAGACCTAAAAACTCTAGACAAAAAGCCCAGAATGTACCATCACTGTAGCATCCTGAAGAAATTTGATCTGCTGAGCTGGGAAATTTGATCTGCTGAGCCCCACTTCCGTTAAAGGACTTCATAAAGAAAAACACAAATAGGTCGACAAGAGCAGCCTCCAGGGGTGATTGTATAGTCCCATTTAGGAAAAGTGTCTTTGGGTAGTCAGTATTTTCATATCGAGCATCGCAGACCTGAAACGCGATACCATGCGTCATACGGGATCTGTCAACCCTTACCTCATTTACCAAACATCTAAAAACATGGTTACTGCAAAATCAAAACTGCAATCATAATCTACCTTAAAATTATTCTATGGTACTCTTTTATTGTTACTTTTTTACTTTATTGTTTGTTTTGTTTTGTTTTTGATGTTTGTTTTGTCACTTCTCTTATTGATTGATTGTGTTGTGATGTGTTTACCTTGTTTACCAGAGGGGCTAAAGATGGAAATTAGCTACTGGCTACAATCTTGCATATTGCATGTAAATGTTTATTAATATGCACTGTCCCCTAAATAAATAAATTACAATTACAATTCCTCAACATATGGTTTATGTTAGTAGAGTTGCTGGTTCATTGGAATCATCAGTGCCATCCTCCCTGGGATAGGTAGTTACCAGCAGGAAGCTGGTCTGGCATATAATATAATTTTTATCTGACCTGCAGGTTCATGTTGTGAATCAACAACGTATTTATAATAATCCATAGGCTCTCAATACCAGTATTCCTGATTGAGTGGCAGGTCGAAGAGATTGTGTTGTGCACTCTGGTGACTTAGAAATGTGGTTTCAGTCAAAGGACTGGGAGGTAATTCCTGATTCAGCCTTGCATTACACTAATTTCCACTCCGAGGGAAAACGCTTAGTATTTGTGGTGACTCTTAGTCAAAAGTTGACAGGGAACTCGAATTCCCACATCAAAGGGAGACTGTGTTTTCAGCTCTAGTCATTAGGTTCTGATTATATGTTATCAACGAAATGTATGAATAACTAGATAATGCATCTTCCGCGGGTAGAAAAGCCAAAAATGTCTGTCCGTAGGATCAATAGAGGAACAGGGGTTCCGAGTGCAATCAATGACAGCTCATCCGAGGATGAGTGGTATGGCCAAGCACTAGAGAAGTATATTTCTGTTACTTCTCAAGATTACAGAAACATGGTGCAGGCCGAAAAGGGTTAGCAATTGGCTAATCGGATCATGGGTTTACCTGCCCAGTTTAAGATGGATGATTGACTTTCTGCAATTTAACTGATTCAGAGAATCGATCTTGTAGTTACCTACTAGAAACATGGAGAGACGGCAGGCACAGGATACTGAGTTGGATGATCAGCCATGATAATATTAAATGGCAGTGCAGGAGTAGGCTATTCGGCCCTTCGAGCCTGCACCGCCATTCAATATTATCATGGCTGATCATCCAACTCAGTATCCTGTACCTTCCTTCTCTCCATACCCCCTGATCCCTTTAGCCACAAGGGCCACATCTAACTCCCCCTTAAATATAGCCAATGAACTGGCCTCAACTACCTTCTGTGGCAGAGAATTCCAGAAATTCACCACTCTCTGTGTGAAAAATGTTTTTCTCATCGCGGTCCTAAAAGATTTCCCCCTTATGCTTAAACTGGGACCTCTTGTTCTGGACTTCCCCAACATCGGGAACAATTTTCCTGCATCTAGCCTGTCCAACCCCTTAAGAATTTTGTAAGTTTCGATAAGATCCCCCCTACTCTGATACTCTGCAATATCTATACACATGAGGCACAGATTCTGCTGTTTTGATAACAAAGCTAGTGGTGAAAGCCTATTCTGCCCTACTCAGAATAAAGGGCATTGTGTCATCGAGTTTTAGGTAATATGCACAAATTGCAGCTGATAAAACTTATGGGTTATCAGTAGATATCTTTTGCGATATTACAAATGAGGCAACATGAAATTTGACAGTGCCAATTTTGTCTATTCATTCATGCCATGATAAGGTGGCTGAAGCAACTCTTATTTACTCAGTCACGAGTGACAGCTGGGGCAGCCTGTCTTCTCGGGCAGCTAGCTCTGCACGATTGCATGAGAAGCTTGTGAACAACATATGTGAGTTAATTTCAAACGGAAGTACCAGAGGTTTGTGTGGCTTTCAGTTTGACCCTAGAGAAGCGTTTATGTGATAGCACAATTGACATTGCTTGTGCTGTTTTGTTATTTTCTATAGTACCATAAGTTGGAAAATAAATGATTGGTTAGTCACCCGCTGTTCACTAACGTTATGCAGGGTGTATTTTATTTGACCACTCTAATAGCCTACACTCATTGTAGCGTGCGATGTATATCAGTAAATTATTATGCAAATATTCTTCTACTATTTCCTAATGGGACCAGTATTTTACGATGATTATGCTTTCAGCAACTGATATCAGCATAAAGAAAACAGCCTTTACTCAATCTCTGGCTTGGTCTCTACGTCATAACTGACATTAAGGTAACTTGTTATGGGAATGATCTCATAACCAAAATGAGCAGTATTGCATACATTTAAAGTTGACAGCATATCCACCAGAGCAGAGATTGGGACCAAATGCAAGTTTGCTAGTACATTATGTTCTTTTTTGTTATATTAATATATGGCTCATTAGCCCAATAGAATGTTTTTTCCTCATACCATGAGGCTGCCGGGTTATTTATGGTTTATAAGTCTGTTTTCCAATAGTTCTGTTTCACACACAGATTGGTTTACCAGCATGAAACCACAGAGCTTTGAAGTCTTCACGTAGTCACTCACGTGACTTCAAAATAAAATAGAAAGATTAAACGAGAACTTACCGTTTGAAGTTTGATCTTTATTTTATGAGAAGTTGAAGTGAGGGATTACTTCCCCCCATTCCCAACCCTACTTCTCATAAAGATCATTCGGTAGTTCTAAGATTGTTAATCCTTCTATAGCTTAGGTCAGCAACTAGTGTGTGGTTTCATACAGCTGCTCTGAAGATTGACGCGCATGCAGGCTGGCGGGCTCTTCACGTGATTCCTCATTTCAACTTCTCATAACATAAAGATCAAACTTCAAACGGTAAGTTCTCATTTAATCTTTCTATTTTATGTCTCATCAGCCCTTGACAGTTTCCAGTGGTAAAGGCACTTATATATTTTGAAATCCAAGCATTCCGAAGAGCCTGCATTAAGGCTCCTTGCCCTACTGTCACAGACCAATGCTCTTCAGGTCAGTCAAAATGCTCCTAGTAGAGTTTGACAATCAAGTCGATTTTGCTATCTCCTCTGGAAGCATACATTTTGGGTATTCGAGTTCCAGACACTGATCCCACAAATGTTGCATCCGAAGCAACGTTCTCTGCTGACTGGAGTTCCAATTTGAATGTGCCCATGTCCCAGGTGCAAGACCCAGAGCCACTGCATTCCAATTACAATGCCACCAATTGAGTCACAGCTATTATTAATGTCATCTTTAGCAAGAGGTAAAGCAAGTTCCAGCCAGTTTGATAGAGCTGGGAATGTGTTGACAGAAATGTAAATTTAGTTATCAAAAAATTGTGCTTTTTTGTGAGTGAGTTATGCTAATTTGAGTTGTCTCTGGAGACCTTACTCAGCTAACATCATTACATTTTTTTCATTTTGATATCTGCCAGGTTAAAATGTACTATTTTGTAAATAATCCTTAATTGTTAAGGTTCTGTATCTGCTCTCAACCCAGACTTGAACTGAGTGAGGTCAGAGAGTAACAAGATATCGCCAAGGGCAAGTGTAAGATTGATGGCAACATACTAGATGGGTGATAAATAGGGGCAGGCTAATTACAGAGAGATTGGATGCAGCTACTGCAAGTGCAATTTCCTTCAATTCCTATACTTGATTTGCTCCTTTCTGCTCTTCAGGAAATTGTTATGAGGAGCTGGGTATGTCTAAAGCATAGTCAGCTATCAGCATCTTGCCCCCATATCTTCTTTCAAACTCCTTTCAGTCAAACACTTTCTCCAAAAATGCCACATTAGCAGTCACAGAACCTCTCATGGTCTCTGGCACAACCTTTTATTTCTCCCACACAACATAGGTCCTACTTCAGTGCAATATTTAATGTCTGCCTCAGACCCTGAGTGTTATTTGGTATCTGAAATGTCTAAGCATTCCTCAGGCTACAGGTTATATTGGTTCATAAATTCATGGAGTCATATAGCGACACAGTGGTGCAGCGGTAGAATTGTAGCCTTTCAGCGCTTGCAGCGCCGGACACCTGGGTTCGATCCCGACTATGGGTGCTGTTGGTATGGCATTTGTACGTTCTCCCCGTGACCTGCGTAGGTTTTCTCTGAGATCTTCGGTTTCTTCCCACACTCCAAAGACGTACTGGTTTGTAGATAAATTGGCTTGGTAAATGTAAAAAAATATTGTCCTTAGTGTGTGTAGGATAGTGTTAATATGCGGGATCGCTGGTCGGCAGGGACCTGGTGGGCCAAAGGCCTGTTTCCGTGCTGTATCTCTAAACCAAACTAAACTAAAGCACAGAAACAGGCATTTAGAGTCATAGTCATGAAGTTTTTATAGTACAGTTTATGTGAAGTGATTCAAAATTACTTTTGTGTCAGAGACCAGTCGAATTGAAAGATTTTTTTCCCTTCCTTAATGGTATGTGACCCAATACGTTCAGTGTCAGGCTGACTTTTTAACCAAGGAAACACTGCAGTCAAATCCAATCCATTTCTAATCTGGCACAGACACTTACTTTCACTCTTCAACATGAGTCACAAAAAAGCAATTAGGAGCAGGCAACTAAGCTGATTTTTATCTTCCTTAACACATGATTTCTGTGGTAGACTGTGCACCACTTAACAACAGCTAAATTGGCGCAGGTCAAGTTGTGACTGATGCTAGATATTCAAAGACTTCACCTCTGTGGTTAAGGTTTTGCAAAGTTTAATGTTATAGATGATTTGGAATTGCATGAAAGATTTATGTTCATCCAGTGCCTTTTTTGCAATATTTTAAAGGGTTTTGCAACCAGTGAATACGCTTGGAGCACATTTACAGTTATGTAACTAGACTAGGAATTCACAAGGCAGGAGTTGAACTTTTGCAATCATAGCTGGGGATTTTTAATAAATCTAAGCTTAAAATAAATCAACTAGCAGTATTGGTGACCAAATTCTATTAGTTATAGAGTCATATAGCACGGAAACAGATCCTTCAGCCCAACTTGCCTATGTTGACCAAGGTGCCCCATCTACACCAGTCACATCTGCCCATGTTAAGCCCATATCCCTCTAACCTTTCCTATCCACGTACCCGTCAAAATATATTTTACATGTTGTTATAGTACCGCCTCACCTCCCCCCTCCTCTGGCTGCTTGTTCCATACATCCACCACCGTCTTTGTGGAAAAGTTGCCCCTCAGGTTCCTGTTAAATCTTTCCCCTCTCACCTTAAACCTATGTCCTCTGGTTCTTGATTCACTTACTCTGGGATAATGATTGTGCATCTACCCTATCTATTCCCCTCATAATCTCATACACTTCTGTAAGATCACCCCTTATCCTACTTCACTCTACAGAATAAAGTCCTAGCCTGCCCAACCGCTCTCAATAGCTCAGACCCTCAAATCCTGACACAATCCTCATAAAAACTATTTTGTTGACTGATGATCTTTAAGGTATAAAGTCAAGGTTTCCTTTTGTGCTTTGCATGACCCTCAACTCACAAGTGCTATGGCTGATTCTTAAATTCACTGAAGACATCTAGTCTACTATACTGCTGCTAGTCAACAAAACCTGACCCAGCATACTAGGGTATTTGTCCACAATTCACACAATGAAAAATAAGATATGTGATGATTAATTTAAGCACAAAAATTTGTCATTGAGCAGATAATGAAACAAAGAACCCCCAAAGAGTACAGCGCAGGTACAGTGTCCCACTATACATGGACAATTAAGCCAATCTAACAAATCACATTTACCTGCACATAATCTGGTACCATCACCTCATATTCCACTTAGATAGCTTACAACCCAATGGTAAAGTTGATCACTGAGCACATTCTGGATAAAGAACAAAGATTGTTTATATTAAGCATTGAAGGATAATGGGGTGGTAGAGAAATGTGGTGCCGAGGAAAAAGATTGGTCATAACCTTACTGATTAGTGGAACAGGTCCAAAAGGTCAAATAATCTTTTCCTGTTTCCATTCCATATTTCCTTATGACATGGAAAGATGACATTTTGCCCCTCAAATTTCTGCCAACACAAAGATCAATCAGTATTTGAATGTTTTAAATGCGTTCTGGTGCTTTTTTTTCATCTTACTATTATATTTAATCTTCAAATTTGGTTGGAAGGTGCTTGAATAACTCTGAATATCATTAAAAAAAAAAGAAGCTTTGTAAGTTGGCTGAGCAAATAGTGCAATTAGCACAAATGTTTTCAGTGATTAGGGATGGGATTTATTTTAACCCCTCCTCAAATCATGTGACGAGGCGGTGGTACTTGAAATTGCAGCATTATTTGCACCAAGGCAAATTCCTTGTATGTGAATACTTGGCCAATAAACGTCTTAATTAATTAATTGATTGATTCATTTATTATTGGTGTTAGAATGTATTCAGTGAGGGAAGATTCCACTGAGGACTTCACACAAGTTAAGTGAGAACTTTGCTTGTGGAGCAATAGGAAGAGTGGGCAATATGCTGGTATCTGAGAATCTAGAGATAAGTTAGGATGCTGTCCCGATCTTCCAACTTACCTCATTCCGGAACTTGCACTTTCTCTCTTAACTGCAACACTATAACATTGTAATACTATATACTGCACTATGATATTTTAAGTTGTACTTTTATATGGCTTGTATTCATGTATCCATTTGACTGGATAGCACACAAACAAAGCCATTCACTGTTTTCAGAACACATGACAATAATAAGCTAATACCAATACCAATAAACTATCCTAGAATTCTCTCTTTACCAGGTGACATGATCAGACTAAAAATATAACAGCAACTGGCAGCAACTTTGCATTAATTATCTAAATAAAAATAAGCAAATGGATCTCCAGGATATTCCCTATACTGGAGATGGTGCCTTAGTGGACAATTTGAATGCTCTGACAAGGTATATACTCAAAAAAAGCATAAGGTTACATCTGAAGACTCCTTTAGACATAACTGACAGCTCTCAATATATTTTTATTTTAAAATTGAACTAAAGTGATTTCACACATCACAGTTCCCGAAATAATAAAATGTTTCATACCACTGATTCACCAAGAATATTAAAGGCTCCCAAGTACATCCAATAGTTTAGCCCTCTAATCTTCTTAGTGGCCTCATGAACCCTTCAAACAGCTTTAACAAAATCAAAAGAAAAATGATTTGGTCAATATCTCTTTCTTGTTTATGGGACTTTGCAATGCGCAAGTTGGCTGCCATGTCTCTGTCATACCAAAAGTGACACTACTACATCAATAGTTAAATGATACTAGAAATGTATTATGAAAATGCAACTCAAAATCATAAATATTGATTTTTGCTAATCAATAAGTATTTAAAAAAATGAAACAATATTAGCCCACTGCAAACTCCCGACATTATTGGAATTGCAGAGGCTTCTGCTGTTCAATCTGCTCGCTGAAGATTGACTTGACTTGATCAAGTATTACCAGCTATCAGAGAGTTTCGGTACTTTTACTTGGAGACTGCCTCCAAGATGTTTCCATCGGGCTTCATTGCAGCTTCCTAGAGTAAATCTGTCAAATATAGAATGGAGATTCATTGACAGTCTATCAGTGTTCACGTTAATTACAATGAATGTATTCACACAAACTTAATTTCATACCATACTTGTGGTTTGTATTACCAACTGGTTCATACTGATGGATTTCAGTGAAGATGGTTGGGAAGACCACCTTTCCCCTTCTTCATCTAAATCCCCAGTATATCCTTCTGTATTTAATTTCCCTTTAAAACTTGTTGTCTTGAAAGCATCTAAGGGAAATGAGATCCACATTATAACTTCTCTGCCTATAAGGCTGAATTCTCCTGAATTTCTTATTTCCAACTAAACCCCTTTCGAAGATATGCCCTGCCAACCACTTCCATAATTAGAAAGGATTATTTTGCAGCGCTGCTGATATGAAATACACGTTTACAAAATGCAAAACAAAAATGAGGAAATATTTGCAGGCTTAAGTTATGCTACCTTTCATCTTGTGCATTAACATTTTAATGCCACATGCTGTCTCCTTATTATGATGGATGGCCTCTGTTATGTGAGCACTTTAATTACTAATACCAAAATGTGTTGAAATTGAAATATTGTGGTTGGTAGGAAGCATCAGTGCAGAGAAGACCCATTTAACATTGACCTGTGGGACTAATGTATAGATTTAAATTTGTAATTAATATTGGCCTGTTCGTTAAAATCATAGCACAAAGGCTCAATTAAAAATGCTAACACATTTTAAAATATCACGAAACAATTTATTGACGTTTTAATACTCTTGACTTCAGCCAGGTCTGTATTGAGCAAATTTCCATGAAATATAGATGAATGATGTATTAACAATGTTATGTTTCATCAGGAGATTACACCCAGACCAGTCATATAATATTTTACTCGGTTTAGGAAAATGTAATTAATTTATTGTGTTTGGTCAAGTTTCTACAATTCCTCTTCCTCTGCATTTCTAACAATGGACTTTATCTGTGCTATGGTCCCAAGCAACTTTAGTTCAGGCATTTTAGTGTGCTTTGTTTTTAGCTGCTCAACTGAGCTAGATATTATAACAAGAGCATATACACACACACACAAATTCAGACAAAATAATTCTCACATATTGATGCAAATTCATATTCACTTGCCTCTCGTATCTGTTTATATGTACTTGGGAAAATAATTAGTCACAGATAATTATTATGATTTTTCAATAGAAGGTCACTGATTGATGAGTTGACATAATTCAAACCTATTTTGTTATTTCTACTATTTAAGGGTGACACAGTGGCGCAATGGTATAGATGCCACGTTGCAGTGCCAAGAAACCTGGGTTCAATCCTGATTTTACTTCGGAGTCACGTGAGTGTAAGAGTTTTTATTACTTACCAGGTTTGATGTTCGTGCAAGAACCTCTCTTCACAGAGGTATCCTGCAGTATTTGGTGAAGTCCGTCGAGTGAACCGGCTATGGGCTGTGGGGAGACCCCGGTTCCGACCGCGGAAGCAGATAGTCGTGTATGTCGGGATTTTCGCGTTTGAAGCCCCTGACAAAGCGGTCAGTGGTTTCAAACTTGATGCGGGTCCCAGGGTCAGGTAAATCGCGCAGGTGGGCGGGTCTACCACCAGAGTCGCTGACAGTGAGGTCAGTGACTCACAGAATCATCGATCTGTGGGTCCCAGGCATGGGGTGTGATCACAGATAGAATCAAACAGCCCTATTGCACTCGGGGAGTCGGGCTGAAAGGATTCCCTTTGGGAAATAAGTATGCACTTGTGGGGTTTTTGTTGTTATTTTTAACCCTTCACAGGCACCAGTGCGGGCCTATGATACAGACCGCACCAGCAGCACCTGGGACAGGACTGCTTAGTGTATGAGCGCGGGCCTATGGTACAGGCCATGCCAGCAGCACCTGTGACAGGACTGCTTAGTGTATGAGTGCACGCCTATGGATCAGGCCGCGCCAGCAGCGCCTGGAACAGGACTGCTCAGTGTGTCAGCGCGGGCCTATGGTACAGGCCGCACCAGCAGCGCCTGGGACAGGACTTCTCTGTGTGTCAGCGCGGGCCTACAGTGCAGGCCGCGCCAGCAGTGCCTGGGACAGGGCTGCATAGTGTGTGAGTGCACCAACTGCATTGTTGCACGGAAGCTGTGAGGATTTAAATCTCCTGGTAATTGCCACAAACTTAGCTGAAGTTCAGGTTGTTTTGCTGTAGTGCTGTGCTGTGTATTTCTTCCAGGCCAACGCCATGGACAAGACGACGAAGGAAAAGAGGCAAGCCGCAAGAAAATCGGTAGACAGCCAAGGGAGTGCGGTCTGTGAACGGCTGACTCATACCCCTGCACAGTCACCGGTCAGGAGCGAGGCAACTGCAGACTTGGTTGCTGCAAAGCACAGAGCCAGCGCCAGTCGGGCGTAAGGCCACCAGCAAGTCTGTTGGGCCCACTGACTAGCGAGAGTCAGGAGCAGAGAATTCCTATTCGGGGCTGGATAACGTTTTTTCAACAGTTATCCAAAATGGAGCACCTCTTGCAGAGGCTGTTTCCCCAGAGCATACTCCAGGAGCGGGAGTGGTGTCGGCGGTAGGCTGGAGAAGTGGCCGCACCAGCAGCATCTAGTAAAGGGCTGCTCGATAGCACCCTCATTGATTAGGCACGTGCCATGGGTCAGCTGAGTTCTGACCCCGACTCTGACGGTGAGTTCAATCCAGGCGAAGAACGGTAGCTGGCAGATGTCCCATCCCTGGCAGTACGATTCGCTGTCCAGTCAGAGTCAGTAGAGCCACTAGGAGATGAGTTGGCCTCCACGATAAATGACTTAGTCACCCATCAGTTACAGGAGCTCATGATAGATGAGACCGCAAAGAAACATGCGACCCAGGGGAACTGCGTGTTGCCTTAAGGTGCCGGCAGTGAACCAGCTGATATGGGGTCAGATGGACGTGGCATGCATGCCCAGGAAATGAAGCTGCAACAAATGCTGCTGGACTCAGGAATGACTGCGTTCGCTAGAAAGGGCAGCTGTCCGAGACGCAGCAAGGTTAAGCCACCGGTGGTCGGCAAATCTGAGAAGGTATCCCTACAAGAGAGGTGCAGATTCCGGGTTTGGACCAGGAACAAGCCAGCCATCGACGCAAATGCGCAGTTGGCGCTCTGCAGCAGGACCACGGATGAACGGCAGAATTAATCATTTTGGCGACAATCTTTGGCAGTGGGCAGTTCACTGAAGCTGGTGGCAGCATGACAGCTGGGCACAGGTTCCACGCACCCTACCAGTCCTACTCAACAAGGTGGGTCTGGCACTTCCAAAACATGGGTAAGTGGACCACTCACAAGTTGGTAATATTAACACTTGTTTGTACAGCATACAAAGGATGAAAGCATGGTCATCTGCTTAGGGGGCACAATGCTAGCATTCAGAGCAAGTTTGGAATTAGAGCCAGAATTGTCAGTTTTCCAGACAGGCTCGAAAATTGGGCCGAGTTGTCGTGCAAAGCACCCATGGAATGATGGCAGGAGTTGCCTGTTCATTATGAAAAATACCGTTCAACTGTTCTAATAACAGTAAAACATTGCAAAATGGGATAAACTATATTCCCAGGTTATTTAACAAATTATAAAATCGGTGTTTCGACTTTGTTTCGAAAACACTTGCTATGTTTGTCTGGATGATATTCTAACGCGGTATTTTTGTTAAAATCACCGGTTCAGTCTCAAACTATATGTGAGAAATTGGGCTCAGCCATCCAGATAACTTTAAGTTGTTACCTAATAGACTTGCTGGTCATTGGGATTTATCTTTAACTATTGATTAGTTAAGACTCCGCCTGAAGGCACGATATGGGAGTTAATAGAAACCTGTTAAAGCTCAATTCTATTCATCTAGAGTATTGGCAATATGGTAGATGTGATTCAGCTGTGCAAGTCAGGAAAGTAGCAATCTCTCAAATGACATGTGGGTGATTGTTAACAGGCTTATGCTTTGAACAGCTGAAGCTACCTAAGTCACAATGATGAACAAACAGTATTCAGCAATGCTCCAGCTAAGTGCTCTAAGATGGGAAAAAAATTGTAAATGTCATCTCTAGTTGAAGGTGCAGGAGATTTGCATAAGTTGCCAATTCTTCAGTTGTTGGTATCAACTAGCTATAGAGGCTAGACGCATCCCATGGGTAAAGGGCTATTGAGCGAATACATAATCTACAAGCCCAACTTCAAGTTGATACACAACGGTGGTGGCAGATGTTAGTCACATGGCAATCAAGTAAAGTATCCTGAATATTTACCTAATTCCGTGCCACTGGTGTATCATCAAGTTCAGATTCATGACAACACAGAATAAGTGTTGAATCACAAAATATTTATGAAAATATGGTTCATGCTTTTTCACTGATTGCAAAAATACGTGGTATAACAATAGTGAGAGATACATTCTCGCCACAAGAAGGAGGATTGTTCTTTTATGCTTTTCTCCATTTTGCCTCATCAGTCGGGTCTTGAAATAAAGTCAGCAAGATCTCGCTTTAGTTTTCGTACTGTCTGACTGGCTGTGCAGACATGCTTCCCACTCCCGTCGGGCATGATAATCCAATCGTATAAGGTTATTCTAAAGAAACAAAAACTTTGCTGGTTCAAACTTTGGTTCAGGAAACCAGCCTCTGCAAAAAAAACAATGCTGGTTCAAACTTTTCAAGGTTGTCACATCAACCATGTGCTCACTGCAGATTAATAAAAAAGCAATGGAGGAGATAGGAAGGGGGTGCCTTACGGTTCAAGGGTTTTCAACCCCGGATATCGATTCATGTCTTTAACACTCTCTGCAGATATGCAGGGATATTGACGTACCAGAAAAGCAAGCTACCCTTAGTCCTATAGGATCACAACGAGATTGCAGGGCTGCGGCTAGATAGGGGAAATGACTGCAGATGCCATTACGTTTTACATCACACAGCAGAGCAGTCCAAGGGTGGCAATTTAAGATGGACATACCCCACGGACTCACGTCTATGTTTGAGGGCAGAGGGTATATCGAGGCCACCAGAACCCTATGATTGTGGAATCAGCATTGTTCTTTAGCCAGAAACAATCACACAAGAAAAGTCAGTTCATGTTCAAGGCCCAGGTTCTGGTTTCTAAGGGGCATTGACAATTTTACATTTCATTCCATCAGGGTATGGAGTTTCCATCGAGAAGGCAGGTACGGGGATGCATGAGTTTTTTACCATAGGTTGATGCCGACCCGGGCTGATCATATTGAATGGCGTTCACAGGCTCCCCTGACATAGAGGGGTTGCTATTGAATGGCTTTATCCTGCACCTAACATTTCTATGTTTCTATGTTAATGCATTGTTGATTATTCTTAATCTGTTACATTTAATATGGTACAGATTACTGACGTCTTCCAGTCGGGTATTTCAACCCCGGATATCGAGTTTGTAAACAATGTCTTTAACACAAGTCCTCCCAGTACACGCATATGCAGTATGGGATATTGACGTTGGGTTAACAATACTTCACCAAAGCCAGCTACATCCTTAGTCATAACACTAGGATCAGCACAACGAGGGCAGACATTGCAGAGGCTGCGGCTAGATAGGATGGAAATGACTGCAGATGCCATTACGTTTTACATTCTCACCTTCACAAGCAGAGCAGTCCAAGGGTGGCAGGATTTAAGATCGTATTTCGACATACCCCACGGACTCACGTCTATGTTTGAGGGCAGGTTTGCTATATTATATCGAGGCCACCAGAACCCTATGAGGTGTGGAATCAGCATTGTTCTTTAGCCACAAACAATCACACAAGAGAAAGTCAGTTCAGACTATTTCAAGGTGACTGAAGCAGGTTCTGGTTTCTGCAGGTATTGGCATTGACAATTTTACATTTCATTCCATCAGGGTGGAATGGATATTTCCATCGACCATATCCTCACGACCACAGGATGGTCAAGGGGATGCATTTTCATTTTATTTTTACCATAGGTTGATTGCCGACCCGGGCTGTTTCCCATTCTGTTTTGCGTTCACTTTAGCCTCCCCTGACATATCCAGAGGGGGATTGAATATTGATTGCTTTACTCACATCAAGCCAGCACAATACATTTGAATCAATGTTATGGTTAATGCATTGTTCTATATTCACTCAATCTGAGTAAAGAGATGGAAAATGAGAATTTGAAGATATTTTACAATGTTTTTGCTGCATCATGATGTGTGTAGGTAGTGAAATTAGGCATTTAGAAACATAGAAACATAGAAAATAGGTGCAGAAGGAGGCCATTCGGCCCTTCGAGCCAGCACCGCCTTTCAGACACCGAGATTTGAATCTCCGGCATGAAATCACATGATGACAGAGAAAATAGGTGGCCATTCGGCCCTTCGGAACTTTGAACTCTTCACGGAATCACTCACGTGACTCCAGGAAGTCCAAAAATTAGTAAGATTAAACGAGCTTACCTAGTTTGAAGTTTGATCTTTTTTGCATCTAGCTTGGAGTTACGTTTTATATGGTGATTACCCCCTGCCCTTCTACCACGCAAGCCAACCTTTTCAATCTCATAAAGGTCATCCCAGGGATCAATCTCAGTTCTCATGTTGCTGATCAAGGATACTATGTTAGGAGACCAAAATATTGCATACTTTCTGTGATTGCATACCGCTGCTTTGAAGATTGACGTGCATGCGCACTGGCGGGGCTTCTTCACGTAATCACCAACGTAACTCCTCATAAAATAAAAATCAAACTTCAAACCGGTAAGTTCTCGTTTAATCTTACTATTATGTGTGCCGTCTGAATGGAGTTTGTACCTTCTCCCTGTGAAGACATTGGTTTTCTTTGGGAGCTCCGGTTTCCTCCCACATTCCAAAGATGTACAGGTTTGTAGGTTAATTCGCTTTGGTAAAATTGTAAATTGTCCTTAATATGTAGGATAATGCCAGTGTATGGGGTAATTGTCAGCCAGTGTGGGCCTAATTCCATGCTGTATCTCTAAAGTCAAGCCTTTTTTTGAGGTTTTTGTTATCCCTTTAACTGTACATTCTCTTGGAGTCAATATCAAAAATGTGGGACTTATTTTAAATAAGAAATAGAAACAGGGGAGAGAAAAGCTATGCCTTCCGTCACAGTGGGTTCTAGATGGATGGTTTTGTAAATGCCTGTATGTTAAATGAAATTTTTCCTTGCATGGCGATGGACAGGGCTTAATGAAAGTAATACACATTGATACACTATAAACATCCACCCAGCATTCTCGCCCTCAACTGTGGTGTAGAAGGCAACAAAAGTTCAGGGAGTCTTCCAATCCTTTGTTCATCAAAGTGGTTGGGGCCAGTAAACCCGTCCATAGTCGCCGCTACAGATGGCGTGATGTACAGGCCCTCTTGTCAGAATGATAAAACCTCCGACGTCTGGACGGTCAAACACACTCCGTGGCTTGGAGTGCCCGAATCGCCACTTTCCTACCGGAGACCATGGCTTCAGGATGTTATGGGCGGCAGGCTGGCGGTCGGAGCTTGTGTCCATCGATCCCCGGCAAGGGTTCCCAGACTACGGATGGTAAGTCTAAGCCACGCCCCCGGCTAGAAGATCTGCAGACCACAGCCCCATGACGTCAAAGTCACCAGGCCAGCGATCGGAGCACTCCTCTCTGGCAACTCGGTAAAGGATCACTCGCTCCACGATGGAAAAGTCCATGCTGCGCCCGCTGCTGAAGCTCTGGCCCCGACTCTGGGAAAGGCCGCTTCAATCCATGCCGTGAGGGAGACGACGGAAAAAGTCGCCTCTCCGTCGAGGAGGCGGCCAAAAGCGGGTCCCCCCTTCCCCCCCCCCCCCCCCCCCCCCCCACACACACACACACCAAGAGACACCTAAAATAACATTTAGACACGCCAAAAAAAAACCCCAAAAAGTTGAAATAACGAACACACTGTTGGTAGGGCAGCCGTCTCGCAGCGCCCCCACCGACCAAGTCGTATCTAGGTAACCATGGTACTTGGTTGTAAATATTTCCTCAGAAATGTTGGTTCATGATCCCAGGCATCACAAATAAAGTAAACACTGAACAAGCAAAAATACTCTTTGCTGCTAGTTATGCATACTTATCAGTGCAGAACCTCGTTTTAAAAAATAGATGATCCAACTCCTTCATTTGCCACCATATATTTTATGAAGGTTTCATAAGTATTCCTGACAATATAAACTAATAGTTCCACTAATTTTTGCTAAATTGGATTTCCATGGTGCCCTTTCAGGCTTTGGGATTCCCCCAAATCAATCAATCAGTCAATCAATCAATCAGCCCGTCCGCCTGTCCGTCCATCTATACATAACTAAAACTCTGATCTAGTGCTCTTCCGGTTTGCAGGGTTTTTCTATTTGCGGAAAAACAATACGTGATAGCGCTACGATTTTTCATGATTTTGTGCGTTCTCCTGTGCTGCAAGTGCAACAGGCTTTGTTCCAATTGTTGGTATATTGTAAAAGTTATCGAGGTTTAAAAATCTTAAAAAATGCCCGTGCGCAGATTCTTTCAGTCTATTTCCAAAGGGCAAAATGAAGAATGAACCTTAATGAACAAACTCTACAGCCAATATTGATTTTTTTTTTTAACCATGTTTGCTAATCTCACAAAAGATAACTGGCAAAATCGTTAAAAAAAAAAGTGGTGATTCGATCAGGTTAAATTTAAAAATGAAAGGAATTTGAAATCCAAACCGAACCCTTACAGGGAGGTGATTTATTGATACTTTTGGACAAGTGGTGGGACAAGGGACAGGGAACCATTTCATTTCCAGCATGAATGTTGATGATTTAAATATTTACTGCATCTCCAATTTGGTTTACTTTGTAGCTCAGAGGCTTCAAGATGGCCAGCAATGGAAAGGAAGTGAGAACAACTGCAGGAGGAAATATATATGACTCTACAAAGCTTCTCTTGCACCCCCGGTTCCCTACAACCCTCTACCCCCAAATTAAGACCCATTCCACACAAAAGTCATGGCCATAAACCAAACTCAATATAGAAACAAGGGTATGATGTCTACCCCCAACCACTCTTTCGCCAACTTGGAAATAGAGCATTCTTCTCTGATTTAAATCCATCATTGTTAATTCTGGATGCAAATACTATCAAGTATTTACACGTGTAAACCATTGCAACTTGTAGCCAAACCCATGCTAAGGGGTTGCCTGCATAATAACTCCTCCTGTTATTTTCAGCAGATTGGATAGGAATATGTGGGAATGAACTGCAGATGCTGGTTTATACTGAGCACTAGATAGGAATTTGGGTTTGTGCTTAAAAACTACGATGACACCATGGAGCAACTAGTAGAACTGTTACCTCACAGCTCCAAAGACCTGGCTTCAAACCCTAACTTCCAGTGTTGTCTGTGTGGAGTTTGCATATTCTCCCTGCAACCATATGTGCTTCCACCAGATGCTCAGGTTTCTTCTCACATTCTAAAAATATCTACTTTGATAAGTTAATAGGCCAATGACATTGGTGACTAAGTCTAGTTTAAAGATCTGGTGGTAAATTCTTGAGGAGAATTGAGAGAAATGGGAGGATAATAAAATAGGTTTGGTTAGGATTAGTGGGAAATGGATGCTTGATACTTGACATAAACTCTGTGAGCAGAAGGACCTGTATGCATTATGAGGCTCTCCACGGCTCTGTACCAAACACACAAAAAACAATCATGCAAGAGTGGATTATACTTGAGCTTGTTCAACAACTACTTTGATTGCACCGATACTGGTCAGACTCCATGTTCCTACATCCTTAGCTTTGGCTCTCCCATTATAATTGTAATCTCAAGAATAATTCATTATTGCACAAGAAAAAAAAAACAAGGCGGACATTATGAACATTGTTTTCATGCTAAGATGCATCTCAGGAATAATTATCATACAAAATTTGACCCCGAGCAGCCCAGGTGAAGAAATGGCTGATGAGAAAATGTCTAAAAAGAGGAAATGTAAGCGCAGTATCAATAACAGATAACGCACAAGGTGTAATCTTGCTTGTTCAATATAATAAATGAGTCTTCAATCTGCTGTCTATGATGGTTTAGGGTTGCGTGTAATATTGCTGCCTACACATTCACCCCGATCAGTATCACTATAATTTCATGTCAGTCGATTGTTCTCTGTTCCTGAAATTTATTCCATTGGAGTCAATGGATTGAACTTTGGAAGCACAGTACAGTGTGCTGATTCTGCTTTATAACCACAAGTAGTGACAGAGGTTTGAATTCCTGGGCACATTCTGCAATAACCACCCACCTTCTTACTAATCAGGGCTCAAGTAAGCACAGGTGCAAGTGAATCATTTGATTTATCGTATTCCCTCCCATTTCATTACCATGCACTGCAAGAAACCAAAGAAAACCAATATATTTTGATGGATTTCACAGATACTGGTTGATCAGATAGCATAATTTACAGCTACACCTGGCTGACTGTCGCTGATGAATATTTGAATGAAAATTAGCAAATCTTACAGAGCAGTGATATAGTACTACTATTCCTGTTTGCTGTTGCAGCATGTTTTTTGATCAACTCCTTGGTTGCTATATTATGCATTTAGGTGAGCGATAAATTTAGAAAAACAATAGATTTACCATAAAAACCTGTTAAATTCAGTATAAAAGGGAATTTAACCTTGGTCTAGCCATTGTGGTCTAATCAGAATGCAGAAAATTGTTGGTTTTACCTTCAGGGCTTAGCGACTAAGAAATATGATCACTTTGACTTTGCCATCTGTCCAAAACTCCATCTGGAGGCACAGCGGTGTTAATGCAGCAAGATACAAAATGTTTTTATTCACGAGGCAGCAACATGCCAGCATCCATAAAGAACTAACCCTGGATTAAGAGTTGTGCTAGAAACGATTCTGTATTAAATTTATTACTAAGCTTGGTCGAGAACAAAAGAACGACAAGATTGAGCAAAACTGATTACTGTAACAATTCTTCACACATGCAGTGTATGATTCATAACTTGATGGGACTTAGAGACAGACAGGCTTGCATTCAAACTATGTCTTTGATAACCTTGGGGTTTCTCACAGTGCTTTACTACCAATTAAGTACTTTTGAAGATACGCTTCAGTTGTAAGGTACGAAGAAAAGTCAAGCAATTTGCAAGTAGTAAGTTCCCCAAAATAACAATGATATACTGATGAGACATGGACAATTTACTGCCTCTGAAAAATACAAGTATGTTTCTTTACCTTAATCTTTTTTTCTTCGATACCTTATCTCCTGCATGATTATGTTCCTAGAGTCTAGTTTGTGGCATTCTACAATACCAGTGGAAACATATAAATGTTCTTGCTGTTGCATATGACAACCATGAAGGCAAATGAGATTTAAATATCAATTAAATGCAAGCAAAAGGTAGAAAATCTTGCATTTATATGCTGTCTTCCATCCTTTTCAAATATTCTGAAAGTATTTTATTGTCAATTAATTACTTTTGAAATAGTCACTGTTTTAATGTTGGAAATTTGAAGCATATTGTGATATTCAAGCCATCCAGTTTCCATTTGTTGTACTCCTGCTCCAAGTTGAAATATTAAAGATTCAAGGTCTATGCCAAGGCCGCCGTGTATAATTCAGACTGCCAAGATAGTGCAGCACTGCAAAGTTGTCAAAGGTATTGTCTTACTAATGAACTTAAATTAGTTCCATTCTCCAGAGCTACAGTAATTCAGGCAGGCATAGATGACCCAATTGCACTTGTCCAACACATTAACTGGTCATTTATCTGCAGTGGTTTGAAGGATATTGCTGTTAGTTTTACCCAAATAACAGTCACTATCATTCAATGTTAAAGAAGCACATTGGAACATGCCACTGCCACTATCTCACAGGGGCTGAAATGCTGGTTTAATCCTAACCTCCAGTGCTGGCTGTGTGGAATTTACTCTTTGTAACCTCACATATCTCCCCTGGGCACTTTATTTCCTTCCCACAACCAAAAGAAACGTGCAGATTTCCAGTTAATTGGCCACCGTAAACAATACAGAGAATAAATTGCAACTTCATTGTGCAAATATGATTTATGAGGAAATTGCCAGAACTCGAGGGTCTGAGCTATAGGAAGAGGTTGAACAAGCTATGACTTAAGTCAGGAGTGCAGGAGGGTGAGGGGTGATCTTAAAATTGTGTATGAGATGATGAGAGGAATAGAAAGGGTGAATGCACAGTCTTTTACCCAGAGTAAGGGAATCAAGAACTAGAGGACATAGGTTTAATGTGAGGGAGGAAAGATTTAATAAGGAACTGAGGCGCACCATTTTCACATAAGGGTGGTAGGTATATGGAACGAGCTGCCAGAGGAGGTAGTTGAGGCAGGTATTATCACAACTTAGCAAAAAAACATTTGGACAGATACATGGAGAAGATAAGGTTAGAGGGATATGGGCCAAAAGCCGGCAGATGGGGCTCGTGTAGATGAGGCATGCTGGTTGGCACGGGTATGTTAGGTCGAAAGACTTGTTTCCACGCTTTATGACTCTACAACTGTATGCCTGCACTGTGTCCAAGTATGAGGTACAGTAGAAGCTGGTGCAAGTTGATAATGCATTTGGGGAGAATAAAATAAGCATTAGTATAGGTTTAGTGCAGGTGAAGCTTGATGGCAGGTGTGAGCTTGCTGGGTCCAACTGTTTCTATGCTGTATGACTCTATGATCAAAGAGAATGTAAATGAAAGCACACTTTAATGACACAATGAAAGACAATACTAGCAAGAACTCTTGATAAATGTATTAAATGCAATGGACAATACAGCTAATTAATATTGGTACGTGATCAACCCGTCACATGTTATTTGAATTAAGTCATGAAGTGAAAAGCACGTTGAACAATAGGATTTTGAAAGAAAACCTGAGTACACTTAGAAGCATTTCCATTCAGCTGAGAATCCACTGGAGACAGAATTCCATTTAAATCATACTGCACTTCTGGCAAATGGTGAGAATGAACTAGTTAGCAGGTGGATAATATTCTGTAATCTGCTATCTCTTGGGGAAGTCTTAATAGGAATATGTAATTGCCCGAAGTTAACATAGACTGAAGGGAAGAGGTGAGAAGGGTTAATCTAGGCTTCTGTATATTAATTATTAAACAGGATTCCAAATACAGTTAAGATTGAGCAAGTAATTTATCCTGCTGTACTTACATTCAAAGCAGTTGTTCTGGTATATTGGCAAGTTCATGACAGCAAATATTTTTGATTTTCTGCGAATCTGAGTTTTACATTGTGCAGAATGCTTTAACTGACAAAATGTCAAACAGGAATAGGCCCAGCACTAAACCCTCAGGCACACCACCAGTCACAGGCCTCCAGTCCAAAAAGCAACCTTCCACCATCACCCTCTGCCTCCTTCCATGAAGCTAATTTTCTATCTATTTAGCTATCCCACCTTGGATCCCATGAGATCTAACCTTCCAGAGCAGCCTACCATGCGGAACATTGGTGAATGCATTGCTGAAATAGTAAGATTAAACGAGAATTTACCACTTTGAAGTTTGATCTGTATTTTATGAGGAATTACGATAAGGGATTACGTGAAGAACCCGTCCAGCACGCATGCGTGACATACTTCAAAGCAGTGGAATCACAGGAAAACACAATAATTGAAATAAACATAGTAAAGAAAAGGAGAACTAAGATACCAGTTGAAATCTATATTTGAGGGTGGGAGCGGAGGGCACGTAATCCTTCATTGTAACTCCTCATAAAATACAGATCAAACTTCAAACTGATAAGTTCTCGTTTAATCTTACTATTTTACTTCGGAGTCACGTGAGTAACTACGTGAAGATTTTAAAGCTGTGATTTCAAACCGTGTAACAGTTCATACTTCACTCGCTGCCGAAGTCATTCAAGGGAGGAAGTATGTTATCGTAATCAACCATGAATCTGTTTGTAAAACAATAATGGTATTTATTAAACAATAACAAAAAAGAAAAAATGCTCCCCAGAGCTTAAATTATATATTTACAGATTCTAAAACTCTTTCTGCAAATAAAACAGGTTCTGCTAGCGGCTTATTGTAGAACGTTTGGAATGTTTTCTCCATGGACCACCAGGATGCGGTCCAATGGCATGTCCATCCTTTTAGCCGCCGATGTGGATGCTGCCCTGGTGGAGAGAGATGTATATATGTCAGTATCTACTCCAGCAGCTCCCAGTACCTGCTTGAGCCATCTTGAGATGGTTTGGCTCGACACCCGACCATGAGGTTTCTTGTAGCTGACCCATAAGGCTTTTTCTCTCCCTCGGGAATCTCTTGTTGTGTTGATGTAAGTGAGTAAACGAGTCATGCCACATAACCGTGGGTCAGGTGGGTATGCCCGGAAATCCATAACTAGGCCTGAAGTTCCTGGACTTCTCTGCTTTACCAGCTCCTGAATAGTGAATGTGACATGGTCTGGTGTTATAACCATGTTGTCCAGTTGTAGTAAGTGGAGGGACTGGACTCTTTGTGCTGGGACTAGTGCCATCAGCATGGCCATTTTCAGGGTTAGCTGTTCCAGGGTGAGAGACCTGGCTGGTGACCATCCCTTTAGGTATGTCAGGACCACACTGACATCCCAGATTTGGGGGTACCTAGGTCTAGGGGGGTTGGAGTTGAATATCCCTCTCATGAGTTTGATCACCAGCGGGTGAGACCCTATGGCCTGTTGTCCTGGTGCCTGATTTAAGTAGGCTGACAGAGCACTTCTGGCAGTATTGATGGCGCTGTAGCTCAGTCCTTCATTATGGTGAAGGCCGGCCAGGAACTCCAGTACATTGGTTACGGTTGTAGATGAGTATGATGTCCCAGTTTTCGAGCAGTATCTGTCCCACTTCCTGATGCTCGATAGGTATTGTTTCCTGGTGGACATATGGTGGGACGCAGTCATCATGTTGATGGTCCTGTCAGATAATCTCAGGCCCAGCAATGGTCTTTTCAGAATCTGCAACCCAGTAGGTTAATTTTGTCATGGAATGGATGACTTATGCCTGACACCGGGTGAGTCAATAGGTCTGGGCTACTGGGAAAGGTCATTGGAGTTTCGATTACCATGTCGAGTACCACTGGGAACTATGGCTGTGTAGGCCAGTCGGGTACTATCAAAATACCTGAAGCAGAGTCTATCTGTATTTTTCATAGTACCCGACTGATGAGGCAGAAGGGGGGAAAGGCATAATATAAATAGTTTTCCCAGTCCAGCGCGAATGCATCTATTGCTGCTGCATCAGGGTCTGGTTCCCAAGCGATATACATTGGTACCTGGTGATTTAGTCTAGATGCAAAGAGATCGATATCTGGTGTGCCATATTGCTTTGTAATTTTAGCAAATGCTTTAGGATTTAACATCCATTCGGTGTTATCATTGAATTTGCGTGACCTGGTGTCTGCCACTGTATTTAGCTTACCTGGCAAGTAAGTTGCTGATAGCCAAATATGTTTATTGACACACAATTGCCAGATTATGTTGACCAAATTGTCACATGATATCAATTTTATTCCACCCATATGGTTAATATAGGCCACCACCGTGGTATTATCAATCTGTAAACGAACATGCAAGTGGTGCATATTCGTAGAATATGCTTTTGAACCATAAAGCGCATCCAACATTTCCAAATAATTTATGCCCAGTGTCTGTAGTAAAGATGATTCTAGGTTAGTCCATCTACCACCTGTGCTGGATATGGTATTAGTTGCTCCCCAGCCTTGAGCACCGGCATCTGTTTGTATAGTTAACATTGGTTATTGATGATGATAGGGCTGGAACTATGCCAAACATTCTCTATCCACCATTGTAACTCTGATATTGCTTCAATGGGTAATTTCATGGTTCGGTCAAAGTGACCTGCATGTCGTTTTAACGCCTGCACTTTTGCCCTTTGTAGGTTTTGATAGTGCAAGGGTCCAAATTGTGTAGCTGGAAATGCTGCTACTAGTTTGCCAATTACTCTTGTCACTTGTCGGATGGTTGGTCGATCACTAACCATTAAATTGTTACACATCTGTGCTAATTCTGCTGCTTTATCTTTTGGTAATGTTACAGACATGTGGACTGAGTTAATTGTGAATCCCAGACAGTCCATAGTTGTGGATGGCGTCAACTTAAATTTATCTGGATGTAAGACAAATCCCAGGGTTTCAAACAATTGTTTGATAGCTAATGCAGCTGATTTAGCCAATTCCATGGTTTTGCCTACTATTAAGATATCATCAAGAAATGCCATGACAATATGTCTCTGTTTTCTTAATGTTGCCAAGGCTGGTTTTAATATCTTGGTAAATAGTCTTGGGGCTGATGTTAAGCCATTAGGCAACACTTTAAACTGCCATAGTTGCCCCCATCCAGGTAAATTTCAGGTATTTGTGGTGATCCTTTTGAATGGGTACTGAATAGTAGGCATCTTTTAAATCGATGCTTGCCATGTAACCGTCTGCCTGACGCAAACAGTTCTCAAACAGGAGTGTCCGGGGTGGGAGATGGAGATCCTTTGATTATTCCCATTGCAGTGGGTAGTCCTCAAGCTCCTCTGGGCGTTGTCAAATGGCCCTCTGGAGCGCTTTCCTCTGAGCCGCTGTGCAGCTGGTGTGACCACACGCATAAGTATCCTTTGGAAATCAGTTGTTTGGCAGTTACAAATGTTTCCATTTTGAAATGCATATACTTAACAAAGGTATTTAGTGAGGTTAAGTCAATGATGATGTGACATCCACCATCTTTTTTGTTTTTGGTAAATATATTTGAGACAAATTCCAAAGGTTCATGTTTGGATTTCTCAATGACACCCTTTGTAAGTAACCTCACCAGTTCTGCTTGACCCTCTAGTTTTTCTTTAAGTGAGAGGGTAAAAACCCTTTGGGGTGCATGCTGAACTGGTGGCATATTTTCTTGAATAAATTTTATTTTGTATCCACGAATACTGCTAAGTATATAACTATCATTCGTGATAGTCCTCCATGCTTCCATGAACAGGTGAAATCTTCCCCCTGTTAGTACAGTTCCCCCATTTTTTATATGCTGGTAGGAACCAAACCCACCTACCTCCATAGTTATGGGAGTGTTCCTTTCTTTGCTTTCTTCATCCGTCGTTGTGCTGCTGGATGTACTGCTGGTTGGGGGTGGCGCATTTTCCATGGGGTCCGCTCTGGGCCCTGGCCTAAAAAATGCTTTCGGGGATGGTATGTGGACCCCGAGCTTTCACCAGTCCCATGAGTTTGGCGTTGACTGGTGGACGCGGTGGGGTACTGCCGTCTGGGTTGTGTGGGTCTGCTCGTTCCGGGGACTGCCCTCATGAGGCCGAATGCTTTGGACTCTTCCTCTAGGTCTTTTACTTGTTTTGACAAGTCCAAACCAAATAACAGGATCTGTGGCTCTGAGTGTTGCACAGTCCTGCAAATTTGGGATTGAGGGCAGGTCTTATTATCTCCTTGCGGAGGTTGTTTATTTCATATTGGGTGTTACACAGCAGAGCCAGAGTGTCTTGCTAGTTGGTGGTCATGTCCACCCCATCCACGGAACGAGCATAGGATGTTATGGCTGACGTCAGGAGCTTGAGGATATGCTGCAATTTTAGCTCCTGGTTTCGGATACTCTGCCCAACGTACCCCCAGATTTGGCTGTTGACGGCCGGTACATTGAGCGAAATGCAGTTCTCCGGAGGTGAGTAGAGTTCTAGTGCCTCATTGACTACCTGTTCTTGTCGGGGTTTGAAGGACAGGAATGCTGGCTGCCAGTTGTGGCTGCAACGGCCACCCTGCTCGTGGTGTAGCCACGTAGCGATTCACCACACCCAGCAGTTCTTCCTGGTCCTGTACCCTGTGGGTACTCCCGACATCTACGGCCAGTGACCCCTGTTCCTGACCAGCCCAGTCCTGGTCGCCAACGCTGCCCTCGGCTGAGGGAGAAGCGATGGCCAGTGCGTTCTAGTGCACTGGTGCGGGAATGCCTGAACTCCCTTGGCGAGACTGCCCCAGCTCCCGAAGCAAGTCTCGCTGGAGGTTTTGCTCCATGAACCTTTCCATGCGGCTCAGACGTCTACCTCTGCCGCTCTCAGGCGGCGAGTCTTCCTCGTCGGAGTCATCAGAGATTACCGGCTGGTTTGTTTTTCATTTTGATTTGCCTCCAGTCTGCTGCTGTAGTTCAGGCTGTGCTAGCGGTACTGGGCTTGGCTTGGTATCATTGATTGTGGACCGCAGCATGTGCGGTCCAGGTGCCGCCTCTCGCCCCCCACTGATGGAACGCTCCTGTTCTGTTGGAGTCGAACGGGGGGCGTTTTTTTTTCCTTGTCTTGCTTTGCTCATTTTCCAGCTTTTTTCGATCTGGAGTGCACAAAGCAGAGCAAAGTTTTGTAATTACGACCTCAGAGTAAGTACTTACCTGACAGTCCGCCTTTTTAAGCTTGTAGCGGGAGCGCCTGTACTCCCGTTTGTCGCTGTTGCACTGCGTGAAAGCTCATGTCGTGCATGCGTGCTGGACGGGTTCTTCACGTAGTCACTCACGTGACTTCTGAAGTAAAATCTGACCATCAGAGTTACTCCAGCATTTTGTGTCTATCTTCGGTGTAAACCAGCATCTGCAGTTCCTTCCTACACATTTTGTTATTTTGTCTGTAGATTATTAGGAATGCATAACATTTTAACTATCCCAGCATCCATTTTTGAAACGATTTTGATTTCTTAATTACTTTCATTATGATACTGCTGAAAATACCTTGTTCTTATCAGTTCCCTCCTACACACTCTGATATTACTGTTGTACTGTTGTACAGTTTCTAAAATTCAGGCAGATTTAAAAACTATTACTACAGATGTAATAATGTTTTAACATTTTAGTTAAGAGTACATTAAAATAATTCAATAATAGAAACTCAAATAAAAGAAAAATAATGTAAAATGAATCTAAGTGGCCCTCCAGGTGGTAAATTGTCACTCAATTATTGATGGCAATAAAGTCCAGTGACAGATTCAATGGCATCTGTCACTCAGTAGGACCATTTGTAATTTCAATGCAATTTGACATATGCTTAAAGCTGTTATTTTATTCTCTCTTTTCCATGTACAATATACAATAAAGACATTCAGAAATCCTTTGGAAATCCTAAATGGATTTTTGTGACAATGTTTTATTTACAACCTCTGCTTTTGGATCCTACCGAGAGGAAACATTTTCATTCCTTCTATCTTACCAGTTCTTTTCATGATTTTTTAAATTCTTTCTTTCATGTTATTCGTCAGTATTCGTATTTTCTGAAATAAAGTTTCCTGATCTTTCTAATATCTGGTACCTGTACAATCATTATTTATCAAAAATAAAATGGAAATGTGTTTGCTGGATATCTAAAATTAAAAAAAAAAACCTGAATTTTGTTTTCAGCAATTCAGAGAGCATCTGTGGACAAGAAGTTATCAACCTGGAATGTTGCCTCTATTTCTCCCTCTATTGGCCTATTGAGTATTTCTGTCATCTTCTATTATTAATTCTTGTAAATATTTTATTGATGTTTGTTAACTAATAATTTACATCTGTAGAAGTGCTCTGACCAGAAACATCACATCTCCATGTTCTTCGGAGTTGCTGCCTGACCTGCTGAGTTATTCCAGCACTTTGCATCTTAATTTACAACAGCTTCTCAGCAAAGTGGTGGCATTTCTATTAATATTTACTAAATTCCTAAGTATATGGATGGACAAAAAACAGTGCTGGAGGAACTCAATGGGCCAGGCAGCATTTGTAGAAGGAATGGTCAGTAGACATTTCAGGTTGAGACCCTTCTTTAGACCAATTAGAGTAATGGGGAGAAATCAGAAAATGTGAGTGGGCGTGGGATAATACCTGGCGAGTGATGTGGATAAAGATGAAGGGGTTTATTGGCAGATATGTGGAGGAACTGACAAAGGCTTGAGGTAAAAATGGGACAAAAGTGTGCCAGATAAGTAAAGAAGAGTCAGAGTGAAATGTGAATCAGGAGGGAAGGATGTGGGTGGAAGGGGAGGGATGAGAGGAACAGGGAGTATTAAAATAAAAATATGGGACTCTGGGATGGAAGATGAGTATGCAGAGGAAGTGAAAGGAGCAGGGTGACAAGGGTAGTGGGAGAAATGTATGCAGACAAGATTTGAAATTCGAGAATTAAATGTTTATACCATTGGCTTCTAAGCTACCCAAGGTGCTATTCTTCTTGTTTGCCTGCTTGCCCTACACTGGCAATAGAGGAGGCCAAGGATAGAAAGGTAATGGCAATGGGGAGGGAAGTTAAAATGGTTGGCAGCCAGGTAACTTCAGCTGCCATGACAGACAGAGCATGCATTTCCCGTGATACCCTGCCCTCCCCCCCCACCCCCCCCCCCCCCCCCCCAGTTACCCTGCTCATTTCTCCTTCTCCGTCACCTCATCCCTTATCCCCGTTCCATTTTTCCCTTTTATCACCCCTTTCTCCTCCCCAACCCCTTCCACCCATTTCCTTGTCTCTGACTTCACATTTCGTCTCTCTTCCTCTTTCTTTACCCGACACCCTTTTATCTCCTTTTCACTTCAACCCTTTGTCACACCATCTGGCTTCACCATGTGCAATCATACCCTCCCCCCTCTCCTGTATCCACCTACAAACCAAATGAGTTTTACCCCAGCTTTCTCTCCACTACTCCAATCTGTATGATGAAGGGTCTTGGACCAAAATGTGGTCTACTTATTCCCTCCATAGATGCTGCCAGATCCACTGAGTTATAGAGTCATAGAGTGATACAGTGTGGAAGCAGGACCTTCGGCCCAACGCGCTCACACCTTCTTTGTGTTAAAAAGTTACCCCTCGGATTCCTATTAAATCTTTTCCCCTTCACCTTTAACCTATGTCCTCTGGTCCTCGATGTCCCTACTCTGGATCTACCTGATCTATTCCTCTCATGATCTTAATCACCTCTATAAAATTACCCCTTATCCTTCTGCGCTCCATGGAATAGAGACCCAGCCTACTCAATCTCTCCCTATAGCTCACACTCTCTAGTCCTGGCAACATCCTTGTAAATCTTTTCTGAACTATTTCAAGCTTGACAATATCTTTCCTATAACATGGTGCCCAGAAGTGAACACAATATTCTAAATGCAGTCTCACCAACGTCTTGTACAACTGCAAAATGACCTACCAACTTCTATATTAAAGTCCTCAAGCATTTTGTGTTTTGCTCAAAGTTCCAGCATCTGTAGTTTCCCTTGTCTCTATATATTTCCAAAGCTGGATGATGCATGACTTTGACTGGAACCTGCAGAGGTTTCCTGTCCTGGTCCTTCTTGGTGCTAGAGGTTGCGGCTGTCAGAGCAGCCTTGGCAATTAACTGTATTTACATTTAGTAGACGGTACACACGGCAGGTTGGAGACCATTTGCTACATCTTCTAAAATTCAGTGCCATGGTCTGAAATTCTCAATTATTTTGCAGTCTTGTAACTCATCCCTGGGTATCAGTTATACTCTCTTATTCTGTCTAATCATTCTCCTGGATTTTTCAGTTACACATGCATTTGAATTATTTATCCACAATTCAGAGTTCAAGTATATCAGGTTGAATGTTGCAGTGAATTCCCAGATAGGTTACTATTTTTACCTCACCATGATTTCCTTAGACAAAGGCAGCCTGATTCAAAGCATCAATATAAAGGTACAAACAACGAACTGCAAATGCTGGTTTACAAAAAAAGACAAAGTGCTGGAGTAATTCAGCTGGTCAGGCAGCATTGTTGAAGTGCGTTATGGGTCGGGACCCTTCTTCAGACTGCCCCAGCCCAAAATGTGACCTATTCTTCTCCAGAGATGCTGCCTGACCCTTTGAGTTATTCCAGCACTCTGTGTCTTTTATTAACAATATACAGGTAATGATCAGTCTGAATAGGGCACAAACCCACAACAGTATTTTGGTCACAACTAGTACAGAGGCATCAGATGTATCTCCATTCTTTAAACCAATATAGACATCTCTTGGAAATGATCTGCTCATTTGAGTTTGGAGCATTATATTATACCTAGTCATTGAGCCACTTGAAACTGTTAAAAAATCCATGCGGAAAATATCAATGTCATTCAATGATAATCCAAACCTCATCAAAGTTAGTTCCAATATTGCTTTAACTTTAATTGCAAATTGGGAATAATACTATTTTAATGGAAATCTGGTTCTCCTGTGACTGACCAGCAACTGGTGTGATTTGAATCAATTTAACCTAACATAACAAGCACAAAGACTGACACAATTATGCACACATTATGCATGGAAATCATCTCATTTGCACAAATGTAAATTCCAATGGGAAGTGCCCAGATATGTTTGCAGAGTGGAGTGATTCAGACTGCAAAATTGCAATTTATTGCAATGACATTAAAGATGTCTTCTGCCCTTATTCCTTTTGCCACATTACTTTGACACAGGCCGTCCTTTTTGCCATAGTGAAAACTAGAGAGACACAACACGTAATTAATCCTTCGGTACATCAACACAGCCACCTATTTACACTAAACGTTACATTAATCCCAATTTATTCTCCCCACATTCTCATCAACTCCCTTCTCCTTACATCAATCCTGACACTTACCTATACTTTCCACCTCTTCAGGTTCGGCCTCTGTCCTCGCATAGAACTTGCTGCTCTTTCCAGTTGAGTTGAACGGCTGTCTACCACTGTCTCGGTGAAATGTCAACCCAAAGCTATTTCTACGGAAAGTTTTAACTTAGTTCATAATTGATACTTTCCTGGCGGAAAGGGAATATTGCATTCTGAAACACACCTGTGCACAAATTAGTCTGGGAACTTTCCATTGGGATCCATACTTGAGTGAATGAGATAATTTCAATGAAGCATGCATACATAATTGTGTCTGTCCTTGTGCTACATTGCCTTGTTGCATGAGGCTCTGTCCATCCAAAATAGACCAGTTGTCAGGCAGCCACGGGTTTCAATGCATGCTCTGTGGTGTAGCTGTCAGTTAGGGAGTTAATGGGTCACATTTTGTGCAAAATGTAACAGGGAGAAGGCAGAAGAATGGAGTTGAGAGGGAAAGATAGATCAGCCATGATTGAATGTAGGAGTAGACTCGATGGGCCTAATTCTACTATGCGTAGGGAGGAACTGCAGATGCTGGTTTAAAAATAAATAATTAAATAGGCATCAGTCGATAGTCTGTCTCCTGTGATGGACACTGTGAGACCAAGAAAGGGGAGGGAGGTCTGAAGAAGGGTCTCAACCCGAAACATCACCCATTCCTTCTCTCCAGAGATGTTGCATGGATCGCTGAGTTACTCCAGATTTTATGTGTCTATCTTCAATTCTATTCCTATGACATGAACATTTTGCTCGAACTTCTTCAGTTCGCTGCACATTGCCTGCCTTCCTCCTACTGACAATGGAGTCCTTGTGTAAGTCAGCTTCTAATCCCATTTTCCTGCCTTCTCCCCATAACCCATGACACCCATTCTAATCAAGAATTTGTCTGTCTCTGCCTTAAAAAATATCCACCGACTTGGCTTCCACAGCCCTCTGTGGCATTGAGTTCCACAGATTAACTACCCTCTGACAAAGAAGTTCCTCTCACCTACTTTTTAAAAGAGCGCCCTTTAATTTTGTGGCTGTGACCTCTGGTCCTAGACTCTCCCACCAGTGGAAACATCCTTTCCACATGCACTCTATGCGTTTCATTATTCTGTAATTTTCAATGAGGTCCCCCTCAACCTTCTAAACTCCAGTGAGTAAGGTCCAGTGCTGTCAATCACTCAACATATGCTAATCCACTCATTCCTGGTATCATTCTTGTAAACCTCCTCTGAACCCTCTCCAGAGCTAACACATCCTTCCTCAGATTATTTATTTGCTCACAATATTCCAAATGTGGCCTTACCAGTGCCTTATAGAGCATCAGCATTACATGGCTGTTTTTGTATGCCAGTCCATATAACAAAACAAACCATATAACAATTTACAGCACGGAAACAGGCCATCTCGACCCTTCTAGTCCGTGCCGAACAAATAATCTCCCCTAGTCCCATATACCTGTGCTCAGACCATAACCCTCCATTCCCTTCCCATCCATATAACTATCCAATTTATTTTTAAATGATAAAAACGAACCTGCCTCCACCACCTTCACTGGAAGCTCATTCCATACAGCTACCACTCTCTGAGTAAAGAGGTTCCCCCTCATGTTACCCCTAAACTTCAGTCCCTTAATTCTCAAGTCATGTCCCCTTGTTTGAATCTTCCCTACTCTCAGTGGGAAAAGCTTTTCCACGTCAACTCTGTCTATCCCTCTCATCATTTTAAAAACCTCTATCAAGTCCCCCCTTAACCTTCTGCACTCCAAAGAATAAAGCCCTAACTTGTTCAACCTTTCTCTGTAACTTAGTTGCTGAAATCCAGGCAACATTCTAGTAAATCTCCTCTGTACTCTCTCTATTTTGTTGACATCCTTCCTATAATTAGGTGACCAAAATTGTACACCATACTCCAGAATTGGCCTCACCAATGCCTTGTACAATTTTAACATTACATCCCAACTTCTATACTCAATGCTCTGATTTATAAAGGCCAGCACACCAAAAGCTTTCTTTACCACCCTATCTACATGAGATTCCACTTTCAGGGAACTGTGCACAGTTATTCCCAGATCCCTCTGTTCACCTACATTCTTCAATTCCCTACCATTTACCATGTACGTCCTATTTTGATTTGTCCTGCCAAGATGTAGCACCTCACACTTATCAGCATTAAACTCCATCTGCCATCTTTCAGCCCACTCTTCCAACTGGCATAAATCTCTCTGTAGACTTTGAAACTCTACTTCATTACCCGCAACCCCACCTATCTTAGTATCATCTGCATACTTACTAATCCAATTTACCACACCATCATCCAGATCATTGATGTACATGACAAACAACAGTGGACCCAACACAGATCCCTGTGGCACCCCACTCGTCACTGGCCTCCAACCTGACAAACAACCATCCACCATTACTCTTTGGCATCTCCCATTCAGCCACTGTTGAATCCATCTTGCTACTCCACCATTAATACCCAACCATTGAACCCTCTTAACCAACCTTCCATGAGGAACCTTGTCAAAGGCCTTACTGAAGTCCATATACGCAACATCCGCTGCTTTACCCTCATCAATTTCCCGAGTAACATCTTCAAAAAATTCAAGAAGATTAGTCAAACATGACCTTCCAGGCACAAATCCATGTTGACTGTTCCTAATCAGACTCTGTTTATCCAAATGCTTGTATATATTATCTCTAAGTATTCTTTCCATTAATTTGCCCACCACTGACGTCAAATTAACAGGCCTATAATTGCTAGGTTTACTCTTAGACCCCTTTTTAAACAATGGAACAACATGCGCAGTACGCCAATCCTCCGGCACTATTCCCGTTTCTAATGACATTTGAAATATTTCTGCCATAGCCCCTGCTATTTCTACACTAACTTCCCTCAATGTCCTAGGGAATATCCTGTCCGGACCTGGAGACTTATCCAATTTTATATTTCTCAAAAGTGTCAGTACTTCCTCTTCTTTGATCCTCATAGTTTCCATAGCTACTCTACTTGTTTCCCTTACCTCACATAATTCAATATCCTTCTCCTTGGTGAATACCGAAGAAAAGAAACTGTTCAATATCTCCCCCATCTCTTTTGGCTCTGCAGATAGTTGTCCACTCTGACTCTCTAATGGACCAATTTTATCCCTCGTTATCCTTTTGCTATTAATATAGCGGTAGAAACCCTTCGGATTTACTTTTACCTTACTTGCCAAAGCAACCTCATATCTTCTTTTAGCTTTTCTAATTTCTTTCTTAAGATTCTTTTTACATTCTTTATACTCCTCAAGCACCTCATTTACTCCATGCTGCCTATAATTATTGTAGATCTCCCTCTTTTTCCGAACCAAGTGTCCAATTTCCCTTGAAAACCATGGCTCTTTACAATTTTTACGATTTCCTTTCAACCGAACAGGGACATAAAGATTCTGTACTCTTAAAATTTCACCTTTAAATGTATTCCATTTCTCTTCCACATCTTTCCCATAAAACAAACTGTCCCAATTTACTCCTTTTAAATCCTTTCGCATCTCCTCAAAGTTAGCCTTTCTCCAATCAAAAATCTCAACCCTAGGTCCAGTTTTGTCCCTCTCCATAATTATATTGAAACTAATGGTATTGTGATCACTGGACCCGAACTGTTCCCCAACGCATACCTCTGCCACCTGACCCATCTCATTTCCTAACAGGAGGTCCAGCACCGCCCCTTCTCTAGTAGGTACTTCTATGTATTGCTGCAAAAAACTATCCTGCACACATTTTACAAACTCCAACCCATCCAGCCCATTTACAGAATGTGTTTCCCAGTCTATGTGTGGAAAATTGAAATCTCCCACAATCACTACCTTGTGCTTACTACTAATAGCTGCAATCTCCTTACATATTTGCTCTTCCAATTCTCGATCCCCATTTGGCGGTCTATAATACACCCCTATAAGTGTTGCTACCCCTTTCCCATTTCTCAGTTCCACCCAAATAGCCTCCCTAGACGAGCCCTCTAATCTATCCTGCCAAAGCACTGCTGTAATATCTTCCCTGATAAGCAATGCAACACCTCCACCTCTTGCCCCTCCAATTCTATCACACCTGAAGCAACGAAATCCTGGAATATTTAGTTTCCAATCACAGCCCTCCTGCAACCATGTTTCACTGATCGCCACAACATCATACTTCCAGGTGTCAATCCAGGCTCTAAGTTCATCCACTTTTCTTACAATGCTCCTAGCATTAAAATATACACATTTAAGAAACCCACCCTCTCTTATTCTCTGATTATTTTCTTTTTCTTCTCTCTCCCCTACATTTTGGGTCAGAGTGCTACCATTCTCTGCCCCCTGCTTCACACACTGACTGCTAGCTTTCCCAATTTGAGTCCCTCACCCCCAACCATACTAGTTTAAAGTCTCCCCAGTAGCCTTTGCAAATCTCCCCGCCAGGATATTGGTCCCCCTTGAGTTCAAGTGCAACCTGTCCTTTCTGTATTGGTCGCACCTTCCCCAAAAGAGGTCCCAATGATCCAGAAACTTGAATCCATACCCACTGCACCAGTCCCTCATCCACGCATTTATCCTGCACCTCGCTCCATTCCTACTCTCACTGTCGCGTGGCACAGGCAGTAATCCTGAGATTGTTACCTTTCCAGTCCTTCTCCTTAACTCTCTACCTAACTCCCTAAATTCTTCTTTCAGGACCTCTTCTCTTTTTTTTACCTATGTCGTTGGTACCTATATGTACCACAGCCTCAGGCTCCTCTCCCTCCCATTTCAGGATTTCTTGGACACGTTCAGACACATCCCTGACCCTGGCACCAGGGAGGCAAACTACCATCCGGGTCTCCTGTCTGCGTCCACAGAATCGCCTATCCGACCCCCTGACTATAGAGTCCCCTATTACAATTGCCCTCCCCTTCTTTTCCTTACCCTTCTGAGCAACAGGACCGGTCTTTGTGCCAGAGGCCCGGTCGCTGTCGCTGCCCCCAGGTAGGCTGTCTCCCCCACCCTTACTCAAGCATGAGTACTTATTTTCAAGGTGTACAGCCACCGGGGCACTCACCAGTCCCTGCCTCTGCCCGTTGCCCTTCCTAACTGTGACCCAGTTTTCTGTCTCCCGTGGTCTTGGAGTGACCACCTCCCTGTTACTTCTTTCTATGACCTCCTCGCTCTCCCTGAGCAGACAGAGGTCATCGAGTTGCTGTTCCAGGTTCCTGACACGGTCCCTTAGGAGCCCCATCTCGACGCACCTTGCGCAGATGTGGACATCTGGAGGGCACTCCGACTCCATGACCTCCCACATCCGACATCCAGAACAGTAAACTGCCCTGGCCTTCATTCTCCCCCTTATCCAAATACAATAAAGCCTTACAATTACAATACAAATACGATACAAGCCAATCAGCTGCTTCCGCTGGTCCTCTTCCACAAATCAGAGGCTTCCACCAGAATCAGAATCCTTCTCTGGAAGTGAGATGGAACGTTGCAGATTTGGGTAACTCACAGCTCCAGGTAAGTCCTCCTCTCACCAACGGCTCCCCGAGCCTCTGAAGAAGCAAGCCCCGCGCTGTTTTTATACTCACAGCTTCAGGCAACTCCTCCTCTCACCAACAGCTCCCCGGGCCTCTGTAGAAGCAAGCCCCGCGCTGTTTTTATACTCACAGCTCCAGGTAAGTCCACCTCTCACCAACGGCTCCCCAGGCCTCTCCAGTCCTCTTGATATAAATACTAGAATTGAATTTGCCTTCCTTACAACCGATTCAATTTGAAAAATAACTTTTTGGGAGTCCTCCAAGTCCCTTTGCACCTCTGTTTTCTGGATTCTCTCTCCATTTAGAAAATATTCTACGTCTTTATTCTTATTACCAAAATGCACTACTCTGTACTTTGCTATACTGAATTTAATCTGTCACTTTTGTGCCCACTCTCCGAACCTGTCCAATTCCTTCTGCAGTGTCCTTGCTTCCTCTACATTGCCTGCCCCTCCACCTATCTTAGCATCAGCTGCAAACTTGGCCACAAAGCCTCAATCCCGTTATCCAAATATCCAGCAATGGTTGCCTCGCCAACAGTCTGCCTGTCCTTTCTTCTGTTTTGTATTATGTGGGGGGTGGGGGGGGGTGGGGAGGGAGGGGGGTTGGAGGGTGGGGGTGGGTGGTGGCTGGTAGAAACTTTTTTCAATCTCTTACCTCGACGGAGATGCAATTTTTCTCCGTATCGTATCTCCGTCCTTACTGCGGCCTAACATCGTGGAGTGGCGCGACCTTTCCTGAGGACCGACCCAGCACTTCAACCATGAGCGCAGCGTGGACTTACCATAGTGCAGCTTGAGATCCCTTTGCCGGGCCTTGACTGTGGAGATTTAAGCCAGTACCTTACACCAGCAACTGCAGTAGTTTCTTACATATTTTCTCCACTCCACCGCAAAATCTCCTCAAGGTATGTCTACTTTGAAGAAGTTCTCCTCCTCTCTCTGATGAGAGTTCAGCAGGAGGAAGGGTCTCGACCCTATATGTCGCCCATTCCTTCTCTCAAGAGATGCTGCCTCACCTGCTGAGTTATTCCAGCAATTTGTGTCTACCTTCGACTGTGGAGAACTCCAACTGCGGGCCTGTGGAATTTAAATTTGTGAAGCCCACTGTCTCTGTTTAGAGACTGATTCGGAAACTCCAGGCCGCGGTGAGTTTAAACCGTTCTGACGCGGGAGCTTCAATCACCCTGACGTGAGGGCATTGGATCGCCGGCTGCGGGAGCTTTGATCGCCCCGACTGCGGAAGGTTCGACAGCCCCAACCGCGGGAGATTAAAGAGGGAGAAGATTGGACTTTATAACATTCCATCACAGTGAGGAAAGTGGAGTCGCTGTGGTGGATGATTGCGTTAACTTTTATGTTATGCGGCTCTGTGTCTTGTTGATTTTCACTTATTATTGCTGTATGGTAACTCAAATTTCACAGTACCCTAATTGGTACATGTGACAATAAACTGACCTTGAAACCTTGAATGCTCTCTGGTTTGCTTCCGCAATTCAAAGATGTGTGTGTTGGTGGGTTAATTGGCTGCTGGTAATTGCCATCTGTGTAAGTTAGTGGTGGAAGTTCAGAAATCAACTGACTACCTTCATGCTCTGCTTTCTTCCATGAAGCCAATTTTCTATCCATTCCGCTATCTCTCCTTGGATCTCATAAAATCTAACCTTGCAGAGCAGCCTAACATGTGGAACCTTGTCAAATGCCTTGCTGATATTATTATATACAATGTCTACAGCTCTGCCCTTTTTGGTCACGTCTTCAAAAAACTAATTCAACTTTGTGATATATGACCTCCCATGTACAACACTGTGCTGACTATCCCTAATCAGCCCTTGCCTATCTAAATTCATAAATATCTTATCCCTCAGAAGGGATAAGGATATATGAGAGATATATGAGAATATATGGAAAAAAAAACATGATTAATATAGGATATGATAACTGGGTGCTCGCCAGTAGTTGGGCCGAGTGGCCTGTTTCTCTGCTGTATCCACAGTTTTCGGCTCCATCAGCAAAGTCATTCATGTTCTGCACTCGAGGAGAAGGAATTTCCTCTTGTTATCACTCAAGAAAGCATATGAGGGAGTGGACACATGGATCGGAGAACATCACCTGGTTTCCTGGCATAGAGCCATGCTACTGGCATATTACTAATTGCTGGCATTGAGTCTGCCCTTTGGAGCCTCAAGCACTTCAGGAATTACAAGGGACCTCAACCCCTCACCATACGTCAGAGTTGAGTATGCGAATTATTTCCCCGTGGTCAATGCTGGGTACACTTAGGACTCACTTATCCTAAGCAGCAACTGCAACAATGCCCAAGGATGCAAACTTAGTCAACAAGTACTCGTTCCCCCTTGGCTACTGATCACTATCTGTGCTCCAGCTGAGCATCACCACAGTGAAGTCCTGGGATCACCAGGAAACAAGTGCAAAATGCTTGGAGAATACTCTACAGCAACAAGTTTAGTTTAGCTTAGTTTAGATTAGTTTAGTTTAGAGGTGCAGTGGGTAAACAGGCCGGATGGCCCACCGAGTCTGTGCTGACCAGTGATCCCCGCACACTAGCATTTTTCTACACACTAGGGACAATTTACAATTTTTTCCAAAGCCAATTATCCTACCAACCTGTACATCTTTGGAGTGTGGGAGGAAACCAAAGCTCCTGGAGAAACCCCACATGGTCACAGGGAGAACATACAAACTCCATACAGACAGCACCTGTAGTCAAGATCGAACTCAGGTCTCTAGCGCTGTAAGGCAGCAACTCTACCACTGCGCCACCATGCCACCCCTACACCTTTGAGTGCATTACTAAAGGAAAGGCCATATAAGGGAGAGGCTACAGCATCCATCACTTCCACCGTGATCTTTAGATCTGAGCAGTTTGGCTGCCCAGAGAACAGATTCAGCTAGTCCCCAGCCATAGCAATACTCACTGTGCAACTTTGTAACCCATGTCTCAGCACTAAACCCCAAACCTGTTCAAATGCAGTCCTCACAGGCAGCCTCTCCACACCAAGGTTTGGGTGATTCATTCCTGAGGGAACACCAACAAAAGCAGGTCTTTGCACATAGGTTCTTTGAAGAGGAGCAGGAGTTCCTGTCAGGTACCAGCACTGCACCACAGAAGCCAAGATGCTGTGTATCTGAAGGCACATAAGAGCACATAGTTGGACCACACTAAGAGCATTAGAATGATTTAATGTTCGGCACTTTGGCACCAAGTAGTATGCCAGTTCATCAGCACTCACCCAGTGCATCTCTGATTATGGGCACCTCTCAACAAATAATGGCAATCAATTATCTTTTTCAAAAGACCATTGAAATTTCAACCACCTGCTCTGAGATAATTGTCTGCAGTCCAACTCCCAGAACCAAATAATTGCCAATGAGACAGATGATGAGATTCCGTTAAACTAATATTTCAATTCATGCCAACTCAAACCACCCGAGGTTACATTTTGTCTATTTAATTGGACAATATCTGCATTGACTATCAGATGGGTCATTGAGTTAATGTGCATAATGTGCAAAACATTAGTCTTGTAAGATATTATTCAAATTATTAATATCATGTATGTTGCCTTCCCTATAAAACAAGTTTAGTTTAGAGATTAAGTGTGGAAGCAGGCACTTTGGCTCACTGAGTACATGCCGGCCAACAATCTCCTGTACACTAGTTTTATCTTACACACGAGGGACAATTTACATAAGCCAATTAACCTACAAACCTGCACGTCTTTGGTATGTGGGAGGAAACCGGATCACCCAAAGAAAACCCACGCGGCCACAGGGCAAACGTGCAAATTCCACACAGACAGCACTTGACGTTAGTATGCGGATACAACACAATAGTGGTGTTTAAGAGGCTTTTGGATAGGCATATGGATATGCTGGAAATTGAGAGTTATACATCATCCGGAGGCAATTAGAGCAGTTTATCTTCGCATTGTGTTTGGCACCAACATTGTGAGCCTAATAAACGTGTACTATTCTATGAAAGCTGTTTCTTTCAGATTAATTTTATCACCTAAATTTAAATCCCCACCAGCTGTGGGATTTGAACTCATGGCCTCACATTGATGATCAGGACTTCTGGCTTTTTGCCAGTACATTAACCATGCGCTGACGTACCCATTGCATTGCACATTCAGAGCTAGAGATTGAGGGCCACCTTCTACTCTGTTAAACTTTAGGCTTCACATACGAGCAATTAAATCATCTAAGCATAGCAGTTCAAAGCATCTTGATTTCTAATAATAGTCACATTGAAATTCAATGGTTAGCAATCCTGAGTATTGTTTTGGAATTAAATTCTATAATGACCATGATTTATATTTATTTACAGCCTTCAATAATCTAATGCCGCCCAAAGACCTTCACAGAAATGTTCACAAACAACATATGACACCATGGCATAGAAAACGCTATCAGGCCATATCTATTTACCATGCTCTTACAATCCAGCCAAGTCATTTGGCTCATAAATTATCCCATTCATCCCAGGATCTATTTCAGAGATAACACATTCTTCTTGCTTCTTTATGCTCTGAACAGAAATAAATTCCTTAATCCAAATGGCATGGTGGTGCAGTTCGAGCAGAATTTGGCCTCACAGGCGTGAGTAGGTAGGGAGTATAGTAAAGGGCTGAGAATGCATCCTTGCCAGGCATAAATGTTGATAATTATTGTCAAGAATGGATTGTTGCCAATCCTCACCCTTTGTGTTCTACGGATCAGAAAGACGAGGGCCTAAAAGCAGAGGAAGGTGCTGACTCCTAGGTCCAGGAATTGAGTTTATTGTGGGTAGTCAGACATTTGGCATAGAATGCACAGTTTAATGGCTGGATGAATGGATAATCCATAATTATAGCAGAATCTAAGCATTGATCTCTGCTTCTGATGTTCACTTCCCCTGAAGCCAATGCAACCTTATCACATAAATACATTTTTTGGGATCAAAGAGTCGAATAAGCTGACCTTTTTCACATAATCCAGCATGCCACCACCTCTAGCTGCATATATGCAGGTATACTGAAAAAAAGGTTTCAGAGAGGGGCAGAGTCGATTATCATTGGCTGTAAATCAATTCAATCTTGCCCATTATTCCATGGTACTTAAAAGTATATTGATTAGTTTTGCTATTGTTTTATATTAAACCTAAGCAAAAATTGTACAAGATCATTAATAACAGTGGCATTTATAGTTCACTAGTTGTTATGTGATTGTTTGACCAAATCGCTGGAGTTTAGAAGAATGAAGGGGACCTCATTGAAACATACTGAATTGTGAAAGGCTTGGATAGAGTTGATGTGGAGAGGATCTTTCCACTAGTGGAAGCGTCTATGACTAGAGGTCATATCTTCAGAATTAAAGGACGTTCTTTAGGACAGAGATGAGGAGGAATTTCTTTAGTCAGAGGGTGGGAAATCTGTGGAATTCTTTGCCACAGAAGACTGTAGAGACCAAGTCAATGGATATTTAAATAAATTATCAATCCTTTAGCCAGCATTTTAAGAGTGCAATCAACGATATCCAAGCTTAGTCATTTTTGGTCCCATTTCCTGCCTGGAATGTGAAAAAATATGGTCCAATTTTGACCCTTGACTTCCTTTATTGCAACTAAATTTTCAATTTGCACAGATGGTGGATCAGGGACAACGACACCAATTGGTGGATAATGTATGCATGTTGTATCTGAGTTTATAACAGAGCCAAGAAATTAGCACAGAGAGGTGATTAATAACGACCCTTATTATTCTGCACTTTATACGAGTTATATTAAAGTAAAATTTATTCAAATTAAAATCTCATTACGAGAAATGAAGGATTTTCACATGCCGGGCAGTAAATGGTTCTCTGCTGATGTCTTTGGCAGTAAAGGTCCATGTCTATTGAAATATTTCAATTTATTCTTACTGCTCACTAACTTCATTTAGTGACTGGATGTGGCAATAATAACCATTTTCTTATTTGCAATGAATTTAATATCATAAAAAATGCCAAGTTATCTCATTTTAATTAAACAAAATTTGATAAAGAATTGTAAAAGGGAGATAACTGCTTTAAGAGTGCAATGAGCTGTTCATAATAGCCACATTTTAAGGATGAGTTTGATGAAGGAGAGATTGAAAAGCAGAGAGTTTTAAGGATGAATTTCAAATGTTAGGCTGATGGTGAATATCAGTGGTGAGAGAATTATAGGGTGAGGAATAAACCAGAAATGAAGGAGCACAGAGTTTTTGTAGAGCTCTAATGATAGTGACAATTTCAGAATGTACAAGGCATGATTAGTAAGTTTGCATTAACAGGTAGTGAAGATGGTTGTCAAAAATTGCAACAGCATCTTGATCGGTGGGGCTGATGAGTTGAAGAATGGCTGTAAAGATAAGGTTTAATACAGAAAAGTGCGAGGTGTTGCATTTTTGCAGGCCTATGGAGAGTGTTACAGAGTGGAGGTCATTTAGGGACGCAGATACATAGTTCCTTGAAAGTGGCATCACAGATAGATAGGGCAAGAAGGCTTTTGGCACATTGATCTTCGTCAGTCAGAGTACTGTATGGAGGTCATGTTACAGTTGTACAAGACATTGGTGAGGCCACATTAGGAGTATTATGTTCAGTTTTGTTCACCCTGTTATAGAAATAAGTTGTTAAACTGGAAAGATTGCAGTCGATTTACAAAGATGCTGCCAAGACTTGAAGGCCTGAGATATGGGGAGAGGTTGAGCAGGCTAGGACTTTATTCCTTGAAGCACAGGGGTGAGCTTATAGAGGTGTATAAGATCATTTACCCAGTAAATGGACAGAGTCTTTTACCCAGATTTAGGGAATGAAGAACTAAAGGACAAAGGTTTGACTTGAGGGATGAAAGATTTAGTAGGAATCTGAAGGGCAACATTCTTACACAAAGTGTGCTCTGATATGGAATGAGCTGCCGGAGGAGGTTGTTGTAGCATCACAATGTTTAAAAAAACACTTGGACAGGTACAGATAGGATAGGTTTAGAGGGATATCGGATCAAACACAGGCAGGTGGGATTACTGTGGATGGGTGTGGGCAAGTTGGAGCAAACAGCCTGTTTCCATGCTGTATGACCCTGTGCCTCAAAGGGGTAAATCATGTCACATGTATGCGATCATACAGACTTACAAATTAGATGCAGGAGTAAACCAGCAGCCTATTAAACCTGTTACACCATCTGACAATATCAGTCATAAAGTTATACAGCACAGAAATAAGTCCTTCAGCCCATCTCATCCATTTCAGCTAAGATCTGAGCTGATTCCATTTGTTTGGATTTGGTCCATCCCTCTCAACCTTCCTATCCATGTACCTGTCTAAATTTATTTTAAACATTGTAACTCCACTCAATTCTATAGCTTATTCTAGCAGCTCATTCCATATATCCACCACCCTCACAGTGAAAAAGTTGTCCCTAGTCCCTTTTAAATCTTTTCCCTGTGACTCAAAATCTCTGTCCTCTAATTTTAGACTACCTTACCATGGGGAAAAGACTGTGACCATCCACCTTATCTATGACCCTCAGAATTTAATAAAGGTGACCCTTTAACTCCCTATGCTCCAGTGAAAACAGCCCAGCCTATCCTCCTTTCAAGCCCTCCTGTCCCAATAACTTCCCTGTGAAACTTTTCTGCATCCTATCCAGTTTAACAACATCCTTCATGCAGGTGGGAGACAAAGTATTCCAATTGTGGTCCTACTAATGACTTAGTACAATTGTTGCATGACATTACATGTCTTGTCCTCAATGCTCTGACTGATGAAAACAAGCATGTTAAACACTTTCTTCACCACCCAGTCTGTCTGTGTCGCTACTTTCAAGGAACTGTGTACCTGCACCATCGTGCTGTTTTACAGCATTCTCCGGGGCCCTACTGCTCTGATTTGACTTTTCATAATGCGGCACTGGCTTAACAGCTGCGGTCCACCTGCAGTCCGTCTGTGTTTTTTTCTTTTGTTTTTGTTCCTTGTCATGTTTTAGTTAATTTTGTTTTATTAAGTTGTGTATGTGTGTGGGTGGGGTGGGAGAAACATACTTTGGCCTCTTCCTTCGGGGGATGCGACTTTTTCTTCGGTCGTGTCCCCCGTCTCCGTCTGCGCCGAGGCCTAGTGGCGGGGCTGGCGGCAGCGGAGCTGTGGCGGCGGCGGCGGCGGCGGAGACCTGACCGGGCTGGAGCTGTGGCGGCAGCAGCAGCAGCGGCGGCGGAGACCTGACCGGGCTGGAGCTGTGGCGGCAGCAGCAGCAGCGGCGGCGGAGACCTGACCCAGCTGGAGCTGTGGTGCAGGCGGCGGCAGTGGCAGCAGCAGCGGAGACCTGGCTCAGCACCGAGGCTTTGGCGGCGCCGGCGGGAGCGGAGACCTGGCTCGGCCCTGGAGCTGTGGCGGCGGCGGCGGCAGCAGCGGAGACCTGGCTCGGCTGTGGCGGCGGCGGCGGCAGCAGCGGAGACCTGACTCGGCCTCTGAGCTGTGGCGAGGCAGCGACCACCCGCGGAGTTCGAACCGTCGCCTCGGCGCAGAGGGAGAACATAGAGGGAAGAGCCAGAGACTTTAAGTTTTTGCCTTCCACCACAGTGAGGAGGTGTTTGGTGAACTCACTGTGGTGGATGTTAAATTTGTGTTGACTATGTGTTTTGTCATTTTTTTTAAATTATATGTATGACTGCAGGGAAACAGAATTTCGTTCAGACCGAATGGTCTGAATGACAATAAACGAATCTAATCTAATCTAATCTAATCTAATAATTCAACCGATCGCACTTGTCAAAATTAAATTTCACATGCCATTTCTTGGACCACAGTACATCTGGAAACTATTGTGATCTTAACTAGGCTTCTTCACTATCTGCTGCATCTTCATGTGGGCGGCACGACTCACATCGCAGCGGCCTCTGCAAGTCGTCTGTCGTTTTTTTTATTTTTTGTATCGTTTGTATGTAATTTTTTTTTTTTAAACTGGGTATAAAGGAGTTAAGTCTGACACACTGTAACTTTACTGAGTCTTTAATAAAGGCATATCTTATGCACGTCCCAGTACTGACTGCATCTAGTCTTCAGGCGTACTGGGACCAAGGGAGGAGCAAGGGGAAGATATCACAGTTATACTGAGATGAATAAGGCGTGGTTAGTGGTATTGAGGTAGCTACATTATAGGTTGCATGCATAAACCATCTACATCCTTTCCCTTAGAAATCTGAAATAGAAGTTATAACAGTGGCAGTGTGGTTATACAACACATGCAAATTTAAACAAAATCACCGTAGCGGACAGGAGGTTTGACAACCCGACCCGAGCGTGTGCGTATAGCTCCATCACCCTCCCCACCAGATAGAAGAGGAGGCGGAGCAGCAGCAGCCGGGAAGGAAAAAGTCGGCGGAGACCCAACCGGGAATGCGGGAGGTGACCCAGCCGGCACGGGTGATCCAGGAGGAGGAGACAGAGGAGAAGGAGGAGAAGGAGAATGAGCAGGGGAGGAGATCATCTGCCCGAAACCAGGAAGCACAGAGGGAGGAGAACGCGGCAAGCGAACTGACCGGGGCATGCAGGGAACAGTGGGGTAATTAGTACTTGAAACGCAACGGAGGAGCGTAAGGATCTGTAGAAGGGGGCTGCGGCTCGTTAACGGCCAACAGGTGCTGGCGGCTCCGGCGATAGATTTCCATCAAAGTCCACCAGGTAAGATCTCGGGGAATCGTCCACACCAACAACGGTTGCTAGCCGGGAGAATCCAGTGGCTGTCTGCATGCGGACGAACTGACCAGGCAGTAGTGGTGAGAGCGGGCGGCAGGACTTGTCATGGGAGCGGCGCTGTATCTCATGCTTGTGAGCAATTTGTTGCTGGATGGCGGCAGGCTGGAGGACCTTGGGCACCAGGGATTGTTGGGCGATCGGCATCGGTGGGCGAAGCATGCGGGACATCAGACGCTGGGCAGGGAATCGCATGATAGGGTCCCGTGAGATGTTGCGAAGGTTGAGTAGATCCAGGTAGAAGTCACCATTGGAGAGACGAGACTGCTCGAGCAAATTCTTGGCACTGCGGACAGCTCGCTCGGCCAGGCCGTTGCTCTGCGGGTATTCGTGGCTGCTGGTATAGTGAGTGAAGTTCCACTTCACAGCGAAAGCCTGGAATTCAGCACTGGTGAACTGACAGCCGTTGTTGGTCTGCAAGCGGAACGGGGACCCAAAGGTAGCAAAGTGTCTGCGCAGCTTACTGATAACCATTTCAGAGGTGATAGCAGGGAGATGGTCCACCTCAAACCAGTTGGAGTATGAATCAACCAACACCAGGTAGTGCTTGCCTCGCCATTCTTCACTGTCCACTATTGATCTACGTGGCTGATCTGAGCGTAATTTTAACTGGGTTTCTCTCTACTGATAGTAAATTTTCATCCACTTGTGCATTTATCTCTCTCTTTCCTAAAAATATCACAAAACTCTGCTGCCACTATCTTTGAGAAATAATTTTGTAACTTCATGCTCCGGTGAAAGAAAATCTGTTTTTCTATTTCTTCACTGGTTAATTCATTATTGAATAGTAATCCCTAATTCTAAATTCCTACACAAGACGAAGTCTTCCTTCCACATCCACCTTATCAAAACCCTTCACAATCATATTTGTTTAAATTAACTGTCCTCTCACTATTTTAAGCTTCAGTGGATAGAAGCCAGGTTGAAACGTATTATAGAAGAGGCACAAGAGACTGCAGATGCTGGGATCTGGAGCAACAAAAAAATCTACTGGAGGACAGACACAAATTGCTGGAGTAACTCAGCGGGTCAGGCAGCATCTCTGGAGAAAAGTAGTAGGTGATGTCTTTGGGTCGCGACCCTTCTTCAGGCTGAGTATCAGGGGAAAGGGGGATGAGAGATATAGGCAGTACTTAGGACAAATGAATGTGAAATTTGCAAAAAGGAACAATAATCAAAGAAATGTAGAGCAAACATTGCATCATTTTTGGCTGTGGGACAGGTGATAATGAGCTACAGAGGAACTTACCAGGATGGCTGTCAAACTAATATGACAACTAGGGTGGGGGAGAGATGGAGCGTTACTTGAAGTTAGAAAAATAATATTCATAACACTTGGTTGTAAGCTGCTCAAGTGAAATATGAGGAAATCTGCTGGAAGAGTTTTCAATAGTTGGAAAAAAGTCTGTGAAGGGAAAAGGACAGTCAATGTTTCAGGTCAGCAGGGCTGACTCAAGGGATCTGGTTGCATATCCTGCTCCTATTTACTCATGATCTTGTGTTTTGTGTTGAAGTTTAATGTCCAACGGCATTGTTGTCTACATGCACATTTGGTTCCATGATCCTTGTCCTTGTTAACAATGATCAGCATTGAATTGGAACATTAATTGGTATCAGACTAAAGAATGGTCTTGTCCTGAAATGTCACCCATTCCTTCTCTTCAGAGATGCTGCCTGTCCTGCTGAGTTATTCCAGCTTGTTGTGTCTATCTTTGGTTTAAACCAGCATCTGCAGTTCCTTCCTCCACATTAATTGTTATCTTACATATATATTAGTCGTTTTTATTGTTGTACAATGGAAAATGTCTGTGGTATTATATTATCGTGCGTTGGATGTATTTCCATCATAAGAACGCATACTGGACTCTAATAAATCTCATGCTAGGTCATCACCAGCTATTCTGCTTCGTTCTGATGTGAAGGTGCTTCAGACAATGTGGAGAGGATTTAACCTGAATCCCAAGGATATGGGATTTTAGCCACAATGGGTCAGCTAGGGTTTTTTTTTATTTTTCAAGCTTAGGAGATGGTGGAGAGATTAGTAAGAGGGGTTCAAAGTTAGAGTATGTTTAGATAAGATAAACAAAGGCAATCTGTTTCCATTAGGTGATGCGGAAACAACTATTTAGGTTCAAGATGTGAAGAAGAGTCATTTGCACACAGTGAGTAACAACCTGGAAATTTCTGTTTTCAGGGATAGCGGAACAGTGATAAGCAATGTTTCTAAGAGGAATGGGATAAACATTGGTGAAAATAAATCTTTAGGGACATAGAGATAGAGTAGGGGGATGGGACTCACAGGGATATTCAACCTCCTTCGCTGTAATAACTCTATAAGATTACTTATGATGGTGGTAATCTACAATAGACAAGCCTCATTATGAACTTCATTTTATTAAACAAAGCAATGTGTGTTGTGTATAGGAGCTAACATTGTTAAGAGTTCAGACAATCTCCAGTACAAATTTCTAACATTTGACATTCAAATGCATTCTGAACGTAGGTGTATTCAAAACGAATCACTCAGTTTTTGTTGCAATGTGCAATCATATCCCATATTATAGATATGGGGTGCACAGTGGCGTGGTGCTAAAGTTGCTGCCTTACAACATCAGAGACCCTGGTTTGAACCTGACAATGGGTGCTGTCTGTACGGAGGCTTGGACGCTCTCCATGTGACCGTGGGCTTACTCCAGGTGCTCCTGCTTCATCCTACGCTCCAATGACGTACAGATTTGTAGGTTAATTGGCTTTGGTAAAATTGTAAATTGTCCCAAGTGTTTAGGATAGTGCTAGTATATGGGGATCGCTGATCGGTGTGGACCTGGTGGGCCAAAGGGCCTGTTTTCATGCTGTATCTCTAAACTATATAGTCTAAAGAAAAGTAAAGATAAATAAATGTAGTATAATGGATAAAATTATGTAATGCACAGTATTATGTATTATGTGCAGCAGGCATGGCAGAACACTATTGAAGACAACCAAATATCATAATGTATAACTTAAATATATCTGTACTTTGAATATTGCTTGGTCTCAAACAATTTGGATGGATCAGGGGGAAGGTGGAAGGTTCCATTGTAACCGTCTCCATAAAATGTAACTAGTATAGCTTATGCACTTTTAGATTGATATTACTTCAAGAATTATAGCACATGACCAACTGGTCTCTGTGGATATCTCGCCACAATGGTGTGGGCAGAAGGTTCTAGTCCCTGTGCCTTTCTGAGTGGTAGTGGAGAAATGATCAAAGTTCTTTTTGTATTGAGTTGTATTGAATTATATTTGTATTGATGTTGTATTGAGCATTTGGTTAGTTATGCCCCTGTCCCACTTAGGAAACCTGAACGGAAACCTCTGAAGACCTTGTGCCCCACCCAAGGTTTCCATGAGTCTCCAGGGGTTTTGGTCACTCGCCTGGAAAGCCTCGACCGAAGCGTGAGCTGCATCAACTGACCAAAGATCCAACAGGATCCTTGCTACCGACCGCACACACACACACACACACACACACACACACACACACACACACACACACACACACACACACACACACACACACACACACACACACACACACACACACACACACACACACACACACAAACACATTGCGAAGGTGGGGGCCAGGGACAACGGAGGAGCGCTGTCTGCGCAATGAAGAGGAAGGCTGCCGCAGAGCACGGTAAGTCCTTTAGAGAGCGAGGGAGGGAGGGAGAGAAGGGGAAAGGAGGGGAGAGAGAAGGGGAGAGAGATACACAAAGAGAGGGAGAGAGGGGGAGAGAGAAGGAGAGAGGGAGAGAGGCACAGGCAGAGGAGAGGGAGAGGCAGAGATAGGAGGAGAGAGAAAGGGGAGAGAGAAGGGGAGAGAGGGAGGAGAGGGAGGAGAGGGGAGGGAGAGAGAAGGGGGGGATGTAGAAGGAGTGGAGACAGTTTTAAGAAGTTCAATAAAGTTAGCGGGCATTTTACCTTCTGGCAGATCTTCTCCAATGAGCCAATCAAAATGGCCGGTCAGCGAAGGAGATTGCCTTCGACTGCCTGTGAGTAAATAGCAACCCCACTCCACCGGCTTCAACCAAATGCAACCTATTTTTAGTAGAGGCCGGTTTTAGGTTTTGTTGAAATAATCTCAGGAACATAGAAGAACCCTCGACTACGCGGAAACCACTTTCGACTATTAGGGAGAGTGACCAAAACCTCCGGGAGCCTCACGGAAACCATGGGTGGGGCGCAAGGTCTCCAGAGGTTTCCGTTCAGGTTTCCTAAGTGGGACGGGGCATTAAGATATAACCAGCTAATATTCGGTATCTTTTTGAGTCAATGAGAGAAACAGAGACTAGATATAATTATAGCACTAGAAACTAATACTATCAATAAACTCAATGGAATATAAACCTCAATTAAAATAGAACACAATCTGTCATGGAACACAGGCTCTGCTGAAGGATAATTGTGAGAATATGATGTCGGCAAGACAGAAGTCACTGCATTTTTTTGCTGTTTATTCGGGCTCAGCAGTGAGCAAAATTATTTTCCTCGACTCTAAAAAAATATTTAGTAAACATGCCTAGGAATAAATCTCCTCATAGCTTGAAAGGGATAGAAAAATCTGCAGTTGTGCACTGCAAGTGCAATGTCCTATTTGGTTCTTAGCTCAAAAGTCAGGGGAAAGCAAATGAGGCAGTCAACATGCCTGTGAAAGGTATCAGTGACCCTTAGAAATACAGAGCTGATTGATTGAAGGCATGATGGCCATCTACTGGTGTCTAAAAATGCCAATGACAATGAGAACTGCAGTCACCTTCACTGGTAGGGGAAGGACATCACAGAGCATCTGGTTGTTAAATAAAATCCTACACCATCAGTCAGTGGTTGTCAGACCAGCCTGTGAAAATAATCTGTATGTTCTCCAAACAGTCCTCAAATCCTGAATCTTTTGCGTCTTTTATCAAGGAATCCTTCAACTACCTTTGGGATCGGTGTCTGACAAATGCAAACACTTGTAAAATAATTTCCCGTAATGATGTAGAAAATACGATCCAAATAACCTTACAGGAAGTAACAATTTCAGACATTTTAATCCTGTGCATTCACATCATTCACATTACTTTTAATAATGCAAATTGCAGCAATGTATCTTAGAAAATGCAAATTGGAATAAAAATTTAACATACGTTGTAAATAATGAAAGGGAACGAAGGTGTCTATATGAAGCATTACCACCATCGTGCAGGAAAATTCAGTCACAAACTTAAAGCAACACAGAATGTAATTTATGAGCGGTGATGTAATAAACATCATTTCAATCAGAATCACCGGCCAATATACAAAGAAGATAATCTGGAGCCTCTCCGTCTTGATAAAATATATTGAATTTATGCTTCACTGCCTGTAGTTGCTGTTGTTGTTTATTTTGTTGAGTGATGTAGACAGCCTTTCTTAATGCAGAATGGAATGGATTATTTAATTACATAGTGTGAATTTATTTTAACTTTAATGATGCCAAATCAAATTTGCAGCTTTGACTGTGGTAACTGCAAATGCCATACCGGGAGATAATTTTGTGTGGAACACATACACACATCGCTTCCTTCACCAGCCAGTTATGCAGGCAGGGGACAGGGCAAGCTGGGGGGAATGCTGTCTTAGTGAAATTCACATGGCGCAAAGCCAATGTGATACAGACACACACCACGATGAACAGGAAGGTTGGCGCTATAATTTAGACGGTGAAAGCACAGTGTATGGGAAAGGTCACTTAAGTCCTTTAAAAGAGGGGGGGAGAGGGGAGGAGAAGGGGGGCGAAGTGGGAGACCGGGTGGGCAGAAGGAGTGGAGACAACTTTTAAGAAGCCAGAGATACACGGCTATGACGCTCGGCGGACATTAACATCACGGGTCGGTTATCCTTGGTTCTGAAAACTACTGTTGACATTTATTTTCCCCAAAGAGCCAATGAAATTTCACTGGTCAGCACCGGCGACAACCTACGAGAACCTACGACAACCTACAAACTCCTGGCGACCTACTATCACTGCACCTATGGCACGAGAATCCTTGCTACTCTCCACAGCAGCTTCATTCAGGTCGCCGCAAATTTTCAACATGAACCATGAAAGCGACTCCCTGGCAACCACCCACGAACATGTGGCGACCACATAGTCTCCTGTAGTCACCTAAAATGTCCTAAGTGGGACAGGCCCATTAGGATGCAAAGTCTAACCTCTACCTCCCTGGATCCTCACACCAATTTGTAATCTTAGAGCAGGCACAGCAGTGTGAGAGGACCAGATTTGTTGTGGAAAAGGGCATTGGTCTTTGTAAGGTGGGATTTCAGTGTCTACATGAGTCTTGAAGAGCTCTGCAGTAAAGGTACAGCATTGTGATTCACTCTCAGCCGTGCAACCCAGTCTCTGCAGGTGCTGGGGAAGAACAGCAAGGAGACCCAGAGCTCTGGGGTGCAGGCCTGAAAAGCAAGAGGGGTAGGAGAGTGAGGCAGGCAATTGGGGGAAAAAACAGCAAAATACCCTTAGCCTCATCGCTCATCAGGGCATTACCTGCATAGGATATTAGGAACACACTGCATGCAGAAAGACAGTTTTCATAAGAAATCTGCAGAACATAGAGCCTGATCGAAGCAAAATGTCTCTCTCAATACTGGAAATACATTATACCTCACATCCTCCTCTACAGAACTACCTGCACTGATACCAACAGTGAATCCCTAATCTATCTACTATCTACTGCTACAGTGTTCAATCGTGGAGAGCTCTTCTTTACAAAATGTGTGAGGAAGTGAAATCTATTTCTGATTGCTGGAATGACTGGGGTTCTCACATCTTGAGGGGACAGCTGGAGCCATTTCCTGGTTGGCTCTGTCTTTTTGAAACTGGTGGGTCTCCTAACTTTCCTGGCACACGATACCTCTCTCCTGGCATTAACCCCGCTGCTGAGAAGGCCTGGTTTAATTTACTAAAGCTGGGAGCTCGCTCACTCTCTTCTGCAGCTTCCCCCTCCTGCATTACAGCTGCAGTGTGTATTACAATATATTTGTTTGCTATGAAATAAGTGTGCCTTTAATGCCTTTCTGTAATTGGTGGGCAGTAAAACATTGGAATGGGACTGAAATTGTGAGTGGTCTCATTGGGAACACACAGGTCCAGTTTTAGTTCATAGGTTCTAGGAGCAGAATTCAGCCCATTAACTCTACTCAACCATCCAATCATGGACAATCTTTCTTTCCGTCTAAACCCCATTCTCCCGTCATCTCCCCATGACCCCTGACACCCTTACTAAACAAGAATTTGTCAATCCCCATCTTAAAAATATCCATTGATGGCCGTCTGTGGCAATGAATTCCACAAATTCACATCCGTCTGGCTAAATAAATTCCTCCTCATCTCCTTTCTAAAAAATATGTCCTTTTATTCTGAGACTATGGGCTCTTGTCCTAAACTCTCCCACTAGCAGAAACATCCTTTCCACATTCACTTTATCCAAGCCCTTCACTATTCGATAAGTTTCAATGAGGTCTCCCCTCATCCTTCTAAACTCCAGCGAATACAGGCCTAGTGCCTTCAAACGCTCATCATATATGTCAACCCCCATTTAGATCATGTTTCTAGGTGCAAACCTCTATAATCCTTTTTTAAATCCTTTTTGGCTAATTCCATAACTTTTTATTAAGGATCCAATTTGCATGCCAGCAGTTTGGATACCATATGTTTATCACACTAGTAGGGAAAGAATGAGGACCCACAATCCTGTTTATATCAATGGTGGAGAGGGTAATCAACTTCAAATTCCTGGGCATGCATATATCAGAAGATCTTTCCTGGACTCTGCACACCGATGCAATTGTAAAGAAGGCACATCAGCGACTACTTCCTGAGAAAATTATGGAGATTCGGCATGTCGAAGAGGATTCTCCTAAACTTCTGTAGGTCCACGGTACAGAGCATTCTGACTGATTGCATCATGGCCTAGTTTGGCAACTTGAACGTCCAGGATCAAAAAAGACTACAAAAAGTTGTGACCAATGCCCAGTCCATCACCGGCTTTGACCTCCCCACCGTCAAAGGGATCTATCGTAGTCGCTGCCTCAAACAGGCAGCCAAAATCATCAAGGACCAACACCATCCTGGCCACACACTTATCTCACCACTGCCATCAGGAAGAAGGTACAGGAGCCTGAAGACTGTAACGTCCAAGTTCAGGAACAACTTCTTCCCCACAGCCATCAGGCTATTAAACACAACAAATAAGCTATGAGCTCTGAACTGCAAAAAGACTATTATTATTTGTTATTTGCACTACATTTGTTATTTACTGAACTTTTTTCTTTTTTTTCCTGTTATATACAATGTTTACATATTCATATATTCTGTTGTGCTGCAGCAAGTAAGAATTTCATTGTCTCATCCGGGACATATGACATTAAAACACTCTTGACTCTTGACTTGACTCTTACTATAAAAAGGTGCAGTTCAACTCCTGGCAACATATTTTTTCGAAAAGATCACCTATCATTGTTGATTTCTATATGTTTTATTGTCAAAATGCATAACATTAATGTTGGAAAGGAAACAGTGAATGCATATAAAAATATTATCATTTTCTTCCCCATCTCCACTACACACAGGTTGTTGACAAGGAATCAAGCAGTGCTGCTGACTCTCAGTTTGATTATTGGAGAATCATTCACTAACACACTGTCAAGGTAGTGAGTGGAAGATGGGTGGGCAAAATGTGTGTACAAATGGATGGGATGGGGGATAGGGGAAAGAGAGGTGGGGTAGGGGGCTGGAAAACCAGAAATCAGAGAATTCAATGTCCATACTGTTGGGTTGTAGGCTATCCAAGAGGAATATGAAGTGCTGTACTTCCAGTTTATGTGTGGCCTCAATCTGGCAATGGTGGACTCCAAGGACAGAAGGATTGATAGGAGAATGGATAGTCAGCAAAAATGGTTAACATCCGAGAGATCCAGCAGGCTTTAACGGAAGTGATCAGCGAAATAGTCAGCTAGCATACTCTTAGTCTTGTTGATCTAAAGGAGATCATGTTGGGAGCACTGAATGCAATAGTCTGGCAAGTGGCGGCGCCTAACGGCAGCAGCTCGACTACAGTCGTCTGTCTTTTTTTTATTTTTGTCTTGTTAAATGTATGTCTTGAGTTAGTTGTTATTATTTTTTTTAGCTGTGTATATGTGGGGGGGGGGGGGCTGTGGGGGAAACCGTTTAAATCTCTTCCCTGTGCGGGGACCCGACTTTTCCCTGTCGGGTCTCGGATGTCGTTGGGCCTAACATCGTGGAGCCGGCGGCGACCTCCGGCCGGGACTAACCTGGGAGCTCCAGTTGCAGAGTCTGCGGAACTGACATCGCGGAGCTGGCCAACTTCGGAGCGGGAAGAGCTGTGGTGGCGTGCGACTGTGATCCGACTTTTGGAGTTCGTAGGCACCGGCCGCAGACCCGGTGGACGGGAACAGCGGGAGCTCCAAGTCCCTGGTGGGAGACCGCTTTTCCGAGCTCCACAACGGCGACTTCTCCCGCTGGAATCGTGGGTTTAAGGACATGGAGTCGGGGCCTAACATCGCCCGGCGTGGCTTAAACGGCCTCAGGACTTACCTTCGTCCGCCGGGGGCTTTAACATCGGAGCCCCAGTTTGCCTCGACACTGCAGTTGGACTGCTGGACCACGGGAGAAGGAACAAAGGGAAGAGATAAAGACTTTGCCTTCCATCACAGTGAGGAGATGTTGGAGACTCACTATGATGGATGTTTATGTAAACTGTGTTAAGTGTGGGTCTTGGATTGTTTTGTAATGTAAAAAACTGTAGAAATGATATTTCGTTCAAACCTAGGTTTGAATGACAATAAATTGCATTCTAATAGAGAAGCTTGGAGGAGGTGCATGTGAATCTCTGACTCAACTGGAAAAGCTGCTCAAATTGTGAGATGGCAATGAGATAGAAGGTATATGGACTAGGGTTTCATTCCATGTGGTTGCAGGGAAAAGTGCCTAGGGCAAGGGATGTTGGTTGGGTGGGCAGGGATGAGTGAACTGAGTGAAGCAACCAAGGAGTTGCAGAGAGAATGGTCCCTACGGAAACCAGAAAGTGCAGTTGGTGATGGGATCACATTGAAGGTGACAGAAATGGTGGAGAATGATGTGTTGGATGCAAAGGCTGGTGAACTGCAAAGTGAGGACCAGGGGAACTCTACCTTTGTTCCATCTGATGGGAAGGGGCGCAAGAGCAGAACTGCCAGATACAGAGGAGACATGGGTGTGGGCTTCATCTGTAACAATAACAAGGGAGAAACCCTGTTTACTGAAGAATGTCCTAGAGAGAAAAACCTCATGTTGTGAGAAGCCTCATCTTTACTCCCCTTCCCAATCCCATACTGACCTTTCTGTCTGTGGTTTCCTCCTTTGTCAGAGTGAGGCCACATGCAAATTGGAAGAACAGCACCTCATATTTCTCTTAGATAGCTTACAACCCAATGGTGTGTGTTACATGATGGACTTCTGACCATCAGCTAGCAAAGACCATCAAGTAATGACTGCCGTTCACCCTACTCTTCCCCACCACTTCCAGAGGGGGGCAGTTAATAAAGAGTTACTGTAAATTAGAAAAGCAGACTACTGGGTTCATATGTAAGTGACAATGAACTTGGTCCAATACAATCAGCCTCTGCACTTAATCAACCAGCTCCAGTCAGGTCAATTGACGTTTAATCTTCAAACCCCAAGTAGCAATTACCAAAGTCAGATGATTAGTTAAGTAAGATAGAACATTTAGAGATGATTTGAGTGAGGCACTGCTGACATTATAGAAGAAAAACATTTTGATCATCGAGTCCATGCTATCTGAAATATGCTCTCTCTTCTAATTCTACACCCCATCTCAATTTCTTTGGGTTAAGGTACATCAAGTGCCCTCCCTCATATCAGCCATGGCATTCTACCATAAATTTAGGGATTAAGATCACACCTTCATGACACTACGGATGACAATATTTTTCCTTTAAATCTTCTTGCAATTATCTTAAATCAATTCTTTCTAGTTATTGACTTATTTGCTCTGGGGAACAGTTCCTTCACACTCCAACTTTTCCAACATCTGCTGGTTATAGACAATCTATATAGTGTAAGAAAAAAGAACAGGAATCTATTGGTCAGGAACAATTTTCCCTCTCTCAAGAGCTATTCATGCGAATGTGTTTGATCAATGTTTTGAAAGCCTTTCATTTTACTGGATGTTGTCTAGAATGAACAGTAGTTGAAAAGTGAGTCTTAATTTAAAATAGAATAAAACAAACTCGACTAAAATAAATTCAGAGCTGCCAAGGAGAAGGTCCCTTGAAAGATAAAGACAATGTGTAGATTTATAGTCCTTATTGAGCAACCTACAAATGTCAAAAAAACAATAAAGCAAACAAAATAAGGTGATCAATGACAACAAAAAGCTTCAGCAAGCGGAATTGGCAACTCTATTGCTTGGATCACTCATGGACCATTTGCCACAAGACACTTAAAATGCCCCAGTTCCTTTTGATATGCAACAGAATTTGCAAACAGGCATCAAACTGAAATATTCTGATGCAAAAGCTAACTTACTGATGGACTGTGTTAGAAAAAAAACCCAGCGTTGACAGGAACATTTGCTGGAGGAATTGGCAGCATGACCAAATTGTTCTGTAAACCTTTTGCAATTAGTCAAATTGAGTTAGGTCTTGCCACGCTACTGTCCGTGCTTAGCTAGGATAGATATGGAAGGCCAAACAAGCTGAGCCTTATCACAGGAAGGAATAACATCCGTACAGATATGTGCAACATGTTGATTAACTGTTAACCTTTTCTTTCCACTGTCAGTACAAATAGTCACTTGGGATTTGATTCCCTTGTTCCTTGGAACATTGAGAAACCTTCAGTTGCACTTCAAATAATGTCCTTCCTTTGCAACAGTAAGAACATTGATTGCTGTTTTGAAGTGTTTGCTTTAGTTCAGAGTGTTGCTCTAATACCTCTGACTGAGAAGGACAGGAATGATCATTGAGCACAAGATCCAGATTGACACTTGTAGGAGCCGTCCTTCTGAGGAGATGTTAAACTGAAACTGTGTCTGCTCTTTAAACACTTGAAATAGGAGCAGGGGGTGTTTACTGACAAGAGAAGGAGCATGTGAAATTTTAAAAGCAGACATCTAGGCAAGAGCATTTTACTTTCAGGATAAAAATGAATGAGGCTTTAGTTGAGCAGTCATTGAGAAATGGCTGTGTGTGAGTACCGGGCATTGTGTTTGAGTAGTAAGTACTGAGGCCTTGGTTTGTGGGGCTTCGGCGAGAAGGCTGAGCAGAGGTATTGGAAAAATCAGATAAGGTCTTTTAACTTCAGTCTTAGTGTGGGGATGGCAGTTAGAGCATGGGGTATGATTATCTTGCATGATATGAGAAATCAGGGGAACTTCCTGGTGACTACACCTGTGGGAAGTGCACCCAGCCCTAGCTTCTGACTGACCTTGTCAAGAAACTGGAGCTTGAATTTGATGCACTCAGGAAGATCAGGCTTGCTGAGAAATTCACACGTAAGAGTTTCAGTGAGATGGTCATACTTCAAGTGCAGGCTACAGGCACTGGGGTGACCACTAGGACAGGTAAAGGTAATACCTGGGTAAAGTAAGGTAAAATAGTGCAAGGTTCTCCTGTGGATGGTCCCCTTAATAACGTGTGCTGTTTGAATACTGTTGGGGAGTAGCAGGTGGACGACCTTTCAGAGGGCAGTAGCAGCAGCAGGGTCTCTGGCACTGTGATCGGCTCTGAGGCTCAACAGGGAAGGGTGGTGTTTGGGTGAACGATAATGAAAGGGGACTAAATAGTTAGGGGTTCAGACAGAAGATTCTCTTGCCGCAAATGAGACAACAAGATGGTGTGTTGCCTCCCAACTACCAGGGTGAAGGATGTTTCCATGTGGCTGCAAAACATTCTCAAGAGGAGAGTGAGAAGCCAGAATCATTGTGCACCTTGTTCCAATGACATAGTTAGAAAAGGGGACTAGTGGAGTGGAAATGGGATTTCGGAAAGAGGTTAAAAAGGATAGTAGTCTCTGGATTATTCCCGTATCACGAGGGGAGAGATAGAAAGATTAGCCAGTGAATGAGGAGCTTGTGCAGGAGACTGAGATTCAGGTTCTTGGATCATTATGATGTTTTTGGGGGTAATGGAGACAAGTGCAAGAGGGATGGGATGCATCTGAACTAGAAGGAGAACAATATCCTTGTAGGGAGATTAGCTAGTGCTGCACAGGACAGATTACACTACATTGGCATGGGGTGGATTCAGGAAAAAAAAAAGAGGTAGAGGAGAAGTTGAGGGCAAATACTGTATTCAAAAGGACCAAGTTTAGAAGGTAGGACAGCCAGGAGCATGACAAAACAAAAGGAACTACTGATGGTTTTAATTGCATTTAATCCATTGTAAAAAAGGGTTAACAGCTAAGGTTGATAAACTCAGGACATGGATTAGCTCAGGGAACTTGGATAATACAATCGTATCAGAAACATGACTGAGAGAAGGACAATGCTGGCATCTCATTGTTCCAGTGAACAGATGCTACAGGCATGCTACCCAGAGGAGGGCGAATTGCCTGGGCAACTAAAATTAAAAATTGTGTGAATACGGAGAGGGCTGATTAGTGGTGATCCTCGGATAGTAAAGTGTATATTATAGAGCAGAATAGTGATAGTGGAATAGAAAAGGGTTTGTGACAGAACATAATACAGTAGAATGTATGGGAAAGCATTAGTGCATGAATGGTAACTTGCTTTGTCCAGGAATTATAGGTTATAGGTTTGACTATGAAAAGGGATAGAAGAATGAGCAATAACATGGATGGAGGGAATTCACGCCCACGAAAACTCGGGAGGTGAAGACTCATCAGATGGACGCTTGGGACTACGTGATCCTTTGTAGTGTCTTTGCTTGCATGAGCCTAGAAGGGCTTGGCCAAGCAGATACAAGGATCAAAACCACGGTGAATAGGTATACTAGAGGGGAACTGTTGTGTTTTCCAAAATAAAGTTTAGTTGCTCAAGTGCTTGATTCAGTATTTTATTGACTAAAACTAGACAAGGGGGAGCATAGAATGAGCTATTTACAGGAGGAAACCGAAGATCTCAGAGAAAACCCACGCGGTTACGGGGAGAATGTACAAACTCCGTAGATACAGCACCCGTAGTCGGGATCAAACTCGGGTCCCTGGTGTTGCATTCGCTGTAAGGCAGCAGCTCTACCGCTGCACCATTGTGCCGCTCATCTAAAAATGCAACTTTTCTGTAACACAGGGTTCAGTACTGGAAATGTTGAATAGGAAGAGGATGTTGTTTTGCTTAGCCTTCAAGTGAATTGTAAGGTTCTATAGAGACATTGCTGATGGTATTTTCTCAGTGGTTTTCAGCATGTACAATGTATATTCCAGGTCTCTTAAGCATTTAGAAGAGCAAGGATCACTGTTGCTCAATAGACAAAGCTGGAATGTCTCAATTTTCAAATACCCTTTCCTCAATCAACCCGAGGCTGTGTTGAGTCATTGAGAATGATGGTGAATTTCATCAGCAAAGTCTGCTTTCACAGAGAGCCAGCTCCTGAGACATGGGAAGTGATCTATGTGTTCCAGGGCTTTGCCATGAACTTTTATTATCAGAGTGAAGTATGGTGCAAAAGTTACCGATTATAGATGTTGAGTGTAAGCATACATCATCTCATATTCTTCCTATACTGCAACAAACACCACACTTCATAAACATTTCATTGGCAGCAGAATGCTTTCAAATGTTCTGGGATCCTGCTATCATCTGTTGTTTGGATGCTAATTCACAAACTTTAAATATACAGGTTCTGCTAATACGACATTGACTGTTTGGTACAGGCACCTTTCATTTGTCACAAAATTTTCACCATTGCACATAGTACGCTACTACACCCGTAAGAATACATGCTCCCCAAAATACCCACAATGTATATTGACCAATCTTTTTGCCTTATGAAATTTTGCTCCACAAAATATTTTCCAGGTTCACATTCCTCCTGTAAATCAAGGAATAACTGGAATTTCTCAGCTGCTGGGCAGAAAAATCATTAACGAGGCTACTCTGTTTCAATATGATATTTTGTTGCTTCCTGTCACCAGTTGTAAATTCAGGTTATCATCCAGTCTGACACCAGTGGGGCATCTGGTCAAATAGTTAACCTCGTGGTGCAGCATCCAACTTTATATTCGGAATACTGCCCATTTACGTCAACAAGGTCATTGTACAATTTTATATTAGGGAGAAGCAAAATCTAATATCCATATTTAATGTTGGCCTTCTTATTTAACTCTTTTGAGAATGGTACAAGGGACAGAGGAACTGGTATTATTCCCTAAGGCATCAGTCCTTCTCATCTGTATTTCTCTCTATCTCTTCCAGTGCGTGCGGTTATAATTCCTTCGGGTTTTTTCTAAAATCTTAAGAAGTTTGACTACCTTTTCAAGTAACTTTAGAGAGAAAGTAAAAGGATATCAAAACAATAATGAGCAGCAGAGTGGTGCAGCTAATGGAGCTGCTATTGCCTCTAGTGACCTGGGTTCAATCATCACCTCTGTTACTCTCTGAGTGGAGTTTGCTGAGAATACAGTTAAATAAGAAGTCCTAGTTTATGCATGGATATCCAGGAGCAATTTTTACAGAGGCCAATTAATTTGCACTTCTTTGAAATTTGAGAGGAAACTGGAGCACCCAGAGGCACCCACATGATCACAGGGGGAACGTGCACACTCCATATGGACAGTACCTGTAGCCGGGATCGAACCCGGGTCTCTGGTGCTGTTAAGCATCAATACTACTGTTTTGCCCTCTTTATAAACATCTCATGCCAACCCCTGTTCTGACAAGATGCCATGGATTGTATTTCCAGAATTTCCACTCTGGGTCATCAGCCATGATGCCAAGCCATTGTTTAGGCAGCACACCAAATGTCAATGAACCCTGGAAGTTAAAATGGGCTTGGCTTGTACTTCATTTCTGTTCGGAGGGATGCTTGCTCACCCGATAGATTAGTCAACCCAACACAACGTTCCAATCTGAACTCGACCACCTCAAACCTAATACATCTCCAATCCCAACCAAAATCTTAAACCCCAACAAAACCCTAAATCCTAACCACACCAATACCCATCAATCCTGAAACTCAACAGCCTAAACCCGGTATACATTACACTGTTTCTATTCCATATGGCTCTACATATCTCTGATTGAATGGTCCAGCAAACCTGAGAATGTCCCAGAATTCAGTCCAATCCTCTATGTGAATGGTGATTGTTACCATGGCTGAGGGGGACTTTGGAGCAGACTGCAAGGGCAAAGTGGAAGCCCCTTCCCCCACCACCCCCAACTGATGCAGGTATGTCCAGATACAAGCACATAATATCAGACAATACAAGTCCCTGTAATACAAGTCCTCATCGGTCTCAGATAAACACCAAAACTCCTGGGGTGTGTCAGTTTTATTAAAACCAACATATTTTCAAGAGAGAGAGTTAGATATACCTCTTATGGCTAACAGAATCAAGGGATATGGGGAGAAAGCAGGCAGGAATGGGGGTACTGATTTTGGATGATCAGCCATGATAATATTAAATGGCAGTGTTGGCTCGAAGGGCCGAATGGCCTACTCCCGCACCTATTTTCTGTTTCTATGTTTCTATTAGCCCCTGGTCTTCTCTTTAGTGAGTTGGCAAGCTGTGACCTCCTTCCAGACATCACCTAGAGAAAGCCTTCCCTTCTGCAAGAACCTTGTTGCAGCATTAAGATAGATCCATCCTGCATGTAAATATGTTGCAATATGAGTTCCTCATTTGCATCATTCTCAGTGAAAGAAGCTTCTCCTGAATTTTCTATTTGGCTTCCTGTTGATCATCTCAGACAGACCCCTTTAGTTGTCGTACTCTTTGCTTTTGTAAATAAAACCTTTGGATACTGAAGTGCATCAGCCATGACTCCCTCGCCACTTCCTGATAAAAGGCACTAGCTTATTAAGCCTAATTTTCGCATCATAGTTCAAAATCGTTTTGTACCCTGCTCTGTGATGTTGTGACTATTCAGAAGTATATTCAGAACCATGAACAGTTTTCTGTTCTTGTAGGAGGTGTCAGGACATTCACCCCATCATTTTATCTGTGTGATACACACAAGTAATAATGCATGATCTGGAGATAGGGACACATACAGTATATACATTTGTAGTTATTGTTATCTGATTTGTGGTAAAGCAGGCAGCAGCACAGCATGAGAACACTATCATTCTTGAGTATCAGCAGCTCATCCAGGCTGTTAATTTGTATAATACAGGGAGATTCTTTTCCCATCCGTTTCTGCTCATGAAACATGACCACATTTTGCTGGCGTTGACTGTGCAGTAAGTAGGCTAGACTAATGATGAAAAATGAATGTGCAATGTCACAGTACTCAACGGCATAATTGATGTCAAGGATACAGTTCTGCAGAGAAATAAGTTACATATACTGACATAAAAATGGGCAGCACTCAGACATCACATTTCCAAATATAAAACAAAGAAATAAAATACAGAACTGCCAATCAACAAAGTAAAACAAAATCAATGAGAATCATTACAAACTGGAGGGAAGAGTTGAAACGATGAGGTTTGCGAGTTGCTAAGCAACATGGTTTAACCCCCCACCCCATCACGTTTTATGAACATTATCCCGATTTGCATTCTTACATATATTTTGCCGAAGAATTTTCCTCTCTAAACTACATATGGTTTAAAGGAAGGTGCTGCTCATTTTCTGGTTCTCCATTGCCACAAACTTGTGGGTGTTGATTAGGATGTAGACGAGGAAGCAGACTGTTGGAGGGAGAGAGGAGAGGAAAGAAATAGAAGGAGATGGCAGATGGTGAGCTAAGAAGGTAACTTCAACCAATGCACCATTTTTAATGCACTGGCAATGTCACAATTGGTCTCAACTGCTTATCTGAATCTGTTTATGCTCGGCTGTGGATGCAAGTGCAGGCTGACAAGTTAAGGCCAATTTACTGAACTGAAAAGCATAGCACTACAGATACTAGAAATGTAAAATGAACACAGAAAATGCTTCGGATGCTCAGCAGGTCAGGCAGCAATTTATTCACGGAAAAATGGTCAATGTTTTAGGTCAATGATATTTGACCAGAATCCTTTTATCTGTGAATGCACATAGTCTTTTATCTAGGGTAGTGGAATCAAGAACCAAGTTCAAGTTCAAGTGAGTTTATTGTCATGGGTCCCTGTATAGGACAATGAAATTATTGCTTTGCTTCAGCACACAGAACATAGTAGGCATTTACTACCACAGATAAGGGTGTCCATATACCATAATATAAATATATACACGCATGAATAAATTAACTGATAAAGTGCAATAACAGAAAATGGGTTATTAATAATCAGAGTTTTGTCCGAGCTAGGTTTAATAGCCTGATGGCTGTGGGGAAGTAGCTATTCCTGAACCTGGCTGGTGCAGTCTTCAGGCATCTGAAGGTAGCAGGGAGATGAGTGTGTGGCCAGGATGGTGTGGGTCTTTGATGATACTGCCAGCCTTTTTGAGGCAGCGTCTGCGATAAATCCCCTCGATGGAAGGAAGGTCAGAGCCGATGATGGACTGGACAGTGTTTACTACTTTTTGTAGTCTTTTCCTCTCCAGGGCGCTCAAATTGCTGAACCAAGCCACGATGCAACCGGCCAGCATGCTCTCTACTGTGCACCTGTAGAAGTTAGAGAGAGTCTTCCTTGACAAACCGACTCTCCGTAATCTTCTCAGGAAGTAGAGGCGCTGATGAGCTTTCTTGATAATTGCATTAGTGTTCTTGGACCAGGAAAGATCTTCAGAGATGTGCACGCCCAGGAATTTGAAGCTCTTGACCCTTTCAGCCATCGACCCATTGATATAAATGGGGCTGTGGGTCCCCCTCCTACTCCTTCCAAAGTCCACAATCAGTTCCTTGGTTTTGCTGGTGTTGAGGGCCAGGTTATTGCACTGGCACCATATGGACAGTTGCTCGATCTCTCTTCTATACTCTGACTCATCCCCATCAGTGATACACCCCACAACAGCGGTGTCGTCAGCGAACTTGATGATGGAGTTCGCACTGTGACTGGCTACGCAGTCATGAGTATATAGTGAGAGTACAGCAGGGGGCTGAGCACGCAGCCTTGAGGTGCTCCCATGCTGATTCAGAGGACATAGGTTTGTTGAGAGCGGCAAGATTGAACAGGAATATAAGGAGCAACTTATTCACTCAGAAAAAAACCTTATGTTTATGGAATGACCTGCCAGAGGAGGTGGTTGAGGCAGGTACTATAGAAACATTTAAAGAACAATTGGATAGGAAAGGTTTGGAGGGATTATAGGCCAAATGTGTGAAAATGGGACCGGCTAGATGGTCCTAGATGGAGCTCTTTGGTCGGCATGGACGATTTGGGCTGAAGGGCCTGTTTTCATGCTGTATTACTCTATGACTCCATCATCTCTGGTTCTCGCTCCACAGTTGCCATCTTACCTGCGGAATAAGTCCGCCGTTTTATTTCAGATTTCTAGCATCTGCATGTTCTATCCCTTTTGATTAAGGCTAAATTCCCTGCTGCCTACCTTTGAGGAGTGCTCAGCTTGAAGAATATTGCTCCTCTCTCTTTTTACCTATTTTATCTTCCTCAACCGCTGGTGAAATTTTCTCGACCTGAAACATTTACCTTGTTTCATTCTTCATCATTATTGTCTAACCTGCATTTTCTTTTTTTTAACATTTACATCTAACAGTGGGAAATTGGCCCAGTATCAGTTACACTGTATTAAATCGGTAGCTAAACAAAATAGTATGACTTAATAGGTTAGTTAACAGTGGTATTCAAATCGCAACATAAGGCTGTAAAGTATTTCAGTGATGTTTGCAGTTTATTTCTCCTGATTAAAGAAGGTGTTAGTTTGCTTGGAATAAAAAAGAAAATGTTAGGAATGCTCGGCAGACCAGATAGCATCTACAGAAAGAGAAATTGAGTTAAACTTTCAGGTCAATGAGTGGTAACAGCCAATAGTGGAAACAGCATAACATTGCTTCACTGGGTTAATTTCTATAATGAGGATATTATCCAATGAAGATAGATTGGTTGAGATGAGTTTAGACCCTTTGGAGGTTTGATAAATTAGTGGTGATCCCATTGCATGGCATAGGATTCTGAGATTGACACTGTAGATATTCAGATTTGTGTCTTAAGGCTCAAAAATGTTGGAGTCAGGATAAGAGCTGAGAGGAGGAAATATTTTTTTTATACAGAGTTTGTAAATATTTGTGATTCTAGTGTGTGAGTGTGTACCTCAATAAAACCAGTTGTGAAATGGGATCTTAATCTCCAGTATTACTCACATGCAAATATAAATTAAGAAGAGTTTTGGTGCGTGTGATACACATACCCCAGTTTGCATTGACGGTGCCGAAGTAGAGATGGTTGATAATTCCAAAATTCCTTGGAGTAAATATCACCAGCAACTACTCCTGGACCACCCATGTTGAAGCAACATCCAAGTAAACACACCAATGTTTCTACTTCCTTAGAAGGCTTAGGAAATTTGTCATGTCCCCTACAACTCTCAACAACTTCTACAGATGTGCCATCGAAAGCATTTTATCAGGATGCTTCACAGCTTGGTTTGGGAACAGCTCCATCCAAGACCGCAAGAAATTGCAACACATTGTGAATACAGCCCAGACCATCCCACAAACCAACCTCCCTTCCATTGACTCCATTTCTACCTCACGCTGCCTCGGCAAACCCAGCAGCATAATCAAGGATGAGTCACACCCTGGCCACTCCCTCTTCTCCCCTCTCCCATTGAGCATGAGGTACAGGAGTGTAAAAACGCACACCTCCAGATTTAGGGACAGTTTCTTCCCATATTTTATTAGGCAACAGAATCATCCCACCACAACTAGAGAACAGTCCTGAACTACTATCTACCTCATTGGTGACCCTCGGATTATCTTTGATTGGACTTTACTGGCTTTACCTTGCACTAAACGACATTCCCTTATCATGTATACTGTAAATGGCTCGATTGTAATCATATAATGTCTTTCCACTGACTTGATAGCACGCGACAATCATTTTTCACTGTACCTCAGTACACGTGGCAACAAACTGAACTGAAATGAGGTCTCATTTGCAGTACTGCCTGTGGATACTAACAGGGGCGGAAATCGGCCTGTTTGCGCGGCCGTTCATCGCCCGGCGTGGCTTAAAACAGGCCACAGGATCTTCCATCGCCCGCGAAGGCTCTGCAAATGGGCCGGTTCAAGTTCCGCTCTATGATATTTGCTCCTCCAGGATGTCTCCCTCCTCTGGTACACAAAATTGCTGGAGAAACTCAGCAGGTGCAGCAGCATCTATAGAGCAAAGAAAATAGGCGACGTTTCGGGCCGAAACCCTTCTTCAGACATGTCTCCCTCCTCTAATCACTGCGCTCTATTAAAAGTCCTACCCCCCTACTTCCGCCTCTGACTGACACCTCCCTCCTACAATCATCGCGCTGAATCATGTCCCACCCTGCCCCACTGCCGACATCTCCCTAGTCCAATCGGCGCCATCGATCATCAGTCCCACCCCCACTGCCTCTCAGAAAGTGAAGATTTTTAATACTTTTTTTTCACCAAATTTCAAAATCCAGACAACAAAACATGGGGAGATTTTCCCCTACCTCTCAAAACATGAGGGGGATGTGTGTCCTCCGTTCATACAGGCGACACCCGGTGATGATGTGGCGACAGCCTAATCGCCTGTAGCCGCCTAAAAAATCACCTAAGTGGGACAGGCACGTTAAGGAACTCTGAAAGTCCTTGAGTATCTAATAAAATCAGGTTGCATTAACAGGGAATAGCTCTAAAAATGATTTACAACGACAGCAACAAAAGCTTCCATTTACTTGACATTTCAATGCCGCTGTGGTATACAAGAATAACAATGTGCAAGTGAAGAAATAATTATTGAACAGATCATACATTAAAATTCAAGGTAAATCTTGCTATCTTCAAATAGCTACCCTGGCACAACCATTCCAATGAATCATAAGGCTGGGTGACTTATCTTGGGGTAAGTTATGTTCCAACATTTGTCAGTGGGGCTTTGTAAATTGGCTTATGTTTGTGACCTGTTCTCCTCACTGTATGGGTGACCCATTCAGTCACTTACCTCGACGGAGATGCAATTTTCTCTGTGTCGCATCTCCCCCCCCCCCCCTTTGCTGCCTAACAATGTGGAGTGGTGCAGCCTTTCCTGAAGACTGGCCCGGAGCTTCAAGCCACGGGCACAGTGCAGACTTACCATCGCGGAGCCGAGGACCCTTTGCCCAGGATTGCCAGAAGAAGAGCTCCAACCGTGGGGCCTGTGGACTTTAACACCGTGAAGCCTGCGGTCTCCGGTAAGAAGTGGCCGATTTAGCAGCTCCGTGCCATGTAGTGTTCCAATCCGTCCCAACGCCGGAGTTTCGACCATCCCGATGAGAGGGCTTGGACATCCGACTGTCGGTAACGGCAAGTGCTGAGGGTTCAAGGCCCCGACCATGGTTTAATAAAGAGGAAGATGACTGAACTTTATTGCCTTCCATCAAAGTGAGGGATGTTGATTCCACTGTGATGGATGTTTATGTTAAATTTATATTATGTGGGTATTGTGTTCTTTTCACTTAGTATGGCTGTATGGCAACACAAATTTCACTGTACCTTAGTTGGTTCAGTGACAATAATCGCAAATGTTAACTTAAACTTGATCCTTGCTTTGCTTAGCTCATTTTGCAACAAAATTGTGAGTTAAATAGAGGCCCTCCCCAGGTTCCGAAAGTCTATCTTATTAACAGCCCATATACACAAACAAGCAATTGTGAGTCTGGTGGGATGGATTATCTGCGGGGCTGTAGGCATCTTCTATCATGTAGGAACTCAGTTTGCTGCGCTATCATTGCATCTTGTAGAGAAATCTGATGAGCTGCGTTAAATGCCCTGGTTTAACTACACATTGCGCTAGGTTGCCCTATGTTTTATTTAAATATATTGCTAGGTGGCAATATTTTTTGCTTGCAAACTGTTCCGGTTACAATCCCTGTCATAACCTGGGGAAATAAGAGAGTAAGGTCAGGGCCAATATTGAGCGGTGTGAGACGGGAGGTGAATACCAAAGTTAAAGTGTTGTATTTGAATGCGCGGAGTATAAGAAATAAAGTGGATGAGCTTGAGGCTCAGTTAGAAATTGGCAAGTATAATATTGTGGGAATTACAGAGCTGCAAGAGGGCCAGGGCTGGGAACTGAATATTCAAGGGTATACGTCCTATCGAAAAGACAGACAGGTGGGCAGAGAGGGTGGGGTAGCTCTGTTGGTGAGGAATGAAATTCAGTCCCTTGCGAGGGATGACATTGAAACAGGAGATGTAGAGTCAATAAGGATAGAACTGAGGAATTATAAGGGTAAAAATACCCTAATGGGAGTCATCTACAGGCCCCCAAACAGTAGCCTGGATATAGGGTGCAAGTTGAATCAAGAGTTAAAATTGGCATGTCATAAAAGTAATGCTATCGTTGTTGTGGGAGAATTCAACATGCAGGTGGATTGGGAAAATCAGGTTGGTACTGGACCCCAAGAAAGGAAGTTTGTGGAGTGCCTCTGTGATGGATTCTTAAAGCAGTTTGTACTGGAGCCTACCAGGGAGAAGGCAATTCTGGATTTAGTGTTGTGTTATAAACTGGGTTTGATAAGGGAACTTGAGGTAAAGGAGCCATTTGGAGGTAGTTACCATAAAATGATGTTTTAATCTACAATTTGAGAGGGAGAAGGGAAAATTGGAAGTGTCAGTATTAGTTGAACAAAGCGGACTATGGAGCCATGAGGGAGTAGCTGGCCAAAGTTGACTGGAAAGATACTCTAGCAGGGATGACAGTGGAAAAACAAAGGCAGGTATTACTGGGAATGATACAGAAGGTGCAGGATATGAGAGGGGGAGAGAGAGGGGAGGGGGGGGGGGGGGGGGGGAGGGGGAGGGAGGGAGGGGGGGGGGGGGAGGGGGGGGGGGGAGAGGGAGGGAGGGGGAGGGAGAGGGAGGAGGGAGGGGAGGGGAGAGGGGGAGAGGGGGGGAGAGGGGAGGGAGATGGAGAGAGAGAGAGAGAGGGGGGAGAGAGAGGGGGGTGTATGTGTGGGGGATGTGTGTGTGCGTGTACGTGTGTACAGAGGAGAGGAGAGGGAGGACAGGAGAGGGGGAGAGGGGAGGGGGGGGAGAGGAGGGGGAGGCGAGGAGAGAAACGGGGAGGATGAGAGGAGAGGGGGAGAGGAGAGGAGAGAGGAGACGGGAGGGGAGGAGAGGAGAGGAGGAGAAGGGGAGGGGGGAGAGGAGAGGAGGGGGGGGAGAGGAGAGGGAGAGGGAGGGGGAGGAGGAGGGGGGGGGGGGGGGGGGGGCGGGGAGAGAGTGCCTTTTTACTTCAACCCAAACCCAAACAACTATTTGCAGGCAGTGCTTTTTTACCTCTAACCATATTTTCATTTTCAAACCAAATTAAGGGTACTCACAGTGCCGCAGACATTTGTCAGTGTCATTCAAAGCTCTGATTGAGGCAAACCACTTGCAGAGACTGATTGAGGCACACCACTTGCAGAGACTGATTGAGGCACACCACTTCCTGGTTTTATAGTCGCTCCCCCTCCCTCCAGCAGGGGCAGCAGAGAGAATGGGGAATGTTGTAAAAACATTAATATCTCTGTCAATTTTCATCGACGGGAAAAATCCTCGGCACACACATGGTGGAGGGGGGCTCTGAGCGAGGTAGCCAAAAATGACGGCCGTAGGTGGCGGCGTACTCTCGGAAACCGCAGCACAGAAAGCCGAAAAAGGTCAAGAACAGAGTTTTAGTAATATAGATATGACATTGTGGGGATTACTGAGTAGATATGACATTGTGGGGATTACTGAGATGTGGCTGCAGGAGGATCGGGCCTGGTAACATAATATTCAAGGTTATACATCCTATAGAAAGGACAGGCAGGTAGGCAGAGGAGAGGGGGCAGTCTGCTGGTGAGGGATGGAATTCAGTCCCTTGCGAGGGAAGACATAGGGACTGACGAGGTAGAGTCACTGTGGATTGAGTTGAGGAATTCTAAAGGCAGGAAGACACTAATTGGTGTTATCTACAGACCCCTAAATAATAGCCCGGATGTAGGGTGTAAGTTGCAGCAGGATTTAAAACTGGCATGTAACAAGGGTAATGCCACTATGGTGATGGGGATTTCAAATCGCAAGTAGACTGGGAAAATTAGGTTGGTTCAGGACCCCAAGAAAGAGGGTTTGTAGAATGCTTCCTAGATGGATTCTTAGAGCAGCTTGTAATGGAGCAGACCAGAGAAAAGGCAATTCTGGATTTAGTGTTGTCTAATGAACCAGATATGATAAGAGAACTTGAGATAAAGGAACCGGTTGGAGGTAGTGATCATAATATGATTAGTTTTAATCTGCAATTTGAGAAGGAGAAGGTTAAATCAGAAGTGTCAGTGATGCAGTTGAACAAAGGGGACTATGAAGGCATGAGAGGGGAGCTGGCCAAGGTAGACTGGAAAGGGATCCTAGCAGGAATGACAGTGGAACAGCAATGGCAGGAATTTCTGGGCATAATCCAGAAGACGCAGGATCATTTCATTCCAAAAAGGAAGAAAGATTCTAAGGGGAGTAGGAGGCAACCGTGGCTGACAAGAGAAGTTAGGGATGGAATAAAACTAAAAGAAAAGATGTATAACACAGCAAAGAGTAGCCGGAAGCCAGAGGATTGGGAAACTTTCATAGGACAGCAGAAGGAAACAAAACGGGCAAAACGGGCTGAAAAGAAGAAGTACGAATGAATGCTGGCCTGGAATATAAAGAAGGACAGTAAAAGCTTCTTTAGATATGTTAAGGGAAAAAGAGTAGCAAAGTCAAATGTGGGTCCCTTGAAGGCAGACACGGGTGAAATTATTATGGGCAACAAAGAAATGGCAGTACAGTTGAATAGGTACTTCGGATCTGCCTTCACTAAGGAAGACACATAAAATCACCCAGATGCACTGGAGGACACAGGATATAAGGGGGTAGAGGAATTGAAATACATTTTCATTAGACGAGAAATAGTATTAGGTAAACTAATGGGACTGAAGGATGATAAATCCTCTGGGCCTGATGATCTGGATTCCAGGTTCCTCAGGGAGGTGGCTCTAGAAATAGTGGACGCATTGGTGATCATTTTCCAATGTTCAATAGATTCAGGATCAGATCCATGGATTGGAGGATAGCTAATGTTATCCCACTTTTTCAAGAAAGGAGCGAGAGAGAAAACGGGGAATTACAGACCAGTTAGCCTGACTTTGGTGGTGGGAAAGATGCTGGAGTCAATTATTAAAGAGGTAATAATGGGGCATTTGTATAGCAGTAAAATGATTAGTCCAAGTCAACATGGATTTATGAAAGGGAAATCATGCTTGACTAATCTTCTGGAATTTTTTGAGGATGTGACAAGTAAAATGGATTATGGGGTGCCAATGGATATAGTGTATCTAGACTTTCAGAAAGCCTTTGATAAGGTCCCGCACGGGAGACTGGTGACTAAAATTATAGCACATGGTATTGGGGGTAGGGTGTTGACATGGATAGAAAATTGGTTGGCAGACCGGAAGCAAAGAGTAGGAGTGAACGGATCCTTTTCAGAATGGCAGGCAGTGGCGAGTGGAATGTCGCAAGGCTCGGTGTTGGGGCCGCAACTGTTTACCATATATATTAATGATTTGGAAGAGGGAATTAGGAGCAACACTAGCAGGTTTGCGGATGATACAAAGCTGGGTGGCAGTGTGAACTGTGACAAGGATGTTAGGAGGTTGCAGGGTGACCTGGACAGGTTGAGTGAGTGGGCAGATGCGTGGCAGATGCAGTATAATATAGATAAATGTGAGGTTATCCACTTTGGTGGCAAAAACAAGGGGGCAGATTATTATCTCAATGGGGTTAGGTTAGGTAAGGGGGAGGTGCAGCGAGACCTGGGCATACACTGATTACTGAAAGTTGGCTTACAGGTATAGCAGGCAGTGAAGAAAGCTAATGGAATGTTGGGCCTTCATAACAAGAGAATTTCAGCATAGGAGTAAAGAGGTTCTTCTGCAGTTGTATAGGGCTCTGGTGATACCACATCTGGAGTATTGTGTACAGCCTGCACTTCATCCTACAGCACCTTGACCACCAGGGGACCTTTGTGAGGATCCTGTTTGTTGATTTTAGCTCTGCATTCAACACCATTGTGCCAGAGCTAGTACACTCCAAATTTTCCGAGTTGACTGCCTGAACCCCTCTGTCAGTGGATCACCAACTTCCTTACAGACAGAAAGCAGCATTTGAGGCTGGGAAAGCACACCTCGGACCTGCAAACGCTCAGCATAGGAGCGCCGCAAGGCTGCACACTCTCTCTTTTCCTCTACTCTCTCTACCCCACCTCTGTCAAGCTTCTCAAGTTTGTTCACGACACAACCCTGATTGGAATGATCCAGGATGGGGAGGAATCTGCCTACAGACAGGAAGTGTCACACCTGGCATCCTGGTACCATAGCAACAACCTAGAGCTCAATGCTCTTAAGAGTGGAATTGATTGTAGACTTTAGGAGAGCTCCCGCTCCCCTCACCCCACTCACCATGAACAACACCAAAGTCATATCTGTGGAGTCTTTTAAGTTCCTGGGAACCATCATCTCCAAGGACCTTAAATGGGGGGCTACCATCAACTACACAGTCAAAAAGGCACAACAGAGGATTACGTCCTGCGGCAGCTGAGGAAGCACAATCTGACACAGGCAATGATGGTCTTCTACACGGCCATCATAGAGTCTGTTCTCACCTTCTCCATCATGGTCTGGTTTGGCTCAGCCACCAAGTACGACACCTGGAGGCTGCAGTGAATCATCTGATCAGCAGAGAATATTATTGGCTGCAACCTTCCCTCTATTGATGAACTGTACACTGCAAGGGCCAGGAAGCGAGCAGGCAAGATCATCTCTGACCCCTCTCACCCTGGCCACAAATTATTTGAATCACTTCTCTCTGGAAGGCGACTCCGGATTGTCAAAGCTGCCACAGCCAGGCACAAAAACAGTTTTAATCCACGAGTAGTTGCTCTACTTAACAGCCAAAAATCTGTAGCCTCCCTTTGATCTGGTATTTTGTTGGTTCGCATGCTTGATCAGTGGTGTTTTATCATTAATCTCTTATTATTATTAATGTTTAGTGTTTTCTGAGATTCGTAACTGTCACTGTATGTCATGTTGTTACTTGTGGGCAGAGCACCAAGGCAAATTCCTTGTATGTGAATACTTGGCCAATAAACGCACTTACTAACTTACTTACTTACATCGGTGGTGGAGAAGATACTAAAGTCAAGTATAAACGATGAAATAGCAGCACATTTGGATTACAGTGACTTGGACAGGTTGGATGAGTGGGCAGATACATAGCAGATGCAGTTTAATGTGGATAAAAGTGAGGTTACCCACTTTGGTGGCAAAAACAGGAAGGCAGATTATTATCTGAGTGATGTCGTTGGGAAAACCGTAAGTACAGCGAGATCTGGAGGTTTTGTTCATTAGTCACTAAAAGTAAGCATGCAGGTACAGCAGGCAGTGAAGAAACCGAATGGCATGTTGGCCTTCATAACAAGAGGAGTTGAGTATGGAGCAAAGAGGTCCTTTTGCAGTTGTACTTGGTCCTAGTGAGACGACACCTGGAGAATTGTGTGCAGTTTTGGTCTCCAAATTTGAGGAAAAACATTCTTGCTATTGAGGAAGTGCACCGTAGTATCACAAGGTTAATTCCCGGGATGGCGGGACTGTAATATGTTGATAGAATGTGGAGCAGCTGGGCTTGTATACTCTGGAATTTAGAAGGATGATTTATATATTATTGAAACATTTAAGATTATTATGGGTTTGAACACGCTAGAGACAGGAAACATGTTCCAAATGTTGGGAGAGTCCAGAATCAGGGGCCACAGTTTAAGAATAAGGGGTAAGCCATTTAGAACAGAGATGAGGAAAAACTTTTTCACACAGACAGTTGTCTTCTTCTTATTAATTAATGGAAAGGATACTTAGAGATAATATATATAAGCATCTGGATAAACAGGGTCTGATTAGGAACAGTCAACATGGATTTGTGCCTGGAAGGTCATGTTTGACTAATCTTCTTGAATATTTTGAAAAGGTTACTCGGGAAATTGATGAGGGTAAAGCAGTGGATGTTGTATATATGGACTTCAGTAAGGCCTTTGACAAGGTTCCTCACGGAAAGTTGGTTAAGAAGGTTCAATTGTTGGGTATTAATGGTGGAGTAGCAAGATGGATTCAACAGTGGCTGAATGGGAGATGCCAGAGAGTAATGGTGGATGGTTGTTTGTCAGGTGGAGGCCAGTGACGAGTGGGGTGCCACAGGGATCTGTGTTGGGTCCACTGTTGTTTGTCATGCACATCATAGATCTGGATGATGGTATGGTAAATTGGATTAGTAAGAATGCAGATGATACTAAGATAGGTGGGGTTGCGGGTAATGAAGTAGAGTTTCAAAGTCTACAGAGATGCCAGTTGGAAGAATGGGCTGAAAGATGGCAGATGGAGTTTAATGCTGATAAGTGTGAGGTGCTACATCTTGGCAGCACAAATCAAAATAGGACGTACGTGGTAAATGGTTGGGAATTGAAGAATGCAGGTGAACAGAGGGATCTAGGAATAACTGTGCACAGTTCCCTGAAAGTGGAATCTCATGTAGATAGGGTGGTAAAGAAAGCTGTTGGTGTGCTGGCCTTTATAAATCAGAGCATTGAGTATAGAAGTTGGGATGTAATGTTAAAATTGTACAAGGCATTGGTGAGGCCAATTTTGGAGTATGGTGTTCAATTTTGGTTGCCTAATTATAGGAAGGATGTCAACAAAATAGAGAGAGTACAGAGGAGATTTACTAGAATGTTGCCTGGGTTTCAGCAACTAAGTTACAGAGAAAGGTTGAACAAGTTAGGGCTTGATTCTTTGGAGCGCAGAAGGTTAAGGGGGGGACTTGATAGAGGTCTTTAAAATATGAGAGGGATAGACAGAGTTGACGTGGATAAGCTTTTCCCACTGAGAGTAGGGAAGATTCAAACAAGGGGACATGACTTGAGAATTAAGGGACAGAAGTTTAGGGGTAAAATGAGGGGGAACTTCTTTACTCAGAGAGTGGTGGCTGTGTGGAATGGGGTAATTGTTATATGGTTATATGGTAATATGTTTATTGCGTATGGTGTGTACAGCCTAAAGTGTTCTATTTGTTCTTATTTGATTGTGCACACCAGGTTGATTGCATTCGTCGAAATAGGGCAGACCACGTGAAGGTTGCAATCTCCCACCCCACAGAGAGTTGGGAAATTGTGGAATTATCTGCTTCAGAAGGCAGTGGAGGCCAGTTCTCTGGAGGCTTTTAAAGAGAGAGTTAGATAGAGCTTTTAAAGATCGCTGAGTCAATGGATATGGGGAGAAGGCAAGAACGGGGTACTGATTGTGGATGGTCAGCCATGATCACTGTGAATGGTGGTGCTGGCTCAAAGGGCCGAATGGCCTACTCCTGCACCTATTGTCTCTTGTTTATTGTCTATTGACCTGCACTCTGTTCACTAACATAGCAATATTCAAACCTAGGTATTCTGAGAAAAATGGTTGTACCATTGCAAATTGTCTCCTACTCTACCGTTGTTTACAATGGAGTTACTTAATAACATCTGGGATTTAGAGTTATGCATAGAAATAGATCACAAGGTGCCCTGTACTCTGTACTAGATTATTGTACTTCATTCATGTGTAATGATTGTTTCACAAGGTATTATTTGTTGTTATGTCTGGGTCCGTTGCTGGATTCATGCTCCTAGTCAGAAGCTGGTGAATTCAAGCCACACTCCAGATGCAGGAGGATGGAAATGAGATTGATAAATAATTGAAGGAAAATAAAATAACTGGTCTAAGGGGAGAGGGTAGTGAAGTGGGACTAGCTGGATTGGTCTCGTATAGAGCTAATAAGAACAAAAAGGGGCCAAATTGATTCCTACCATTTTGAGACCATTTTGTGATTCTAGGAATAACATTGGCTAACATGCTCAATGCAGACCTGAATGATTATTGCACTGTTGTAGGTGACATTTTTTGGATAGGTGCTATTCTTAAACATTGCTCTATTCTCTCAGGGATGCAAAGGATCCCCAGATGCTCTTCCAACGAAAAGCAAGGGCAATAACCCCAATTTATTCCTCAATTAACACCACTAAAATAATGGATAATTTGGTCTTTAACACAACATTGTTTGTGGATATTTCTGACACCATTTGGTTGGTGCATTTCCCACATTAGAACAGAAAAAAAACACGTCAAAAGTACATAATTTGGTTAATGGGTGCTTTGGGATGTTTTATAAACACTTCTGAATCAGAAGCTCATTTTCTTAGTCCGCAATATTTTAAGTATTGTTTTTTCATTGATTCTCAATGCAAAACATGTTTAATTGTAAAAGAAAATCAGAGGTTCTTATTGATATATTCTCAGTGCTAAACAGGAGAATACATTTCAAAAGAAATGTGGATTCTCCTTTCCACATCTTGGCAAAGGGACTAGAGGGAAAATGAGGATATCGTGTACAGAACTTGACAGTATGGGCTGCCTAATCTTAGACCAGACTGAATGTTCGAAGTCCAGTCTTCTGCTGGAAGATGAAGACCTGATTGATTGGAGAGACCTAGTGCAGCCCAGTGTATTGCAAGTGCTTTCCTAATGCAAGCGACTTTGACATGTCTGATAGCTGGCAAAAACCCTCCTCATTTCTCCCCGGCTCACCAGCTATCAGATTTACTATTTCCATTAAAAAAGTGAAAAGAAAACTGCAGGTGCTGAAAAATCTGAACTAAAATGCGAGAGATATCCACAAAGTTTGGAAGTATCTTTTGGGAGAGTTAATGTTAGACGTCGATGAAAGGTCAATGATCAAAATTATAAATGTTCTCTCTCCACTGCTACTCGTTGAACAGCCGAGTGTTTCTGGCAATGTGAGCATTTATGTCACTTCTATTGAAAGCTCCTGAATGTCTTTGGAATTTACAAGTATTCAACAATCATTAAAATCATTAACAGGAAAATATTAAAAACATGTAAATGATATTTATTTAATTTTAACAATTTTTCATTTACAGAAATTACATAAATTAAAACTCAATAAATTAGACAAAAATGTTGACAAATTATCTTCCCACGGATGCTGCCTGACCTGTTGAGATTTTCCAGCATTTTCCGCATTTGTTTCAGATTTCCAGCAGTTGGATAATATATATTTTTTGATTTACATCTACTTCTTTCCACTTCCTCTCATTGATTTCTGTTGGATCACCAGGCTGACATAGCGCAAATTGAGAGGGCACACCTTCCGGCCCTGTTTAATTCTCAGTGAGTCCACTTGCCTAAAGATGCCTCAGTAGGCAACACAGGCAGCAGGCTGTGAACACAAAAGACTGCAGATGCTGGAATCGTAAGCAGTAAACTAACTACTCAAGGAACTCATCAGTTCTGACTGAGATCTGAGAACTGAGGTTATTAATTTGTTGTATTTGTGCTTATTATATATGATCTATGTGCATTGTATTTACAGGCCTGTTATGTTGCTGCAAATAAGAATGTTATTGTTCTGTAGTCACTATATATGACAATTAATTAATCTTGACTTGACTCTTGATCCACAGATTTACCCTGATCTGCTGAGTTCCCCCGGCAATTTGTTTTTTGGAAGATGCTACTGCTGGCTTCATCTTTTTAGAAGTTCTTTGAAAATATGTGTAAAATAAATATTGGTTCCTTTGTGGAAGGCCAGGACCAAGAGTTATCTTCAACAGAGTTCTATGGAGAAATATAAATCTCTCGGCTTACTACCTTCCAACCTTATCCCGCACAGAAACTCCCACACACACCGACATGTCAGAAACTAAATAATTCTTCAGCGGCTTTAATTGAGGTTTCATTGAAAGACTGGTTAGGGATTTTTTTGAAACAGTTTAGACGTGTTTCAGTTAAGATTTTGTTCAGAGAGCTTCACGCCAATAATCCAAAAGTGCATATGCTCATGATGGTTAGTAAAAGGGCTTGCTTTCCTGCTTGCTACTTCCTCCTCACCCAACCCACTCATTCATGGCCACCCTTGGTTACACCATGGTGCAGCAGGTGAAGCTGCATCCTATCAGCTCCAGTGATCCAGGACCAGTCCTGATCTCGGATTCTGCACGTGCGCAGTCCACACGCTCTCCCTGTGAGCACACAGATTTATTCCAGGTGCTTTAGCTTCCTCCCATGTCCCAAAGATGATCAGTTCATTGATGGCATATATTATCCCCAATGTCGGTGGGTGGTTGGAAGATCTGGTTGGAGCTGATGAGCATGTGAGAAAGAATAGGTTGCAGAGAATTAAGTGTGGGACTGGGATTATTCTGAAATGTTGCATGGACTTGAAAGGCTGAATTGCCTTCTATATATAAATATATTAATATGAAATGTAAAATGTAAGTGTAAATCAAAAACTGACTTTTTTAACAGGTGGAGTGTGAACTTCATTGGTGTATTTATTCCCAATTTTTCAGAAGCAGAGATCAGCACGTATAAGACAAAGGGTGAATTTTACTTCCACCTCTCCACAAATGCACCGTAAGTTTACACACTCTCTCTCTCTTTCTGAATTGCTCTCTCACTCAACATCTGTCATCATTTATCATGATCAGTTGTATGTTGGCTTCTGTTGACCTGTTCGTCGACAATACACACAGTGACTGCTGCATAGCTCCTTCCATTTTGCAGCCCATTAATTTTACAAATTTTAATTGTGTCTATTTTTGACAGCTTTAATTTTCAAGACATTCATGCAAGATCTTTGTTTTTCAAAAACGTGACTTCAATTTAAAGCTCCACATTTGATGTGACATTTGCTGTATGAAAAAGAGAAATGAGCAAGGCAATTTAACAAATTGGGAAAGTTGGCACACAATAGTATTTTAACAATATGTTCTTTTATAGCATGCCTTTCTGATCTTGATTTGCATGCCTTATTTTCTGAATGTATCTTCCTCTAAAATAAGTTGTCATGTTGCATTGTAACATGGTTGCAGGATGTTGAGAACTACAGTATATATAATCAGTGCATTTGGCACTTAGGATGGGCAGACTAAAAGGGAGGTGGTGATTCAGCACCATTAAGGAGGATTGGTGAGAAATTATCATAAACTATGATAGATCATGATGTAGAACTAGAACCAATTTATGTCAAGCTAAGAAACAGAAAAATGCAGAAAGCTTTGGTTGGCATTTTTACAAATCACCAAATTATAGCATATTGAGCATGGAATAAATCATTAAGTTAAATTTGTGTGCAGCAAGTTAATATGGTAATCATGGAAGATTTTAACAAATTTGTGTTGAAAAGGTCCAAAGGTGGATAAGTTACCTGGACCAGATGGACCACACAACAGTGAGGTAGGTTTAGAGATTGTGGAAGCATTAGTAATGATCTTTCAAGAATCACTAGTCTGAAGTGGTCCCAGGACTGGAAAATTGCAAATGTTACTCTGCTGTTTAAGAAGGGAGTGAGGCAAAACAACGGAAACTGTAGGCCTGTTGGTCTGACTTCAGTGGTTTGCAAGATTTTAGAGCCCATTATTAAAGACAACGTTTCAGAGTACTTAGAAGCACATGATAAAATAGGCCAAAGTCAGTGTAGATTTATGGAGGGGATATCTTGCCTGACAAATCTGTTGGAATTCTTTGAGGAAGTAAATAGCAGGATAGGCAAAAGAGAGTCAGTGGATGTTGTTTAGTTGGATTTTGAGAAGGCCTTTGATAAGGTGCATGAGGCTGCTCAAGATGATAAAAGGCCATGGTGTTAGAGAGCGAAGATACTAGCATGGATAGAAGGTTAGCTGAATGGCAGATGGCAAAGAGAAGATAAAGGGGGCTGTTTCTGCTTGGCTGCCAGTGGCTAGTGGTGTTCTACATAAGTTGGTGTTGGGGCTGCTACTCTTCACGGTTTATATCAATGAATGAAGGAGTAGACTATTTTCTAAATGGTGAAATAATTTGGAAATCAAAGGAGCAAAGGGACATGGAAGGGCAGGTGCAGGATTCCCCAAAGGTTAATTTGCAAATTGAATCAGTAGTAAAGTAGGCAAATACAATATTAACATTTATCTTTAGGCACAGAATATAAAAACAGGGATGTAATGCTGAGGCTTTATAAGACAATGGTCAGACTGCATTTGGAATATTGGGCGCTATATCTGAGGAGGAATGTTTTGACTTTGGAGAGGGTCCAGAGGAGGCTTACGAGAATGTTCCCGGGAATGATTGGGTTAACGTATGATGAGCATTTGACGGCTCTGGTTTGCTGCAATGTAGAAGGATGAGGGGGATTTGCATTGCAACTTACCGAATAGCTAATGGCCTAGATAGAGTGGATGTGGAGAGAATCCAAGTAGCCAATGTTCCAGCTCGGGTCCTGATGGTAGAGGATTAGTGATCTTTCCAATCTAGGACCCCAGGATGGATGGTCCCAGTCCTGCTCGATCACAGTGGATTACAATCATTTTGCTGGCTGCAGCCCTTGGGTTACTCTCTGGCAGGTATCCTGGGGCATGTGGTCACGTCCCTCTCGAAACATCTATGCAGTTACATCCCCCACTGAAGCCCTGAGATCGGTGGTCACTCTCCCAGCAGGAGTTCTGAGGTGGGTGATCATTCTTTCACCAAGAACCACAGGTGCAGTGGTCAATCCCCCCCCCCCCCCCCCCCCCCCCCCCCCCCCCATGGTGGTACACCTGTGGTCAGTCACTGGCCCTGTGGAATTTGCATGTTTCTCGTACGATCATGTGGGTTTCCTCCAGGTGCTCTGGTTTCCTCCTACATCTCAAGGACTGGTTAGTAGGCTAGTGTAAACTATCACTTGTGTGCAGATAAATTGTAAAATCTTGGAGGGAGTTGATGGAAATGTAGGGAGATTTAGACTCGGTTTGTACTCGCTAGAATTTAGAAGATTGAGGGGGGATCTTATAGAAACTTACAAAATTCTTAAGGGGTTGGACAGGCTAGATGCAGGAAGATTATTCCCGATGGGAAAGTCCAGAATAAGGGGTCAAAGTTTAAGGATAAAGGGGAAATCTTTTAGGACTGAGATGAGGAAAACATTTTTCACGCAGAGAGTGGTGAATCTCTGGAATTCTCTGCCCCAGAAGGTAGTTGAGACCAGTTAATTGGCTATATTTAAGAGGAAGTTAGATGTGGCCCTTGTGGCCAAAGGGATCAGGGGGTATGGATAGAAGGCAGGTACAGGATACTGAGTTGGATGATCAGCCATGATCATATTGCATGGCAGTGCAGGCTCGAAGGGCCGAATGGCCTACTCCTGCACCTATTTTCTATGTTTCTATTGATTACTGGGGAATTTGAGTGGACTGTAGTTGAAAAATCTCCATGCATGGAATAGCATAAACAATAAACAATAAAGCATCATGCAGTGTACTCGATGCCTATTAAGGTGATTCTATGTGATCTACATTATCCTTTTGATCATCTATACTTTTGCCTTATCCATGTATCGATGCCTTTCATTAGACTGGAGAGTTGAGAGTTTACTCCAACTCAAACATAATGTACACTGCAGCGAACAAATTTAGACAATAGACAATAAGTGCAGGAGTAGGCCATTCGGCCCTTAGAGCCAGCACCGCCATTCAATGTGATTATGGCTGATCACCCCCGATCAGTACCCCGTTCCTGCCTTCTCCCCATATCCCCTGACCGCTATTTTTAAGAGCCCTATCTAGCTGTCTCTTGAAAGCATCCGGAGAACCCGCCTCTACCACCCTCTGAGGCAGAGAATTCCATAGACTCGTCACTCTCTGTGAGAAAAAGTGATTCCTCGTCTCCGTTCTAAATGACTTACTCCTTATTCTTAAACTGTGGCCCCTGGTTCTGGACTCCCCCAACATCAAGAACATGTTTCCTGCCTCTCGCGTGTCCAAACCCTTAACAATCTTATATGTTTCAATGAGAAAACCCCTCTCATCCTTCTAAACTCCAGAATGTACAAGCCCAGCTGCTCCATTCTCTCAGCATATGACAGTCCCTCCATCCCGGGAATTAACCTTGTCAATTCCTAGAGCTAGATGTGGCCCTTGTGGCTAAAGGGATCAAGTGGTATGGAGAGAAGGCAGGTACAGGATACCGAGTTGGATGATCAGCCATGATCATATTGAATGGCGGTGCAGGCCTGAAGGGCCGAATGGCCTCCTCCTGCACCTATTTTTTTATGTGTCTATGTTTCTAAACCTATGCTGCACTCACTCAATAGCAAGAATGTCCTTCGTCAAATCACTCAAATTTCCACCATATTGAGGTAATAACAAGAAACTGCAAATGCTGGTTTATACCAAAAATAGACACAACATGCTGGAGTAACTCAGTGGGTCAGGCTGCATCTCTGGAGAAAATGGACAGGTCTCGTTTCAGGTCGGGACCCTTCTGAAAGGCTCCAACCTGAAACGTCACCTATGCATTTTCTCCAGAGATGCTGCCTGACCGGCTGAGTTACTCCATCATTTTGTGTCCATCCTTTATACTGATGCTTGTTTTGCATTAAAGCAATGTTATTATTAATGTTTAAGTTATTCCCACTCCTGTTTTTGAACTGTGTGTTCAATTCTCATGCCAGAGATTTAAACTCAAAATCTCAGCTGCCCCTCTTGTGAAGTCCTGAGACAGGGTTGCATGCTGGGAGTGGTTCCAGATAAGTTGCCCTCCACCCACGTAAATGATTGCAGTATTTTCATGTCAAAGATAAGCCTGATAAATAATTCTCCCACAATGGAGATAACTGAAGCTGCATGTCTGGTCATTGTAACATTGCTGTGAGCTTTCTGAATGAGTGAGTACTTTATTTGTCAAGTGACAAGTCAGTGAAATTCTTTGCTAGCATACACAAGGTATGCAAATAATCACCACATAGAGGGCGCTTACAAAGTTACAAAGTACCCCCTCACCAGGTCCCCTTTTGTTCACTACACCCTCCCTCCCCCCTCTCCCCCATGACGAGTCCTCCATTGTTGTTCCCCCTCCCTCACGGCGATCTTCCTACACTGGGTCCTTCTTTGTTCCATCCGCCAGCAGCGGCGTCCTCACTTTCTACATGGTCCTTTTTCGTCCACTCGTCGGCGCCATCATTGACTGCCGCATTAACCTCTCCACTATTACTGCCGGGACCTCTCTAGACGCCTCCATCGCGCCGACTCAGGCCCCAGCCGCAAGTTTTGCACTAACTGGCTGCTGCATACATTACAGCAGTGACAACACTTGAACGGTATTACAGACTGTAAAGCAATTTGAGTCAAACTAAGCATATGAAAGATGCCATATGAATATAGTTCCTTTTTTTTCCTGCTCTGTTATTTTAATGCTTGCATTTACCTAATCTTGAACCAGAAAGATTAGCACCTATTAATTAAAACTTAGAGCACACCTTATTAAAGAAATAAATCTGTAAGCCTGGTTTACATTTTGAATTTGCAACCTTGTGTACATGAGATTTTACTTTTGCAAATACGCTGAAATAACAGATGGGAATGATGCAGTATATTATCTGGCCCTCAGCTGAAAGTCAGGTTTAAAGTGCTCTCTCTTTTTTTCCTCCTCATTATGGGCACCACCTGACAGTGTCTAATTTACTTTCTCATTTTTTTCCTCCCTTTTCACTGTCGCTCTTCCGATTCCCCTGACAATCTGTGACATAAAAAAGATAAGCATCTGTTAAGAAATGCCTCAGCCTTTAACAACAAGCCAGCTCTTGTTTGATTTTCGAAATGGGAATGTTCTGTGTCTGCAAACCAAGGATAGGAATTGTTAACAGAATACATGATAAATTAGTTTGCTCGTAACATCAATTTATCTTTCATGACTGGGGAGCAATTCAAACACGTTCGCTCCACAAGAGATTGCTGAGAGAGATCGGATCTGTACCTGCAAATTGGCAATGCCCCAGGGTGCAAGAGTTATTTCTGTGGATATTAGCATAAATCAGCCGACTATATGAACTGTGAAAAAAATAGGCCCCATGTTGGAACCTAAATTGATACCATATTAGACAGGAACAATGTTGTCAGCCACTTTATTTTTATGTGGAATACTATAAGGATATGATATTAAAGTTGTGTTTTGTTTATTTCTTTCTGGTTTCATATACTATATAATTAATATTTCAGTTTCAAAATATTGGTGCTCTGGAGCAGTAGGCAGTTCACGAGAGAACTGTAGTTTTGTATGTCACGGGAGATTTGATTTTGTTTGCAAAAGAGGCTTGCATTGAAAGAGGGCAGCTCCTGATCTTAGTATTTACGCATTGCCGCAATGTAGGAAACATAGCAGCCAATTTGCACACAACAAGGTCCTCTTAACAGTGTTGTGTTAATGACAAGGTACTCCATTTCAGTGACAATAGTTGAGGGATAAATATGGCCTGGATACCAAAAATGGCACATTTTGTTCTTGTTTAAAACATAATATCAGGAGATTATTTGCAACTGAAAGCACAAGAGACTGCAGATGTTGAAATCTTGTGCTGGAGGAACACGACGGGCTAGTCTGCATCAGTTGAAGGAAAATAGACCAATATTTTAGTTAGGGAGCCTTGTTCGGACGGCTGGAGTAGGGGGAGAGTATGCTGATAAAGATTGGTAAGAGTGGGGCAAGTGATAGGTTGAAGATAGACACAAAATGCTGGAGTAACTCAGCGGGACAGGCAAGGTATGGGTAATATTTCAGGTTAAGACCCTTAACCAGCATTTTGTGTCTATCGTCGGTTTAAACCAGCATCTGCAGTTCCTTCCTACACAAGTGATAGATGGAGACAGGTAAAATAGAAAATAGGTGCAGGAGTAGGCCAATTGGCCTTTCAAGCCTGCACTGCCTGAGTGGGTAATTGGCAGATGGGTGAAGAGAGTGACAAAGGGTGAAGGTGAAAAGAAAGGGTGTCAGATAACAAAAGAACAGGAGGATTGACATGTAAACCATAGGGAGGGATATGGGTAGAAGGGGACGGCGGAGAGGGGATAAAAAGGGGGAATTAAAGGAAAAATGGGGGACTTGGAGACAGGTGGAAGATTAGCATAAAGAGGAGGGAATCCAACAAGGTGATGGGAGAAAGGTGTGGAGGAGAAGGGGGCGGAGGGCTAATACTTGAAATTAGAGAATTCAATGTTTATACCATTGCTTTGCTGGCTACCGAAGCAGAATATGAGGTGCTATTCTTTGCAATGTTGCAACTCGCAACTGTCATACAGTCATAGGGTTATATGGCATGGAAATAGGCCCTTTAGCCCAGCTTGCCCATGCCGACCAAGGTGCCCCATCCATATGACTCACTTTCTCTTGTTTGGACCATAACCCTCCAAATCTTTCCTGTCCATGTACCCATCCAAATCTATCTATCTATATAATTAAAAGTCTCATCTTGACCACTTCCTGTTTGCACTGTGCTTTGATTTTAGAAAAAACGCTACCATATATGGCTGTGATTTTTTTGGACATCTTAATCAGCATCCTCCTCTGCTGCACAGGTCCAGAGGATTTTTCCCAATGATGAAAAATAAAAGACTTATTAGTGTTTAAAAAAAATCTTGAGATTCTCTCTCCTATCAATCACTGCCATGAAGGCCACGCCCATTCCGATGGGAGGGAGAGGGACTATAAATCCCAGAAGTGTGGGAGTGGCTCTCTGTCTGCAAGATGGCGGAGGGAGAGGTCACGACTCTCTGTCTGAGCTGGAAAACTACTGAACACTGAGTATGCAATGTACTTGAATAAATGATTTGTTAGCCCTTAATGAAAATGAAATGAGTTGTTTGGCCTGCCCTGTGCTTGAAACTGCAATGGCAATGGAAATGGTGAAAATGCAATGAGCTGCTTGGCTTGAGCCTGCCATGTACTTGAAACTGCAATGGGAATGGAAATATAGTGAAAATGCAATGAGCTGTTTGACTTGAACCTGCTTTGTGCTTGAAAGTGCAATTGCAATGGAAATTAAGTGAAAATGCAAACAGCTCTTTGGCTTGAGCCTGTCCAGTGCTTGAAAGTGCAATAGCAATGGTAATGACGTGAAAATGCAATCAGCTGTTTGGCTTGAGCCTGCCCTGTACTTGAAAGTGCAATGGCAATGGAAGTGAAGTGAAAATGCAATGAGCTCTTTGGCTTGGCCTGCCCTGTACTTGAAACTGCAATGGCAATGGAAGTGAAATGAAAATGCAATGAGCTATTCGGCCTGCCCTGTGTTTGAAACTGCAATTCAATTGGAAATTAAATGAAATTAGTTGTTTGGCTTGCCTGAAACCACTAATTTCGGACCACAAGGCCCCTATTTGCCGAGAAACCAGTCCCTTTTGCCCAAAATGCCCGTATTAGCCCAGGAGTAGTATTTTGGCTCAAAAGGCCCGTGCCAGGCCAGAAAAAGTCCAGAAAAAGTGCTTTCACTGAAATTTCACTCAGATTTTTTTTAAATGAACCCCTTCGGCCCATCAAGCCTAGTGCCTAGTGGACTAGCCTAAGTGTCTCTTTGGCCCATGAGTAAATATTCTCCCTGCAAGTATTAAACCTCACCCAGGTATTTTTCTCACTCCCTTCATTTGCTCCCTGTGAAATCCAGGCCAGGATAGACTTTCCTCTTTCATTGCTATGATCTGCAGAAAAAGAAGCAAAATGTCTAAAATTGATTCTCCACCCTCTCCCCCTTCTCTCTCTCTCTCTCTCTCACAGTCTCTCACCTGTTTTGGGCAGAATTTCTGGCAGTTTCTGAGCTGCCAGTACACCAGGCCTGAGTGACTGATCTGCCAGCCCACCAGACCCGAGTGACTGAGCTGCCAGCCCAAGAATCCATTCGGCCCACAATATCCATACTAGCCCTCTGTAAACCAGTGCCTTCAGCCCACAACACCCATACTAGCACTCCAGAAAGCCGCCTTATTGGAATTGGTGGAGAGGTGGAATATTGCGTTGGGGGATCAGTCCTCCCGTGTGAACATGGGACCCAATGGGTCCCACTTAGTCTAGTACTTAACTAAAACTCTTATCTTGTTATCTTCCGGTTTGTGGGTTCATTCTATTTGCGCAAAAACGGTACGAGATAGCACTACGATTTTTTGCCAGGTTACTCATCGTTCTCCTCTGCTGCGATTGCATCAAGCTTCTTTCCAATCAGGGAACTTAAAAGCTAGTGAAGTTTAAAATCGCAAGTGCACAGATCGATCGACTTTCCTGCCACTCAGAGTCGCGTGGATTGATCTTTTCTCCTGTCACTCCGCGGGATGGTCCACCCCTTCATGCGCCATCATGTCTTTACTGGAGCTGAGGAAGGCTTTGGATGGCCGGTGGAAGTTTCCTTCATGTCTTTACTGGAGCTGAGGGAGGCTCTGGAAGGCCAGCGGAGGTCTCCAACCAGACTCAATTTTTGGATGGATCGGAAGCGGCCCAACCCGGCCCGGCCCGACACGGACTGGTGCGGCGCGGATTCTGAGATGTCGCCGATGTCGCCAAATGGAAAATGAAGACGCTGATCCTGATGGAGGAGAACGTCCAGCGACCAGCCTCCGTTGTGAGTCCACATCGCCCGCTGTGAGTCCTCAGCCCCTTCCCCTCTGGTCACCCTTGTTGGCTCCTGCCCCCTCCCCCACGATACCCCCTCCTCCCTACAACCCCGTCTTTTCTCCGAGCTCTCCACCCGCACACACACATACACACACACCCACAAACCCCTAACTCCCGCCCACAGATGCTTGCTTCCCCACCCCTCCCCCCCATGGCCCCCCCTTGCCCCCACAAATCCCCACACCCACAAAAACCTCTAACTCCCGCGCACACACTCCCCCCCCCCAAAAACCCTTTCCACCCCACCCACACCCCCCCCCCCCCCGGCCTGCACACCCGTCCCCCCTCGACCCCCCACAACCCCGTACACCCACACACCCTGCCACGCACCCCTGCCCCCTCCCCCCCACACCCCTCCCCAACCTCCCCTTGCTGCCACAACACCCCCACCCACACACCCATCCCCCACATCCTCCCTTACCTCCACCCCACACACCCCCCCCCCCCCACAGCCCCTCCCCCACAACCCCCCCCCCGCCCGCATACCCCCCTCCCTCCCCCTCTCACACGGCCCTCCCACACAAAATCTCTCACAATCCCCTCTGCCCACACACACTGCCACACACACCCCCCTTTGCCCCCACAATACCCCCACCCCCCCCGATTTCACAACCCTCACGCTCCGCACCCCCGTCTCTCCGGCTCCACAACACATCCCTGCCCTCCACTAGCCCCCTTGTCCACACAACCTCCCCCACCCACACACCCCTTCCCCCCACAACCCCCTGCCCACACCGCCCTCCCCCATATGCCCATCCCCCCGCAAGCCCTCCCCCCCCACAACCCCCCCCCCCCCCCCCACAACCCCCCACCCCACACCACCCCTCCCCCCACACCACCCTCTCCTCCCCTCCTACACTCCCCTGCCCACACACACACTGCTCCTCACCTCCTCCCCTCCCACCCCACACCTCCTTTGCCACACACCCCACCTTCCCTCCCCCCCTCCCACACATGAAGAAATGGGGGAGGGAGTGCTGGAGGATAAGGGGAAATGAGCCGTGTCTGAACAGTTAGGGGCTATTGGTGAGTTTTGGAATATTGTGTTGGGGTAACAGGTTGTATTGGGGAAACGGGTTAGTGGTGGAATATTTTGGGTCCCACTTAGTCTAGTGTCTTTTGAATATTGCCTGAGGCACAGGTCAGAAGCTGGGAATCATGATACAAGTGAAGTGCCTCTTGATATTGCTAACCCTTTCCACCATCGACAATGCATAATTCATTCAAGACGTTGTTCCCTTCCTGCGTACATATGTTTAATTAAATTAGCACCGACCAAGCAGAAATTTTGACCGGTGCTTTTTAGTAAATTAAAAAAATTAATCCCATCCATTGCGATGACAGCCATTTAGTTGCGATTGAGAAATTACAGTGTTTTTCAATATACTTGCTAACAGGATGGTACCCTTTCATTTGTATACCTTGCCAAGAGCTGAATCCTATATATTATCATCCCAGAGTCAATCAATGAGCTGACCTAGGAAGAGGTTGTGGCAGGTACAATAACAACATTTAAAAGATGTGGTACATGGATGGGAAAGGTTGCGAGGGATATGGGTGAAACGCAAACAAATGGGACCTGGGGGATCTAAGATTGTGATAGATTGATTGTGGATGAACAGCCATGATTACATTGAATGGCGGTTCTGGTTCGAAGGGCCGAATGGCCTACTCCTGCACCTATTGTCTATTGTCTATGAGAAACTTGGCATGGAAGAGCCTAATTCCATGCTGTATGAAGCTATAACCAATGATTCAAATGAAGCACTTCTATTGTCTGAACACGCCACTGCTCTCCTTCACTTTTGTGGCCTTAGCTCCAGTAGACGACAGAAACTGTAACTTCCTCTTTGGTCCAATTTTCACACTGCCGCTCCTCTCTAGCTTCAGCAAATAGAGCTCAAGTTCCCTACCCCACTTCTGTCCACTATCAGTTGTTTAGTATCTAATGTTACAAAATCAGAGTTTGGAATTATATTCCTTGTGAGTAAAGACATTTTCAGTAATTACAATGGGCAAGTTACAAAATAATATTTTGGGTGGGTATTTAATGGAATTACAGGCACCCAATGGATAGATTTTCAGTGGGGAAAATAAAAACTTTGTAAAGTAAAGTAAAGTAGTCTTTATTGTCATTCAGACCTTGCAGATCTTGCAGACCTTTGAGAACTGTACAGCTTCTGTTGCTGATTCATAACCACATAATGAAATTAAATAGACAATTGCAAATTAGTACTTCTAAAAGCCATCTAGGTAGAAACATAGAAACATCTAAAATAGATGCAGGAGTAGGCCATTCGGCCCTTCGAGCCTGCACCGCCATCCGATATGATCATGGCTGATCATCCAACTCAGTATCCTATCCCTGCCTTCTCTCCATACCCCCTGATCCCTTTAGCCACAAGGGCCACATCTAACTCCCTTTTAAATATAGCCAATGAACTGGCCTCAACTACCTTCTGTGGCAGAGAATTCCACAGATTCACCACTGTGTAAAAAAATGATTTTCTCATCTCGGTCCTAAAATACTTCCCTCTTATCCTTAAACTGTGACCCCTAGTTCTGGACTTCCCCAACATCGGGAATAATCTTCCTGCATCTAGCCTGTCCAACCCCTTAAGAATTTTGTAAGTTTCTATAAGATCCCCTCTCAAACTTCTAAATTCTAACGCGTACAAGCTGAGTCTATCCAGTCTTTCTTCATATGAAAGTCCTGCCATCCCAGGAATCAGTCTGGTGAACCTTATCTGTACTCCCTCTATGGCAAACTGAAATACTGGATATCTATTATATAAAATATTTGTGGTTCTTTTAGCTTATTGGACAATGAGAAACACAGTGAATCAGGCATCTCTCTTTTTGGTTTTTCTCTCTATCTGTCTGTCTGTCTCTCGTGTACACACACACACAGACACACACATACACAGACACAGACACACACAATTTTTCAGCTGGTTCCATCACGGTGCCTTGATTCTGTCAAAGTATTGTGGGAAGACACAAATTTGATTCATTTCTGAAATTATGGAGCACAGGCTGTTTTTGCCCTATCATTACCCGCTCAGCAAACTAGCCACCTTAATGGCACTTAATGGCACTTAATCCCACCAAGGCAATTTTTTGGGTGACTACAGATAGATGACTGCCACAAAATTTTCAACATGTTGCAAATCTTTCGGCGACAGTGGCGACAATCTTTGCTACCGTAGGTTGTCGTATGTTAACGTAGGTGAATTCCATTAAAATTAGTCCCTGGCAGTCGCCTAAAGAGTCGCCTAAGTGGGACAGGCCCATGAGAAAGGTACAGTTATGGATGGGCCTGTCCCACAGGTGATTTTTCAGCAGACTGCCGGTGACTGTCAAGTTGCCGGCAGTCGTCTGGAAAACCGATAACTGGAACGTGACTGTCAGAGTGGAATACACACACACATCGCTTCCTTCACCAGCCCGTTATGCAGGCGGGGGACAGGGCAAGCGGGGGAGAGCTGTCTAAAAAATTCACACAGTGCAAGGCCAAGGTGATACAGACACACACCGCGATGAACAGGAAGGTTGGCGCTGTAATTAAGACGGCTAGCACAGTGTACAGTAAATCCTTTAGAAGAGGGGGGAAGGTGGGGGAGAAGGCATGGAGACAACCTTTAATAACTTATAAGTCATGGTACACATGTAATTAACTTTTAATACACGGCTGTGAAGCTCGGCGGACATTAACATTACCGGTCAGTTATCCTTGGTTCTCAAAACTACTGCTTACCTTTCCTTTTCCCAATGAGCCAATGAAATTCACCAGTCTGCACTGGCTACAACCTACGAGAACCTCTGAGAACCTTTGACCTCCTGGCAACCCACTAGGACCTCCTGGCGACCCACCTACAGCACAAGAATTCTCGCTACTCTCCATGGCGGTTTCATTCTAGTCGCCGCTAATTTTTCAACATGTTGAAAAATTAGCGGCAACCATAATGAGGTCGCAACCAGTTCCGAGAATGCGGGAACTCCTCACGACCAAGAAGGCGACTCCCCAGCAACTACCTGCGAACATGCGGTGACCATGTGGCGACTGCATAGTCCCCTGCAGTCGCCTAAAAAGTCGTCTAAGTGGGACAGGCCCATTAGTCATCATTCTTGAAGATGGCATTGCGGTAGAAAGGTAGGAATATCGTCAAGATATTACTGTAACCGGGCTTTGTGGAACACCTTTAGTTTCTGATTGCCTGCCACTATAATTACGCCTTCCACCCTCTCTCTGACTCTCTCCTACACTGTCGTAACGGGACCCAGTGCAAGCTTGAGGAATAACACCGTATCTACCATCTGGTCCATGGTGTTTCATTGCTGAGAAAGGATTAGAATTATGCAGGTCAGTTCAAGAACCTGACTGTTGTGTAAAGTTAGTTGTTCCTGAACCTGGTGGTGTTCGACCTTAAGCTTCTATACCTCATGCTCATGTTCCACACATTCCTCTCCTAAATTCTCTGCCTCTGAAAGCAAACTTGTTTTGCTTTCTTTCCATTTCTGAAATATTAATTCTTCCTGACTTGGTGAGTGTTTCCAGCATTTTCTTTATTATGGCAGATTTCCCGTATCTGAAGTTTATTTTTGATTGTCAACATTCTGGATTTTGCAGCCCACTTAAATGTTTACCACCTACTGTCTGAAATATTAATTCTCAAAAACACAGGTGCAACGTTATCGACAAAGCTACCTGTCTAGCCTACACAAAAAATAACAAACACAGCTACCAAGAAGAACAAGGGCAGAAAAGGGATGGGAAAACCACCCATCTGCTAATCGCTATCAAATTGTACACCATCCTCATCTGCATCTAAACCCGAGAGGTCCCTCCAGACCCCTTAGGATCTAAAGTCTTAATCGAGTCCAATCCAGTTGCTAGAAGCCCAACTTGTCACACCTTTACTGATAAGATAACCCACCATTCCAGTTATTAGTTTAATAAAGTTACTCTACGAAGTTCTAATACATTTACATCCTTCCTTAAATAAGGTGACCAATAATGTACATGGTACGCTGAATGTGGGATACCATTGTCAGAGTCACAGAGTTATTCAGCACAGAAATAGGCCCTTTGTCCCAACTCCCAACTTCTTCCTTTGGTATTATCTGCTCCTTTTCTCCACTGACCTGATAAGTTGCTCCAGCATTTTGTGTCTATTTCGGTGTAAACCAACATCTGCAGTTCCTTCTTACACAGCTTTCTACTCATTCTGTTGGTCTGCAAAAATGGTCCCAATCTGAAACATTGTCAAATCACTTCCACCACTGATGCTGCCTGATCCGTTGACTTCCTCCAACACTTTGTTATTTGCACAAATTTTCATTTGTGGGACAGCAGTGGAGAGAGTTAGCAGTTTCAAATTCCTGGGTGTTAGCATACAAGATGACATGCCCTGGGCCCAGCACACAAATGGAGTCATGAAGAAGGCGGGCCAGCTCCTCAACTTTCTTAGAAAGATTTAGTATATCACTGGATAAAACTAACCAACCTCTATAGATGTACTGTGAAAAGATCCTGACTGGTAGCTTCATGATATAGCAATTCCAATAAACAGGAATGAAAGAGGCTGCAGAGAGTGGCGAACTCACCCCAGTCCATCATGGTTGCATTGTCTTATGTAGATTCATTTTGATAATGGAGAGGACCTTGCCTGTGCTGGACCAGGCCGAGTTTACCATGGTTTTTCATTGGCAAGGCTCTCTCCATCATTGAAAGCATCTACATGAGACAACATGTCAAGAAAGCAGGATCTATCACCAAAGATCCCCGATGGTCTGGACTATGCCCATTTTTCACTGGTTCCATTGGGGAAGATGCAAAGAAGCCTGAAGTCGCATACCACCAAATTCCAGAAAGACCACTGTATTTTCATACAACTATCCAGTTCTTGAACTAACCAACACAACCCTAAACCCACCTCAACAATGGAAGGCTTTGCACCGCCTCTTGCATTACTAAGGACTTATTTTTCTTTCTATTTGTGTTTTGCACCAATGTCTTACTTTTTTTTGCACTGCATTTTTTCATTTATACTTTCTTTCATACTCACACTCATACTTACTTTATTAAACAAGTATGTTTTACAATATACAAAGTTGAAATGGTATTTATGTGTATTTTATGATATTTGTATATGTTGTTTGAGTCTTTGTGCCTGTGATGCCGCTGTAAGCAAGATTTTTATTGTACCTGTACCTCACCATGCTTGTGCATATGACAATTAACTCAACTTGACTTTCCTAAAAATCCTTTGAGTCATCAGGATATTTAAGAACCATTCATTTGGTCCCTTCATCCAAACCATCACTGCTCCCTGTAGCATACCATCATTAGACTGTGCTAATGAGAAAAACATTTATGGCAGTGTGGTGGTAAAGCTGCTGTCTTACAGCACCAGAGCCCCGGGTTGAAACCTGACTGTACAGAGTTTGGACATTCTTCCTGTGGCCCCATGGGTTTTCCCTGGGTGCCCCACTGTCCTCCCACAGTCCAAAGATGTACAGGTTTGTAGGTTAATTGGCTTTTGTAAAATTGTAAATTGGCCATAATGTGGAGGATAGTGCTAATGTATGGGAATCGCTGGTTGGCATGGACTGGGTGGGCCAAAGAGCCTGTTTCCATTCTGCATCTGGAAACAAAACTAAACATATGCCAATTCTCTGTTTGTCAAGAAATCTTCAATCCACATAATATTTTACCTTTTGCATTCTGAAGTTTTATTTTTTTAGTACCTTCTGTTTTTCACCTTGTTATATGTCTTTGAGGAAATGTAAGCTTGGTACATCCACCAATTTCCCTTATTTACTGTACATGTTAGTCTTCAAAGTACTCCAATAAATTTGACAAACATAACTTCACTTTCAGTAAATCATGTTGATTTTACCACATTACCTCATTCCTTTGCTTAATGTCCTGCTGTAACATTTTTAATGATAGTTTCTAACATTCTCCCTATGACAGATGAGGTGCTAACTGCCTTCTAGTTTCCTGCTTTCTCTTGTGTTTTTTTTTTAATAAACGCGTTACAATTGTTATTTTTCAATCTAATAGAACCTTTCCCAAATCTGGGCAATTTTGGAAAATTAAAAGAACACATTTATCTTTCTTTAGCTTAGTTTAGAGATACAGCACAGAAACAGGCCCTTTGGCCCACCAAGTCTGTGCTGACCAGCGATCCCTGCACACTAATACTATCCTATACACAATAGGGACAATTTACAATTTTTCCAAAGCTAATTAACCTGCAAACCTGTATGTCTTTGAAAACAGAGTTAGGAGGGAGCGATAGATCAGCCATGAGTGAATGGCAGAGTAGACATGGTGGGCCGATGGCCTAATTCTGCTCCTATCTCTTATGATCTTAAAACGGAACACCCAGAGAAAACCCTCGCAGGTCATGGGTAAAATGTACAAACTCCGTACATACAGCACCCGTTATCAGGATTGCACCTGGGTCTCTACTGTTTTAAGACAGCAACTCTACCGCTGTGCCACCATGCCACTGTTTCTGGCTAGCTACCTCTTTTAACACTTCAGGGTGAAGTCCATCAGGGCTTGAAGTCTTTTTATCTGCATCTACAACAACTTGCTCAGTCCCACAACCCAGTGTACAACATTTGATTGCATTATTACAGTAGTTTATCACTTCCAGTTTTTGATTTACAGCTATTTCCATGTTGTTATTTATACCCATCATAGTGAAGACAAATGCAAAGTACCCAATCAATTAATCACCCTTCTTCTTACATTTCCAATATTAATCAACCAAAATTATCATCTTAAGCCTATTACTTACTGTGTTAACCCATTCACCTTTATGCCATTGCATGTTTTTTACACACATTTTTTACTTAATCACAAATTGTGAGTTCTGTACTTGGAATTTCTCAAATTGTGGGTACTGTACTTGGAATTCTGAAAAATCCCCTTATATATCAGCCAGAGTATTGTAATTTACTAATTTTTTTATCTAATTTGCCAAATTTTTTCAAGCAGCTCTGCTTTAATGCCATTATAGTCTTTATTTAAGTTTAAAATACTAGTTCTTGATTTATTTTCCTCACCCTCAAGCTGAATGTAAACTTCAATGATATTATGATGATTGCTGCTACCAAGATGTACCTTCTTTATTGAGTCATTCCTATGTCATTGCATAACAGCAGGTCTTGTTTGGTCTCTAGTTCTTGATATGGTGAAATTCTGTAAGTTATCCTATGGAGACCTTAGCTTATTTTTCTTATTGTTGTGCAGATTAAAATTCTGCATGTTGAAGAAGCACCTCTAATGCAGTATTCTTTTATCAGTAATTGGAGAGTATAGAAACTACAATCTTCTTACACAAAAACAAAGTAGATAACGGAGCCATGATGGGAGAAATAGAATGTGTGTGACTAAGGCAAATGATATCTCAAAGTGTCTTGGTCAAAACATGGACAGATCAGGGAAAATTAACATCTATTCTGGAATCAATGGGAGAAGAAAGAAAAGAAGAGAAAAAGAACAAAGAAAGAAAAAGTTTAAGAAGGAACTGCAGTTGCTGGAAAATCGAAGGTAGACAAAAATGCTGAAGAAACCCAGCGGGTAAGGCAGCATCTAAGGAGTGAAGGAAACGGGCAACGTTTCGGGTTGAGACCCCTCTTCAGACCCGTCTGAAGAAAGAAAAAGAATAAGGAAGAAAAAGAGAGGAAGTAAGAAGAGAAAAATGAGGATGAAAGAGGAGGGAAAAAAGAATAATAGGACAGGCATTTGAGATCAAACAAGTTGCAATGCAAAGGGAAAGAGTATGTCAATATTGCCCACTTGGAGCCAAAATACACATGATGAATTGGTAGAACCTCTCCAAGCAGTAATTATTCTAACATCCAATGTGTTATACTGACACCATTTAATATATTCAAAGCAAAAATAAAATCAGCATTCATGACTCAATAACTGAACATGTGCAGCCCTGTGTAAGAAGTAATATATATTTCTACATTATTCCACGAGTGGCATAGTGGCACAGCTGTCGAGCAGTATGGCGTCAGAATTCCGTGTTTTAATAGTAAGATTAAATGAGAACTTACCAGTTTGAAGTTTGATCTTTATTTTATGAGGAGTTACGATGAGGGACTATGTGAAGAACCCCGTACAGCCGCACGTGCGTCAATCTTCAAAGCAGAGGTGTGAAATTACAGATAATAGTGACCGAAGTATAATAGTAAGATGAAAGAAGACTAGAACTACCAGATTACCTTAATGAGGGCTGGGAGTGGAGGGCACGTAGTCCCTCATCATAGCTCCTCATAAAATAAAGATCAAACTTCAAACTGGTAATTTCTCTTTTAGTCTTACTATTTTACTTCGGAGTGACTATGTGAAGATTTCAAAGCTCTGTGATTTCATGCCGTGAGAAACAAGCCTACACAACCACAACTGCTCCATTGACAAATGAGGGAAAACATTCATAATGCATACCGTCATGACATAGATTTAAACATGCTGATGCTGTTAAATAAAAAATAACAATAGTCACATCTCTTATCCGGATGGAACTTATAACAGAACATAAAATAAAGTTGAGAAATACACCTGGTCTGGCAACGGATAATTATAACATGTTTGAAAACTCAGTATCCCATCCCTGCTTTCTGTCCAAACCCCCTGATCTCTTTAGCCACAAGGGCCATCATCTAACTCCCTCTTAAATACAGCCAATGAACTGGCCTCAACTACCTTCTGTGGCAGAGAATTCCACAGATTCACCACTCTCTGTGTAAAACATGATTGCCTCATCTCGGTCCTATAGACTTCCATCTTATCCTTAAACTGTGACCCCTAGTTCTGGACTTCCCCAACATCGGAAATAATCTTCCTGCATCTAGCCTGTCCAACCCCTTAAGAATTTTGTAAGTTTCTACAAGATCCCCCCTCAATCTTCTAAATTCTAGCATGTACAAGCCGAGTCTATCCAGTCTTTCTTCATATGAAAGTCCTGACATCCCAGGAATCAGTCTGGTGAACCTTCTCTGTACTCCCTCTACGGCAAGAATGTCTTTCCTCAGATTACGAGACCAAAATTGTATGCAATACTCCAGGTGTGGTCTCACCAAGACCCTGTACAACTGCAGTAGAACCTTCCTGCTCTTATACTCAAATCCTTTTGCAATGAATGCTAACATACCATTTGCTTTCTTCACTGCCTACTGCACCTGCATTCCTACTTTCAATGACTGGTGTACCATGACACACAGGTCTTGTTGCATCTCTCCCCTCTTATGACGTTTTTGGTAACTAACAATCATAGTTAGCTCAGAGTATCGAAAGCTCTTGGTGACCTTGACGTATTGTTGTATACGTGTGTCCTCACATAACAAAAGGTCCCTGGGTATGCCAAACTATTTTGAGACCTGACACCCCTACTGCTCTGCTTAAATAAATTATAGCATAAAATACTATGCATATATTTGCATATGTAATCATCCTCTCCTGTCACAATAATGTAGCGAGTGACCTGTTGCGTTAATCAGCGCCAGGAGGATAATACCTAATGAGGTCCGGTCAAAGATAAGAATGTAGCTGGAACCCCTTGGTGAAATAGTGTTAACACCATGTCAACCTCCCATACTGCATTGTACTTGTCCTGTGAAAACTTGTGTAAAAAATATCCTTTACTAACTCAATGTCCGAGGTGAACCCAACAAAGTGGACCTCGTTAGCTGCAGTAAGTCTGATGGAAAACACCTTGGCATAGTTAATGACCCTATAACTCAATATTGTCAAAGACCATTTAAATGAACTGCAATAGCTCAGAATCGGTACCATTTTAAATGTAACATGAGCATTAAACAAACGCTTCCCATCTCCTGAAGAAGCAAAGTACTGCTTTTCGGTACTATTCCAGCACTGTGAATACATACAAGAAATAGGTGTGACAACCCAAGCCGTAAGCAGTCTATTGAGAATCTGTAGAACATAAATTGATTTTATCATGCAACGGCTGATTTCCCAAGCCACAGACTGAACCAGCAAGTTACGTTTAAAATAACCATATAAGGTTGCATTATTATTGTTATTCCCGACAAATCGAGAATCAAACTGCATTATCCAATTCCACAGCTGGAACCTAAAGCGGGCTCTTGATGATTATTTCAAGACCCGACATAAAACAAAATGGAGGAAGACATAAAAGACCATTACTCCTGCTTGTAGCGAGAATGTATCTTTCGCCACTGTTATGCACATATTTTGCAACTTTTGAATTAGCATGAAAACAACATATCTATGTTCGGTGTTGCATTGTCAGAATTTCATAAATACTGTGTGGTCCAACACCCATTCTGTGTTGTCATTGATCTGTACTTAATGATACTCCAGTGGCAAACGAGATTATGTACCTTTTACAGGATCTTTTACTTGAGTGCACCCTCGTGCTTATCATCTGCCACATAATAGTGTATCAACATGAAGTTGAGCATGCAGCTATGCATATTTGCTCAATCACTCTTTAACCCATGAAATGCACGTAGTGTCTATAGATAGTTGATACCAATAATGAAGAGCTCATGCAAATGTCCTGCACCTCCAACTAGAGATGACATTCGCATTTTCCCACCTTAGGCCATAGCATCATTTTGCAATATAATGACATATTTATTGATCAACTACTGGAGCAATGCTGAATACTGTTTGTCCACCATAGTGAGTTTAGTAGCTTCAGCTGGTAATAGCAAAGGTGAGTTATCAATGACCTTCATGGCCCTTTATAGTTTGCCATTAAGCATGCTGTCAGTTCTCCCACTTGCACAGCTGTATCACATCTATTACATTGCCGGCTAGTCTAATGAATAGAAACCGCTTTATAACAACAAGGCTGTTCCAGGTTTCTATTGACTCCAATCTGTTGCCCAGGGCAGAGTCCCAGGCCAACTATCCATTTGATAACAACTTAGTTTAACTGGATAGGGGAGAACAATTTCTCAAGTAGCTTGCAACTGAAAAGTGGATTTTAGCCAAATACAGTGTCAAAATATAATCCAGACAATACACCACAAGTGTTTTTGAACTCTGAGTAGTCCTTTGAATGATTTATTGTCATCATACTGTTAAATTGCCTCATTATAGCAATGCCTTCAAATATCTCTGATGATCATTGTACATGGAAAACCCTATGAAATCAGTTTGATCACCCTTCTTTCATAATGAGCAGGCCACGCCTGCCATCATTTCGTGTCTGCCCTGAACGACATCTCTGGCCCGGTTCCGATAATTCTCACATGTCCCAAGACAACTCTTGCCATAATTCTGACCCTGCCTTGAAAGACAATTCCCCATATCTCCGAGCCAGTCTCGAAGGCAAACCTGGCTAAAATACTGGTCCTGGCTCAACACTCTTCTGGCCAAATTTCCAACCTTCTTGGAATACTAGTAATGTCCAGTTTACCTGGGTAAAATGCCTCTGAGTAGTTGACAATGTCTCAATCATTTGTGTATTGTACAACCAATTGTAAATCTTACCAACTTGTTCGTGGTCACTAGTTGTAAAGTAACTCTGGTCAGCTTTCATGCTGCTACCAGCTTCAGTGAACCGCTTACTGCCGATTAAGCCGCGGGGTGAGTTGTCCCCTAAACTATGCAGCCTTGCTCGTCGTTGGCCTAATTGGTCCAACAGCTTATGCTTTGTCCTTCAGGTTTTGCCTGTGGAATAGGTCTTACCTGAATAGAAGATTCGGTGGGTGGCTCTAACCTCCCCTGATAGCGGTGTTCACTGCATTGTGTTGGGATGGCAACGTTGCTGCCAGGAATCGTACCTCTGACATGCGCCCTTCATCCCTTGAGGTATGCTCCATGCTATACCCTCAGCCTCGGCATCAGATTTACACTGACCCGGCATGTTCTCCTCTTCCATAAGGGAGACATTAAGCAGCTCTACTACAAGGCACTGCTGGCGCGGCTCTCCAACAGGCCCACCCTTCTGGGTTAGAAAATGCCCCGGTAAGCTCACCTCCTCCATGAGGGAGACATTAAGCAGCCCTATTACAAGGTGCTGCTGGCGCAGCCTCTCCAACTGGCCCACCCTTCATGGTCAGAAATGCCCCGGTAAACTCACCTCTTCCATGAGGGAGACATAATGCAGCCCTTCTACAGGTGCTGCTGCAATACATTTAAGCAGCCCTATTACAAGGCGCTGCTGGGGTGGCCGAGAGCAATAGGCCGGCACTGCCATAGACTCAGCATCCCCATAAAGCAGCCCTGTTACAAGGCGCTGCTGGCACGAGCTCTCCCATATGCCCAACGCTGCCATAGAATCCGCATCCCCTTTAAGCAGCCCTGCTGCTGGCGCGGACTCTCGCATAGTCCCTCACTGACATAACTCCTGCTGTTTTAGTGTATCTAGCTTGAGCCTCCTCTCAATAGGGCTCCACACTGGTCAACCTCCACATATTTCACTTTACCGGAAGGGAACCCCATATCTTGGGGACCTCTACGGTCTGGGCACCGCATTGCTGATGGATTTCCCCTCCCCCGGGAATCCCAGCCCCCATATATATTACCGGAGGGAAAAAACCCTACCGGCACCAGGGCTGACCGTTCCGACACCCGGCCTACTGGAGGTCCACTCCCCGGGAACCCCAGCGTCTATGTGCCTATCGGAGGGAAACCTTCTCGGCATTCGGAGCGCCTGGAAGTCACTGACCACCCCGTCAGCGACCGACTTCATGAACCAGACATTCCCAGCTATCCACTCCCGCGGCGAGAACCGGGGTTTCCCCACAGCCCATAGCTGGTTCCCTTGTCGGTCGTCGCGAATCCTCCGGCAGGAAGCCTCTGGAACAAGAGGTTCCTGCAAGGAAAAAACAGGTAAGAAAAACAAACTTACCTGAAGTTTAAACTTACCACGCTGGAGGAGCTCCTGCTGCTCCAACCGGTCGCCTGCACCAATGCGTCTATGTAATGAAGCACGTGCGGCTGTACGGGGTTCTTCACGTAGTCACTCATGTGACTCTGAAGTAAAATCCTTTTTTTCAATGTCCCTGAGTTTCTTTACTTTATTGCAAAGCTATAGCATGGAAACAGGCCATTCGGCCCACTGTCTGCACAGACCGGCAGTCACCCCATACTCTACCACTATCCTACACACTAGGGACAATTTATATAAACTAACTAGACCAAGTGCAGACCCGTTGGGTCTGTTCCCCCAACATGTGGTTGTGGGGGGGGGGGGGGGGGCGGGGGAGGCGGCATGCAGTGTCACACACTAACTACCCCCCCCCCCCCCCCCCCCCCCCCACCCCCGCTAATGGGAGGAGGGGGGAGGGAGAGAGAGAGGGGGTGAGTGAGGGAGAGAGAGAGAGAGGAGAGAGAGGGGGAGAGAGAGGGGGGGGGAGAGGAGAGAGGGAGGAGGGAGAGGGGGGGGGGAGAGGGGGGAGAGAGGAGAGGGGGGGGGAGAGAGGAGAGGAGAGGGGGGGAGAGAGGGGGAGGGGGGAGAGAGGGGGGGAGGAGAGGGGGGGGGAGAGGGGGGGGGAGAGGGGGGGGGGAAAGATGGGGGGAGAGGGGGGAGGGGAGGAGAGGAGGAGGGGGGAGGAGGAGGGGGGGGGAGGAGGAGGAGAGGAGGGGGGAGGAGGAGGAGGGGGGGGGGGAGGGAGGGAAGGGGGGGGGGGGGGGGGGAGAGGAGAGGAGAGGGGGGGGGGGGGGGGGGGGGGGGGGGGGGGGGGGGGGGAGTGTCTTTTTACTACTTCAACAACCAAACCCAAACAACTATTTGCAGGCAGTGCTTTTTTACCTCTAACCATATTTTCATTTTCAAACCACATTAAGGGTACTCACAGTGCTGTAGACATTTGTCAGTGTCATTCAAAGCTCTGATTGAGGCACACCACTTGCAGAGACTGATTGAGGCACACCACTTACTGGTTTTATAGTCGCTCCCCCTCCCTCCAGCAGGGGCAGCAAAGAGAATGGGGAATGTTGTAAAAACATTAATATCTCTGTCAATTTACATCAACGGGAAAATTACTCGGCACACACGCGGCGGAGGGGGGCTCAGAGCGAGGTGGCCAAAAATGACGGCCGTAGGTAGCGGCGTACTCTCGGAAACCGCAGCACAGAAAGCCGAAACCGGTCAAGAACAGAGTTTTAGTAATATAGATTAACTTACAAACCTGTACGTTTTTGGAGTGTGGGAGGAAGGTAAAGCACCTGGAGAAAACCCAAAGTCACAGGGGAATCATATAAACTCTGTACAGACAGTACATTTTGTCAGGTTAGATCCTGGATCTCTGGCGCTGCACTGCTCGACCACTGTGCCACTATGCCACTCTCGTGGAATAATGCAAAAATAAATATTACATCTTACACAGGGCTGTACATGTTCAGTTGTGGAGTCATGAATGCTGATTTTATTTTTGCTTTGAATATATTTAATGGTGTCAGTATGACACAGTGGATGTTAGAATAATTACTGCTTGGAGAGGTTCTACCAATTCATCATGTGTATTTTGGCTCCAAGTGGGCAATATTGACATTGCACACTCTTTCTCTTTGCATTGCAACTTGTTCGGTCACAAATGCCTGTCCTATTCTCCTTAGAAACCCCTAATTTTAGTTTAGAGATACAGCACGGAAACAGGCTCTTCGGCCCACTGACACCGTGCCGACCAGCGATCCCTGCACATTAACACTATCCTACACCCACTAGGCAATTAACCTACAAATCTGTACATCTTTGGAATGTGGGAGGAAACCAAAGATCTCGGAGAAAACCCAAGCAGGTCTCGGGGAGAAGGTACAAACTCCATACAGAAGACACCTGTAATCGGGATCGAACCCAGGTCTCCAGTGCTGCATTCGCTGTAAGGCAGCAACTCTACTGCTGCGCCACCGTGACAATAGGCTGTAATTTTCTGATCCCAATTATTCTCAAACTGGAAAGATTCTCCTCACATGTCCAATTGTTTAAAATGTAAAATCCTCTATTCTTCTCCAAAAATTGTAATGTGTTATTTATAAAGATATATAAAAGCAATACAAATCATAATATGATGAGGTTTCAAACATAGTCCTATTTCCTGTTAAATGTTATCCATAGTCATACAGAATGGAAACAGGCCCTTTAGTTCACCACATCAATGCTGACAATTATGATACCATCTTTCTTAATCCCAATTACCAGAACTTGGTCCATACCCTTCTGTGTCTTTGCAATTCAAGTGTCCTTCTTCATAGGTCGAGGATTCTGTGGAATTAATTGCCAAAAATTCCAGAGAGAAGGCAGGAGAATGCGGTTGAGAAGGAAAAATAGATCAGTCGTGATGGAATGGCAAAATAAACTTGATTGGCTGAATGGCCTAATTCTTCTCCTATGTCTTATGGTTTATAATCCTTGAAAGTATTGGCTGTACCTTCTTCCATCACTCACTCAGTGTATTCAATCATTAGCTCTGAACCTGTAAACCCATATGGTAAAAGTCTCTTCCTTTACTTTGAGTCCTACCGTGGTCTTTCTTTCTCCTTCTTTCATAAGGCTTTATGTTCTTTTAATTTCAGCTTCTTGATATTTCTTTATTTCATCATAACAACAGCTGTACCTTCAATAGCCAAGGCCCTATACTAAATAATTCCCTCCTTAAACAACCACCCATCTATCACAGCTAAAAACAGAACAAGCTGGAAGCTTTCATTAGGTCCATTAGCTTCTGTGGGAAGGGGAGTAGAGATAAACTTTCAGGTTCAAGATCCTTTATCAAAAGTACTCTAATTATCTCTTCTCATTTGATGTTGAAATCTATCATGTTTTGTCCCAGGTTTCCTGATTGCCTGCCATGTCATTCTTATTTTATTGCTCACTATCTCAATTTTTATCCGACATCGGTCTCTGCAAAGTATCTTGAAATGTTTTAATGCAATTGTTACAGAGACTGAGGAAGATGTAAGTCAGAGAGAGAGATCAAAGTGGTGCACTGGGAAGAGAAACAATTAATTTTAAAGCGGTTGTGAGGTAAGGAGAAAAAAATATATATACTAGACTAAGTGGGACCCGTTGGGTCCCAACATCACACGGGAGGGCTGGTTCCTCAACACAATAATCCACCTCTCCACCAATTCCAATATTGGTGGCCAGTGGAGGGGGAGGGGTTTCTGGAACACCAGTATGGGTGTTGTGCGCTGAAGGGACTGCTTTCCAGAGGGCTAGTATGGACATTGTGAACCGAATGGATTCTTGGGCTGGCGACCTCGTCACACAAGCCTGTTTTGCTGTCAGCTCACTCACTCACGGCCGGTAGGCTCGCAGTTGACTCACGGCTATTCCTTGAAATTCCATTTCAAGCAGGGTGCAAGGGCACCAAATTCAAGAACAGATTCATACCATTTCAAGCAGGGTGCAAGGCCACTAAAGACAGCGACTCTTGACTTCTCCCTTCCCAATCTTGCAGAGACTGAGCCACGCCCACATTTCTGGGTTTTATAGTCCCTCCCCCTCCCACCCGAAGGAGCGTGGCCTTCATTGACAGGAGATAGAATCTCAACATTTTTAAAACATTAATATCTCTTTTATTTTTTCATAGATGTGAAAAATCCCCGGCACCTGATGAGCGGGGAGGGACTGAGTAAGAAGGCCCAAAATCACAGCCGTACGTGGTAGCGTCTTTTCTAAAATCAATATAAAGCGCAAACAGGAAGTGGTCAAGATTTGACTTTTAATTATATAGAAGGCAGGGCAGATCTAATTAGTCAAGGCAGCTCTAATTAGGCAATGCAGCTCTAATTAGGCACTTTCAAAACCAAAGGCAAGGCAGCTTGCTTTAGCACTTTCAAACCCAAAGGCAAGGCAGCTTGCTTTAGCAATTTCAAAACCAAAGGCAAAGCAGCTTACTTTAGCACTTTCAAAACCAAAGGCAAGGCAGCTTATTGGTAAGATGGCCAAAAATCACAACCGTAAGTGGCAGCGTTTTATCTAAAATCAATATACAGAACAACAGGAAGTGGTCAAGATCATACTTTTAGTGATATATAGATAATGCATTTTGTTCAATATTTCAATAGAGGGTTCAAATGTTTATTCAAAATATATTCTTCTTAAAAATAAATCTATGCCTATGATAAAACTTCCTAAAGTTCCCAAAGAAATAAAATTCTCCAATTCTGAGCACATTATAACATCAAGACCGTGGATGAGTAAAGGGAATAAGAGGTAGGTTAGAAGTTAAAGTCAACTTAGATCCCAAAGAGGAACTGCAAAATTAAATTGTCAAGCAATATGAGAAGAAATAGTGAAGTCTTCTGCAGACACAAAATAATAAAATGAAAATCAGAATGGGAATTGTTAACTGAAGATGTACACAAGGTTATGAGTACAAGTGTCAATAAAATCAATACCAATATTTACCAGGGTGATTAACAAAATGCAATATATTAAAAATGACTCAGAACTTAAATTAAGGATGTTATGTTCAGGAGGAGTGAGATAATTGATAAATTGACACACTAATCACATCAGAATGGATAAAATGCTGTTAAAATGGACTGTGTCTTCATATTCAAAATGGACTACTTCTTCACAGTTCTTTGTATTTTAAACAATCTAGGGGAGAGATAGCAGAGGAATTATTACATGTGCATTGTAGATGAGTAATATTTCATTTAACTAGTGAACAAGAACAAACTAGAAGATTACGATAAAATATGTTTGCTTCTTTAGTGAAGTCCCAAAACTCTTTGTAGGCGTTACCTAGCAAAAGTTAATACCGAGTTCAATTAGATATTGGAAAAAAAAGAGGCAAGTGTTAGGTAATGTCTTAAAAGAAGGGGGAGGTAGGGAGGTTATGAGATTTAGGGAGGAAAATTTGGAATTTAGGCAGAAAACAATTTAAGACACAACCATCTATGGATGAAGGAAATCAAAAACAATGACAGAATTGTATAGAGATCCGGAATGGTTGTGGAATTGATGCAATGGGCAAAATTATGATTTTGGGGATTTTAAAGTTAAGTGTACTAGGACTGGGAGCCAATTCAGATGAATAAAGACAGAAGTGATGGGTGCACAGGAACCAGTATGAATTAGAATACACAGCAGATTTTGGATGTGCTCAGGCTTTAAGAGGGGAGAATGTTGAGGCAGGCCAGGATATTTTAAAAATATCAGGTCTAGAGATAGCAAAGATACAAATGGCACATATTGTTACAGTGTTGGTGTTGGTGGTATTGCTGATGGAGCATTAGGGATACACTTAGAATGTGAACACCAGAATAGTTCACGTGGATTGAATGTACTGTTTCTCTGCTGTGGGACTCGGGGACCTCAACAGTCGGAGTTAGTTTTGTTCAAATAACATGCACAGTACATACATATCTTCCACAGAGCAGTGAATGCTGTGATAGCTATATATTTTTCCTTCATCCATTTTAGGTCATATTCAGAATGAAACAGAACACAGTATTGTTTTAAAAGACACAAAATGCTGCAGGAACTCAGAGGGTCAGGAAGCAACTTTAGAGAACATTGTAGTGGCCATTTGGCTTGTTTTGAATAAATGAATACGTTTATTGTCATTTCACAATACTGTGCAACAAAATTCCATTACATCTCCTCCGGTTAAAAAAATACAAACACGACAACCATTGACACATATGTACACTTATTAGTAAAATAATAAATAAGTATTTAAAAAGAATTAAAAGGAATTTGGCGGCATTTCTTGGAATTACATTTTGCTTCCCCAGTGTTCTCTGTTGGAATTAAGCTCTTTTATCGCACATGGGTAGAAACTATTCTTTAGTCTACCGGTGCGAGCCTTCAGAGAATTAAATCGCCTCCCAGAGGGTAGCAGAGTGAAAAGGTGGTTGGCAGGGTGGGATGTGTCCTGCTTGATGTTTGTGGCCCGGCGCAAGCATCGGGCCCTATATATATCATCCAAGGAGGGCAGTTGAGCATTTGTAATGCTCTGTGCAGTTTTTATAATTCCCTGCAGCTCCCTCCTCTCTGCCACAGTGCAGCTAGCAAACCACACCAGGATTCCATAGGAGAGGATACTTTCCACGGCGCATCGGTAGAAGGACAGTAGCAGCGGCTGTGAGACGTTTGCTCTCCTCAGAGACCTCAGGAAATAGAGCCGCTGATGTGACTTCTTCACGAGAGTGACGGTGTTCATTTGCCATTTGAGGTCCTGGGAGATGTTTATTCCCAGTGAGTGACTCTCTCCACCATGTCTCCTTTGATGTATAAGGGAGCAGGTTCCTCTCTCCTCTTCTTCCTGAAGTCGACAACCAGTTCTTTTGTCTTTGATGGGTTGAGTACCAGGTTGTTTTTGGTACACCAGACAGTCAGTTTTTGGACTTCATCTCTGTAGGCAGACTCGTCGTTGTTGTTTATCAGTCCCACCACAGTCGTGTCGTCCGCAAACTTGATGATCCTGTTTGTACTGTGTGTTGGTATACAGTCATAAGTGTATATTGTATACAAGATGGGACTCAACACACAACCTTGTGGCGCTCCTGTGCTGAGCGTCAGGACTGGGGAGTAATTGGACCCCATCCTGACAGCCTGTGGGCGGTCTGTTAAAAAGTCCTTAATCCATCCGCATGTGTTTGCATTAACACCCAGATCAGACAGTTTGACCACCATTCTGCTGGGGATGAGGGTATTAAATGCAGAACTAAAATCTACAAATAACATCCTCACATATGAGCCAGGACGCTCCAGATGTGTCAGTGCAGAATGTAGAGCTATGTTGATGGCATCCTCCGTTGACCTATTAGCTCTATATGCAAACTGATGCTGATCCAGGGTGGATGGGAGTGAGGACTTAATGTGGGCCAGGACCAGCCGTTCAAAACACTTCATCACCGTTAAAGTGAGAGGGACAGGTCTATAGTCATTCAAGCTGGTAATGGATGTTTTTTTGAGTACAGGCAAGATGGTAGCAGTCTTAAAACATTTAGGGACAGTGCACGTTGACAGAGAGAGGTTAAAGATGTCACTAAATACCTCCGCTAACTGGTCTGCACAGTCCCGCAATACTCTCCCTGGGATGCCATCTGGGCCAGCAGCCTTCCTGGGGTTGACCCTGCGGAGTGCTCTTCTGACGTCCTCCGTACTCACAGTGAGTGGCGGGTTGTCTGTGCTGGGTGCGGCTGCAGGTGCAGGCTCCGCCTCATTCAGCTCAAAACGGGCAAAAATGCGGTTGAGCTCCTCAGCTAGCGAGTTGTTACTGCTGATGATCGGCCCCCCTTGCCCTTGTAGTTTGTGAGTTGCTGAATGCCCTGCCAGACACGCCGAGGGTCCCTCTCATTAAAATACCCCTCTAACCTTCTTCCATAGGCTGTCTTTGCCTCTTTGATGGCTCTCTTTAGTTTAGATCTGGCAGTGCTGTACTATTCATCACTGCCAGATCTAAAGGCTGAGTTGCGTTCCCTCAGCAGTTTCCTGACATCCCTGGTCATCCATGGTTTGTTGTTTGGATAGCACCTGACCTCCCTGTCGACAGTGACATTGTTGATACAGTTCTGTATATAGAACATGACTGTGGATGTGTATTCTTGTATGTCCTGGTTTGCAAACAGGTCCCACTCGGTGCGCTCAAAACAGTCCTGAAGTTGGGCGGCAGCTCCCTCGGGCCAAGTCTTTATGTTTCTCACACTGGGCTTGGTTCTCATAATGAGAGGTCTGTATGCCGAGAAAGAGTGATAGATGGTCAAACTGGCCGAGGTGAGGGAGAGAGGATGCTTTGTATCCATCCCTAATGTTGCTGTACACGTGATCCAGTGTATTTTGACCTCTCGTCGGACACGTGACATGCTGGGGGAATTTATGGAGGACAGTTTTTAGATTAGCCTGGTTGAAGTCTCCAGCCACGATAAAAATCCCATCAGGGTGCGCAGTCTGTAGTTTGTTGATTGATGCTAGCAGGGTGTTCAGTGCTAGCTTGACGTTGGCACTTGGTGGAATATAAACAGCCAGAATAACTACAGCTGTTAACACCCGCGGCAGGTAGAAGGGTCATTTCAATGTAATAAACTCCATATCTGGTGAACAACGCCTCTCAACAAGGTTTACATTTTGTGTGTCATTAATTATGACATTTGCCTTTAACTTTTAGACTGCCCGTTATTATGTGTGGGATTTATGACGTATTTCTAGGGCGTGTTTGGAGCTAGGTTTCTTGCGCAGAAGTTTAGTTTTTAGTTTTAGTTTTGGAGTTATATGGGGAATGCTTACCCTTCGACAATGTGAAGTGTAACGGAGACACAAAGAGTTTTCTAACGTTTAAAGTGATATGCTGGAGTTCGATGAAGATTAAAGTGTACGAGTCAGAGGATAAGGCCGGATGTATACCTTATTGTTTTTATTCAACAATAAAGAAACTATTAATTAAAAGACTGTGTTATGAAGATTTATCTGTGAAGAAGCTCTGAAGGTCTCACGGAGAGTTCACATGCGTATTACGAACATTCTCCTTTAACCATGTATTCTCCTTAGTGGCTAGAGGGAGTAATCTCTTGAATGATATAAAAATCTGCCGCTATATAAAAAGTCGAAGGTTACCTCTGTCAGGAGGTGAGAGCCCTTCCCAGAGAGTGGGACAGAAGAAAGGCTAGGATCTCAAAATAGGTTTTTGCCAGAAAACCGGTTCCAGCTGGGAACTGAAAACAATAGATCTTGGCCAGAGATGGCCTGAAGGTTTTATTTACAGCGACACGACTTATCTGACAATCTGAAGACATTAACACAAAATCGTGAGTGGATATCGATATTATTATTTTGAATTGAAGCTGCAAAGCTTTAATTTTAAATTTAAATGGCATCTGTAAGACGAGCCAGATAAATGAATGCGAGCCACTAGCTTAGATGATAGCCAGAAAGTGTTTTCCCCCTGTTTGGAGTAATCCAGCCAGTCCGACCAGAGAAGGTTCACCAGACTGATTCCTGGGATGTCAGGACTTTCATATGAAGAAAGACTGGATAGACTCGGCTTGTACTCGCTAGAATTTACATGGCTGTCTGAAGGGGGGGGGATTTCAAAGGCGACCACACCCCCCCCCCCCCCCCCCCCCCCCCCCCCCCCCCTAAGCAAAAATCACCAAAAAAAACCACAACGTTTCCACTTTGGATACGGGCAGTTCTCTGTTCTCCAGTCGCTGGGCAAGAGTGGCTGAATCTGAACCCAACGGCTGTAACCCCAACATCAGACGCCAACGCGGCGGAGCCCGCTCTCCTCGTCTCCCCCCGCCGCCGGGGCCCAAGCCATCTTCCCCCCACACCACCACTGCTGACTCCCGCTGGGCCCACGCCCCCCACGCCGGGCTCATGCCACCCCCGCTGGGCCAACGCCACCCCCACTGACCTCCGCTGGGGCCACGCCACCCTCGCTGACCCCACTGGGTCCACACCACCCCCGCTGGGTCCACGCCACCCTCGCTGACTCCCACTGGGCCCACACCACCTTCATCCCCCCCGCCCGCTGGGCCCCCGCTGGACCCGCGCCACCTTCATCTTCGCCTCCCCCCCACAAGAAAGAGGGGAGGATGTGAGAGGGGGGAGGGGGAGAGAGAGAGGGGAAGGGAGGAGAGAGAGAGATGGGGAGGGGAGAGGGAAATGGGGATTATCTTTAGTGAGATTTCAAAATTAAGGCAGGTTTTAGAGCTATTATATTTTCTCCTCCATATGAATAATATTAAACAATATCAAATAATATCAAACAATTGGAACTGCTTTCTTTTCCTTGATAACAATACTGAAAAATATAAATTCCATAGTTTGTGACATAAATACACATTTTAATGGGATCATTATATACAGATGTAATATTTCATTTTCGAGATTGGGGGGGTGGGGGGTGCGGGCAAATATGTGTCAAGCCGATAGCCTAATCATTAAAGAGTTAAAAGATAGCCTAATCGATAAAGTGCTGAGAAGAGGAATCAGAGCTGCCAAGGAAAGGTACTCTGAAAAGTTGAGGAGCAAGTTCACAGTTAGTGACTCTTCTTCAGTTTGAAAGGGCATGCATATGATTGAGTCTTTTGCCCAGCGTAAGTGAATCGAGGGGCAGTGGACATAAGTGTAAGGTGAAGGGCAAAAGATTTAATAGGAATCTGTGGGGTATGTTTTTCACACAAAGGGTGGTAGGTGTATGGAACAAGCTGCCAGAGGAGACAGTTGAGGCAGGGACTATCGCAACCTTTAAGACACAGTTAGACAGGTACATGGATAAGACAGGTTCGGAGGGATATGGATCAAACATGGGCAGGTGGCACTAGTGCAGCTGAGACATGCTGGGCCGAAGGGCCTGTTTCCACACTATCACTCTATCTTTCCCTCTCAAACCCATTCTCCTGCCTTCTCCCCATTACCTCTGACACCCGTATCAATCAAGAATCTATCAATCTCCTCCTGTAAAATGACTTGACCTCCACAGCTGTCTGTGGCAATGAATTCCACAGTTCACCACCCTCTGACTTAAGAAATTCCTGCTCATCTCCTTCCTAAAGGGTTGTCTTTTAATTCTGAGGCTGTGGCCACTGGTCCTAGATTCTCCCACTAGTGGAAACATCCTCTCCAAATCCACTCCATCCAGGTTTTTACCAGGCTGGGACAGACGGCAACAGCTTCACACCGTGTCCCAAAGCTTGTGTCCTGTCCTGCATCACCCAAGGCAGCAGAGACGTTATAGGAGAGGGCAAGCACCGTAACAAAGTAGCTCACGATGGTTTGGGTATCATTCAGGAATGTCTATGCCTGTCACATCATGAATATTACTGAAGAACGGTCTTGAAATGAAATATAATCTATACCTTTTCTCCAGAGATGCTGCCTGACCCACTGAGTTACTCCAGCACTCTGTGACATGTCACCTATCCATGTTATCCACAGATGCTGCCTGACTCGCTGAGTTTCTCCAGCACTCTGTGAAACGTTGCCTATTCATATTCCCTGCAGATGCTGCCTGGCCCACTGAGTTACTCCAGCACTTTGTGACTATTTTCCCTTCACCCATCTGCCCAAGCCCACTCTCACCCTTCCTTTCCTATGTTCCTTTCCACCCATAAACCTCTCTCTGACTTTACATTTCACTTCTCTTTCAAATCTGCTCTACTCATGTACATGCATTTTTCTTCTTCACTTTTTAGTCATAGAATGATGCAGTGTGGAAACAGGCCCTTCAGCCCACCTTGCCCACACCGACCGACATGTCCCATCTAAACTAGTCCCACTCACACGCGTTTGCCCATATCGATCTAAATCTGTCCTATCCATGTACGTGTCCAAATATCTCTTAAACATTAGGATAGTCCCAGCCTTAACTACCTCCTCAGGCAGCTCGTTACATACACCCAACACCCTTTGTGTGAAAAAGCTAACTCTCAGGTTCATTTTAATTTCAGAAATATTGGTCATAGATTTGGTGCAAAAATGCTCCAAAATAAGGCTCAGAATGCATCAGAGAGTATCTAAAATCCCTGAGCTTCCAGGGCCCCTAAGCGGGCCTTGGACCCTAGCATCTAGGGACTTCACGCTTCGCGCTCGTGATGTGCACAACGCGCACATTATTTCACATTAAGTTTTTTGTAATTCTGTCATGCCACCCCCCTTTTTGAAAAGTTTTGTACGGGCCTGATTTAGAAGATTGAGGGGGGATCTTATAGAAACTTACAAAATTCTTAAGGGGTTTGACAGGCTAGATGCAGGAAGATTGTTCCCGATGTTGAGGAAGTCCAGAACAAGGGGTCACAGTTTAAGAAAAAGGGGGAAATCTTTTAGGACCGAGATGAGAAAAACATTTTTCACACAGAGTGGTGAATCTCTGGAATTCTGTAACAAGGAAGGCAGTTGAGGCCAGTTCATTGGTTATCTTTAAGAGGGAGTTAGATGTGGCCCTTGTGGCTAAAGGGATCAGGGGGTATGGAGAGAATGCAGGTACAGGATACTGAGTTGGATGATCAGCCATGATCATATTGTATAGCGGTGCAGGCTCGAAGGGCCGAATGGCCTACTCCTGCACCTATTTTCTATGTTTCTATGTTTCTATGTTTCTATGTTTCTATGATTCTCCTGTCACCCACTATCAAGGGGCAATTTGTATTGGCCAAATTAATCAAAGTATTTGCACGTTTTTGGAATGTGAGATGAAACTGGAGCATCCAGAGAGATCCACAGGGTCACAGGATGAACATGCAATAGATAGCATTAGAGGTGAAAATTGAATCTAGGTCACCCAAGCAGTAAGCCAGCAGAAATATCTGTTGCCACACTAAGGCTGACTAGTTGTTGACATACTTGGATTCATTATCACCCCATATATAACCATATAATCATATAACAATTGCAGCACGGAAACAGGCCATCTCGACCCTTCTAGTCCGTGCCGAACACGTATTCCCCCCTAGTCCCATATACCTGCGCTCAGACCATATCCCTCCATTCCTTTCCCATCCATATAACTATCCAATTTATTTTTAAATGATAAAAATGAACCTGCCTCCACCACCTTCACTGGAAGCTCATTCCACACAGCCACCACTGTCTGAGTAAAGAAGTTCCCTCTCATGTTACCCCTAAACTTCTGTCCCTTAATTCTCAAGTCATGTCCCCTTGTTTAAATCTTCCCTACTCTCAGTGGGAAAAGCTTATCCACGTCAACTCTGTCTATCCCTCTCATCATTTTAAAGACCTCTATCAAGTCCCCCCTTAACCTTCTGCGCTCCAAAGAATAAAGACCTAATTTGTTCAACCTTTCTCTGTAGCTTAGTTGCTGAAACCCAGGCAACATTCTAGTAAATCTCCTCTGTACTCTCTCTATTTTGTTGACATCCTTCCTATAATTAGGCGACCAAAATTGTACACCATGCTCCAGAATTGGCTTCACCAATGCCTTGTACAATTTTAACATTACATCCCATCTTCAAACTTCCTTTCCCTTCAACGTTCAAGACAGCATTATTGTTTCCCATGGTTCTACTCATCCTCTCCACAAGCCCAGGTGATAATCATTCCAATGAACTCTTTGCTTAGGCCTCAATAAATAAATTGTTCGATCAAAACTCAAACAAAACTCAGGTTGCTGGAGGAACTCAACAGCCAGCTACACCATTGTCATAATATTTCCCTACCTCAAGAAGTTGAGCACAATTGCAACAGCATGTATATAATGGCTCATTATATAAGGAGGTAATAATAAAACTTGAACATTGGAATTAACAGGAAGGATTGCAAGCTCATCAATACCTCATTCTCACTCCATTTTTTAATGCAGTCTGCAGTTTCAATTTTTTTTTCACAGCTTCTCTTTGCTTGAAAATGTAACATTCAAATATATCTTGTCAACTCCTGTACATTGGAATGCAGCAAATCAGTTGCAACCTGTTTCTAATTTTCCATATACTGCTTCCATTGAACTTCTTTTCTAATAATTTCCTTCTGGTGATGAAACGTCAAGCTTCTGTTCTCCATATTTTCCCAGTAGGAGAATTGAAGGTAGGAAAAAAATCAATGGATTGGTAGAAGCATGAGGGCACAACTTAACAACTCATGCTCCTGAGAGTCGTATTGTGGAGTAATTGAGTGTACAGAGACCACTCAAAATTTCAGGCCAGGAATGTGTTTTAATGATTTGTTGTTTGTCAGGTGCCATCTGCACCGATTAAAAATGGCTTAGGATTCTGTGGTGGGTAATGTGTGGGGGAGGGGGGTGTGTGTGGGGGAGGGGGGGGGGTAGTGTGTGTGTGTGTGAGGGGGGGGAGTGTGTGTGTGGGGGTAGGGGGTGTGTGTGTGGGGGGGGGGTGTGTGTGTGGGGGGGAGGGGATAGTTGTGGGGGAGGGGGGGGTGGTGGGGGAGGGAGTGTGTGTGTGGGGGGGAGGGAGGGGTAGGTATGTGGGGGATGGGGGGTTTGGAGGGAAATAGGCGAGGGGGGCTGGGGGGGGGGGTGTGTAGGAGGTGGGGGGTGTTGGGGAGGGGGGGGTTGGGGGGAGGGTTGTAGGGGAGGGGGGTACACAAAAATGCTGGAGAAAATCAGCGGGTGCAGCAGCATCTATGGAGCAAAGGAAATAGGCGACGTTTCGGGCCAAAACCATTCTTCAGGCTGATGGGGGGTGGGGGGGAGAAGGAAAGAAAAAGGGAGGAGGAGGAGCCCAAGGGCGGGGGGATGGGAGGAGACAGCTCGAGGGCTAAGGAAGGGGAGGAGACAGCAAGGACTAGCAAAACTGGGAGAATTCAACGTTCATGCCATCCGGACGCAAGCAACCCAGGTGAGGTGCTGTTCCTCCAATTTCCGGTGTTGCTCACTCTGGCAATGGAGGAGACCCAGGACAGAGAGGTCGGATTCAGAATGGGAGGGGGAGTTGAAGTGCTGAGCCACCGGGAGTACAAGTATGTTACTGCGGACCGAGCGGAGGTGTTCGGCGAAACGATCGCCCAACCTCAGGATAGTCTCCCAATGTAAATCAGCTGACATCTAGAGCAGCGGATGCAGTAGATGAGGTTGGAGGAGATACAGATGAACCTTTGTCGCACCTGGAACGACTGCTTGGGTCCTTAAATGGAGTCGAGGGGGGAGGTGCGGGGATGGGGAGAGAGAGCAGTGTTGCGGGGTATGGATGAGACCCTGGTGCGAGCCTCATCTATGGTGGCGGAGGGGAATCTCCGTTCCCTGAAGAACGAGGATATTTCCGATGCCCTGGTGTGGAACGTCTCATCCTGGGAGCATATGCGGCGTAGGCGGAGGAATTGGGAGTAGGGGATGGAGTCTTTACAAAGGGCAGGGTGGGAAGACGTGTAGTCCAGATAGCCATGTGAGTCAGTTGGTTTGTAGTGTATGTCGGTCAGAAGTCTGTCCCCTGCGATGGAGATGGTGAGGTCAAGGAATGGTAGGGAAGTGTCGGAAATGGTGCAGGTGTATTGGAATGCCGGATGGAAGTTGGTGGTGAAGTGGATCAAGTCAGTCAGTTGTGTGTGGGTGCAGGAGGTGGCCCCAAAGCAGTCGTCAATGTAAAGGAGGTAGAGGTCGGGGATGGGGCCCTGGTATGTATTGAACAAGAACGTGCCCGACAAAGAGGCAGGCGTAGCTGGGGCCCATGCGTGTGCCCATAGCTATGCCTTGTGTTTGGAGGAAATGGGAGGAGTTAAACGTAAAGTTGTTGAGGGTGAGGACGAACTCCGTTAGGCGGAGGAGGGTGTCAGTGGCTGGGTATAGGTTGCTCCTCTGGTCGAGGAAGAACCGGAGGGCTTTGAGGCCATCCTGGTGGGGGATGGAGGTGTAGAGTGACTGGACATCCATGGTGAAGATGAGGGGGTGAGGGCCTAAAGAGTGGAATGCGTGGAGGCAGCGGAGAGTGTCTGAGGTGTCTAGAACATAGGTGGGAAGGGATTTGACCAAGGGGGATAGTATGGAGTCAAGGTATGTGGAGATGAGTTCGGTGGGGCAAGAACAGGCAGAGACAATGGGTCTGCCGGGAGAGCCGGGTTTGTGGATTTTGGGGAGAAGGTAAAAACGGGCCGCGCGGGGCTGGGGAACAATGAGGTTGGAAGCTTGGTCGGGCAGGGCATGGGAATTGATGAAGTTGGTGATGGTGCTAGATATGTTGGCCTGGTGCTCGTCAGTGGGGTCATGGTCCAAGGGTAAGTAGGAGGAGGTGTCCGAGAGTTGGCGCGTGGCCTCAGCTTTGTAGAGATCGACGCACCAGACCACCACGGCACCTCCCTTGTGGGCTGGTTTGATAACCCAATCTGGGTTTTTGCGGAGTGATTCAATGGCAGTGTGTTCAGGGGGGGAGAGATTGGAGTGACACAGGGGAGGGGAGAAGTTGAGGCAGTTGACGTCGCGGCGGCATTTCTGGATGAAGAGTTCCAGAGCTGGGACTTTACGAGAGGGGTTCCACAAGGAGGGGGTGTGTTGGAGACGGGAAAAAGGGTCATCATTGGGGGGTGAGGACTCCTTCCCATGGAAGTGCGCTGTGAAGCGGTGGCAACGGTAGAAGTGCGCTCCAAGTCATGGTGGGCGCGGAACTCATTGAGATGGGGACGGAGGGGGACAAAGGTAAGACCTCTGCTGAGGATAGACCATTCGGTATGGGAGAGGGGGAGGTCGGGGGGATGGTGAACACCCGGCAGGGATGGGAGTTGGGGCCAGAGGAAGGCAGGTGGGTGGACTGGGGACAGGACGATGTGTAGGGGGGGTTGTGGGTGTTTGAGGGGTGGTGGGTGGTCAGAGGGTGGGGGGGTGAGTGCGCTGTAATGTGGGTGGGGAAGAGCGGGCATGATATAGTTGGAGGGGGATGGGGGAGAGTCAGTGGAACAGCCACTGAGGTTAGCAAGGCTGGGCGGACAGGCACTAGGACCCAGTGGAGTTAAGCCCAGGAGAGTGGGAGTGAGCAGCGTGGAGGCTCCAGGCCTAGTGCAGAGTCCAGGCTCCAGGTAAGGCGACGGCTGTGGGTTGCTGGAGGGGGGTGGAGTGGCGCGGGTCACCGGACCCGATGGTCAGAGTCCAGTGGCGCGGGTCACCGGACCCGATGGTCGTAGTCCCGTGGCAGTTGAGTCGGGGTCCGCGGGCGATGCGTGGGAGGTCCCGGTGGGTGGATAGTCGGCGGGGCGGCCATAGCGGTGGGGCGGCGAGATGAGTCGGGCGCGTGGCGGAAGCCATGTTGGGGGAGCCCCGGTCCGGAAGCGATGCCGGGTAGGTCGGGTCCGGTGGCGATGTTGGGTACGTCGGGTCCGGCGGCGATGCCGGGTAGGTCGGGTCCGGCGGCGATGTTAGGCGGGCCCAGTGGGGCGGCGATGTTCAGTGGGCCCGGTGTGGCGATGAGGCTGGATGGGCCCAGTGCGGCGGCGATGTCGGTTAGGCCCAATGCGGCGATGAGGCTGGGCGGTCCCGGAGGGCGGCGAGGGTCGGAGGAATCAGCGATGGGGTGGGGGTCCATGTTGCCGTAGAAGCGGCGAAGCTTGGCATCATCGGTAGGCAGGTGAGGGTCGGCGGCGGCATCGATGTGGAGGTCGGTGAAGGTGGCGTCCTGGTGAGTATTGAAGGCACTCCTCGTGGCCAAGATGGCGTCGCAGGACTTGGGCAGGCGATACAGGCCAGAGTTGGGGCCTGGAGTCTGTGGGTGGTCGAGTCGCGGGGCGTCGGGAGCGGCCTAGAGGTGGGATAATTTAAGGTCCTTGGTGGAATTAAGGTAGACCAGGAATTTTTGATATTTGAGGTGGATCTTCCGGCGGATGAAATATAATTGGGGTCCGTTGCAGGTATGGGTTAGTGAGGCCCGAAGTTCAGGGAGTGTTGATGTGAGGTCCTGCTGGTGCTGGCGCATCGCGACCAGGGTGGATCTCAGTGCCCTGTTTTAGAATTGCTGAGTATGCCGGTGGATAGCCAGTCAGTACCGATGGTCCGGTTGGTGTCCGAACTGGGAGGTAGGGAACTGGAGCTGGAAGCCATGGGGTATGAGATGGAGGCGCAGGCAGGCCCCGAGGAAGCAAATGTGGCTGTGGTATCAACCATATGACATATAACCATATAACCATTACAGCACGGAAACAGGCCATCTCGGCCCTACAAGTCCATGCCGAACAAATTTTTTTTTTCCCCTTAGTCCCACCTGCCTGCACTCATACCATAACCCTCCATTCCCTTCTCATCCATATGCCTATCCAATTTATTTTTAAATGATACCAATGAACCTGCCTCCACCACTTCCACTGGGAGCTCATTCCACACCTCCACCACTCTCTGCGTAAAGAAGTTCCCCCTCATATTACCCCTAAACTTCTGTCCCTTAATTCTGAAGTCATGTCCTCTTGTTTGAATCTTCCCTATTCTCAAAGGGAAAAGCTTGTCCACATCAACTCTGTCTATCCCTCTCATCATTTTAAAGACCTCTATCAGGTCCCCCCTTAACCTTCTGCGCTCCAGAGAATAAAGACCTAACTTATTCAACCTATCTCTGTAACTTAGTTGTTGAAACCCAGGCAACATTCTAGTAAATCTCCTCTGTACTCTCTCTATTTTGTTGACATCCTTCCTATAATTGGGCGAACAAAATTGTACACCATACTCCAGATTTGGTCTCACCAATGCCTTGTACAATTTTAACATTACATCCCAGCTTCTATACTCAATGCTCTGATTTATAAAGGCTAGCATACCAAAAGCTTTCTTTACCACCCTATCTATATGAGATTCCACCTTCAAGGAACTATGCACGGTTATACCCAGATCCCTCTGTTCAACTGTATTCTTCAATTCCCTACCATTTACCATGTACGTCCTATTTTGATTTGTCCTGCCAAGGTGTAGCACCTCACATTTATCAGCATTAAACTCCATCTGCCATCTTTCAGCCCATTTTTCCAAATGGCCTAAATCACTCTGTAGACTTTGGAAATCCTCTTCATTATCCACAACACCCCCTATCTTGGTATCATCTGCATACTTACTAATCCAATTTACCACACCTTCATCCAGATCATTGATGTACATGACAAACAACAAAGGACCCCACACAGATCCCTGAGGCACCCCACTAGTCACCTGCCTCCAACCCGATAAACAGCCATCCACCATTACCCTCTGGCTTCTCCCATTCAGCCACTGTTGAATCCATCTTGCTATTCCTGCATTTATACCCAACAGTTGAACCTTCTTAACCAACCTTCCATGAGGAACCTTGTCAAAGGCCTTACTAAAGTCAATATAGACAACATCCACTGCTTTACCCTCGTCAATTTCCCTAGTAAGCTCTTCAAAAAATTCAAGAAGATTAGTCAAACATGACCTTCCAGGCACAAATCCATGTTGACTGTTCCTAATCAGACCCTGTTTATCTAGATGCTTATATATATTATCTCTAAGTATCTTTTCCATTAATTTGCCCACCACTGAAGTCAAACTAACAGGTCTATAATTGCTAGGTTTACTCTTAGAACCCTTTTTAAACAATGGAACAACATGCGCAGTACGCCAATCCTCAGGGACTATTCCCGTTTCTAATGACATTTGAAATATTTCTGTCATAGCCCCGGCTATTTCTACACTAACTTCCCTCAATGTCCTAGGGAATATCCTGTCAGGACCTGGAGACTTATCCACTTTTATATTTTTCAAAAGTGTCAGTACTTCTTTTTACTTTGAACCTCATGGTATCCATAGCTACTCTACTAGTTTCCCTTACCTCACATAATTCAATACCCTTCTCCCTGGCGAATACCGAAGAAAAAAAAATGTTCAATATCTCCCCCATTTTGGCTCTGCAGATAGCTGTCCACTCTGTCTCTCCAATGGACCAATTTTATCCCTCCTTATCCTTTTTCTATTAATATAGCTGTAGAAACCCTTTGGATTGACTTTCACCTTACTTGCCAAAGCAACCTCATATCTTCTTTTAGCTTTTCTAATTTCTTTCTTAAGATTCTTTTTATATTCCTTATACTCCTCAAGCACCTCATTTACTTCATGCTGCCTATAATTATTGTAGATCTCCCTCTTTTTCTGAACAAGATGTCCAATTTCCCTTGAAAACCAGGGCTCTTTCCAATTTTTACTGTTTCCTTTCAACCGAATAGGGACATAAAGATTCTGTACTCTTTAAATTTCCCCTTTAAATGTCCTCCATTTCTCTTCTACATCTTTCCCATAAAACAAAATGTCCCAGTTTTCCTTATCAAGTCTGGGTAAGGATGTGGTCATACAGTTGGAGGGCAGGGGGGATCACAGAGCGTGTGCAGTTAGAGAGGATGTTGTGAAACTGTCTCCGGAGAGAGGAGAACTTCTTCAAAGTAGGCATACCTTGAGGAGATATTGCAGTGGAGTAGACAAAGTGTTCAAGAAGGAACTGCAGATGCTGGAAGATCGAAGGTACACAAAAATGCTGGAGAAACTCAGCGGGTGCAGCAGCATCTATGGAGCGACGGAAATAGGCGACGTTTCGGGCTGAAACCCTTCTTCAGACTGATGGGGGGTGGGGGGGGGGGGGGGGAAGGAAGGAAAAAGGGAGGAGGAGGAGCCCGAGGGCGGGGGGAATGGGAGGAGACAGCTCGAGGGTTAAGGAAGGGGAGGAGACAGCAAGGGCTAGCAAAACTGGGAGAATTCAACGTTCATGCCATCCGGACGCAAGCAACCCAGGCGGAATATGAGGTGCTGTTCCTCCAATTTCCGGTGTTGCTCACTCTAGCAATGGAGGAGACCCAGGACAGAGAGGTCGGATTGAGAATGGGAGGGGGAGTTGAAGTGCTGAGCCACCGGGAGTTCAGGTAGGTTATTGCGGACTGAGTGGAGGTGTTCGGCGAAACGATCGCCCAACCTCCGCTTAGTCTCCCCGATGTAAATCAGCTGACATCTAGAGCAGCGGATGCAGTAGATGAGGTTGGAGGAGATACAGATGAACCTTTGTCGCACCTGGAACGACTGCTTGGGTCCTTGAATGGAGTCGAGGGGGGAGGTGAAAGGACAGGTGTTGCATTTCTTGCGGTTGCAAAGGTAGGGGAGGGGGTTGTGTGAGGGTGTAGGGTGTGGGTGTTGGGGAGGGGGGGTGTGTGGGCTCACCAGTTCCGGCTCCGGTTCTGACCGCATTCTTTCCTCCAGGACCCGGAACTGGACTCATTCAGCTGTTCCCGTCCCCAGCGCCTTTTGCGCTCACAGCCCCCGCCCGTGAACACAGCCCGCCCCTGCACGCGAGCACAGCCTGCCCCAGAACGCGAACACAGCCTGCCCCTGCCTGCAAATACAGCCCGCCCCTGCCCGCGGAACACAGCCCACACTCTGCTGCTTCGGCTTTATTCTCGGTGGCTTCTGGATGTGCTCACAGACTCAGCCCCGCCTCTGGGTCTTTATTCTCCAGTGGATGCTGGAAAGGGCATTACCTTCATGGTGACTGACAGGCCAGAACACTAATCTGCTGATCTTACGATTTTTTAAACCTTCTTAACTTTTGTAATCTTCTACCGATCTGAACAAAACTTGGTGCCTTGGAGCAGAGGGGAACAGTGAGTAAGGTGGCGAAAAAACCCTAGCGATATATGGTACCATTTTTGTGCAAATTTAAAAAACAACGCAGTGGTCAAGATGAAAGTTTTAGAGATAGATAGATAGATAGATAGATAGATAGATAGATAGATAGATAGATAGATAGATAGATAGATAGATAGATAGATAGATAGTTAGATAGATAGATAGATAGATAGATAGATAGATAGATAGATAGATAGATAGATAGATAGATAGATAGATAGATAGATAGATAGATGATTCCTTTCAATGCATTAACACAAATCATCTGAAACAAATGAATGGAGGTTGAATAGCAGTGCTGGGTGCAGGATGTATAATATTTTGAATGCAGCAAAATAATTGTACATGTTTATTTACAGCAACTTCCAAACCTGCAGACTGTGCAACCAGAATTGTAACCTGAGCAGATGCCAAGGGACACCACTATGTGGAGATTTCCTCCAGACTTGTAAAGAGGCTGTTGTTCTTTTGAAGTTACTGGTTGTAATTCTTGAACTACCTATATAGTAGCATGATGGGAGCACTTTCACCTACAAAATAAATGCCTTGGCTCAAGGTAAGAACTAAACATCACCTTCTCCAGGACAGCTAGGTTAAGACAATAAATATTGGCTTCCTGCAATGTCAATGTCCTTCAAATTATGTGTAGCTCTGAATTCAACACCATTGTGCCAGAGCTACTACACTCCAAACTTTCTGAGTTGACTGTGCCTGAACCCTTCTGTCGGCGGATCACCAGCTTCCTGACAGACAGGAAGCAGCATGTGAGGCTGGGAAAGCACATCTCAAACCCGCAAACGTTCAGCATAGGAGCTCAGCAAGGCTGCGTACTCTCTCCTTTCCTCTACGTTCTCTACACCAACAACTGCACCTCCACAGTCATGTCTGTCAAGCTTCTCAAGTTTGCGGACGACGCAAACCTGATTTGGACTGATCCAAGATGGGGAGGAATCTACCCACAGACAGGATGTGTCACAGCTGGCATCCTGGTGCCGTTGCAACAACCTAGACCTCAATGCTCTTAAGACAGTGGAATTGATTGTAGACTAGGAGAGCTCACCCCAATCACCATCAACAACACCACAGTCACATCTGTGGAGTCTTTTAAGTTCCTGGGAACCATCATCTCCAAGGACCTTACATGGGGGACTACACCGCTTTCAGGTCAGGCGATGCTCGAGCCTACAGTTCATCCAGGGCTAACCTGAAGAGAGGCATCAGGAAGGCCAAGCACTGCCATAAGCTCAGGATTGAGGAGCACTTCAACAACAACTCCGACCCCCGACGCATGTGGCAAGGCATCCAGGCCATCACGGACTACAGACCCTCCAACATCACCCCCACATCCAGCGACGCCTCCTTCCTTGAGGAGCTTAATCACTTCTATGGCCGCTTCGACAGGGACAATCTAGAGACAGCCATCAAGGCTGTGCTACCTGCCGATCACCAACCCCTCACACTCACCCCCTACGACGTGTACGTGGCACTGAGTAGGACTAATGCACGTAAGGCTGCTGGCCCTGACGGCATCCCCGGGCGCGTGCTCAGTGCCTGTGCTGCGCAGCTGACAGACGTCTGGACTGACATCTTCAACCTGTCACTTGCCCAAGCAGTTGTCCCCACTTGCCTTAAAGCCACCTCCATCGTGCCAGTGCCAAAACACTCCACTGCGGCAAGCCTCAACGACTTCCGCCCAGTTGCACTTACCCCCATCATCACCAAGTGCTTCGAGAGGCTGGTCCTGGCACACCTCAAAAGCTGCCTACCCCCCACACTGGATCCCTATCAGTTTGCCTACCGCAAGAACAGGAGTACGGAGGATGCCATCTCAACGGCACTTCACTCCGCCCTCTCCCACCTTGACAACAGAGACACTTATGTAAGAATGCTGTTCATCGATTACAGCTCAGCATTCAACACCATTATTCCATCAAAACTGATCACCAAACTCGGTAACCTGGGCATCCACCCCTCCCTCTGCAACTGGATACTGGACTTTCTAACCAACAGACCCCAGTCTGTGAGGTTAGACAAGCACACCTCTTCAACCCTCACCCTGAACACCGGCGTTCCTCAGGGCTGTGTGCTGAGCCCCCTCCTCTACTCCCTCTTCACCTATGACTGCACACCTGTACATGGTACTAACACCATCATCAAGTATGCAGATGATACAACGGTGATTGGCCTCATCAGCAACAACGATGAGCTGGCCTACAGGGAGGAGGTCCAGCACTTAGCAGCATGGTGCGCTGACAACAACCTGGCCCTTAACTCCAAGAAAACCAAGGAGCTCATTGTAGACTTCAGGAAGTCCAGAGGCGGCACGCACGCCCCCATCCACATTAACGGGACGGAGGTGGAACGTGTTTCTAGCTTCAGGTTCCTGGGAGTCAACATCTCCGATGACCTCTCTTGGACCCACAATACCTCTACTCTGATCAAGAAGGCTCATCAGCGTCTCTTCTTCCTGAGGAGACTGAAGAAGGTCCATCTGTCTCCTCAGATGCTGGTGAACTTCTACCGCTGCACCATCGAGAGCATCCTTACCAACTGCATCACAGTATGGTATGGCAACTGCTCTGTCTCCGACCGGAAGGCATTGCAGAGGGTGGTGAAAATTGCCCAACGCATCACCGGTTCCACGCTCCCCTCCATTGAGTCTGTCCAAAGCAAGCGCTGTCTTCGGAGGGCGCTCAGCATCGCCAAGGACTGCTCTCACCCCAACCATGGCTGTTTACCCTCCTACCATCCGGGAGGCGCTACAGGTCTCTCTGTTGCCGAACCAGCAGGTCGAGGAACAGCTTCTTTCCGGCGGCTGTCACTCTACTAAACAACGTACCTCGGTGACTGCCAATCACCCCCCCCCCACGGACACTTATTATTTTTTTAATTCAAATCGTTTGCTATGTTGCTCTTCAAGGGAGATGCTAAATGCATTTCGTTGTCTCTGTACTGTACACTGACAATGACAATTAAACTTGAATCTGATCTGAATCTGAATCTGACCATCGACTCCATAGCAAAAGGCACAACAGAGGATGTACTTCTGCGGCAGTTGAGGAAGCACAATCTGCCACAGGTAATGATGGTCCAATTCTCCACGGCCATTGTAGAGTCTGTTCTCACCTTCTCCATCATGGTCTGGTTTGGTTCAGCCACCAAGCACGACACCTGGATGCTGCAGCAAATCGTCTGATCAGCAGAGAAGGTTATTGACTGCAACCATTTATGAACTGTTCACTGCAAGGGTCAGGAAGTGAACGGGCAAGATCATCTCTGACCCTTCTCACCCTGGCCACAAACTCTTTTGAATCACTTCCCTCTGGAAGGCGACTCCGGACTGTCAAAACTGCCACAGCCAGACATAAAAACAGTTTTTATCCACGAGTAGTTGCTCTACTCAACAGCCAAAAATCTGTAGCCTCCCTTTGATCTGGTATTTTGTTGGTTCACATGCTTGACCAATGGTGTTTTATCATTAATGTTTTATTATTATTAATGTTTAGTGTTTTCTGAATCATTCGTAACTGTCACTGTATGTCATGTTGTTACTTGTGTGCGGAGCACCAAGGCAAATTCCTTGTATGTGAATAGTTGGCCAATAAATGTATTTACTTACTTACTTACTTACTTACTTACTTACTTACTTACTTACTTACTTACTTACTTGCTTACTTGCTTACTTGCTTACTTACTTACTTACTTGCTTACTTGCTTACTTACTTACTTACTTACTTACTTACTTACTTACTTACTTACTTAAAATGTTTCCCCTCAAATTCTTCTGGAAGACTGAATTGTATCGGTTGAGAAATTGTATCTTTGCTATTTGCAACTGGGTTTGGAATGTGACTTTAATATCTGATGTTTTTTAGCTCTGCCACAAAGTTATCTAAATTCATTTTATTTTTGTATATTGGAAGAAATGATGGGGAAAAAATAGAATTTATCTTTCCAGTATAAATCAATTTATTCATGCTTATTGATTTTTCTTAAATTGTCAAAGAAATATGTCAATTTAAAAATTAAATTATTCATTAATTTCATTTAAGGAAATCAACTCAAAAACGTAATCCCATTTGTGCTTTCTGAAATTAGCATGATAAATTTATTTAAGAGATGTTTAAGAGGCATTTAGTTAGGCACATGGTTATACAGGGAATGGAGGGATATGGATCATGTGCCGACAGAGGAAATTAGTTTTCATAGAAACATAGAAACATAGAAATTAGGTGCAGGAGTAGGCCATTCGGCCCTTCGAGCCTGCACCGCCATTCAATATGATCTTAAATATAGCCAATGAAGTGGCCTCAACTACTCTCTGTGGCAGAGAGTTCCAGAGATTCACCACTCTCTGCGTGAAAAAAGTTCTTCTCATCTCGGTTTTAAAGGATTTCCCCTTTATCCTTAAGCTGTGACCCCTTGTCCTGGACTTCCCTAACATCAGGAACAATCTTCCTGCATCTAGCCTGTCCAATCCCTTAAGAATTTTGTAAGTTTCTATAAGATCCCCTCTCAATCTTCTAAATTCTAGAGAGTATAAACCAAGTCTATCCAGTCTTTCTTCATAAGACAGTCCTGACATCCCAGGAATCAGTCTGGTGAACCATCTCTGCACTCCCTCTATGGCAATAATGTCCTTCCTCAGATTTCCTTGGCATCATGCTTGGTACAAATATCATGGGCCCAAGGGTCGTTTCCTGTACTGTGCTAAATACTGAGCCCCTTTTTCACAGATTAAATCCATTCTCTCTGAGACTCTAAGGTTGCTTAGCCATGTTATATTTTGTGTTAATCATGTTCATTGGAGTGGCACAGTGGCACAGTAATAGATTTACTGCTGTACAGCACCAGAGATGGGGTTTAATCCTGACTATGGGTGCTGTTTGTACAGAGATTGTACATTATCCCTGTGATTGCGTGGGTTTCCTCCGGGTACTCTGGTTTCCTCCCACACTTGTCAGTTTTATTGGCTTTGGTAAAAATTGTAAATTGTCTCTAGTGTGTAGGATAGTGCTGGTGTATAGGGAACGCTGGTCAATGCGGAACTGGTGGGCCGAGAGGCCTGATTCCACACTGTATCTCTAAACTACAGATTTAATTGACACAATTCAGATTAATTGTAAGATGTTTAAACAGTATAACAGTATAACTAGTGTTATTATTATCTCTAATAATAACAACCTACAACTATATAGTTGTTTTCAAGTTTCACAAACTCCACAGAAATCTCACAGAGAATCAACAAAAAATAAGATGATAATAAACACATTGGATGATATTCAGGCTTGTGACCAAAACCTTCAATGAATGAATGAATTAATAAGTTTATTGGCCAGATATGTTCATGTACAAGGAATTTGCCTTAGTGCTCTGCTCGCAAGTGACAACATGACATACAGTGACAATTAAGAACGACACATTAAACATTAATAATAAAATATTATCGATTGAACATGTGAAAATACCAGAGCAAAAGGAGGCTACAGATTTTTGGTTATTGAGTAGAGCTACTGAGCATGGAAAAAAGCTGATTTTATGTCTGGATGTGGCAGCTTTGACAGTCCAGAGTCACCTTCCAGAGGGAAGTGATTCATAGAGTTTGTGGCCAGGATGAGAGGGATCAAAGATGATCTTACCCGTTCACTTCCTGGCCCTTGCAGTGTGCAGTTCGTCAATGGAGGGAAGGTTGCAGCCAACAACCTTCTCAGCTGATCGGACGTTTCGCTGCAGCCTCTGGGTGTCGTGCTTGGTGGCTGAGCCAAACCAGACCATGATGGAGAAGGTGAGGACAGACTCTACGATGGCTGTATAGAATTGGACCATCATTGCCTGTGGCAGATTGCGTTTCCTCAGCTGCCGCAGGAAGTACATCTTCTGTTGTGCCTTTTTGACTGTGGAGTCAATGGTGGCCCTCCATTTAAGATCCTTGGAGATGATAGTTCCCAGGAACATAAATGATTGGTTTGGTTTTAAGGACGATAAAGAGAGGATGAAGGTAGAAAGTTGGTAGAATGATGCATGGGTTCTCTTGTATTGGAAATGTAATTTAAATTTGAGATCTAAAATTGAGAAATGTGTAAATAACACTATATCAAATATAATTTTTGCCATTTTTTCCAGTAAAAATTATGGAATTAGATAAAGGTACTTATTAATTGCCAGTGACTATAACAAGCATGTTAAAGCTTGTGTTACAATTTGTATTCTGTGAATTAAATCAACAGTGCCAGGGTAAAAGGCATGTGGAATTACCTCAAGTGTGGGATCACCTTCAGAAATCTTCTTGTTAGGCTATGTGCAATGTAAAAAAAGTCCAGGTGAAAAGGAGGTTACCTTTTTAAAGTAGAGAACCTATTGAAGACTGTACTCATCCGAAGGGCACCCGATGTCGATGAACAGCAATAACAAGAGGATTTCATCTTCTAGATCTAAAAACATTATCAATCTTTTTTGAGTAAAAAACATCAGACCATCTATTATCCTCAGACTGGATTACCAGAGATTTGATGGCTGCACAACAGAAGAAAATTGATCGACAAGAATATAATTGAATTCAGTCAGCTCATCCATACATAATTGGTTGTTCTATCAGACTTCATGAGGAATCACTAAACAAGTGTTCCTTCATTGTTTGCAAACAGTTGTTTTTGGACAATTTAGGTAGAACGTTGGATGGCGATAAAAACAATGCTTGAAATATTGACGTGGACTGATACAGCTGGAAGGAATTAAATTATTCCATCCATATATTTAGTCATTTTGAGAAAATATTTAGAGATCCAAAGATCAAGGTCTATGCCCATGAGGTGTGATATCATTTGTTTGTTTGCAACAAGGTAATACCTCTAAATATTAAAAAATATATCTGATATGAATCATTAATTTATTTCAGCAAATATTTAAAACTTCCTGGAAATGTTGTGATTTGCATTACATCTGGAAAAAAAAACACTATCCTGTAATTTATTCAACTTTACAAGAAATATGATTGTTAAAGTGTATATTGATCTCTTAATTCTGAATGCTTTAAAAATAAATTTAATTCAAACATTTCTACATTATTTATTTGTTATTAGTTTGTAATGAAATCCATTGGGTTGGTATAACCTGCAGTCCGTTTGATTTTACTTTTTGTGTTGTTTTTTTCGTTTTGTGTAGCTACGTTTTTGGTTTTTAGGTTGTGTTTATGTGTGTGGGGGAGGGGGTTGAAACAGGGCTTGCTGTCTCTTCCTTCGGGGGAATGCGACATTTTGTAGTATCCCCCTTCTCTGCCTCTGTCTGCGCTGAGGCCTAATGGCGGAGCTAGCGACCTCGAGGCTCCGGAGGCAGAGCCAGTCAGGACTCGCCCTGGGCTCGCTCCCGTGAGGGCGGTCCGCCTCGGGGCTGGAACGGTGCTCCCGTGAGGGGATGTGACTTTCCCGTGAGGGCGGCCTGGCACGGGGCTGAGACGCTCCCGTGTGGGCGGCCCAGCTCGAGGGTGGAACAGCGCTCCCGTTGGGACGGCCCAGCTCGAGGGTGGAACAGCGCTCCCGTTGGGACGGCCCAGCTCGAGGGTGGAACAGCGCTCCCGTTGGGACGGCCCAGCTCGAGGGAAACGGTGCTCCCATTGGGGCGGCCCAGCCCGAGTGATACGGCGCTCCCGTCAGGGCGGCCCAGCTGGAGGGAAACGGCGCTCCCGTCGGGGTAGCCCAGCCCGAGGGAAATGGCGCTCCCGTCGGGGCTGCCCAGCCCGAGGGTAACGGCACTCCAACAGCAGCGCCGCTGGACTGGAGGGCGGCAGCTTCGACCACCCTGGGCCGCGGTGTCTGAACCGGCCCGTTCGCGGGGTTCGGTGTGCCGCGGGACTGATTTTGCCATTGCCCGGTGGGATATCGCCTCAGCGCAGAGGGAGAAGAGGAGGGAAGAGACTGCAGCCCTAAGATTTTTGCCTCCACCACAGTGAGGAGGTGCTTGGTGGACTCACTGTGGTGGATGTTAATTTGTGTTTACTGTTGTTTATTATTGTATTATTGCATGTATGACTGCAGGCACGAAATTTTGTTCAGACTGAAAGGTCTGAATGACAATAAAGGAAATTCAATTCAATTCAATACATACATTGATTCGTGTATTTTCCATTTCTTACAATTGGCCGTGCTAGTTGATGGGGATTTATGCATAACTGAAGGACAGTTGTAAAATCATGGCAGACTAATCCTGGTACAGAAGGTGTCAGCAAAACAGATGTTGGTTCAGATGAAATATGTGGACACTTGTAGCTATGGGACTATGGCAAGAGTATTGAGAAACAAAAAAAAAAAGACAGACAACTTCATAATTCCACTTATTGGACAAATATTCCACCATAATTTGGGAACCAAACATTGATCTGTTGTAGTTATTGCCAAGTTTAACCAAACTAAGTTTTTAAAAAGCAACTTTTTAATGTTGCAGACAACAGATGCTTGCTTGCAACTTGCCAACATGATAATGCAGCTTACAGTATGTAAAACATGGCACAATATGCATGTCTTTGTGCCACCTTTTAATGAGGCAATCTGGCCTGCATTAGGTAACACCTGGGCATACTTATGACAACATAATAAGCCATTATTTGGGTACTTTTGTTTTGATTGGTTTTAACAGTGTTTGTGTTACTATTTCCATAAGTTTGCGTAGTTAAGAGTTAAATAGGTTCAATTTATTTTGTGGTTGCCACTTTAATGCTTGCTTAAAATGAATAGGACATACATGGAGTTTCACAACGTTGGAGAAAGTATCCCCAAGTATAGATTAATAGTTATAGAGGGATACAGTGTAGATCCTTCCGCCCAACTTGCCCACAATGGCCATCAAAGTCCTAGCTACACCAGACCCACTTGCCTGCACTTGGTCCATACCCCTCCAAACCTGTCCTATCCATGTACCTGTCTTTCTGTTTCTTAAATGATGGGATAGTCCCAGCCTCAACTACCTCCTCCGGCAGCTTGTTCCATATACCCACCACCCTTTCGGTGAAAAAGCTACCCCTCAGATTCTTATTAAATCTTTTCCCCTTCACCTTGATCCTATGTCCTCTGATCCTCGATTTCCCTACTCTGTGCGATAGACTGTGCATCTACCCAATCTATTCCTCTTATAATGTTGTACACCTGTATTAGATCATCCCTCATCCTTCTGCATTCCATGGAATAGAGAACCAACCTACTAAACCTCTCCCTGCAGCTCACACCCTCTAGTCCTGGCAACATGCTCGTAAATCTTTTCTGAACCCTTTCAAGCTTGACAATATCTTTCCTATAACATGGCACCTAGAACTGAACACAATATTCTAGATGTACACAAAAAAGTCTCACGGGTGCAGCAGCATCTTGGATAGGAAATAGGCAAATGTTTCGGGCCGAATGTTGATCGGGGGCGGGGGTCGCTGGGGACTTTAGAAAAGAGGAGTAGCCCGAAGGCTTCCAGGAGACAGCAACTGAGGAGGCAAGAAACAAAATTGGGAAATCGATGTTCGAAATTTAAATGTTGGTCAGCTCGTGATTAAGAATGAATATTTTAGCCACTATGAGTATAATTCTTATTAATACATACTCTTAATAAGCTAAACACTATGGTGGAAGCCTAGAAGAAATAAAGAAAAAGTGCTGACTAGTAAAAGTGGTACAAGTTAGATTATAGATATATAATTACGTTTTTGCTGTGGAGCACGAGCACATAAAATGCAACTTCCCCATTTTTGATTCACTGCTTAAGAAATGCTTTTGTATGCTTTCTTAAGGGGCACTCTTTTAGAAAGGAGATGAGGTGGAACTTCTTTAGTCAGAGGGTAGTTAATCTGCAGAACTGATTACCACAGAGGGCTGTGGAGGTCAAGTCAGTGGATATCTTCAAGGCAGAGAAAGACAAATTATTGATTAGAACAGGTATCAAGGGTTAAGGGGAAAAGGCAGGAAAATGGGATGAGGAGGCAGAGTTCAGACATGGTTGAATGGTGGGCTAGACTCAATGGGCCAAATGGCCTAATCCTACTCCTATAATTGTGAACTTATGAACTTGCGATATTGTACCCTTGCAAATATTCACCCATGTCACACAACCTGAGGCATAGAAGATTTAGTTTGTTGAAAATTAACATAGAAACATAGAAACATAGAAAATAGGTGCAGGAGTAGGCCATTTGGCCCTTCGAGCCTGCACCGTCATTCAATATGATCATGGCTGATCATCGAACTCAGTATCCCATCCCTGCCTTCTCTCCATACCCCCTGATCCCTTTAGCCACAAGGGCCACATCTAACTCCCTCTGAAATATAGCCAATGAACTGGCTTCAACTACCTTCTGTGGCAGAGAATTCCACAGATTCACCACTCTCTGTGTAAAAAATGATTTTCTCATCTCGGTCCTAAAAGACTTCCCTCTTATCCTTAAACAAGGTCAACAAAAACTAATTTCAAAGTACACTTCACAATTGCCATGAATATGTATTTGTGTGTTCAGGCATATGCCTGCCACATCCACTACCAATGGAGAGACTAGACAGTTCTCTAAATGTAAGTACATCGGAAAAAAAGAAATAATTTGCAAAGCAGGTGCAAGGATTGCACAAGCCAATTCCCAAAGTAAAACATAAGAGTCATTGTTTTTTATTCAACTTGTGAGCTGGGAATTGTTGGTGGCAAATCCAGCATTTATTTCATTTCCCTCATTACTGTTGAGAAGATGATGGTGAGTAGTCTTCTCGAAATGCTCCAGTCTTTCTGATGAAGGTCATCCCACAGCACCATTGGGTAGGGAGCTCTCAAGATGTTGACCCAGCTAAAAGGAAAGAACACAATGAATTTCTAAGTCTGAAAGTTGTCAGGGGAAATTACCAATGGCTTTTCTCACATAAGCTCATTGGCCCATTATCTCTGGTAGTGCTTACAAGTTTGGGAGATGCTGTTGAAGAAATCTTGGTAGATGCTGCATATGTTATTTCAGACAGCAACCATAGGATGCGAAGTGATGGAGGAAGTGAATGTTCAGACTATACCCATTTAATTGAGACAACTCTTGAAAGTACATCAGCAGGGGATTAAAATAGTTGGTTGGAAAAGAAGATACTCATGTATAGCATCTTTGGCTGGAGAGCACGCAACTAAAACCTTTTCAATGTACCTTGATACACATGACAAAACAAAACTGAACTAAACAAAACTAAACAAAATTAAACTAATTTAGACTGAACTATTCAGATGTCAAGATGTGAATTCAAAACTGAAGAATGGCCTGTGGTTTGACGAACAGTCGACTCCCAGTTGTATTTTCTGGAGGATCCAGAGCAAATGGCAAAATGCTTTAGAATGCTTTAGAACAGACTGGATAGTAAGCCAGAAAGAGACAGATGGTGGAAGATTGGTTCAGAGACCCACTTGATATTCTTATGCAACGGAACAGATTTGAATTGAGAATCGGAATGATTCATTGGATGTATATTCAATCCGTCATCCATCATCCGTCCATCATTTACAATTGTAAATTTGAGACATTTAAATGTATCACTTTGAAAAATAATCATGGTTCTGTTGGTGGAGGTGGATTTCCTATAAAAGGCACCCCTAATTGTATTTGTATTTAATTTGTATTGTATTTAATTCTTTATTTCGAACAGAATAAAAGAATAAAAAGCAAGTGTGAAACAGCATACAAAAAACAAAACAAGAATATTTATAAAGTGTCATAAACAATATCTATAAATAAATGAAATTGTGTGTCCGAAAAGGAGCAGGAAGAAGCCAAAGCTGATTAATTCTCACCCCTTATTCAACTGCTTATAATTATCTTATACAAATTTAGCAGCTATATGTACTCCATATGTACACCAGCTGTTATATGTACACCAAATTATTTCCACACTAATCAAATATTTTCAAAGCCATACAAAAAAGAGAGAAAAAAAGAAAAAAGAAAAGAAAAAACCCTCATATACTATACAGTATCTTAGTCATATATACAATCCATCACCCTATAACCACCCTTCCTAATACAATCAGTATAACAAATATCCCTCACAATCACCTATCCTCATCACAATATCCTTTAAAAAGGTGTTTTTGTACATCTTTTTAAACTGAATTATGTTTGTGCTAAGTTTGTGCTAAGTTTTAGACTTGTTCCAGAACATTCCACAAATTCACACCACAGATTGCTATGCACATACTTTTAAGTTGTTCTGATATTGAGTTTTTTTTAATTATGTTCCCCTCTCAAATTATACCCACCCTGTCTTTCCATAAACAGTTTTTGTATTTTTCTTGGAAGTAAATTATTTCTTGCTTTGTCCATGATTTGCGCAGTCTTAAATTTAACCAGATCAGTGAACTTCAGTGTATGTGACTTTAAGAATAATAAATTGGTATGTTCAAGATATCCAACGTTATTGATAATTCTTATTGTTCTTTTTTGTAATATGCATAACGGCTGTAGGTTGGTCTAATACTTTTTAATATTAGATTAAAACAAATGTTTCTTCAGATCATACTCTATGATAGAACTCCACCTTTAAGCTATAGCTAATAGGTCAAGGAGTTAATGAAAACTTGGCCCTTGAACACTCCTGGTGGGAGGAAAGCTTAAATTGCATCGAGTGCACAAAATAGCACAGACTATCTGAGCAACTGACATTTGCTTCCCCCAAAATCTCCTCTCAACCTATTTCATCTTTCTCATGTATTTCATCTTAAAGATAGTGAAGTAATGTTTATTATGATAGACGCAAGTTAGTCGAGAACAGAAAATAAAATAATATTTCTGAGTGAAATTAGGCAGACTGATTCTTAAGTCACCTCTCTTTCCGAAATGATAAATTCACTACAAATTGTTATCATAAGGTGTGATCTGAAGAAACATTTGTTTTAATCTAATATGAGGGAATATTGGAAGTGATTTTAGTGATCAAGGAGATTGAGTTCATGAGTCAACTCACTTAGACCAATAGAACCATAATTATTTTTCAGTGTAATATGTTTGAACAGCTCAAATTTTTAATTGCAAATGACTGACGGTTGATAAAATGAATTGAATATCCATTCCATGAATCACCCTGCTTCTCAATTCAAATCTATTCTGTTGCATAAACAGTTGTCCAAAAATAGATCCAAAGTTGGATCATGTAGTGGTGAAAGAAAGCAGAGTTAATTACGACAATTTTGATTTTACCCAGTGTTTGCCTGCAGCTGCTCCACAAGTATGATTTTTCTGTCACTGTCCTGTACTTACAGGCTCTATCTCCTACTGTAGTGGTGGAAGGCTGATGTGGAAATGTCATTGGTACAGCTGATGTAGATAAGAGGGCTATAATGTGGGTTGTATGGATAGTATTTCCATCGGCCAAATGGCCTAATTCTGCTCCTTTTTATTATGGAATAACAGGTCGTTTACGTTTACGTGTGTGTGTGTGTGTGTGTGTGTGTGTGTGTGTGTGTGTGTGTGTGTGTGTGTGTGTGTGTGTGTGTGTGTGTGTGTGCATGTGTGTGTGTGAGAGAGAGAGAGTATGTGTCTGTGTGGTAGTATACAGTACGTATTTGTGTGTGCATGTGTGCATGAGAAAGTATGTGTCTTTAAGTATTTGTGCATGAGTGTGTGTGAGTTTGTGTGAAATTGCGGGTGTCTGTGTATGTGTGTTGGTGTGATGATGTATGATCTTGGTGGTTGTGCACAATGTGTGAGGTAAAATAATTTTTAATGTGATTTTCAGCTCATCCTGATAAATCTGGCCAGGACATGGCTGGTTAAAAAAAGTGAAGCCATTTTGTATGTGTAAGTTGCACATGGGAGTTGTTTTATGCATATTTTAGCATTTTTGTGCACATTGGAATTCCTGCCTATTGGGAATTGGACCAGGCATTATTAACATTGGAGTGACTTTTTAATAGTCATTTGTGCATGTAATGATGTTGCCAATTAATACAATTAAAAATATTATTGTTAGAGTTCATTTTGAGGAACATAGAACAGTACAACACAGGAACAGGGACTTCAGCCCACAATGTCCATGCCAAACAGCATGCCAATTTAAATAATCTCTTGGGTACACAAAATGCTGGAGAAACTCAGCGGGTGCAGCAGCATCTATGGAGCGAAGGAAATAGGTGATGTTTTGGGCCGAAACCCTTCTTCAGACCCAAAATAATCTCTTATTCCATCATGTGATCCAAGTCAAGTCAAGTCAATCAAGTCAAGTTTATTTGTCACATACACATACGAGATGTGCAGTGAAATGAAAGTGGCAATGCTCACGGACTTTTGTGCAAAAGACAAACAACCAAACAAATTATAAACACAATCATAACACACATATTATTTTACATAATAAATAATGGAAGGAAAAACGTTCAGTAGAGTTAGTCCCTGGTGAGATAGGCGTTTACAGTCCGAATGGCCTCTGGGAAGAAACTCCTTCTCATCCTCTCCGTTCTCACCGCATGGCAACGGAGGCGTTTGCCTGACCGGAGCAGCTGCAACAGTCCGTTGCAGGGGTGGAAGGGGTCTCCCATGATTTTATTTGCTCTGGAGTTGCACCTCCTGTTGTATAATTCCTGCAGGGGGGCGAGTGAAGTTCCCATAGTGCGTTCGGCTGAACGCACTATTCTCTGCAGAGTCTTCTTGTCCTTGGCAGAGCAATTCCCAAACCAGATGGTAATATTTCCGGACAAGATGCTTTCCACCGCCGATGCGTAGAAGCACTGGAGGATCCTCGCAGACACTCTGAATTTCCTCAATTGCCTGAGGTGGTAAAGGCGTTACCTTGCCTTACTCACGAGTGCTGAGGCGTGTGATGCCCATGTCATATCCTCGGAGATGTGGACTCCCAGATATTTAAAACCATATCCCTCCATTCCCTGCAAACCCTTGTACCGATCTAAGAGCCACTATTCCTGGCAGAAGATTCCAGGCACCATTCACTCTCTGTGTAAAAAAAAACTTGCCCCACATATTTCCATTAAACGTTGTCCCTCCACAATAAAGCCTCTAGTGCTTCCACCCTGGGGAAAAAAACAGTCTTCCTTATCTATGCCTCTCATTATTTTATATTCCCTCAACTTCTAACATTCCACATAAAATAATCCAGGTTTGTCCAATCTCTCCTTTCAGCTGATACCCTCTAATCCATACAGCATTCTGGTTAAATGTCCGAAGAAGGGCCCCAACCTAAAATGTTGCCTATCCATGTCCTCCAGTGATGCTACCGAACCTATTGAGTTTCACCAACATATTGTGTTCTAAGCATTTTGGGAAGCCTCTTCTGCCTCTTCCCCATGGCCTCTATATTCATAAATGCTCATAATTACAACACAAAAATATATTGTGACCTTTACACACTTATAAACCTAGGCATTGCAGTGCTGAAGGTCCACGAGAGATATGGGAAAGAATCAATGGTGACATTTTCAATAGCTATTGTATCTATCATGGAGATGTTCGCAAGTATCTGCTGCAGGTTTTAACATCTCAAAGTGGAGTGAGGCCATCCAAATTATTTTGTCACGGTAAATTTCACCAGTTTATCAATTTATAATTAGGTCAGCTGATTGGATGTTAGGCATAACAGATATTTGCAGGGCTGCCTACATTGGGTGAGAGTTGAGAGTGAGAAATTGCGAGGGAGCGTAGCCACTGAAGGGGGGAGGGTGTGGTAGGGGGTGTTCCCCCTCCCATAGTAAGCTCCAGAGGTGGCACCAACCTGGTCCGCTCCGCTCCTGGCTCCGGGCTGGGGTTAACACTACATGGGGAATGGACAGAGCGGCCGACGGACGTACAGCCGCCGAAGGTGAGGGTTGGAGGTGTGTGTCGTGCCTAAGGCGGGAAGGGGGAGGGGGGTTGGTGCTGGGACCACCGCTGTCGTATCTCACCTATCACATCATCTGCATGGGAGAAACAAAACTACTTTTTTCCCCCCCAAAATCATCCCGCAGGCCGGTAGTTTGACAGCCTTATTTTAAACCAATCCCCTCTTGTGCTTGAATCACATATCCTGGGAAATAGACTATGCATGCATCTGATATTCCCTTCATGGTTTTTACTCACCTCTAAAACAATTTTTGCTTTATTTTGAACTTTCAGCACCCGCAGATATTTGAGCGTGAGAAATTTTGTGATCAGCGTGAGGGCATGAGGATTTTGTGAAATGTGTTAGTCTCACGCTCAATGCGTGAGAGTTGGCAGTCCTGCTAATTTTGCAAACATTTTATGTAACTTCTAATTGTTTGGACAAAAATCACTTATTACGGCTTTATAACAGTTAAGTTACTTTAAGACCATTTCAGAAATGATGGCACTCAACAAATAATCAACTAACAAATTAAAATAAACAAAAAAGATATAACATGTTCCCTTTCCTGACTATACCTCATAAGTACTTTAACACTGTTAACAGAGCAAAGGGATAATCTCAAGAATCAAAATGGGGAATGTGGGGGCAATTTTGCTAAAATGGTAATTCTAAGCCCATTCAGATCTTCATAGAGTCACAGTTATACAACATGTACGTGGCTGGCCCAATTTGGCCATAATGATCAAGTTGACATTCTGCGTGCTCACAGACTGGCTGCCGTTCCCAGATCAGCTCGCGTCCCAGGGACTGGCTGCAGTTCTCAGGTCGGCTCGCCTGCCCCAACCCTGCGAAAACAAATTGGAAAAAATTGCGGTTTTTCGGGTTACGGGCCGGATTCAGCCCGTGTGCCATAGGTTGCCGAACCCTGTCCTTGATGTTTGGCCTCATTGTGATCCTCCCCATGTTTTACAACCGATTCATCTGGTTACTTCTATCTTCGGCTGCTTCATGTTGTCAGCGGCTGCACATCCAACCAAGAAAGAAGAGAAGAGATGCGACATCACTCACAGCCGCCAACTGACGCGCTTCCCCGAGACCGCACAGATCGTTGTGATATGGCGCAGAAAGATAAACTGTACAGGGACTGAAGACAGCGTGAGAATTCTGTCATCAGCGTGAGAATTGGCTGAAATACGTGACTCTCATGCTCAAAGCGTGAGTTGGCAGCCCTGTCTAAGGCCAGGATGTGACAACAGATGCACAGGGAGACACATAGACAAAGGAAGCCACACACAAACACAGGGAGACAGACAGACACACACACACACAGGGAGACAGACACACACACACACACACACACACAGGGAAACAGACACACACACACACACACGGGGTGACAGACACACACCCACACATAGGGAGACAGACACACACACACACACACACACACACACACACAGAGACACACACACACACACACACACACACACACACAGACACACACATACACAGACACACACACACACACACACACACACACACACACACACACACACAGGGAGACACACACACACACACACACACACACACACACACACACACACACACACACACACACACACACACCCACCACACACACACACACTCACCCCACACACATCCCACACCACCTTTCCCTCCCCCCCCCTCACTCCATCCTCCCTCCTCCCTCTTTCCTCCCCTTCCTCCTCCCTCCTCCCTCTTTCTCCTCCCCCTCCCCCTCTCTTTCCTCCCCCTCCCTCTCTTTCCTCACCCTCCCTATTTCCTCACGCTTCCTCTTTCTCCCCTTCTCCTTCCCTTCCTTCATCCCCTTCCTACATTCCTTCCCCCTGTTTCTCTTTGCCTCCATCCCTCCCTTGTTTTCTTTCCCTTTCTCCTTCTATTTCTCCCCTCCCTCTCTTTCCCCGGCCGCTCAATGGGGAGTCTGGCGGGCACGGTGTAGCGTGGATTGGCGGTGCTGGCGTTGCGATGTGAGTTGAAGGGCAGGAGGGAGGGAGGGAGTGAGGCTGCGGTGGTAGCCGGCAGTGCAGCGCTCGCAGACAGCGCACAAAAGCGCTGACACCCGCTGCCCGGGACCGACGCGCTTCCCCAATCCATGCAGATCGCTTTCATGTGGCGCAAAGAGACAAACTGTGCAGCAAAGGATCCGCTATAGGATCTTTGCTGTGCAGGGACTGAAGACAGCGCAAGAATTCTGTCTTCAATGTGAGGGCGTGAGAATTGGCTGAAATGCGTGACTGTCACGCTCAAAGCATGAGAGTTGGCAGCCCTGTATTTGAGATACCAGAAGAGAGTGAAAGTTAATCTGTAGGTAAGCATTTCTCACCCCATTCTCCATTGTCCAAGGACTGCTTAGTCTTAGAGAAAACCATGGAAGTCACCTCATCCCTGATTCTTATTATGACCATAAGGGATCTCCCAGACTATCTAGCACATAGGACCTGTCTCCTCATTTGCAATCTCATTGAATTGCAGGCCTATTTGAATGAATACATGAGTTCAGCCCCTTTCATTACACCATGTAAGCCATTTTGCCTGTTGTCACACTCTGACTGCACTCTTGCAATGTGCCAATGGCATTAACTGAATTTTGTGCAATAAACTGTGGCCAAACTAATTGTGATTCTAGGAAGAATCTTACAAATCCTGATTTAATACTTGGATCTGGATGTAAAACATCCCAAGACTTTAGCAACATTTTCTTTGGGCAATTGTGTGATTTATTTAGCGGGGGGGGGGGGGGGTGGGGGGGGGGGGGGGGGGGAGAGAGAGGGGGGGGGGGGGGGGGGGGGGGGGGGGAGAGAGAGGTGGGGTGGGATGGCATGGTTTAGGAGCAAATCTTGCATTATCATTTATTGCAATAATATTTAATTCTGAAAGGTTCTAATCCGGAATCCAGGCAACAACAAAAAAACTACAAGAAAAATGCCAATAATGCTGGTGAGAGCTTTAGTGAGTGAAATAACATTTTATTGTTAACTATTAACCATACATAATATCCATCTGACAAATCTTTAAGCATAGGAAAATAGTGAAAGTAAAAATACCATATCATCTGTCAATCCCATAGCATACAACAAACCATTTAATTGGCTGCTCTCATCGTCTCTCCACAAATAATTTGATCCCTTGAATGAGTTGAATAGCCACAGACTGAAATCTCTAAGATAAAATCGAGAAAATCAAGCCTGAATATAATTGAGTGAAGTTTTAGGATATCAATAGAACATTGATTCAATTTTTGATGGTTGCAAGTTAGCGAAAGCAGTTCAAATTAAATTAAGTGAACTTAAAAATGTAGAAACTGTCCACAATGCCAATTGTAAGTTGAAATTCATCCATGGTTGCAATTAAAACTAAACACAACCCAGAGTTAAAAAAAAAATCTATTTAAATGGTAGATAGCTAGTTTTAATATCAAACAGAATAACTGTGTATGTACAAGGATTTATTGTACATCAGTTGTTTCTTCTTTTTGTTAAATTTATTACATTATTGCTACACAATTCTATTAAAGAAAAAATCTCCTCTTTAATGAAGGGAAATCAAACCAGTGACCTTCTGCTGACTCTCTTTAATAGCACACCACATGCCCCAATGGCTTTAATGAAAGTTATCCAGAAAAAGGCTTCTGCTATAAAGCACGTGTTAGTGGATTGTTTTCCTCAGTTCCTGTGGATATGTTAGTCCAAATCAGACACTGTTGAGTTCCCCAATTTTCTTTTATTGAAATGAATAACAGGAGCAACTTATGAAATGTATTTCCTATAATGAGATTGAAGATGCTTCAGCATCACACACAAAAGCAGGGGAGACTTGTTTCATAGGAAACTTGGCAGATAAATTTAATTCTATGAGTTGTTCTTTTCAGTATTATGGAACTGGAAATTGATTTATTCTTCAGAGTGAAACATAATAACAGCTATCTCCTGGTTATTTTGGAATCATTTGGAAATGTGACTGGGAGTGGGGCATGAGGTACCTTTACAGTCCGCTGTAAACACCATGGGATTGTGTCATTCCTCATGCATTCTTGCTTTTACCCAAAAGAGACTTTCATGGAATACAACTGGAACAACATGGACTTCCCTGGGCAGCACTGGATTGGTTGTGTCCAAATTTTTAGATTTCTGATTTAAATAAATTAATTACTATAGTATTTCATACACTGTGCATTTTTATCCCTGAGGTAGAAGCTCTTGGATTCATCCCAATCCAGGGAGTAGAACACAAAATACAGTACTGATGTAATTCCACAACATCTTCCATTTCAATTGACATTAAACTAAAGCCATCATTTTGCAGATTGAAGTCCAAAAATACAATTTTAAAGAAGATCTGTGATACTCATCCTCCTGGCTAATTGCTAACATTCAACGTTGATGTATCTAGTCATTGTCTGATCCTGTACGTGTGTATATGTGTGTGTATATGGGTGTGTATATGTGGTTGTCTTTACATCTGCACAAAAACACTACATGGTAACGATTACATTTTTACATATTCTGATTTACATTTTTCCCCTCAAGGCCAAAATCACCTTCACTGAACATTTTAAGCTTTATTTCTCAACATTACTGATTAGAATTAAGTAAGAAATTTAAAAACATCAAAAGACTTTGAAATTAAAATGACCCGTTTTCACTGATGATGTCACAATGGCTCGTCGAGCAGTGATCAGCTTCACTGAAGATTTCATCAAATATTTCACGTTATTAGTGAATAAAGCTTTTTAAAATGCCAACTTTCATAAGACTTTTACATATTCTGATTGACATTTTTCTCCATTAGGCAGAGAACACCTTCACTGAACATTTAATGCTTTGTTTCTCGACTTAATACTGGTTAACGTTAAAAAAAAAAACATCAAAAGACTTTGAATTTAAAACATCCAGCTTCAACTGATGACATCACAATGGCTCGGCTAGCAGTGATCAGCTACACTGAAGATTTCATCCTATATTTCATATTATGCATGCTTAAAGCTTTAAAAATGCCAACTTTCATAAGATTTTTACTGTTAAAATCATTCCTGCCAGCTTCCACCACACATCGATCCAATGTTGCGACACAGGAACATTCTGAACTTTTCACCTCACAGGAGGTGGAGGGCTAATTGCTATTGCAAAATGCAGGGCAAGTGCAATAGGAGGCTACGGGTAGGGAACAGGTGTGTTAGGGAAGCAGACCCAATGGGTCTGCACTTGGTCTAGTACTTATTAAAAGTCTGATTTTGTACGTGTATATATGTGTGTATATGTGTGTGTGTATGTGTGTGTAAAAGTGGTTGTCTTTACATCTTCGCAAAAACACTGCACAGTAACGATAACATTTTTTCATATTCAGAATCACATATTTCCCTTCTAGGCCGAGAACACCTTATCTGAACATTCTATGCTTTATTTCTCGACATTTTACTTTGGAGTCACGTCAGCACACATGCGCGTCATTACGTCTTGTGCATTGCGTACCAACTGGCTGGCAGGCACGTTGCTCCTCTAGCGCTAAGTTTAAACCTGCAGGTAAGTTTTGAACTTATTTCCAGGTTCAGTTTTTTCTTGCAGGAATCTCTTCTTATAGAGTTTTCCTGCTGGATAATTTTGGGGCGAAGTCTGGACGGGCCACGGGGATAACGGTTATGGACCATGGGGAGATCCCAGTCCGGACCGCGGAAGCATGGGTAGCCGGCGGCCGTCGGGTTCGCTACCCAAGTCGCTGACAATGCGGTCAGCGGCTCCCTGACTGCTGTGGTTCCCCAGAAAGAGGGTAAATCCAAGGATAAGTCGGTCAGGCCTTTGGACTCGGACAAGTCAGGCCAGGAAGGTTCCCCTCCTTCAATGGGTAGCATCTTCGGACGTCTAACTCCACAATGATATGCTCCAAAGGAGGGAATTATATCAGCCCGGGTCTCCTCGGGAGCCCCCGGCAGCGGCCCCCGTTTCAGGGCTGCACAATATCTCCCTCTCTGAGGAGGGGAGCATTCGGGGTTAGTTTTTCTCTGACTCAGAGTTCGGAGGTACAGCCGGGAGCATACCTGTTTATATACTGTATATATTTAACACAATTCTCTCTCTCTCTCTCTCCGTAGATATAAACATACATATATATATATATATATATATATATATATATATATATATATATACATATACACACACACACACACACACACACACACACACACACACACACACACACACACGCACACACACACACACACACATACTGAACTTTTCTTAATACTATATATTTTATAGTATTAATATAACTATATTTGTACTATAGAGAGGAAGTGACACAGAGGGCGTCCTGGTGCCATCACAACATCCTGGAGCTCAATGCTCTTAAGACAGTGGAATTGATTGTAGACATTAAGAGAGCTCCCCCTCCCCTCCCCCCAAACACCATCAATAACACCACAGTCACATCTGTGGAGTCATTTAAGTTCCTTGGAACCATCATCTCCAGGGACCTGAAATGGGAGGCCACCATCGACTCCACAGTCAGAAATGCCCAACAGAGTATGTACTTCCTGCGGCAGCCGTGGAAACACAATCTGCCACAGGCAATGATGGTCCAGTTTTTTACTTCCATCATAGAGTCTGTCCTCTCCTTCTCCATCATGGTCTGGTTTGGTTCTGCCACCAATCATGACATCCGGAGGCTGCAGCACATCATTCGATCAGCCAAGAATGTTGTTGGCTGCAGCCTTCCCCCCCCCACCAATGAACTGAACACTGCAAGGGCCAGGATGCAAGTGGGTATGATCATCTCTGACCCCTCTCACCCTGGCCACAAACTTTATGAAACACTTCCCTCTGGAAGACTACTCTGAACTGTCAAAGCCACAACAACCAAACATAAACACAGCCTTTTCTCACAAGCAGTAGCTCCACTCAACAGCCAAAAGTCTGTCGCCTCCTTTTGCTCTGGTATTTTATTTCATTCTTCACATGTTTAAATTATAATGTTTTATTTTTAATTGTCTACTGCAGGGGTCGGCAACGTACAGCTCACGGGCTGGCTGTGTCTAGTAACTCGAAATCATCGGGCCCACAGGCGGTTTTCATTTCAATTTGTTTTTGCAACCTGGGTGCAACAGCCAGTCCCGGGGCATGCGGTCAATCTGAGAGCTGCAGCCAGTCCCAGGGCTCACATGTGACCTGGGAACTGTAACTAGACCCAGGGCTTACAGCCGACCTGGGCGCTACAGCCAGTCCTGGGGCAGGCGGCCGGGGCGCTACAGCCAGTATCGGGGCTCGCAGGCATCCGGGGATGAACTGCAGCCAGTCCCGGTGCACCCAGGCGACCTGGGAACTGCAGCCAATCCCGGGGCACGTAGGTGACCTAGGAATTGCAGCTGGTCTCGGGGCACGCAGGCAACATGGGAACTGCAGCTAGTACCAGGACACGCGAGGGATCTGGGAACTCCAGAAAACTAATTGAAAAACACGTGAAAACTAACGCAAAAAACAACACCAAGTATGTATTATTAGTATGTATTATTACTAATTGATGTATTATTTGTATATATTATGACTAATTAGTATGTATTAATACTAATGTATGTATTATTTGTATATATTATTACCAATTACTAATTTAGTTAGTATGCATTAGTATTACCTCCATTTATTAACTATGGCAATAGATGTGACTCGCCATCTGCTCACAGACATGGGTCCTGGCCCCGATGCAGATCAAGGTTGTCACCCCCGCTTACTGTATTGTTACTTGCGAGCAAAGCACCAAGGCAGATTCCTTGCATGTATACATACTTGGCTAATAAAATTCATTCAATTCAATATATATACTGAACTATTTTTCTTCCTTCAAGGTTTCAAGGTTTCAAGGTTTGTTTATTCTCACATGCACCTTATTATGGTGTTTACAGAGTATTATTTTTACATATCTGTTGTTCTGCTGCAAATATGAATGTCATTGTTCCGTTTCCAGGCATATTCAAGATTCAATTTAATTGTCATTTGGACCCCTTGAGGTCCAAATGAAATGCCGTTTCTGCAGCCATACATTACAAACAAATAGACCCAAGACACAACATAATTTACATAAACATCCATCACATCGCTGTGATGGAAGGCCAAAAAAATGTATCTCTCCACTGCACTCTCCCCACCCCCCCATGTCAGAGTCAAAGTCAAAGTCCCCGGCTGGCGATGGCGATTGTCCCACGGCCATTAAAGCCACGCCGGGTGGTGCGAGGTCGCACACCGGGTCTTGGTGTTAGAGCCCCCGGCATGCGCTCGCAGAGTCCCGCGGCCATTCCAAGCCGCGCGGGGCGGTGATGTCAGGCCCCGCTCCAGGAGCTCTTCGACCCCGCAACTCGGGCGGGAGAAGTCGCCGTTGCAGGAGCCCTGAAAAGCGGTCTCCCTCCAGTGACCCACGAGCTCCCGGTGCCGCCGTCCGCCAGACCCGCAGTTGCAGCCTCCGAATCTCCGTAGGTCGGGCCGCAGCAGCAGCAGCAGCAGCGCTCCACCACCGCTCCACCCGCTCCGGACTCGGCCAGCTCCGCGATGGTGAGGTGAGTCGTCGGCACCAGAGTCCCCGGTCTTCTCCTGTTGGAGGCCGCTCCACGTTGCAGCCCCAACGACAACGGAGACCCGGCAAGAAAAGGTCGGGTCTCTCGTGCAGGGAGAGATTTAAAAGTTATCCCCCTCCCTCCCACCCCACCCCCACCCACCCACACACACACCCCAACAAAAAATAACAAAAACTACATAGAAACATAGACAAAAAATAATAAAAATGCGGACGGGCTGCAGAGGCCGTTGCTGACGAGAGTCGCGCCGCCTACCGGCAAGTGTCAATAAAACACTCTTGACAAGACTCTTGAGTTTATATTCATCTGCACAAGTATGGTGAAGTACGGGTACAATGAAAATCTTGCTTGAAACAGCATCATAGGCACAGACACAGGCAACACAAAAAAGCATAAATAAGACATAATTCCTATCTATCTATCTATCATAATTCCTATCTATCTATCTATCTATCTATCTATCTATCTATCTATCTATCTATCTCTATCTATCTCTATCTATCTATCTATCTATCTATCTATCTATCTATCTATCCTATTTCTCCGAGTCGCGTCCTCGCCCCCCTCCTCACGGCTAAGCAAACTGGCTCGGAGCGGCCTTTCCTACCTGAGATTGGGGACCAGACCAGAGCTTCGGCAGCGGCGGCACCACACTGGATTCATCGTGGAGCGGGCGATACCTACCTGGATCGCTGTTTGAAGCTCCGGAGCATTGGGCCTGCAGCGTCGACATCGTGGAGCTGTGGTTCTCAGAGCTCCCAGCGCGACCGGCGCTGACTTCAACATTCGTGGAGTCCCTGGGGCCCTTTGCCGAGGGCCGCCAGCATGAATCTATGCCAGGCGCGGCCTGGGGTCGTCGGGAGCCGCTGACTCCGGTGGGAAGCGGCCGATTCAGAGGTCCAAGCCGCTGAGATCAGATTCAGATTCAATCTTTATTTTTACTGTGCAGTGTACAGTACAGAGACAACAAAATGAAGTTTGCATCACACCCAGAAGAGCAAACATAGAATAATAGAACAGTAAAATATATATATATACCAAGGTGCAGAGTTAAGTAGTGTAACAGCTGCAGGGAAGAAGCTGTTCCTGAACCTGCTGGTCCAGCAACGGAGAGACCTGTAGTGCCTCCCGGATCGGAGGAGGGTAAACAGTCTGTGGCTGGGGTGAGAGCAGGTAGGCCTCCCGTTGCGACGCTGGAGTTCCATCATTGCGGCGAGCGGGCCTGAGAGGCAGGCTGCCCGTAGTGGCGACTGTGGAAGGCTCCGAAGACCACGTCCACGGGTGATCATCAGGAACATCAGAGGAAGATGACTGACTTTGGTGCCTTCCATCACAGTGGGAAACTTTTTGATTCTGCTGTGTGGGGATGTTTTATGTTTGACTCTATCGTGTGTTGTGTTCTATATTTTATTGTATGGCTATATGCAAAAACAAATTTCAGACCTCGGTCTGACAATAAAGTGTCATCGTATATCGTATCGTATATCCATCTGTCTGTCTGTCTGTCTGTCTGTCTGTCTGTCTGTCTGTCTGTCTGTCTGTCTGTCTGTCTCTGTCTGTCTGTCTGTCTATATCTATACTTAACTAAAACAATCACCTTGTCCTCTTCCGGTTTGCATTGTTTTTACATTTGTGCATAAACGGTACCCGATAGCACTACGATTTTTTGCCATCTTACTCGTCATTCTCCTGTGAAATATTACAACAGTTATTGGGCTTCTCTCCTGTCATTCGCTGGGGATGGTGAAGCTCCTTCCGGCACCTGCTGTCAAACACCGGCGGTGAGAATAAAGCCGAAGGAGCGGAGTGAGCAAAGCGTGGACGGGGGCTGTGTTTTGCGGGCGGTGGCTGTGCCCGTGTGTGGCAGCGTGTCTGTGGGCAGTGGTGACCACCACCACAGTGAGCTGGGAGCCGCTGAGTAAGGCTGATGCCGGGGCCGGGAGCCGTTGAGTGAAGTTGTGACCGGGAGTCGGTAAGTGCAGTCAGAGCCGAGGAGGGGAGCCACTCAGTGAGTCCAGAGCCAGGGCCAGGATAAGGTGGCAGCGTGTCTGCGGGCAGCGACGACCATCACCATGACGAGCCGGCAGCCACTGAGTGAGGCAGGAGCCGGGGTAGGGAGCCATTGAGTGAGGTTGGGGACGGGAGATGTAGAGTGAGTCCAGGGCCGGGAGCCACAGAGTGAGTCCAGAGCAGGGGACTGGATCCCATGAATGTGACCGAATCTGGGGCTGGGAGCCATTGAGTGAGGCAGGAGCCCGGACCTGGAGCCGGTGAGTGCGGTCGTAGCCCGGGCAGGGAGCAACTGAGCCCACACTACCCCCTCCCCCCCCCTCCCTCCACCCACATCTCTCCTCCCCCCTTCCAACCCTCCCCCCTCCCACACACCCCCCCACCCCTACCACAGCTCACCTACACCTACAACTCCCCCTCCCCCCTACACACCCCTTCTCCCCCCACAAACCCACCCCACACCACTTGCTGTACCCATCAGCTGTGCCTGCGCAGTAAAACCTGCGAGTTTTACATCACAATGGGTACCCATTGGGCGGGAATGGCTGCGCAGCCGGAGAGCCGCAAAGAGTAGATGGGGGGGGGGGGGGGTGAAGAGGGGGGGCATGGAATGAGTGCGTGCGGGGGGGGGGGGGGGGAAGGGGCAGAGTGGGTGGGGGGGTGAGGGGAGGATGGGGGGATCAGGGGCGTCATAATGGGAACCCATCAGCCGCGCCTGCGAAGTTGGGGGCTATGCGTGAGTGGTGGAACATTGCGTTGAGGGACCAGGCCTCCTGTGTGAGAATGGGACCCAATGGGTCCCACTTAGTCTAGTTTATTCTAAAAGTCAGTTAGTACAAAAAAAAGATTGGTGCCAAAATTTGTGTAGAAATACATTTGTGCAGAAATCCAGAATTAGAAAACAAGTCCATGGTAGTGCAGGAAGTGGTCCATAATGTTCCGTTAGAATTTAGAAGATTGAGGGGGGATCTTATAGAAACTTATAAAACTCTTAAGCGGTTGGACAGGCTAGATGCAGGAAGATTGTTCCCGATGTTGGGGAAGTTCAGAACAACGGGTCACAGTTTAAGGATAAGGGGGAAATCTTTTAAGCCTGAGATGAGAAAAACATTTTTTACACAGAGAGTGGTGAATCTGTGGAATTCTCTGCCACAGAAGGTAGTTGAGGCCAGTTCATTGGCTATATTTAAGAGGGAGTTAGATGTGGCCCTTGAGGCTAAAGGGATCAGGTGGTATGGAGAGAAGCAGGTACAGGATACTGAGTTGGATGATCAGCCATGATCATATTGAATGGCGGTGCAGGCTCGAAGGGCTAAATGGCCTACTCCTGCACCTATTTTCTATGTTTCTATGTGGTTAGTGTCCTTAACACAGTTAAAAATATTGAAGGTGTCTTACAGATGGGTTAGCCAATAAAATGAAATGATGGCAAAAAGCATATGGAAAGAGAAACAAAATTTTCAATGCGGAAAGAAGAAATTGACACATATTTATGATAGTGTCTATGAGAAATTGGAGTGGGTTTGGTTAAACATAGTCATAGAGTGTGCAAAACAGGCCCCTCGGCCCAACTTGCCCACACCAACCAACATGTCCCATCTACACTGGTCCCACTTTCCTGCATTTGGCCCGTATCCCTCTAAACCTGTCCTATCCATGTACCTGTTAATTGCTCCTCCTTAAACATTGCCATTGTCCCCTGTCTCAACTACCTCCTCTGGCAGGTCGTTCCATACACCCACCGCCCAAATATGTAGGTTTAAATAATGCTTGATGCACCAACTACACCAGTATTTAAAAGAGGAAGGTAGACTGCAGTTAGTTAAAGAAATCCCAGCAAATGGCATGTCCTGGATTTTAGCAGGCAATGCCGACAGTTCCACGTGCAACAACTGGCTTTTCATGTGAGCTGATTTTCATGACTCATACTAAATTGTGGAGGTCCCAAAGCTACAACCAATCTCCATTGCCATTTATTGGATAGACTCTATAACAATGGATCTTGCTGAGATCCCACAGAGCCACTGGTATTTCTTCCTTGGAAGCTGCACCAGGGTATATTCAGAACAGGATCCATGAGACCATTCATTTCATGTACTTTACTAGTGGTTTGTTCAATGTTTCTAATTATCAAGAAGTGTTTTAGATGATCTTATTGTTTCCTGAACATCTTAATTATTTTTAATTTCCTTTATACCTTCCTTTCCTGACATTCAATTTTAAAAGGATATTTTGGAAAAAAGATGTCTCAACAGCTTTGACAAATGACAGACCTGGAAAAGGGCTTCACAAGGTTTTTTTTTAAAAAATAGCTTTTTTTGCATGCAACCAGTCAGTGGAAAGATAATACATGATTACAATTAAACCATTTATAGTGCATAGATACATGATAAGGAATAACGCTTAATGCAAGGTAAAGACAGTAAAGTCCGATCAAAGATTTCCGAGGGTCACCAATGGGTTTGTAGATATTAATAGTGGTTCAGGACTGCTCTATCTGCAGTTGTATATTGGATAAATCAGAATTATCTGGGAAACTAGTAGAGTAGCAGGATACTGGGAAGAAGTTCTGAAGACAGGGTTTCGGCCCGAAACGTTCAACATGCCTATTTCCTTCGCTCCATAGATGCTGCTGCACCCACTGAGTTTCTCCAGCTTTTTTGTGTAACATTCGATTCTCCAGCATCTGCAGTTCCCTCTTAAACACAGCTAGGAAGAAACTGTCCCTGAATCTGGAGGCGAGCGTTTTCACACTTCTCAACCTTGTGCCGGATGGGAGAGGGGAGAAGAGGGAGTGGCCAGGGAGTGATTCATCCTTGATTATGCCGCTGGCCTTGCCGGGGCAGCGTGAAGTATAAATGGAGTTGATGGTTTGTGTGATGGAATTTTTCTTGCAAGTGCTGTTTTTATTTCAGATTTCTAGCAATTGCTATTTTAACTTTTATTTTATGTACAGTATATTTGGTCACGTGTAAAGCCCATTTGAACTTAGCTGTTTAGGATTTCAAGACATTGAATAAGTTGTGATATAGCTAAGATAGACTGTCCTTAAGATACTGGAAGACATTATTGAAACTATAAACTAAATTGTGAATTAGTTTCTAGCAACAAAAGTGTTAAAATGAGATAAAGCATAAAGTCCATGTGGGTAACAATTGACAGGGAAAGCAAAGTAAATGTGATATTAAATTATTTATTATTTATAAAGCGATAGCATTTTATTCCCACAGATAGAGTTATCCATTTATTTAAGTTTAGCATTTCTAAGAAGCTATCCTGTTTTTGTGCCTGAGATAGAAAAAGTCTATTTTTATTATTTGAACCAAAAAGATTCTGTTTATCTCTCTCCGGACCTCGTTTTTCCACCTGCACAATCATGCCCATTGTCACAGAAAACATATTGCCTTCTATTTCAGAAGAATTGTTCAAAATACAATTAACTTTATTTACCTCTCCCTTCCAAAAATATCAAAATCTCAGCACTTTGCAAACTGATTGCCCCTTGCAATAGCTGAACCTCTGACTCGAGAGATCAGCCCATCTAATTAAACATCTGGAGCTTATCAGTTTGAATCTATCACATTTTAATATTCAACTAAGTGTCATAATCTAAATCTGACAACACTAATATCTGCATCTCATGCTGTAAATCTAAATTTGGCTGATTTGCTTGAATAGCCAGCGGGGTAGATCTTTCACTGCCTGAGAACATGACCTTCCCTGGACCATGTTAATTCAATTGATCAACTTCAGGCCACATCCCCTGCTGCCAAAGGTCCTCTGGGCACTCCCCCATGGTTCGGCAGAACACCTGGGCCACCTCAGCACAGGTAGCCTGATGCACTCATAGACCAGTTATGACAGCTGTCCCTCCCCAGAGCTATGTTCATTACCTTTAATATGCATGGGTATTCAAAATCTCATGTAAAATAAAATGTTTTCTTTAAACCTTTAAATCATCAAACACAGTCGAGAACGAAGAGGGGACCAGGTGGGGGGGGGGGGGGGCACCGAGAATGAAGGGGGACTTGGCGTGGGGGGGAGGGGGGAGGAGGGAGAGAGCAGGGCCTGCTGCCATTCACGGCAGCCGGCAGCAGATAGGACTGTCAGGTGAACTTTTGTGACTTTGTCGGCGTCAAATCGTGGTGACACCTGTGTACTGTCTAGATGAGGTCTGCGACATGATTTTACTGGGTTGTATGCAAGTATTTTGTTGCACATAGATACATGTGACAATAAAGTATCATTGAATCATTGAACATACATGTGCACAAACAACTAATGATAATTAAAAATATTCAAAGTGACTTATTTGAAACAAACAAAATGCTAAGCCGAAAAAACATATCTTAATGGTCTGTAGCTCTCAACTTCAATCGGACCTAAATCTTGGCAGCTGATGATACTTGTTATAACAATGTGGAACAAGTACACATGTCACATAATTCATTTAATCTTAAAGTGCTTCTGAAGAGTTCCATCTCACTTCAGCACTTGGGTGATCCAGAAAAATTCTATGCAAAAAGTCATTCCTGCACCTGGAAACAGTGTAGAGAAGATTTACTAGGATGGTGCCAAGACTCGAGGACCTAAACTACGCGGAGAGGTTGAGCAGGCTTGGACTTTATCTCCTTGGAATGCAGGAGGCTGAGCAGTGGTCTTATGGATGTGTATAAAATAACACCAAAGGAAAATGAGGGAAACAAAGATATTGGCATCATTAATGAGATTCCTAGATTTGTTTCAGTGGAAGATTAAATGATGCAGCAGTAACATCAAGTCTGCACTCAAACTGACATACGATACGATAGAATAGAACTTTATAGATCCCAGGAGGGAAATTGATCTGCCAACAGTCATAAAACACAAAATACATTAAACATTAAATTAAAGTGACAAGTGGAAAGGTTTGGGGGCTGTGCAAAGATTGGGAGGGGTGGGGAGTCAGTCATCCCAATGACAAAAAGGGGAGGAGTTGTACAGTTTGATAGCCATGGGGAAGAAGGATCTCCTGTGGCATTCTGTACTGCATCTTCGTGGAACCAGTCTGTTGCTGAAGATACCCCTCAGGTTGGCCAGTGTGTCATGGAGGAGGTGAGCTGTATTGTACAAGATGCAGCGCAGTTTGAGGAGCATCCTCTAACCCAAGATCACTTCCCGTGAATCCAACATCACTACAGCGTACCCCCAGGCACTCTTTCTCAGCATATCAAATACGCAGATGACCACAACATAATTTACTATGCGCTCATTGAAGTGATTGCTTTTGGCAACCACTATTCCATTCAAAACCATCACTAATACGTTGCATTTTGCCACATAATTTATATGTTCATGTTGTACAATTCAGTCTTTGCTAAAGAAATGCAAAACCCAACAAAATAAAAGAGACAAACAAGCTAAATGACTTGGTCACCACAGCAAGAGAATAATAGAGAGTCTTTTGTTAAATAATTAAGACTATCACAATGACAACGGCTGTGTCGTCTGCAGGATAGTAATGACTTTGACACAGTCGTCTGTTGTCTCCATTCATGCTTTGGTGATGGATAGGTTAATCTGTGTTATTTAAAAAAAATAGAAACTACTGGATGAATTGCTCATGAACTGTTTAGGTAATCGAATTATTACAAACAAATATTTAAAAAAAAGATTTTAAATTACAATACCCTAGACTCACATAGGAACAGACATCAAGATCTATTTCTTTCAATTATGGAATGAACAGGGGTGTGACGGGACAGATGTTGAGATGCTTCCATGAATGAGAGAATCTCAAACAAGCTTAGGGGGAACTCATTTGCAACTAGGGTTTTGTAGGAACTTTTGGGAGAGAGTGGTTCATTTCCAGAATTCTCTGCCCTAGAGGGTTGCTGAGGTTGGATCATTGGCAGAAAAAAAGAGAAAGCAGGTATTTTTTTTTGAAAGATCGAGGAATTGAAGTCTATGGAGAACAGGGACAGGAGAGAATATGAGGGCTTATGCAGATCAGTCATAATTATATTGCGTGGCTGAGCTGGCCAAGTGGCATTCTCCTGCTTCTATTTCCTAATATTGTTATGAACTCTGTCGTCAAAGATCTAACCTGGTAAGGCAAGTTTCCCCAGAAGTACCTTGGATCTCTCAGATTTGCTAAATCGACAATGCGCTACTAAAGTATGCATGAAATTCACCCCCATAAATCACAGCTGGGAGAAACATAGAAACATAGAAACATAGAAAATAGGTGCAAGAGTAGGCCATTCGGCCCTTCGAGCCTGCACCGCCATTCAATATGATCATGGCTGATCATCCAACTCAGTATCCTGTACCTGCTTTCTCTCCATACCCCCTGATCCCTTTAGCCACAAGGGCCACATCTAACTCCCTCTTAAATATAGCCAATGAACTGGCCTCAACTACCTTCTGCGGGAGAGAATTCCAGAGATTCACCACTCTCTGTGTGAAAAAGTTTTCCTCATCTCGGTCCTAAAAGATTTCCCCCTTATCCTTAATTTGCAACTGGGGTTTTGTAGGAACTTTTGGGAGAGAGTGGTTCTATTTTCTAATATTGGTATGAAACTGGCAGGTCACCAACAATCCTGTAGTTTTCTAGCTATTCCTTTTAAATTCCAGATATATTTATCAAACTGAATTTAAATCACCCACTCGCTGCGTGATTTGAACTCTTGATTTATGATTATTAATCCAGGTCTTCTGGTCACTGGTCCAGTAGGATAACCGCTATACCATCATGAGTTACAGGAGTGAAGAGAATCGGACCATTGCTCTCTCTCGAAATTTTGAACATGTGAGATTTTAGCTGCTGCAAATTGGATGACATTTAGGCAGAAAAGGATGGAAGTATCTTGGGAAATCATAGATCAGGTTAACTACAAACTGCAAAAAATATAGAAGATTGCACTGTTACCTGAGGCTCAGGAAAAAGCGACAGTAGTGCTGTTTTTAGAGGGGATGAAAAAAGGAGGTGACACAAGGGTGAAGAATTGTCATGCAATTATTGCTTTGAGCATTACTTGTAAAGTATTCATGACAAATACGCTACCGACAGTCTTTTCTCTGGCTCATAACGAACAAAATTAATGCAAAGAGAGCAATGGCCCATGGGCCATATGTTTACCCCAGGCAACTGCTTGAAAGAACAGATTTTTGTGCAGCAATCTTGCATTTTGTTTCTGTGTGAAGAAACTACTGTGTATATATAGTGCCTTATTATGACATGGAGAAATAGAGTCATCGAGCCACAGACAGATACAACACAGAAACAGGCACTTCAGCCCATTAACAACATGCTGATTCATTCAACATAACCATTCATTTAAACCATTCCCACCAGATCCATTTTGGTATCCCCAGATTCTACCATTCAGCCACACAGCTGGGAGAATTTACAGTGATCACTTAACTTTCCAGTCTGCACATCTTGGGCATGTAGAAAACAACTGGAGCTCTCGAAGGAAGCCCTTGTGATCACAGGGAGAATGTACAAACACCACACAGACAGCACTGCAGGTTAGGGATTGAACCTGGGCCTCTGACACTGATGCAGCAGCTGTACTGAATATGCTACTGTGCCACTCCTCATTATATCTCAGCATATCTCACCAATAATGAGTCTAACTTTGTTTGAATACTTAAAGTACATGTTGATGCCTAGACAAAATGACCAAATGCTTTTATAGAAGTGTGGCTATTGTTATTTCAGCTAAAGAGTCAGTCAAGTTATGCAAGGTGGTAGTCCACAACAATGAATCAAGTAGACTGCTTGTGAATCTGCTTGTGACTATTACTTCCAAAGGAGCAGCTTAAAGGAAGTCCTGAATTGTCTCGAACCTGCAGATGGTCCGGTTGTGAGCACCAAATATCTCTGCACCTATTGCAGTCCTCTGTTGTAGCAGAACAGAGCACTGATAATTACCTCTCGGATTCTAAACCTGGTGCAAGACCCGAGAGCCCATTGTTTTTAATACATCTGTAAAGGTGAAAATTGGAGGGGGGAATAATTATTTTTAAGATATTTGCTTTGTTTAATTTCTAAAATCATTTAAAATCATTTTTAGTGTTTTCAATTAACTGTGCATTTATTTTTCAAAATTATGTTTATATAAATCATTTTCATCACTTTTAGTTCTCTTAAAACTCCCTGGACACCAGGGACATTTATAAACTGTTAAAAAGTAATTTCATACTTCATCATAAGCCTTGACTTCACATCCAGCCTAGTCTCCTATCAAGGTGTGCAGGGCCATTTTAGGGCTGGGCCTCAGCACTGACCACCCAAGAAATAGGAAGTGGCGGCGCTGCCTTGCAGCTGCGGCTCGCCTGCAGTCCGTTTGTTTTTTTCTTTTTTTGTTTTCTTTTGTCCCATTGTTACAGTTTACCTTTACAGGTTACCTTTCTTGCCATATCCCCCGTCTCCATCTCCAACTGCATGAGGCCTATTACGGAGCTGGCGGCATCCAACTGGGACCGACCTCGAGGCTCCAGAGGCAAAGCCAGGACTTACCAACGCGAATCTGGCCAACTTTTGGGCTGTGGTGGCGTTGCGACCCAACTTCCAACCCGACCGGAGCCTCGGAGGCTCGGCCGAGGGCCAGTGGACGACATCGTCGGGAGCTCGCAGGTCACAGGTTGTTGACCTGTTTTTTCGGAGATCCCGCAACAACAGCTTCATCCGCTGGACTGGAGGGCGGTAGCTTCGGCAGCTTTGACTGCCCCGGGCCGCGGAGTCGCAGGGCTCAGATTAAGCCGCGGGACTTGCTTACCAGCACCCGGCAGGGTCACAACATCGGAGGCTTGGATCGCCTCAGCGCAGAGGGAGAGCAAGGAGGGAAGAGACAATGACTTTGGGACTTTTAGCCTTCCATCACAGTGAGGAGGTGCCTGGTGGACTCACTGCGGTGGATGTTAAACTGTGTTGAGTGTGTGTTTTGTTATTTATTCTATGTTATGACTGCAGGCTAAACCATTTTGTTGCACTGTAAAGTGCAATGACAATAAAATTGAATCTGAAGACCTAGATGTTCAGTAGAGAGACAATGAGATTAGGACATCAGAGATGGGGTGGTTAATTAATGGGAAGCAAATATAAATGAAAGGCCTTTAGAGAACAGCATTATAGTGAGTACTATTTAGCACATTGAATGACACAACTTGTTTTGTAGATCCAGCGAGTTAGAAAATTATCCTCAGCTACTTGCATTGAAGACACATTATCACAGTGACTACAAACTGAATGGATATTTTTAAGGCGGAGATTGACAGATTCTTCATTTAAAGGTGTCAGGGGTTACGGGAAGAAGGAAGGGGAATGGGATTGAGATGGAAAGATAGATCAGCCATGATTGCATGGCAGAGTACACTTGATGGGCTGAATGGCCTAATTCTGCTCCTAGATATTTGAAAAAAAACAGATTTCTGCTTCTGAAATTCTGTTCCATAGACTGCAGAAAAATTGTTGAGAGTTGTGGATTAAGCTCAGTCTATCACACAAACCAGCTTTACCAACCTTCCTCTTCCCCCCTGCCCCCTCCCCCTCCCATCGACTCACCTACATCACTTTGTCAGGATAGCAGGCAAGATACTCCAGGACCATTTAGGCACTAGTCATTCCCTGTTCCCCTATCTCCCACCAGGCAGAAAGTACAAAACCTTGACAGTAAGTACCACCAGATTCAGGAACAATTTCTTCCTCACTGTTATCAGACTACTAATTGATCCTCTCACTATTTTATCTACACTTTCTCTGCAGCTCTAATACTATACACTAGAGTCACAAGCAGGGAATGAAACAATGAAATTCTTGCTTGCTGCGGCTGCTAAAGTGCATTCGCATAATCGTGCATATGAACACGGAGTCTGTAGTACATACTGTAGTTGCTGAGGCAGGGCTGTGGTTAGGGTCCTTGTTCAAGAGATTGATGGTTGATGGCTTGAAGCTGTTCTTGTTCTACATTATGCACTGGTATTTATTTCTTTGCACTTACATATGATTTGATTGTACTCACGAATAGTATGATTGACTGGATAGCAAACAGACAAAGTATTTCACTGTATCTGTGTGTGACAAAATTAAACCATTTCCTATATCAATAAAAATGAACTTCTGAAATGGCGTAAAAACTCTCAAGCACTCCTAGTGTGACAGACTCTCTTTTGCAAAAGCCAATGGCTGACTGGTCAAATGATGTTTTAAAATCTCACTGACATTTTTTTGGCTGAGAAGGGACAAAGGCTATTGATCAGCCATGTTCTCATTAACAGATAGAAGTGACTCCAGGGTCTAAGTAGTTTTATCTGATTCCTTTGTATCTCTTTGTTTGCCGTCCCAATTATTATAGTTTGGATTACTGATAAATCAGCTCTAATAAGGTAAGATCAACAAGTTTCCGACAACTGTCAACATTGTTGAATGCATCAGTCGAAAGACTGCACATTGTCCAATTTGGATCCAATGATTTTTTTTCTCTTGTGAAATATTGATTCCTGAGGGAACATTGCTAAATACCATATTCCAATTGATTTACCATTACATGCTCCTCTCTTCAAATCAAATTAATATGTGTTAAATTGTAGCTTAGCAGTCCATTTTTGTATTTTCAATTTACATAATTTAAAAGTAATCCTCTAATTTAATTGGACCGAATTGAATTAGAGTTTTATTTTTAATTACCTGAGACAGAGATTCCTTCATGCATATTAGTATCTAGAGACTGGTTCCAAAGAATACAGACACAAATTGTCCATCTTCTTTTTGTTGGACAATTCTCTTCTCCCTAGAGTTAGCCTGGCAAATCTCTTTTGGACTGCTTCCAATGTTACTGTTCCCTACATTTCAAACTTTTTATGTATTGCTCCGCAATCAATCAGATGGTAGAAAATGAGAGAGTTGGGATTCCCTTGCAGCTATTTTCGGTAAATGATATGGGAATTTGCCTCTCATTTTATCATTTGAGTTTATAATAAATATTTCTAAACAATAAATCTGACATTGAATATCATAAACATAACCATTGGATATATGGAGTGACTTAGTGATGAGGACAGATTGGAGAGACTGAGTTCATTTTACTTGGTGTGGAGGAGGCTGCATTAGATCTGATAGAAATTATATCATAAATAGAGAAATATTCTCTCTACAACCAGCCCAGGGTTTAATGTTTGGGTTAGAGATTTAGAAGAGATGTGAGGAAGACAATTTTTCACGCAGAGAGTGGTTGTAATGCTCTGCAAATGGGCTGGTTGAGACAGAGACTTGCACAAACTTAAGAATTATCTGGATGTGCACTAGGCGTAGAAGGCCAAATGTGCAGGTATGTTGGTGAATTAGCTTCTGTAAATTGTCTCTAGTGTGTAGGATAGAACTAGTGTATGGGTAATTTCTTGTCTGCGCAGAATTGATGGGCCAAACGGCTGTTTCCATGCCGTATCTCCAAACTAAACTAAACTAAAGTAAACTAAAGTAAACTATAAACAGCCCCTTCCTTCTCCCCTCCACTTTTTAATAGACAATAGACAATAGACAATAGACAATAGACAATAGGCCCTTCGAGCCAGCACCGCCATTCACTGTGATCATGGCTGATCATCCACAATCAGCACCCTATTTCTGCCTTCTCTCCATATCCCTTGACTCCGCTATCTTTATGAGCTCCATTTAACTCTCTCTTGAAAGTATCCAGAGAATGACTGAATAAAGTTCCCTCCCACTGTTTTCTGTGGCCCACCACAACACGCACCCATGTCCTCCCCTTCCACCGATATTTCTTCCTCTGGCATCACAATTTTCACCTCTTCTATCCTTACCTTACACTTTTTGTCTTTTAATCTCTGGCATTTACCCAACCACCTGCCTTTTTTAAACCCCTCCTCACCTATATCCACTTATCACTTGGACACAAAGTGCAAGAGCAATACAATGGATCAAGCAGCATCTCAGGAGAACATGGATAGGTGAAATTTTGGTTGAGACCCTTCTTTAGGCTGCTCGACCCAACACATTACCTATCCATGTTTTCTAGAGATACTGCGTGACCCACAGAGTTACTCCAGCATGTTGTGTCCTTTTGTATAAACCAGCATCTGCAATTCCTTGTTTTTTCACGTATCACTTGTCAAGCTTTGTCCTGCCCCATCTCTATTCCAGCTTACTACCCCCACCCAGCCACCAGAATCAATCTGAAGAAGGGTCCCAGCCTGAATCATCTCCTTTTCATGTTCTCCAGGGAAGCTGCCTGACTTATGCGTTACTCCAGCACCTTGAGTCTTGGAGTCAGTCTGAGCGGGTGTACATGAATTGTTTAACTCAATATCAAGACCTTGTGGTGTAATGGTAACTTGAAACCACATTTTGATTAAGATAATGGAGCATTATCTCATGGGAAGAAGTTACATGAGCCAAATAACTGTTATTTCCAGGACCAACAACAGCTTTGTCCCATTATTCATTAGACTCTTGAACCATCTAGCACAATCCTAACCATAACCCTACGATAGTACAAAATTACTACAGACTTCACACTACCAAGGTTGCACTACATACTTTGGCTTGCACTATCATGATCTGGTTTATTAGAATATGGATAATTTATTGTCAGTTTATTTGACTCAGAATAAAGTTCTCACCCTGAAACATCACCTATCCATTCCCTCCACAGAAGGTGCCTGACTGGCTGAGTTATTCCAGCATTTTGCATTTTGCTCAAGGTTCCAGTATCTGTGGTCCATTGTATCTGTATATTTATTTGTTGTCTTATTATGCTTAACTTGCATGTAAAGCTGCAGCAAGTAGGAATTTCATTGTTCTAGTTGCAGTGGATATGACATTTAAACACTCTTGACTTTTAACTTGATTTGAGAGTACTGATCATTTTGGAAAAGTAGGAGAACTGAGGAACATTAAACACATGAGCAGTGACAACAAGGATGCAACAATTTACCCTGAGTTTGGAACTCATAGAAGGCCACAGCCCATCAAAATGCACCTGATCACTTTATACAGGTAGTATCTGCGTTTAAACCCTGCGTTTTGTGATTTAATATAAAAATTAGCAAGCTAGAACAGGTGTTAAATATGGAGTATTTACGAGATAATTATTATCAAACACCTAGATTTTGGTGACTTGGATGTTTATAATGAGTTAGTTGCACAAACCTTTATTTATTTCTTAGACCTCCATGTTGATTAACACCTTGTTGAGAGAAGTAAGTGAAGAGGTAAGTCAACAGGTAAGTTAACAGGTAAGTTAAAGGAGAGTGAAATCCATAACACCACATAGAGGCATATTGGTACAGGTTTAGAATGTCGTGGCAAACAAACACTGGAAGCAAAGATTTGAATCAAGGAAGAATGAACTGCAGACATTTGTGCTGTGCAACATGTAAAATTAACTTGTATTTTACTCTAAAGTCATTTGACAAGATATGGTTCACTCTTGAGGTTGGGTGACTGAAACCCATTACAACTTATTCAATCATAACAGTAACAAGTTGTGGCTCATTATCCCCAAGACTTCAATACAATCAGAGCAGATTGTCCACCCAGATCCATCCAGATTTGCTGGTGGATTAGTCCCTAATTCAGAAATTCCCAAGCATACCAAATTAGGTTTAAAAAAAAAACATGTGTAAGATGTGTGCAAGTTGATGACAGCTTTGAAAGGTCAAATCTCTCACTTGACTCCACAGGGTCCTCCTGAAGTTCAACATTGAGGACCATTCTTCTTTGATTTCCCAGCCTTTGAAGTACACAGGCCTCATTATACACTATTTTGCTATTCGGGGATCCATGTACGAGCAATGGCAGCCCCAGGAACCCTCTCAATCATTTTTTTTAATGTACAAACCTAAAGTCTGTATAACAAATCAAAGTCTATAAGATGATCAGGATCCAGATCACTATTGTAAAGTGGTTTTATACTGTGTGCTGTTCTAATAGAGAGTGTTCATTGCTTGCAGCATCTTGTTATTGCAAAGTTGATCATGACATAAGTTGATCACCACCATCGGCCCTCGGCGGTGGTGAAGCCTCGCGGCAGCGGCAGTGCCTCATGGGCCGACTCACAGTTGACGGTCGATGAGATTGTGGAGGACGGCCATTAGGGGGTGAAGAACAATGGAGGACCTGGTATGGGAGGACCACTGTTAGGGGGAGGGGAAGAACCATGGAGGACCCTACGTGGGGGGAGCATTTAATGTATTATTTAGTGCATGTTATTACTTTGAACATTATGAAATAATTTAATTGGGTGGGTATATTGGGGTACAAAGGTAAGTGTTCTAATGATATCTATATCTAATGTTTTCTGTGGGATGCCCATGCTCCTACACCTCAAGGGTAAAATGGACATCATATATTTTTAATGTCTGATCCTTTACAGGTGAATGATGCTGATATCTGGTGCTTGATTGATGTTTTCCATTCATGTTTGCTGATTGATGGATCTATTGAGTTTAGTTTATTGTCACGTGTATCGAGGTACAGTGAAAAAGTTTTGTTGCACACTAACCAGTCAGTGAAAAGACAATACATGATTACAATTGAGCCATCCACAGTGGCCAGATACATGATAAAGGGCATAACGTGAATAATGTTTAGTGCAAGATAAAGCCCAGTCAAGTCCAAATCTTTTATTATTACTGTTGTGATTTGTCAGTGCTTCATGAACATGAAAGTTACTTTAATAAGGTAAAAAGTAGGACTGAGACTTCCATAAGTTACTGTGTGGCCCTTAAGAACTAAATGCATGCAGTCACTCTGTTCAACAATATTAATGGTTGGAGATATAGACAGACTGACACCAAAAATTGCAGATGCATTACCTTAATAGTTTAAGAAATCTGGACTATTTAAATCTCTCTTTATCTATAATATTCTAATAAATCACTAGAACATAATCACACATGGATAAGAATAGGCCATTCAGTTCATCACACTAATTCTTCCACGACCATTACTCTCCCACCTGGCATCCAACTGCAGTTTTCAAAGCTCCAGTACCTCCATCTCCATTACCTTGCCTGGCACTTTGTTCCAAATGTTATTCATATTTTCATTAATGAAGTTCCTAGGAATAAAAGGACCACCTTTCTTTTTTGCTAATTTAAAAATTGTATCCTGGTCTTTCAAACGTGAATTACTTTGAGGAATATTCACTGTTTCCTTGATCTATGGCACTTAATATTTTATATTCCTCAATGATATTCACCATTAACAATTTTTTTCCCACTGGACAGTAAAAACTGAGCTTCTATGACTGCGTAACCAGTCACATTTTGTAATGTATCTCCCATATTCACAGTATATATATATTTTTTCTATTTCCATGCCATAATTTTTGGTAATAAAATCAGGAAATACTTGAAATACACAGCAGTATTTATATAATTGTGTTATTCTGTGATTTATTTTGTCTCTGTTATTCTTCTTTGACCTATCTTTTGAAAATATGGAAACTGATTTGCACAGCCATCTTGTTCAAGGGGCCTGTGAGATTATATGAGATTGAATAGCGATACAGGTTGAGCCTTTCATCCCAGAGTCCATTTGGTCACCTGTCACCTTCTGCTATCAGCGTTTACTACATAATCCTAGACAATCCTAGAGAGCATCAATGTACTTCTATTAAAACTACCACATTACCCTATATTAACTTAGAAATGACACCTAGAGGAAATAGGTTAAGCCCACACGTGGCTATTTGTCAATCTGTCTCCATAGGAATAAAAAGAGATGGCATGGTTTAAAATAGTTTCAGGCATAAAAAATTTCAGCACGAAATTGACACGAAAAATTGAAGCTGTTCACTTTGGAGCAAAGAATAGTTGAGAGGACATGTAAATGATCACGATGGATTAAGGTCGAAGATGTAGACAGAAGCTGCTTGTATTTGTAGATCATTTGAAGACTGGAGACCATAAAAGCAGACAATTGACGGCTCAATAATTAAAGTGAATTTACAGGTTGCCTCTGGGTTACGAAAGTCCAAGGCATGACTATCCCTACATATGAACAAGCTCCCATAATATAATTTAATTCAAAAGTCCAATGTAAGTGCAATTGTTCATTCCTACCAATGGCAGAACTATTTTCCTCTCTCTCCACTTTTTATAATTATTCTTTCTTATCAGTAATCAGTAAATAACCTGCTGGATTAATACAGTGGATTGAGCAGTATCTGGAGGTAACAGAATTGCAAATTTGTCTGATAGAGAACCTGAAAAAGCATTAGATCATAAGGAATAGTAGAATTAGGCCACTCGGCCCATCGTCTACTCTACCATTCAATTTTGGATGATCTATTTCTCCCATAACCTCTGACATCAGTACAAATCACAAATCTGTCCATCTCTTTCTGAAAAATATCCACTGGCTTGGCCTCCACAGCCTTCTGTGGCAAAGAATTTTGCAGATTCACCACCCTCTGACTAAATTTATCCTCAGCTCCTTCCGAAGAAAACGTCCTTTAATTCTGAGTTTATGACCACGGGTCCTAGACTCTCCCACCAGTGGAAACATCCTTTCCACATCCACTCTATCTAAGCCTTTAACTATTCTCTACTTTTCAATGAGGTCCCCCCTCATTCTTCTAAACTCCAGTGAGTACAGGACCAGTGCCGACAAACGCTCGTCATAGGTTAACCTACTCATTCCTGGCATTGAGAGTGGAGAGGGAAGATAGCTGGTATAATGAAGAGATCCTGTCAAAATCTTAATATTGTCATTCTTCCCCTTCCATTCTCAGTCCTGATGCAGTCTCCAACTGAAACATTGTTAATTCCCTTCCGCCAACAGATGCTCTGAGTTACTCCAGAAAGTTTATTACTTTAATTTGCGTCCCTGGTTTTTAACCCTTCAGCTAAGGGAAATGCACCCTTCCTATTTGATTTATTCCAGATCCGCATTATCTTATTTTCACCTCAATTAACTCTATCCTTAGCTTCTCTATAAGGAAAATAAACCTAAGCTTATCCTCACAGATAAAATGTCCAGTCCTGACAAAATCAACATTATTTTCTGAAGCTTTGCCAGAGGAATCAGTTCTATTCTGCAGCAGACCAGAACAGAAGGTAGCACTCAAGCAGTGGGATGCAAGCTGAATATGTCTTATTCATTATAATATTTCAATGTTTCATATAAACATCCCAATTCTCTAGATTCGAATGGGAGCTTCCTCTAAGAATAAAACAGTAGGAAAAATAGAAAAAGATGTTGCCAAAATGCATAGTTAAAATATGATTCCAACAGTAAAACTGATGGTGTTGAATGTATTGATTATATTGTATTTAAATATTGGAACATATTTCCAAATGAGATAATGGTTCAGATGTAATATTACAAATGTTAGAATGTAAAAATAAGCTGCAATTAACATTACAATTATTAACCATGTCATTGTATTATATGGCTTGCAAATAGTCGTTGAAAATAGCTAATTACAGCTTATGGCACCATGATAATTACTGTTGTTAGAAAATAGACATTAAAATTGTTTTTCAGCTGCTAGTTTGAAATGGGTGCATTATTATCTAACAATTGAAAGGTTAATGGAACATCTGTTGTCTGCCCGGTTGCTCTTAAACCGAGGGACAGACTGAGCCAGTTCATCAGGCAGTTAAATATCAACAACATCGCTCACAGTTTAGTTACTTATATAGCAGACCAGATAAGGATATCAGATATTCTTGCTCCACAGAATTAAATAAACAAAGTGGGTTTTACAAAATTCTGCATGTCACCATATTAACCATATAATAACCATATAACAATTACAGCACGGAAACAGGCCATCTCGACTCTTCTAGTCCGTGCCGAACACGTATTCTCCCCTAGTCCCATATACCTGTGTTCAGACCATAACCCTCCATTCCTTTCCCGTCCATATAACTATCTAATTTATTTTTAAATGATAAAAACGAACCTGCCTCCACCACCTTCACTGGAAGCTCATTCCACACAGCCACCACTCTCTGAGTAAAGAAGTTCCCCCTCATGTTACCCCTAAACTTCAGTCCCTCAATTCTCAAGTCATGTCCCCTTGTTTGAATCTTCCCTACTCTCAGTGGGAAAAGCTTATCCACGTCAACTCTGTCTATCCCCCTCATCATTTTAAAGACCTCTATCAAGTCCCCCCTTAACCTTCTGCGCTCCAAAGAATAAAGCCCTAACTTGTTCAAACTTTCTCTGTAACTTAGTTGCTGAAACCCAGGCAACATTCTAGTAAATCTCCTCTGTGTTCTCTCTATTTTGTTGACATCCTTCCTATAATTAGGCAACCAAAATTGTACACCATACTCCAGAATTGGCCTCACCAATGCCTTGTACAATTTTAACATTACATCCCAACTTCTATACTCAATGCTCTGATTTATAAAGGCCAGCACACCAAAAGCTTTATTTACCATTCCCAGATCCCTCTGTTCACCTGCATTCTTCAATTCCCTACCATTTACCATGTACGTCCTATTTTGATTAGTCCTGCCAAGATGTAGCACCTCACACTTATCAGCATTAAACTCCATCTGCCATCTTTCAGCCCACTCTTCCAACTAGCATAAATCTCTCTGTAGACTTTGAAAATCTACTTCATTATCCACAACCCCACCTATCTTAGTATCATCTGCATACTTACTAATCCAATTTACCACACCATCATCCAGATCATTGATGTGCATGACAAACAACATTGGACCCAACACAGATCCCTGTGGCACCCCGCTAGTCACTGGCCTCCAACCTGACAAACAACCATCCACCATTACTCTCTGGCATCTCCCATTCAGCCACAGTTGAATCCATCTTGCTACTCCACCATTAATACCCAACCATTGAACCTTCTTAACCAAACTTCCATGAGGAACCTTGTCAAAGGCCTTACTGAAGTCCATATATTCAACATCCACTGCATTACCCTCATCAATTTCCCGAGTAACCTCTTCAAAAAATTCAAGAATATTAGTCAAACGATGTCAGAAAGACTGGGATGAATATTCTGCCGCGTGAATTTAGAGAGCTCGGAAAAATGTTGAAAAGCAGGACCTCTAGGGTTGTTATCTCCGGTTTGCTTCCAGTTCCCCATGCTGGCGAGAGCAGGAACAGGGAGATATGGGACATGAACGTGTGGCTGAGGAACTGGTGCACGGGGCAGAGATTTAGATTCTTAGATCACTGGGATCTGTTTTGGGGTAAGGGCAGATTGCATCTTAACAGGTGTGGGATCAGCATTCTGGCAGGCAGGTTTGCCACTGCTACACGGGTGGCTTTAAACTGAATAAGGGGGGTGGGGTGTCGAATGGGATAGTGGAGGATGGAGTTAAATGGAAAGGGTTTCTTAAATGTGTGAGCGTAGAGACCGAGGGGTGTAAAATGAGGGTAGAAGCAATAGGTAGCAAGTTGAAAAGTAAAAGTGGCAGGCAGACAAAACCCGGGCAAAAAACAAAAGGGCCACTTTTCAACATAATTGTATAAGGAGTAACATTGTTGTAAAAACAAGCCTGAAGGCTTTGTGTCTCAATGCAAGGAGCATTCGTAATAAGGTGGATGAGTTGAATGTGCAGATAGCTATTAATGGCTATGATATAGTTGGGATCATGGAGACATGGCTCCAGTGTGACCAAGGCTGGGAGCTGAACATCCAGGGATATTCAATATTCAGGAGGGATAGAGAGAAAGGAAAAGGAGGTGGGGTAGCGTTACTGATTAGAGAGGGGATTAATGCAATGGAAAGGAAGGACATTAGTTTGGAGGATGTGGAATCGGTATGGGTAGAGCTGCGAAACACTAAGGGGCAGAAAACGCTGGTGGGTGTTGTGTACAGGCCACCTAACAGTAGTAGTGAAGTTGGAGATGGTATCAAACAGGAAATTAGAAATGCGTGCGACAAAGGCAAAACAGTTATAATGGGTGACTTCAATCTACATATAGATTGGGTGAATCAAATTGGCAGGGGTGCTGAGGAAGAGGATTTCTTGGAATGTATGCGGGATAGTTATCTAAATCAACATGTAGAGGAACCAACGAGAGAGCAGGCTATTTTAGACTGGGTATTGAGTAATGAGGAAGGGTTAGTTAGCAATCTTGTTGTACGTGCCCCCTTGGGCAAGAGCGACCATAATATGGTTGAGTTCTTCATTAGGATGGAGAGTGACATTGTTAATTCAGAAACAATGGTTCTGAACTTAAAGAAAGGTAACTTTGAGGGTATGAGACGTGAATTGGCCAAGATTGACTGGCAATTAATTCTAAAAGGGTTGACGGTGGATATGTAATGGAAGACATTTAAAGACTGCATGGATGAACTACAAAAATTGTTCATCCCAGTTTGGCAAAAGAATAAATCAGGGAAGGTAGTACATACGTGGATAACAAGGGAAATCAGGGACAGTATAATGCGAAGGATGATGCGTACTGGAGGACTGGGAGAAATTCAGAGACCAGCAGAGGAGGACAAAGGGCTTAATTAGGAAAGAAAAAATAGATTATGAAAGAAAACTGGCAGGGAACATAAAAACTGACTGCAAAAGTTTTTATAGATATGTGAAAAGAAAGAGATTAGTTAAAACAAATGTAGGTCCCTTGCAGTCAGAAACAGGTGAGTTGATCATGGGGAACAAGGACATGGCGGGCCAATTGAATAACTACTTTGGTTCCGTCTTCACTAAGGAAGACATAAATAATTTGCCGGAAATAGCAGGGGACCACGGGTCAAAGGAGTTGGAGGAATTGAGTGAAATCCAGGTTAGCCGGGAAGTGGTGTTGGGTAAATTGAATGGATTAAAGGCCGATAAATCCCCAGGGCCAGATAGGCTGCATCCCAGAGTACTTAAGGAAGTAGCTCCAGAAATAGTGGATGCATTCGTAATAATCTTTCAAAACTCTTTAGATTCTGGAGTAGTTCCTGAAGATTGGCGGGTAGCAAACGTAACCCCACTTTTTAAGAAGGGAGGGAGAGAGAAAACGGGGATTACAGACCAGTTAGTCTAACATCGGTAGTGGGGAAACTGCTAGAGTCAGTTATTAAAGATGGGATAGCAGCACATTTGGAAAGTGGTGAAATCATTGGACAAAGTCAGCATGGATTTACGAAAGGTAAATCATGTCTGACGAATTTTATAGAATTTTTCGAGGATGTAACTACTAGCATGGATGGGGAGAACCAGTGGATGTGGTGTATCTGGACTTCCAGAAGGATTTCGACAAGGTCCCACATAAGAGATTAGTATATAAACTTAAAGTTCACGGCATTGGGGGTTCAGTATTGATGTGGATAGAGAACTGGCTGGCAAACAGGAAGCAAAGAGTAGGAGTAAACGGGTCCTTTTCACAATGGCAGGCAGTGACTAGTGGGGTACCGCAAGGCTCAGTGTTGGGACCCCAGCTATTTACAATATATATTAATGATCTGGATGAGGGAATTGAATGCAATATCTCCAAGTTTGCGGATGACACTAAGCTGGGGGGCAGTGTTAGCTGTGAGGAGGATGCTAGGAGACTGCAAGGTGACTTGGATAGGCTGGGTGAGTGGGCAAATGTTTGGCAGATGCAGTATAATGTGGATAAATTTGAGGTTATCCATTTTGGTGGCAAAAACAGGAAAGCAGACTATTATCTAAATGGTGGCCGACTAGGAAAAGGGGAGATGCAGCGAGACCTGGATGTCATGGTACACCAGTCATTGAGAGTAGGCATGCAGGTGCAGCAGGCAGTGAAGAAAGCGAATGGTATGTTAGCTTTCATAGCAAAAGGATTTGAGTATAGGGGCAGGGAGGTTCTACTGCAGTTGTACAGGGTCTTGGTGAGACCACACCTGGAGTATTGCGTACAGTTTTGGTCTCCAAATCTGAGGAAGGACATTATTGCCATAGAGGGAGTGCAGAGAAGGTTCACCAGACTGATTCCTGGGATGTCAGGACTGTCTTATGAAGAAAGTCTGGATAGACTTGGTTTATACTCTCTAGAATTTAGGAGATTTGGAGGGGATCTTATAGAAATTACAAAATTCTTAAGGGGTTGGACAGGCTAGATGCAGGAAGATTGCTCCCGATGTTGGGGAAGTCCAGGACAAGGGGTCAGCTTAAGGATAAGGGGGAAATCCTTTAAAACCGAGATGAGAAGAACTTTTTTCACACAGAGAGTGGTGAGTCTCTGGAACTCTCTGCCGGAGAGGTAGTCGCGGCCAGTTCATTGGCTATATTTAAGAGGGAGTTAGATGTGGCCCTTGTGGCTAAGGGGATCAGAGGGTATGGAGAGAAGGCAGGTACGGGATACTGAGTTGGATGATCAGCCATGATCATATTGAATGACGGTGCAGGCTCAAAGGGCCGAATGGCCTACTCCTGCACCTAATTTCTATGTTTCTATGTTTCTAAACATGACCTTCCAGGCACAAATCCATGTTGACTGTTCCTAATCAGACCCTGTTTATCCAGATGCTTATATATATATTATATCTAAGTATCCTTTCCATTAATTTGCCCACCACTGACAGGTCTATAATTGCTAGGTTTACTCTTAGACCCCTTTTTAAGCAATGGAACAACATGCGCAGTACGCCAATCCTCCGGTACTATTCCCGTTTCAGATTCAGATTCAGATTCAATTTTAATTGTCATTGTCAGTGTACAGTACAGAGACAACGAAATGCATTGTTTCTAATGACATTTGAAATATTTCTGTCATAGCCCCTATTTATTATTTCCTTTCAACTGAACAGGGACATAAAGATTCTGTACTCTTTCACCTTTAAATGTATTCCATTTCTCTTCCACATCTTTCCCATAAAACAAACTATCCCAATTTACTCCTTTTAAATCCTTTTGCATCTCCTCAAAGTTAGCCTTTCTCCAATGAAAAATCTCAACCCTAGGTCCAGTTCTGACTCTCTCCATAATTATATTGAAACTAATGGTATTGTGATCACTGGTCCCAAACTGTTCCCTAACGCATACCTCTGCCACCTGACCCGTCTCATTTCCTAACAGGAGGTCCAGTACCGCCCCTTCTCTAGTAGGTACTTCTATGTATTGCTGCAAAAAACTATCCTGCACACATTTTACAAACTCCAACCCATCCAGCCCATTTACAGAATGTGTTTCCCAGTCAATGTGTGGAAAATTGAAATCTCCCACAATCACTACCTTGTGCTTACTACTAATATCTGCAATCTCCTTACATATTTGCTCTTCCAATTCTCGCTCCCCATTAGGCAGTCTATAATACACCCCTATAAGTGTTGCTACCCCTTTCCCATTTCTCAGTTCCACCCAAATAGCCTCCCTAGACGAGCCCTCTAATCTATCCTGCCAAAGCACTGCATATTAGCTTCTATTCCAGAATTGTACATAAATAATTAAATTTAAATTCACAGTCAACAAGGCAGGTTCCAGATTACTAGTATTGGAACATTAGCAATAAGCTATCATACCCTGTCTCATGTCAAAGATTTGTGCCTGACATTCTTTAATTAAGATGCTGGTCGCTGTTCACTCTCATTTCAGAAAAACACAATCCCATCTACATGCTTGAACTCATCAGAAAATAATATGTAAACATCTCAACTTCACTTTGCCCCAAGCTCCAATGATTTAATCATCAGATGAAAAATGGGAAAATGTTGCAGGTGCTATGCATATGAGATAAAATCAGAAAATACTCAGAGACTCAATGGAGCGAGTTGGAATATTTATGAAAGAGTAAATTGTGTTTAATACAGGGTTTCGATAAAACATCAGTGCATTCTAATATATAGCTTACATTCTGTTCCCATTTTTTTCTTGCATGTTGACTGTGTAGCATGTGTTTCTCTCACATTTAAAACTGTGCTTAAACTATTCACATTTCACACTGCAAACCGATAAATGTTTTGCATCTACACATATTATCCCGAACCAATCCATAAACTGTAACACCTGCATTGCATTTTTGAACATGAATAAGTTTGTTTCTATTCTGTGTTCCAATCTGTTGGAAGCAGATCAAAGCAAACAATTGACGGTATGTAGTGAATTTACAGGTTGTGTCTGGGTTACGAAAGCCCAAGCTACGATCATCCCTACATATGAACATGTCCCATAATATCATTAAATTCAAAAGTCCGATGTAAGTACAATTGGACATTTCTACAAAAAGCAGAATTATTTTCCCCTCTCTCCGCTTTTAGTGATTACTAGACTAAATGGGACCCATTGCGTCCCTGTCACACAGGAAGCTTGGTCCCCCAATGCTATTCCACCACTCACCCATACCCCCAACTGCACAGGCGCAGCTCATTTCCCCTCATCCCTAGCACTCTCTCTCCCTCCTCCACCCTCCCTCTTCTTTCCTCTCTACTCCAACCCTCCCCCAATCCCTCCCTCACCTCTCTCTTCCTCTCCTTTTCCCTACCCTCAGTCACCCTCTCCCTCCCTCTTCCTATGCCTCTATCCTCCATCTAGAAACATAGACATAGACGTCTCCCCCACTCCTCACCCCCTATCCCCCCACTATCCCTCTTCACCTCCCCACTGCCCTCCTCTCCCTCTATTCCCCACTCCCTACCTCCCCCAATTCCCCCTCCTCTATTCCCCCCTCCTCTTCCTCTATTCCCCCTCTTACCCCATTCTCCCTTCTCACCTCTGCCCTCTTCTTTTCCTTCTCCTCCTCCCCTCTCCAAATCCATCCCTCACTCCCTCACTCTCCTTTCCCCTACCCTCAGTTACTCCCTCCCTCCATGAATCCTCTCTCCGCCCTACTCCCCTCATCTCCCTCTATTCCCTCTTCTTCCCCACTCTGCCTCCCCAGAATCTTGAGGGTGCTGCTCCACTCCCTTCTTGCGTGCCCCGGAGAAGCATCAGCCATCGGCGCCCTCAGAGCCAGGCCTCGGTTCGGCCAGGAAGCACCAGCAGCTACGGCCGCGCCGGCATGTGGACGTGAAGGGGATGGGGGAGAGCAGAGAAATGATGGAGGAAGAGCCATGGGGGAGATGGGGGTATCAAGGGGGAGAGGGCAGGAGCCACGAGGGGGACCAGAGGGGAAAGGGGTGGAGCTGCAGGGCATTGCGATGGTGGTGTGTTTGGGACTCACAGTGGGTGCTGGATGCTCTCCTCCGCCGGGACCAGATTCGCTGTTTTCCGTTTGGCGACATTGCCGCTCTGCTGGGCTGCTGCTTGGGGCGGGGCTGCTGCGAGTCCTTCCGAAAGTCCGGTTGGAAACCTCCGCCGGCTTTCCTCTGCTCCAATAAAGACACGATGGCGCAGTAAGGGGTAGACCGTCCCAGGGAGTGACAGGGGAAAAGACGTAACCCACGTGGCGCTGGAAAGCAGGAAAAGAGATTGATCTGCGCACACACGTTTTTTAAGATATTTAAACCTCGCAAACTTTGTCGACATTCAACTGATCGGAAGAAAACTTGGTGGACTCGGAGAATAGGAGAACGGTGAGTGGACTGGAAAAAAAAATCATAGTGCTATCGCGAGCCATTTTTGCGCTAATAGAATGACCGCCTAACCGGAAGATAACAAGGTCAGAGCTTTAATTATGTATGGATTATTTCTTATCATTCTTCAGAGCTTTTGATGTCATTCATCACAATATTATGAAGTTATGGTTACCATGTCATTTGATTTTTGTGTATTTTCGAACTTAGGTCCAAAATAGACATGGATGTCTGTAGAAACGGAACCCTCTAGTTACCTGTAGCATTCCAGTGAAAGAAATAAAGTGGAAGAGAGTTCCAACAAAATGTTTGTCCTTAACTAAGTTTCAGTTATGGCAATGTAATCAGGTTTCATTGATAGTGGAATAAACCAATCAACTCAAAACTGTCTTGGTTTTTCACAATATTCAGGCATTAAATAACATTATCAGTTTAGATTCTAGTTATCTATTTATTTGGTGCTTTTGCAAGATACAGACTCAGAAGTGGGTTAACCTCTGCTGATATAGCAATGATAGATAAAATATGATCCAACCAATTCCAGCAAAAAAAATAGTGGAAGAGACAATAGAATGAATAGGGAAATGCTGGATGAGGCCTAAAAGGGTACGGTTGTGGTGGACATGCTCAAATAACATAAGCAATATTCCGAGTTTAATAGCACATACATGGATGTGGTGTTTGAGCAGAAATTTCAAAGAAAGCCATGTGGCTTGGAGGCACGGTTTTATGAATTGAATGACGTACATTTCAGAGTTAGTAATGCTTCTGACCCATTTGAACCTTATGGTTCTGTTGATATTAATAAAGAACCAATCTAAGGTATGCAGATGCAATTTGTGCAATTGATTGAGAATTGCCAGGTGATTTTTCAGAAAGAATTTAATCAGCAGTTGCATTGATGACTACAATGATGTAGGGACCTTGAATTAAATGTGATTTGGTAACAATGATATTGAATTCAATAGGTTGTAGATTTTATACAGAAAATAACTTTTGAAGAACATGGCAATTACCTCAATATTTGTTCATGTCTGTCATATCGTATTAGGGGTAAGGTGCTGTCATGGATAGAAAATAGGTTGGCAGACAGGAAACAAAGAGTAGGGATTAACGGGTCCCTTTCAGAGTGGCAGGCAGTGACTAGTGGGGTACCACAAGGCTGGGACCACAGCTAGTTACAATATATATTAATGATTTAGATGAAGGGATTAAAAGTAACATTAGCAAATTTGCAAATGACACAAAGCTTGGTGGCAGTGAGAACTGAGAGGAGGATGCTATTAGTTTGCAGGGTGACTTGGACAGGTTGGGTGAGTTGGCAGATGCATGGCAGATGCAGTTTAATGTGGATAAATGAGAGGTTATCCACTTTGGTGACAAAAACAGGAAGACAGATTATTATCTAAATGGTGTCAAGTTGGGAAAAGGGGCAGTACCATGGTATCTCGGGGTCCTTGTTCATCAGTCACTGAAAGTAAGCATGCAGGTACAGCAGGCAGTGAAGAAAGCGAATGGCATGTTGGTGTTCATAACAAGAGGAGTTGAGTATAGGAGCAAAGAGGTCCATCTGCAGTTGTACAGGGACCATTTTGTGTATGTTTGTGTATGTGTGTGGGGGGCGGGGGGGGGGGGGGGGGGATGGGGTGGGGGGGGGGAAACGTTTTAAAAATCTATCCCCTGCACGGAGAACCCAACCTTTTCCCTGTCGGGTCTCTGTGTCGTTGGGGCCTAGCAACGTGGAGCAGCCTCCAGCAGGAACGACCTGGGGGCTCCAGTCACGGAGCTTACCGCAGGTCTGGTAGACGGTAACATCGGGAGCCCGTGGGTCCCTGCTGGGAGGCTGCTTTTCGGGGTTTCTGCAGCGGCGACTTCTCCCGCCCGTGTCGCGGGGTCGAGGAGTATCTGGAGCGGGGCCTGACATCGCCCGTCGTGGCTTGGAATGGCTGCAGGACTTTGCTAGCGCCCGCTGGGGGCTCCAACAACAAGACCCGGCGCGCGGCCTTGCATCACCCGGCGTGGCTTTAATGGCCGCGGGACAATTGCCATTGCCCGCCGGGGGCTTTGACTTTGACATCGGGAGGGGAATGGGGAGTGCAGGGGAGAGATACATTTTTTGCCTTCCATCACAGCGAGGAGGAGATGCGCTGTGATGGATGTCTGTGTAAATTGTGTTGTGTCTTGGGTCTTTTTTTCTTGTATGTATGACTGCAGAAACAACATTTCATTTGAGCTTCTATGAGGTTCAAGTGACAAATAAATTGTATTGTGCGTGTGTATTGTGTAAGTGAGACCACACCTGGAGTATTGTGTGCAGTTTTGGTCTCCAAATTTGAGAAAGGACATTCTTGCTATTGAGGGAGTGCAGCATAGGTTCACAAGGTTAATTCCTGGGATGGCGGGACTGTCATATGCTGATAGAATGGAGCAGCTGGTCTGTCTACTCTGGAATTTAGGATGAGAGGGATTCTTATTGAAACATATAAGATTATTAATGGTTTGGACATGGAAGAGGCAGAAAACATGCTCCCAATGTTGGTGGAATCCAGAACCAGGGGCCACAGTTTAAGAATAAGTGGTAAACCATTTAAAACAGAGATGAGGACAGATTTTTTTCACACAGACAGAGTCTGTGGGATTCTCTGCCTCAGAGGACAGTGGATGCCGGTTCTCTGGATGCTTTAAAGAGAGAGCTAAATAGAGCTCTTAAAGATAGCGGAGTCAAGAGCTATGGGGAGAAGGCAGGTACGGGGTACTGATTGTAGACTGATAGATTCACCAGACTGATTCCTGGGATGTCAGGACTTTCATATGAAGAAAGACTGGATAGACTCAGTTTGTACTCGCTAGAATTTAGAAGATTGAGGGGGGATCTTATAGAAACTTACAAAATTCTTAAGGGGTTGGACAGGCTAGATGCAGGAAGATTGTTCCCGATGTTGGGGAAGTCCAGAACATGGGGTCACAGTTTAAGGATAAGGGGGAAATCTTTTAGGACCGAGATGAGGAAAACTTTTTTCACACAGAGAGTGGTGAATCTCTGGAATTCTATTCCGCAGAAGGTAGTTGAGGCCAGTTCATTGGCTACATTTAAGAGGGAGTTAGATGTGGCCCTTGTGGCTAAAGGGATCAGGGGGTATGGAGAGAAGGCAGGTACAGGACACTGAGTTGGATGATCAGCCATGATCACACTGAATGGTGTTGTTGGCCCGAAGGGTCAACTGGCCTACCCCTGCACCTATTGTCTATTGTCTATATTTAGGAAGAAGATCAAAAATCAATGTTCTGCAGATTAAGGATGATTTATGTTTTCTCTGCTGCTTTTATGGTACTCCAGGAGCGAAGGAAAATATTATTGTGTGAATTATTTTCTCCCTACCATTAATAGAGTGTACATAATTTACATTGTGCAGTGGCATGATAGAGACAAATCTCCTTTGACATTAACCCTTCTTCAGTGCATGCAAAAGGACTCATGCCTTCTTTGATGTATGAACAGAAAATATTTATGATTCTTAACCATCTGCTGCAGATGATCCTCCCTGTGATGTGTATGAATTTTAAATCAGAATTTGCAATTGTGCTCCAGCAATTTAACAGTAAGATCAAAACACCTCAGAAGCCATGCAGCATGTTTCTACTTAATAAATGTCAAAACGTTATATCACTCACAGTGCCTCAGATAAATCTTTCTCGTAGAACAGAAATTAATTGATAAATGAAAGTTTTTTTTAAATGGGCAAATGCAGTGAAAGTATTTTACAGTCATTGCATATTGTTGATGACATTATTAGGCATTTCTTTAATCATGCAGAATGATTAAGGAAACATATTTGCACTCCACAATTATCAAAGGACTGATCTTGAATTGAATTGAATTGAATTGAATTGAATTGAATTGAATTGAATTGAATTGAATTGAATCCTTTATTTGTCATTCAGACCTTTTGGTCTGAACGAAATGTCATTGCCTCCAGCCATACATGTAATAATAAACAACACACAATAAACACAAATTAACATCCACCACAGTGAGTTCACCAAGCACCTCCTCACTGTAATGGAGGCAAAAGTCTTAGGGTTGCTGTCTCTTCCCTCCTCTTCTCCTTCTGCGCTGAGACGATACCCCACCGGGCGATGGTATGTCAGTCCCGCGGTTCAAGCTCCGCGGCCCAGGGGGTGGTCGAAGCTGCCGCCCTCCAGTCCAGCGGACGCAGTTGTTGCCACGGGAGCTCCGGAAAACAGGCAAGATAACTTCGGAGTGGCAGTGCAGCTCTGGCTGCAGCGGCTAATCGGCAGTCCTGTTTGTTTTGTGTTTTTTGTGTTGTTTATTTTGTTTTGGTTAGTCTAGTTTTTGGTTTTTGTTTTGTGGGGGGGGGGGGGGGGGGGGGGGGGGGTTGAAACGGGGTTTGCAGTCTCTCCCTGCAGGGGAATGCGACCTTTTTGTCGTATTCCCCTTCTCTGCCTCCGTCTGCGCTGAGGCCTAATGGAGCTGACGACGTCGAGGCTCCGGAGGCAGAGCCCGTCAGGACTCGCCCTGAGCTCGCTCCCATGAGCGTGGTCCGGCTCAGGGCTGGAAGAGGTTGGGACGTTCCCGTGGGGGCGGCCAGCCCGAGGGTGGAACGAGGCTCCCGTCGGAGCGGCCGAGCTCGGGGAGGTGTGGCGCTCGTAGCCCGAGGGAGGTTCGGCGCACATGTCGGGGCGGCCCGGCCCGGGGAAGAAGCGACGCCCAAGTCGGGGCAGCCCGGACAGAGGGAGAAGCGACGCCCATGTCAGGGCGGCCCGGTCCGGGGGAGGTTCGGCGCCCATGTCGGGGCGGCCCAGCCCGAGGCTGAAGACGGTGCGGTACTCACGTGAGGGTGGCTGGGACGGTGTTCTGGCGGTGGTGGCCTGAGTCCGGGGTTCGGCCGCGGGCCAGCGGCTGCGTCTGCAGGACTGGTGGACGGCAGCTTCAACCACCCTGGGCCGCAGTGTTTGAGCCGCGGGATTGATTTATAACATCACCCGGGGGGTATCGCCTCAGCGCAGAGGGAGAAGAGGAGGGAAGAGACTGCAGACCTAAGACTTTTGCCTCCATCACAGTGAGGAGATGCTGGGTGGACTCACTGTGGTGGATGTTAGTATGTGTTTATTGTTGTTTTTATTGTATTATATGTATGACTGCTGCAATTTCGTTCAGACTTCGGTGTGAATGACAATAAAGGCTATCTATCTATCTATCAACCTGTGACCCGCGAGCTCCCGACGATGTCATCCACTGGCCCGCGGCCGAGCCCCGGATTCAGGTCACCGCCGCCAGAGCGCCGCATCAGCCGCCGGAGCACCGTCTCTGCCCCGCACCGGGCCTCCCACACGGGAGCGTCTCAGCCCTCCACCGGGCTGCCCCCACGGGAGCGCCTTCCAGCCGGGAGCCGGGCCGTCCTCATGGGAGCACCTTCCAGCCGGGAGCTGGGCCGCCCACACGGGAGCGCCTTCCAGCCCCACACCAGGCCGCTCTCATGGGAGCGTCTCAGCGCCACACCGTGCCGCCCACATGGGAGCGCCTTCGAGCCGGGAGCCGGGCCGCCCTCGCAGGAGTGTCTCAGCCCCGCACCGTCCACCCTCACCAGAGCGCCGAGTTGAGCCGCTGCCCGAACGCCGCCGCAGCTCGAAGACGGCCAGCTGGTAAGTCCTGGCTGGTTCTACCTCCAGATCCTCGAGGTTGGTCGCAGGTTGCAGTTTGCTGGTCGCAGGTTGGAGGCTGCCAGCTCCGCCATTAGGCCTCAGCTCAGATGGGGGGAGAGAAGGGGGATACGACAAGAAAGTCGCATTCCCCCGAAGGGAGAGACAGAAGGCCCTGTTTCCTGTAAGCTGCCCAAGCAAAATATGAGATGCTGTTCCTCACTCTGACAATGGAGGAAACCAAGGACAAAATGTCTGTGTAGGAATGGGAAGGAGAATTAAAGTGTCCAGCAACATTATAATACTATATTAGGTTGGTTCACGCAGGCTGAGCGAAGATGTTCTGCGAAATGATCGCCCAGTCTGTGTTTGGCCTCGCCGATGTATAAGAGTCCACATCTTAAGGAGGTGCAATCGAACCTTTGCCTAACCTGAAAGGACTGTTGGGGTCCCAGGACATAGTTGAGGTGTTAATATTGGCAAAATTAAAGACACCATTAAATGGAGGATCCCTGCACTTGTCAGAATTGCTTAACACTTGTCAGCTGAACTTTACAGGCTTTGAATGGCGCCAGCCAATCTAGGCTCAGACTGGTATGCAGGATGGTGAGGGGTCCAGGTTTTCTCCTTTTTTCTCCTAAATTGATAAAATGTATAGCAGTTTTGCAAACAAGCCCTAAATGCATCATTTCGATTGGATCGCTGCAAAAGCATTGTAAATATTATAATGTCGCAAGATGGACATCCTGTTAATCGATGATTGGTCGAACTGTTGAGCCTTGGAGAAACTGTTTGAATCTCAGGGCACATGTTCAAATGTTTATTCTTGTTTGCTTCCTTCTAGAACTTTTTTTCAAACACATTGTATTAGTTATCATATTATTGTGTTAGGGAAATGTCTATCATATACCGTGTTTTATCAATATCTGTTATTGGACTGTAATGACACCACCCCTATGTGGTTCGGCCCCTTAAGGTTTGGGGACGTATAAAAGACCGCTCCCACGAGGTCCTGTGTCGATCTTCTGGGAGAACCCTTAGAACTGCGTGACCTTCTGGTCTGTCTCTGCTTGAGCGAGGCTAAGAGGGCTTGATCAGGCAGATAGGAGTATCGAACCGCGGTGGTTCGGTATAGTAGTGGAACTGTAATTGTGTTTTGTCAAAATAAAATTTAGATGAGCAAGTGCTTGACTCAGTGATTTTTGACTGAAACGAGACTGGGGGGGCAAGCTTAGAAAGAGCTATTTACAGAGCGAGGTGGTATATAGCGGCAGGTGTTGCATCTTCTGAGGTTGCAGGGGAAGGTGTCTGGGGAGGGGGTGGTTTGGGTGGGAAGGGATGAGTTAACCAGCATCTTGCAGAGGGAATGGTCTCTGTGGAAGGCGGAAAGGGGTGGAGATGGGAAAATGTGGCTAGTCGTGGGATCCCGTTGGAGGTGGCGGAAATTTCAGAGGATTATGTGTTGTATTCAATGGCTGATGGGGTAGAAGGTAAGAACTAGGGGGACTCTGTCTTTGTTGCTCCCCCCCTCCCCCTCGTCGCAACAGATTGTTAGATTGAGGCTAAATGCAAATTGGAATAACAGCATCTCATATTTTGCTTGGGCACCTTACAGCCCAGTGTATGAATATCGATTTCTCTCAATAGACAATAGATGCAGGAGTAGGACATTCGGCCCTTCGAGCCAGCAACATTCAATGTGATCATGGCTGATCATCCACAATCAGTACCCTGCCTTCTTCCCATATCCCCTGACTGCTATCGTTAAGAGCCCGATCTAGCTCTCTCTTAAAAGTATCCAGAGAACCGGCATCCACTGCCCACTAAGGCAGAGAATTCAAGACTCACAACTCTCTGTGTGAAAAAGTGTTTCCTCATCTCCGTTCAAAATGGCTTACCCCTTATTCTTAATCTGTGTCCCCTGGTTCTGGACTCCCCCAACATCGGGAACATGTTTCCTGCCTCTAGTGTGTCCAAACCCTTAATAATCATATGTTTCAATAAGATACCCTCTCATCCTTCTAAATTCCAGATTATACAAGCCCAGCCACTCCATTCTCTCAGCATATGACAATCCCACTATCCTGAGAATAGTAAGATTAAACGAGAACTTCCCAGTTTGAAGTTTGATCGTTATTTTATAAGGAGTAACGTTGAGGGAATACGTGAAGAACCCCGCCAGGACGCATGCATGTCATTCTTCAAAGCAGCGGTGTGAAATCACAGATAACTGTAATGACTAAACATAGTAAGATTAGAGAAGAGATACCAGTTGAGTATATGATCAAGGGTGGGAGCGGAGGGCACGTATTCCCTCGTTACTCCTCATAAAATAACGATCAAACTTCAAACTGGTAAGTTCTCGTTTAATCTTACTATTTTACTTCGGAGTCACGTGAGTGACTACATGAAGATTTTAAAGCTCTGTGATTTCATGCCGTGGAAACGTGTCCATGCATCACATCTGCCTTGATTATGGGGAGAATAGTGTTAACATTATTAGATATCAATACGATATTGAAACGACAAAAAATTTATTAACACCAAATCATAGCCCCTATTTATGGGGTAAAATCATATTACAGAACTTAAAAGTGTTTCTGCAAATGTTCCTGTTTCAATGACTGGTTTATTATAAAATCGTTGGAAAGTTCTCTCCATTGACCATCCTGCTGTCTTGAGGATTTGGTCCATTGGAACATCCAACTGCATTGCTGCTGATGTAGCTGCAGCCCTGGTGGAGTGAGATTAAAAAATGTTAGTGTCTACTCCAGCCTTTATTAGGACCTGTTTTAGCCATCTTGAGATGGTCTGGACTGCCACTTTTTTTATGTGGCTGTTTGTAGCTGATTAATAGTGCCATTTCTTTGCCTCTGATGATCCTTGTATATTCCATATATAATAGTAAGTGAGTTACAATACAGAGACGATCATCCATCGGTTAGGTCCTGAAATCTATTTTTAGCCCCGCTGACCCCTGTCTGTTCTGTTTGACTAATTCATGGATATGAAAAGTCAAATTCCCAGCTGAAATAGTCAAGTTGTCCAACCTTAGCTTTTGTAGCGACTGGACCCTTTGTGCCGTGACCAAGGCCATCAGCATGACCGTTTTCATTGTTAGTTTCTGTAGGGACAGAGCTGTAGGTGGAGACCAGTTTCTTAACACGGTCAGTACAATGCTCACATCCCAAATTTTGTTCTTGGGGGATTAGTATTGAAAATGCCCCTCATGAGTTTGGTTACCAGGGGATGTGTCCCTACAGAATGCCGCTCTATTCTTTGCCACAGGTATGTTGACAGAGCACTTCTGGCACAGTTGATGGCACTATAGCTGAGCCCCTCATCGTAATGGAGGCTTGCCAGAAATTCCAGAACAGACGGGATGTTGATTGATCTGTGGTTGAGGTTATTGTTGTGACAGTACTTCCCCCATTTCTTGATGCACACCAAGTACTGTTTTTTGGTGGACTGTCTGTGGGCTGATGCAATCATACCCATTGTTCGGTCCGTCAGTCCCAGGTGTTGTAGAGGTGCTTTCAAACTCTACAAATTAATAGGTTTGTATAATTATGACATGGGTGACTTTCCTTTGTTACTGGATGGACCAGTAAATTAAGTCTATGATGGATGGTGATGCATGGTTCTAATACCATGTCTAGTATCACCGGGAACCATGGTTGAATAGGCCAATCAGGTACTATCAAAATACCAGACGCAGAGTCTTGCTGTATTTTCCTTAATAACCGACTGATGAGGCAGAAAGGAGGGAATGCATAAATAAACAATTTCCCCCAATGCAGCAAAAATGCATCTGTTGCCGCTGCCGCAGGGTCTGGTTCCCATGAAACATAATTTGATAACTGGTGATTGAGCCTGGATGCGAAAAGATCGATATCTGGTGTTCCATACCATGCTGTAATTTCAGCAAATACATTTTTATCCAACATCCATTCAGTGTTTTCATTGAATTTGCGTGACCTGGTGTCTGCCACTAAATTTAGTTTACCTGGTAAGTAGGTAGCTGATATCCAAATATCTCTCTGGATACACCATTGCCAAATTGTGTTGGCCAGATTGTCACATGATGTCGATTTGTTTCCACCCATATGGTTGATATATGCTACCACGGTGGTGTTGTCAATTTGTAGTCTAACATGCTGGTGATTTAACCCAGAACAATATGACTTAAGGCCATGGAATGCACTTAACATTTCCAGGTAGTTTATGCCCAGTGTTTGTAATAATGATGCCTCCTGTGCATTCCATCTCCCTCCACAGCTGGAGATGGAATTGGTAGCACCCCAACCAAGTGCACTGGCATCAGTTTGTAGTACCATAGACGGGTTGCTGATAATTATTGGATTGGAACAATACCTGATGTTATGTTCCCACCATTTTAGTTCCATTATGGCCTCTGTTGGTAGCTTCATTGGTCTGTCAAAATGGCCACCATTAATTTTGAGCGCTCTTATGTTTGCTCTCTGTAAATTTCGATAGTGTAAAGGTCCGAATTGTGTGGCTGGAAATGCAGCCACTATCTTCCCAATTATTCTAGCTACCAGTCTAATGGATGGTTTGGTGATGTCAATGATTTTGCTACAAGCCTCTATTAAGGCTGTAACCTTTTCTTTCGGCAAAGTCACTGACATGAGAACTGAGTTAATGGTGAACCCCAGATAATCCATTTTTGTTAAAGGCGTTAATTTAAACTGGATGGATGATAAACCCCAGATTTTCAAATAATTGTTTTGTGGCTGTTACCATTTGTTTAGCCAATTCCAAAGTTTTGCCAACAATAAGTATGTCATCTAGATATGCCATTACCATGTGTTTTTGTTTCCGCAGTAACGCTAGGTCTGGTTTCAAAATTTTTGTGAACAGCCTGGGGCTGATGTTAGTGCATTAGGTAGTGCCATGTATTGCCAGCGCTGACGCATCCAGTTGAATTTTAAATAACATCTGTGGTCACCTCTTATGGGTACTGTATAGTAAGCATCTTTTAAATCGTAGCTTGCCATGTAGTAGCCTTCGGAAATCAATTGCTTAGTAGTAACAAAGGTTTCCATCTTGAAATGAATATATTGTACAAAGGTATTCAAATTAGTCAAATCGATGATGATGCGGCAACCACCATCTTTCTTGTTTTTTATAAAGATGTTGGACACGAATTCCTGTGATTCATGTTGGGTTTTCTCAATCACTCCTTTTTTATATAGCTGCTGTAGTTCAGCATGTACTTTAGTTTTTTCTATGCTTGTGAGCACGAACATTCGGTTCGGTACATGCTGAACTGGAGGGTTATGTTTTTGTATAAATTCTATGGTATAACCCTGGATACTGCTTAGAATATAAGTGTCGGTAGTTAACTTATTCCATGCATCCAAATAATATTGTAATCTCCCACCAACTTCCATGCTCCCTTTAATTCTTAAGGAACCAGACCCACCTACCTCCATGGTTACCAGTGGTAGGTGTGTTACTTCTTCGGCATCCTCCGTGGACGTTGAGGTGCCGTTGTCTGGGTCTGTAGTTGGGTTGGTGTTGAGGGCTTGCGCATTTTCCAGGAAGGTCGGTCTGGGCCATGGCCTAAAAAAGACCGATGTTGGGTGTTCCTGGTTTTTGCGCTTTCTCCAGTTTGTCTTGGCCGACTGGTGGGTGCGTAGGGGTGAAGTTATTGGCCGTAGTAGTTTTTGGATGCTGCTTTTATGAGCCCCAGGGTTTTCGCCTCTTCGTCAAGTTCTTTGACTTGTTTTGATAAATCCCCTCCAAATAGTAGTATTGATGGTTTGGAGGTTCCAGGTTTGCAGAGGCCTGCAAATTTGGGGTCTAAAGCTGGTTGGATAGCACTTTTCCTAATATTGTTTAACTGGTATTCTGAGTTGCAGACTAAAGCCAGTGCATCATGGTGGTCTTGAGTCATGTTTTGCTCATTCAATGTGTGGGCAAAAGCCATAATTCCTGCTGTTAGGACTTTTAGGACTTTCTGTATTTTTAAGTCCCTGGTTCTAATTGATGCCCCGACATGTTTCCAGATGCAGTGGTTTACACTGGGAACATTTAGCGACTTGCAGTTCCCTGGCCAGAATTGACCCTCCGTGCTCCCCTCTGATGAGGGAGAAACACTGTGCAGCCCCACAAGAGGTACTGCTGTGGGGCTTACTAACTGCCCATTGTGGCTAACCTCCATCTCCCGGAGCCTGCCACTTTGGAGTATTTCCTCCAGCAGCCGCTCCAACTGGCCCTTATGCTCTCGGGCATAGGCCACTCGCGGCAGCTCCTGATCCTGCAGCCGCTCCAACCAGCTCCAATGCTCACGGGCATTGGCCGCTCGCGGCTGCTCCTGTTCCCCCAGCCACTCCAACCGGCCCCAATGCTCACGGGCAATGGCCGCTCACGGCTGTTCCTGATCCCGCAGCCACTCCAACCGTCTCCAATGCTCACGGGTACTGGCCGTCACGGCTGCTCTTGTTCCCCGCTCTCCACCACTCCAACCGGCTCCAATGCACACGGGCACTGGCCGCTCGCGGCTGCTCCTGAAGCCGCTCCAACCAGCCCCAATGCTTACGGGCACTGGCCGCTCGCGGCTATTCAGAGTCGGACTCATCGGAGTCAACAACTCTGTTAGTTTTTTGCTTCGCTCTACCGCCCGGCCGTGGCCAGTGCGGGAGCGAAGTCGGGCACAGCTGTTCCCATTACGGGAGATTGGCGTGCCGTTGGCTGCTGCTGCCGGCTGCCCGCAACTCCGCGGTTCTCCCCCGCCAGCCTCCGTGGATCTGGTCCATCTCTCCACCTGTAAGGTAAGTGGAAGGAATGCAGAGTCTCCTTACCTGCTGTTCCCGGCTTTCAAATTCTGCCGCTAAGGGTTCCCCCTGCTGTGACTCGTTGCAATGCGTGTAGCGATATGGCACGCATGCGTCCTGGCGGGGTTCTTCACGTATTCACTCACGTGACTCCGAAGTAAAATTAACCTTGTGAACCTACACTGCACCCTCAATAGCAAGAATGTCCATCCTCAAATTTGGAGACCAAAACTGCACACAATACGTTCAGCGTTGAATTCTCCCAATTTTGCTAGCCCTTGCTGTCTCCTCCCCTTCCTTAACCCTCGGGCTCCTCCTCCTCCCCTTTTTCCTTCCTTCTCCCCCCCACCCCCCATCAGTCTGAAGAAGGGTTTTGGCCCGAAACGTCGCCTATTTCCTTCGCTCCATAGATGCTGCTGCACCCGCTGAGTTTCTCCAGCAATTTTGTGTGCCTTCGTTAATCCCTTCTCTTTGTTTCCTGTCTGCCAACCAATTTTATATCCATGTCAGCACTCTACCCCCAATACCATGCACCCTAATTTTGCCCACTAATCTCCTAGGTGGGACCTTATCAAATGCTTTCTGAAAGTCCAGGTACACTACATCCACTGGTTCTCCCTTGTCCATTTTCCTAGTTACATCCTCAAAAATTTCCAGAAGATTAGTCAAGCATGATTTCCCATTCGTAAATACATGCTGACTTGGATCGATCCTGTTACTGCTATCCAAATGTGCTGCGATTTCATCATTTAAGATTGACTCTAGCATCTTCCCCATCACCGGTCAAGCTAACTGGTCTGTAATTCCCTGTTTTTTCTCTCACGCCTTTCTTAAAAAGTGGGATAACGTTACCTACCCTCCAAACCACAGGAACTGATCCTGAATCTATAGAACATTGGAAAATTGTTTGTGCCCTCTTTAGTGAAGATGGATCCAAAGTATCTGTTCAACTCATCTGCCACTTCCTTGTTCCCCATAATGAATTTACCCTTTTCAGTCTTCAAAGGTCCAACTTTGGTCTTGATAATTTTTTTCCTCTTCACATACCTATAGAAGCTTTTACTATCTTCCTTTATATTCTTGCCTAGCTTACCTTCGTACCTCATCTTTTCTCCCCGTATTGCCTTTTTAGTTATCTTCTGTTGGTCTTTAAACATTACCCAATCCTCTGGCTTCCCACTCATCTTTGCTCTGTTGTATTTCTTCTCTTTTATTTTTATACTGTCCCTGACTTCCGTTGTCAGTCACGGTCGCCCCTTGAAATCTTTCTTCCTCTTTGGAATGAACTGATCCTGCACCTTCTGTATTATTCCCAGAAATACCTGCCATTGTTGTTCCACTATCATCCCTGCTAGGGTATCTTTCCCGGGGTCCCTCTATGCAGGGATTCTCCCCCTCTACATTGGGGACCTGTGTTGGAGGGTATTGCACCAAGGATTTCCCTGCAAACTGTTTCTCTCGTTGTGCACAGACTCGCCAACCGCCTGGTACTTTTGCGGGCTGGAAGAGTCTGTGTACCATGTGTATATGGAGTGTGTGAGGCTGCAGCCACTTTTCCAATACCTAAAGGGGCTACCCCTTGCCTCTGGCTGCATTTTTCACTCACTATCCTCATCTTTGGACATCCTGTGCGTAGGGGAGAGAGTAGGGCTGAAGATGTCCTGGGCCTGGCCAAGCTGGCCATCTGCGAGTCACAGCGCCAGGCGGAAGAGGGCTCTGCCTGAGCCAGGTGCCTGTCCCTTTTCCGGGTGGTACTGGAGAGGGACTACGTGTTGTCCACGGGCACCCTGGGGGATTTCCGTGACCGAGGAGGGTTGAACGGATTGTAATATAGTTGTTTAGTAGTTTGCTTGGTATATCTGTTTTGTCTTGTACTATGGTGGTGGGTTCTGTTTTGTTTAATTGTGTTGTAAATACTATTTTAATGTTTGAATAAATATTTTGGATTTTAAGAAAAGGGCATCTTTCCAGTCAACTTTGGCCAGCTCCTCCCTTATGGCTCCATAGTCCCCTTTGTTCAACTGTAATACTGACATCTCCGATTTACCCTTCTCCCTCTCATATTGTAGATTAAAACATATCATTTTATTGTCAGATAGCCCTGGCATTCCATCTCTCTCTATCCCTCCCCCACCCAGTCGCACTTACTTATCATTTTCACCCTACAAACAGCTTACAATGGCCTCTTTCTAACAGTGTATCATTGTTACTTTGTTGCATATCTTTCATTCATTGTCTTTTAACTCCCCACATCGTCTATATCTCTTGTTTCCCTTATCCCTCACCAGTCTGAAGAAGCGTCTCGACCAGAAACGTCAACCATTCCTTCTCTCCATAGATGCTGTCTGTCCCGCTGTATTACTCCAGTTTTTTGTGTCTATCTTTAGCTCCAGTATGATGTTGAAGTTCAGTGACTGGGCAATAAAGAAACATTTAGCATGATAAAAGAATCAAAAACAAATTGCTGAATATTAAACTTGATTTTGCACTTCTTTGATATCAGTGTTCTTTGGCACAGCATCACCCTGTCAGTGCCAAGTTTCTGCTGCGATGCAAAATTGCAAAATTCCCCTTGGGTTTGCATTCGGCTGTCTTCCTGGTTTTCTGTGCAAGTCAATCAGGAAAATCATGTAAACAAATAGGTACCGCATTGAAAACAGATGCAAATTGTGCTGACAATGGGATAAAGCCAAAATACTACAGTTTATTCCAGAGAGAAATACTTAGTAAGGTATGGATCTTCACAGGGTGGGTTTTGCTGTTTGATTCTGGGGAGTTCTGAAGCAGAACAAAAGCATTCAACCACACACAAAGAGAGGTTTTGTATATAAGAAGTGAAGAAATCTGCCTATTAAGATCATTCTAGTGTAGAAGCATAATGGTCTAGTTATTGGTATCTAGTGTGCTGCACTGTTGATCTATACATATGAAGTAGAACTCCACTGTGACCACTGGGAAATTTAAATATGAAAAATTTGGAATGAAAAGTTTATCAGCAATGGTAATTAAAATTAGTTAATTTTCTCAAAAAATACATTTGTAATAAATGGGGAATAAATCAGCCATCCTTACCCTTTCTGGCTAATATGCGATTCCTAACCAACTAATCTAATTCACTGAAGATAGACAAAAAATGCTGGAGTAACTCAGCGGGACAGACAGCATCTCTGGAGAGAAGGAATGTGTGACATTTCGGGTCGAGACGTCTGAAGTGTGGGTCTCGACCCAAAAAGTCACCCATTCCTTCTCTCCAGGGATTCTGCCTGTCCCGCTAAGTTACTCCAGCATTTTGTTTCTATCTTCAGTTTAAACCAGCATCTGCAGTTCCTTCCAATACAATGTATTGACTGTTTCTATTTCTTCACTTCCTGGACAATTAGAGGTGGGCAATAAATTGCAGTCCGTGTTGAACTTGCAGGGGCACATGGAAGTAAGGAAAGGGAGGAAAGGAACTGATGGGTTAGATCTGCTGAAACTTCCATTGATCCATTAGGTGAAATTGCCTCTTTTTTCTTGTTAAAATAAGTAAGTAAATGAAAATCTAACGTAAAATCCCTTGGAACAGAATACATCTGAAACATTTGAATTGAAGATGAATTTCTACCAGTGGGCATTCATTTCAGCCTCAGAAAGGCATCAAGTATTTAGAACATAGTCACAGACTTATGCAACTTGTAAATAGGCCCTTTGGACCATCTTTCCATGCTGACTAAGAATTATTTTTGGGCTAGTCCCATTTGCCTTGGTCAATAGCCCTCTTAACTCTTCCTTTCCGTGCACCTGTCCAAATGTCTGTTATCGTAGGCAATTGTATCTGCTTCTATCACTTCCTCAGGCATTTCTTTGCAGATACCAACTATCCTCCAAAAGAAAAGGTTGCTCCTGATCCCTCTTAAATCTCTCCGCTCCTTAAGCCTATGCCCACTAGCTTTAAAATCCTCTATTCTGGCGCAAAGTCAATGAGTGTTCTGTCTATCCATGTCCCTCATAATCTTGTGCACCGTAATAAGGTAGTTAATGCTCAATAGCCAATGTAAAGATGTCTTACTTAATGCCTACAAAAGAGCACAGTAATCAAAGTAGATAACACAAAAGATGGAAACACTATAAGGGTTGTTTATTGTAACTGTGTTAATAATGGTTGCACTGCTGTTCAGTCAGGAAAATGTTAAATCTATTGCCTGACTTTACTGTGTTCTTTGAATCTTCAAATGATCCATGTGAGCAAGCCTCACTTTTCTATAATATCCCAGAAAGCTATTAGTTATATTTAGAACTAATTTCCATGCCCTTTTCAAAATGCAGAGCATATTTTGTTCCTTTTGTGAAAGGACTGGATTTAAAAAATCTCTAACCGGGGATTTATTTTTAATAACATTTTAATTTGCTCTAGTTTCATCTTAGATAGTATTAAGAGTGAACTATGTTCTAAAAAAGTCTATGAGAAATTCTGTATAAGTATATACCTTAAGAGACAATCAGAGGTATTTTCTTAATCATGTTCAATCATTTTCCCTTTAAAAATACATCCAATTAGGTCAGATACCACTTTTCTCAAAGGATAAAGAAAGTATTTTCGGTGTACATCGGTGCAGAATAAATATCTTTGGTGCAAATCAAGTATAATTGTTAATTTTCTTTTAAAGCCAGCTAATTCCTAGTGCATTGATTTTACATGGTTTACCTTTTTGGTTACAAAGCACATCAATAAAACCTGTGACTCCCCAGTTAAGTTAGTGCTTTCTGACTGGCCAAACAAAAGTGACATGAGTGCCTTGCTTGTTTCAGTACTTCATGGATGACGGTGCAAGCATTCAGTAAATCAATAAATAAGAAAGAGACAATGTAACAGCTGATTGGTGTTAATACTAAACTGGTTCACTATTGTCCCCTTAACAGATAGAAATCTGTACTGACCTGTATGTGATTCCAGATGCACAACAATGTGATTGAGCTTTGCTCCTAGAAGCAGACTTTCTGCTCTTTGAGTTCATGCAGGCTTTCAGAACAATACTACCAGTTCTATTCTCACTTATTTTCTGTAAACACCTGTACTCATCAATTCCAATTTTATTCCCCTCGCACCCAACCAAAGTGGATAATTTACAGTGGTCTATTAGCCTCTCAACCGCCATGTACTGGAAATGTCGGAGGTAACAGGAGCATTTGGGGAAACACATCCAGTCACTGGAAACTCTCTGCAGACAATTCAAGATCCCAGGATTGAACCTGAGTCACTGGAGCTGCAAGGCAGCAGCTGTACCTGCTGCAGATGTTCTGCCATATTAATTGTCCCCTGAAATGAGTCAGCAAGCCACTCGATTAAAGGGACAAATAGCCATTGGTAATTAATCAGATTTTTTTCACAAATTGACATTATGAGAAATTAATGAGAAGAAACGTTCATCAGCAGTTAAACTCAAGGGTCAACATATATTAATCAGTCATACAGTATGGGCATTAAACATTGTCACTGCCATCAATACCTATGATTGATTAACAAAAGATGACCTTGGAGTTAAAATGCTAATGAACAGTTCTTCACATTAATCGGCCATAATCTCAATGTGTGTAAAAGAAAACTGATGAATTTTACCAATTGCTGATATCTACTTTTGTCAAAAATACATTTGGAACTTTGTTCTGTTAATATGTTTTTTGTTAGTGAGTGTATACCAATGCAGGGCACAGTCTAATCCCTGAACACTTATGCGTATTATGTTCTAAAGAGATTTAGTACAAATTCATCTGTTGGTTCGCCAAACTCATATGGTTTCATTGATTGCAATAGAACCAAATCACAAGAACAGCATTTAAAATTCAGTCCAAAAATGTATGCCATATGTGATCTGCATTATCAAAGCATGATATTCTCTTATATTTCAACATTTTGAGATGACTTTATTGCTTTAACTACTGGATTGTCATTCTCTCCTGCATAGCAGAAGAAATGCTAACAACTTCAAGATTACAGTTATTAAAATGAAGAACCTTCTCACTCTATGACATGAAATGCAATCACACTGGTGCATTCTCCAAAGTGCAGGATCTCAGTGGTATCAAATGGAGATTCTGCTGAGATTTGTCAAGTTTAGTTATGCTGAGTGTTTCATTATATGGCTTGACAGTGCGGTCTGCAGAAGCAAATGAGATCAATGTTTTAAGGTTTCAAGGTCAAGGTCAAGGGTTATCATACAGCCATACTAAGTGAAAAGCAACAAGACACACAACCAGATTAAAGTTAACATGGACATCCATCACAGTGGATTCCACATTCGTCACTGTGATGGAAGACAATAAAGTTAAATTTGTTGCAGGGTCACACAAGGCCTTCACATGGATCAGAGACCGATATGGAAGGGACACACACACTGTGTAACATTTGGGAATGCTATATACACAAAGCAGGAGTCCTCCTCGTTGCCATATCCTGAACCAATCACTATTGATCCATCGAGCATGCCTCAATAATGGGGATTGCCTTAAATCATTTTCAACGTACAAGCTTAAGAGGTTAAGAAATAGGAGCAAGAGTGTTATGCAGTCCCTCCAAACTTGCTCCACTTTTCAATAAGGTCACACTGATCTCAAAATGGCTTCAGCTCCACTCCTTTGCCTGATTCCCTTAACTCTTAATTCCCCAAAATCTGTCCAACCCCAGCCATGAATGTGCTTAACAATTCAACAACCATTTCACAAAAGAATAGAACTATTAGTCAATTTAATTTTAACGTAAGTAATTCCGGCTGAGATCCCTTCATCCAGAACACAGAGCATAGACAGTACAGGAAAATGATTTAAAGAATCAAGCCTTTCACGTTCGGGCAAGGTAAAAATAGTTCAGCAGGTGTGCATAGTGCAGTTATTATAATTTCACCGATTTCACACCATCTCAGGCAGGCTGTGATGAGCACAAAATAAAACAAAAGTTGTAATGGAACTTGGCATCTTGAAAGCTGATGAAGTTGTCTGCGAAACACTAAGGGGCAGAAAACGCTGGTGGGTGTTGCGTACAGGCCACCTAACAGTAGTAGTGAAGTTGGAGATGGTATCAAACAGGAAATTAGAAATGCGTGCGACAAAGGCAAAACAGTTATAACGGGTGACTTCAATCTACATATAGATTGGGTGAATCAAATTGGCAGGGGTGCTGAGGAAGAGGATTTCTTGGAATGTATGCGGGATAGTTATCTAACTCAACATGTAGAGGAATCAATGAGAGAGCAGGCTATTTTAGACTGGGTATTGAGTAATGAGGAAGGGTTAGTTAGCAGTCTTGTTGTACGTGCCCCCTTGGGCAAGAGTGACCATAATATGGTTGAGTTCTTCATTAGGATGGAGAGTGACATTGTTAATTCAGAAACAATGGTTCTGAACTTAAAGAAAGGTAACTTTGAGGGTATGCAACGTGAATTGGCCAAGATTGACTGGCAATTAATTCTAAAAGGGTTGACGGTGGATATGCAATGGAAGACATTTAAAGACTGCATGGATGAATTACAAAAATTGTTCATCCCAGTTTGGCAAAAGAATAAATCGGGGAAGGTAGTACATCCGTGGATAACAAGGGAAATCAGGGATAGTATCAAAGCGAAGGATGATGCGTACAAATTAGCCAGAAAAAGCAGCATACCGGAGGACTGGGAGAAATTCAGAGACCAGCAGAGGAGGGCAAAGGGCTTAATTAGGAAAGGAAAAATAGATTATGAAAGAAAACTGGCAGGGAACATAAAAAAACTGACTGCAAAAGTTTTAATAGATATGTGAAAAGAAAGAGATTAGTTAAAACAAATGTAGGTCCCTTGCAGTTAGAAACAGGTGAGTTGATCATGGGGAACAAGGATATGGCAGACCAATTGAATAACTACTTTGGTTCCGTCTTCACTAAGGAAGACATAAATAATTTGCCGGAAATAGCAGGGTACCACGGGTCAAAGGAGTTGGAGGAATTGAGTGAAATGCAGGTAAGCCGTGAAGTGGTGTTGGGTAAATTGAATGGATTAAAGGCCGATAAATCCCCAGGGCCAGATAGGCTGCATCCCAGAGTACTTAAGGAAGTAGCTCCAGAAATAGTGGATGCATTAGTAATAATCCTTCAAAACTCTTTAGATTCTGGAGTAGTTCCTGAGGATTGGCGGGTAGCAAATTTAACCCCACTTTTTAAGAAGGGAGGGAGAGAGAAAACGGGGAATTACAGACCAGTTAGTCTAACATCGGTAGTGCGGAAACTGCTAGAGTCAGTTATTATAGATGGGATAGCAGCACATTTGGAAAGTGGTGAAATCATTGGACAAAGTCAGCATGGATTTACGAAAGGTAAATCATGTCTGACGAACCTTATAGAATTTTTCGAGGATGTAACTAGTAGCGTGGATAGGGGAGAACCAGTGGATGTGGTGTATCTGGACTTCCAGAAGGCTTTCGACAAGGTCCCACATAAGAGATTAGTATACAAACTTAAAGCACACGGCATTGGGGGTTCAGTATTGATGTGGATAGAGAACTGGCTGGCAAACAGGAAGCAAAGAGTAGGAGTAAACGGGTCCTTTTCACAATGGCAGGCAGTGACTAGTGGGGTAACGCAAGGCTCAGTGCTGGGACCCCAGCTATTTACAATATATATTAATGATCTGGATGAGGGAATTGAAGGCAATATCTCCAAGTTTGCAGATGACACTAAGCTGGGGGGCAGTGTTAGCTGTGAGGAGGATGCTAGGAGACTGCAAGGTGACTTGGATAGGCTGGGTGAGTGGGCAAATGTTTGGCAGGTGCAGTATAATGTGGATAAATGTGAGGTTATCCATTTTGGTGGCAAAAACGGGAAAGCAGACTATTATCTAAATGGTGGCCGACTAGGAAAAGGGGAGATGCAGTGAGACCTGGGTGTCATGATACACCAGTCATTGAAAGTAGGCATGCAGGTGCAGGAGGCAGTGAAGAAAGCGAATGGTATGTTAGCTTTTATAGCAAAAGGATTTGAGTATAGGACAGGGAGGTTCTACTGCAGTTGGACAGGGTCTTGGTGAGACCACACCTGGAGTATTGCGTGCAGTTTGGGTCTCCAAATCTGAGGAAGGACATTATTGCCATAGAGGGAGTGCAGAAAAGGTTCACCAGACTGATTCCTGGGATGTCAGGACTGTCTTACGAAGAAAGACTGGATAGACTTGGTTTATACTCTCTAGAATTTAGGAGATTGAGAGGGGATCTTATAGAAACTTACAAGATTCTTAAGGGGTTGGACAGGCTAGATGCAGGAAGATTGCTCCCGATGTTGGGGAAGTCCAGGACAAGGGGTCACAGCTTATGGATAAGGGGGAAATCCTTTAAAACCGAGATGAGAAGAACTTTTTGCACACAGAGAGTGGTGAATCTCTGGAACTCTCTGCCACAGAGGGTAGTTGAGGCCAGTTCATTGGCTATATTTAAGAGGGAGTTAGATGTGGCCCTTTTGGCTAAGGGGATCAGAGGGTGTGGAGAGAAGGCAGGTACGGGATACTGAGTTGGATGATCAGCCATGATCATATTGAATGGCGGTGCAGGCTCAAAGGGCTGAATGGCCTACTCCTGCACCTATTTTCTATGTTTCTATGTCTGTAAATGTAGTACTCCTGATGAAATCACACCTGATTTTATTGCATGGTTTCGTACACTGGAGCATCTTGATTGAAACATGTTCTATTGTGCAGGTAGACAAAAGTGCTGGAAAACTCAGCGGGTGTGACAGCATCTATGGAGCGAAGGAAAAAGGCAACATTTCGGGCTAAAACCCTTCTTCAGACTGACTGACTTCAGACTATTGTGAAGTTTTGTTAATATCCCATTGGACCTTGAGGATATTTATCATCCATTTCAGGCTAACACAATGCCACTTTCCATCCAAGAGAACACACTACCTAAAATGCTGATCATGTATTTTATCCAGCCTTTTCCATTTGCAAAATTTTGCTTAACTCTGTCTGGGAAGGGAACCCATTTATAAATTGTGGAGTGGCTCATTATTGCTTCAAGTCATCACCACATTTAATTCACATACTTGATGTATAGTACAAGTTCAAGTTCAAGCGAGTTTATTGTCATGTGTCCCTGACATTCTTGCTTTGCTTCAGCACACAGAACATAGTCGGCATTTACTACAAAACAGATCAGTGTGGCCATATACCATAATATAAATATATACACACATGAATAAATAAACTGATAAAGTGCAAATAACAGATAATGGGTTATCAATAATCAGAGTTTTGTCTGAGCCAGGTTTAATAGCCTGATGGCTGTGGGGAAGTAGCTGGTCCTGAACCTGGTTGGTGCAGTCTTCAGGCTCCTGTACCTTCTACCTGAAGGTAGCAGGGAGATGAGTGTGTAGTCAGGATGGTGTGGGTCTTTGATGATACTGCCAGCCTTTTTGAGGCAGCGACTGCGATAAATCCCTTCGGTGGAAGGGTTGGTTATATGTTTCAGTTGCAGAGATTCAAGTGGATGAGAATGTTTTAACAAGGACCTTTTACAGTTCAAAGTGAAGGAGCTAACAAGGAACAGATCCTGCACAGGTATCCTTCATTGGATTTGGTTTGATGTTTTCTTCACTGAGAGTAATTTACAATCACCAAAGCTTGGGTGACATCACTTCAGATCAACATTAAAAATTGATTTCAATCACTTAGACAATTAGAGACTGTCTGCCACAGAATGCACTTGATTTTGATTGACATCATCATAAACCATACCGTGCAATGAAACAGTTGAATCCATCCCTAACCTTCTTCGTCTTCATGCGTATGGCCTGCACAGCCTAAAGTTGTAGGACAACTTGTTCTATTTGATCTTATTTGATTGTACACACCGGGTTGATTGCATTCGTCGAAACAGGGTGGACCACGTGAATGTTGCATTCTTCCACCCCGTCCCTAACCTGATACTGCTATTTAGTTTACTTTGCATCTGTTTTTTAATACCTACCCACAGTCACAAGGAGAATGTGCAAACTCCATCTGGAAAGCACCCAAGATCAGGATTTGGCCTGGGTCATGGAGCAGGAGGCAGCAGCTTTGCCTCAGCATTACATGCCCCTAACAACCCCCCCCTGAACCTCTATTTCTTTAACTGCATGAACTGATTTTAAAAAAACCGTAAACAATTGGGACAATTGATAATATGTGAATTTGCACTCGATATTTAGCTAATTTTCAACTTGAAAACTTAGACTGTGGTCATAAACAAATGGACAATATTTTACCTTTCGTGTCCATATTGGCTTCAAACAAATGCCCAATCTAATTTTATTTCCAATCACTTGGTCTTTTTGCCTTGTACTTCAGAACATTGTGATCACACAGGTAATTTAAAAATATATTGATGGTTTTATTAATTAACGAGGAATTAAATACCTTCCCAACACACAATCTTGTCAAGGTAGCATTAGGGTTGTGTGGGTCGGTTCAAGAACTTGATAGCTGTAGTAAAGTAGTTGTTCCTGAACTTGGTGGGGTGTTGGACTTCAGGTTCCTGAATCTCATAATGGACAATAGTACCAAGAAAAGGGCATGACCTGGATGATTGGGATTAGTCACTAAACATAGGTGCTTTGTAAAAATACTGGACTATCCACTCAGCCATAGAGTGATACAGTGTGGAAACAGGCTCTTCGGCCCAACTTGCCCACACCGGCCAACATGTCCCAGCTCCATTAGTCCCACCTGCCTGCGCTTGGTCCATGTCCCTCCAATCCTGTCCTATCCATGTACCTGTCTAACAGTTTCTTAAATGATAGTATAGTCCCAGCCTCAACTACCTCCTCTGGCAGCTTGTCCCAGACACCCACCACCCTTGTGTGAAATAGTTACCCCTCAGATTCCAATCAAATCTTTTCCCCTTCACCAAGGTCCTCTGGTCCTCGATTCCCCTACTCTGGACAAGTGACTCTGTGCATCTACCCAATCCATTCCTCTCATTATTTTTTACACCTCTATAAGATCACCCCTCATCCTCCTGCACTCCAAGGAAAAGAGACCCAGCCCACTCAACTTCTCCCTATAGCTCACACACTCTAGTCCTGGCAACACCCTCATAAACCTTTTCTGAACCCTTTCAAGCTTGACAATAGCTTTCCTACAGCATTGTGCCCAGAACTGAACACAATATATTAAATGCAGCCTCACCAAAGTCTTAAACAACTGCAACATGACTCCCAACCTTGATACTCAATAGTCTGATGACGTCAATGTGCCAAAAGCCTTTTTGACCACCTTATCTACCTACGACTCGACCTTCAAGGAACCATGCACCTGCACTCCTTGATCCCTCTGCTCTACAACACTCCCCAGAGGCCTACCATTTACTGTGTAGGTCCTGCCCTTGTTAGACATCCCAAAATGCAACAGCTCACACTTCTCTGTATTAAATTCAATCAACCATCCCTCAGCCCACTTGGCCAATCGATCCAGATCCTGCTGCAATCATTCACAACCAACTTCACTATCTGCAAAACCACTCACTTTTGTATCATCAGCAAACTTGCTAATCTTACCCTGCACCAACTAGACAGGATTGTGAAGACCACCAGCAGGATTATTGGTGCTCCACTCCCTTTCCTGCTGGACATATACAGGAAGAGATGTATCAACAGAGCCATCTCCATCATCAAAGACCCCTACCACCCATCGCTTCACATATCTCCATCCTGTGGTACAGGAGCATTAGCTTCAAAATCAGCAGGATGCTCCTCAGCTTCTTCCCGCAGGCTATAAGACTGATAAACGGACTTTGCCTCCTGCCAAAGTATCGCGCACCAATCACCAACCTGGACACACTGCAGCAGAGCCACTGTCGTGCCGCTGCCGATCGGAACGCCTGTTGATGTTTAGTAGAGAGTAGAGTGTTTAATTTGTTCATGATATATGTATTTTTATTTCTATTTATTTTTTACTGCACACTGAATGGACACTGGTTGAGCAACGTTTTTTTGTTTCCTCTGGGTATGTGAGCACTCAGGAAAATGACAATAAAGATATACTATACTATACTATACTATACTATACTATACTATACTATACTATACTATACTATACTATACTATACTATACTATATGTTCTCATCAAAATCATTGATATAGATGACAAACAGTAGTAGGTCCAGCACCGATCCCTAGTCACAGGCCTCCAGTCCGAGAAGCAACCTTCCACCATCACCCTCTGCTTCCTTCCATGGAGCCAATTTGCTATCCATTCAGCTATCTCTCCTTGGATCCCATTCGATCTAACCTTCCAGAGCAGCCTACCATGCGGAACCTTGTTGAATGCCTTTACTGAAATCCATGTACACAATATCTACAGCTCTACCCTCATTGACCTATTTGGTCACGCCTTCAAAAAATCAATCAGATTTTGTGAGACACGACCTCCCACATTCAAAACCATGCTGCTAGCCCTAATCAACCCTTGCCCATCCAAAAGCCTGTAAGACCTATGCCTCAGAATATTCTCTAGTAACTCTACAGATGCTAAGCTCACCAGCCTATAGTTCCCAGTATTTTCCCTGCAGCCCTTCATTTGCCAACTCCCAGTCTTCCAGCACGTCTCCTGTTTTTAAGGACGACTCACAAATTTAAACCACGGCTCCCGCAATTTCCTCTCTAGTTTCCCGCAATGTCCTCGGATAGATCTGATCAGGTATATTAGTGTGGTTTTCTGTAATTCATCTTAATGTCAATCATTTGATTAGGCAAAATAGCAGGAAAGCAGAATATTATTTTTGTTCATCAGTCAAAAATCGTAAATTTCATTATCCTTTATTGCTCCAATTATGGTGTAATTTGGGGAAAAAACAGCAAGAGCAAGATCACCAGAAATAATGTAATCATGCTGAATAGTTGCTCTAAAGACTTGACATTTATTAAGCCCAGTGGAGATCAACTGGCAGGATGAACTTCAAACAGTCGTCTTCTGTTTGCAGCCTCACTTGCTAATCAACTCCCATAAGGGGAATGGTGGGGGAAGGATTAGGATAATAATTTATAAACATTTAGCATTCTTTTAAATCTCAGAGTTTCATATGTTTCATTGGCTATCACTGCTTTCCTTTACTTATAAACATTTTGCCATCCCATTGTTTTCTGTACCATCTCGTCAGAAGAAATGCCAACTAGTGCTTCAGAAATATTTATCTGGAGGTTGTGACAATCAAAGGGTTTAAGAGAGAATTACAGGAGCAGGAATTTGCAGGAATAAATATGACCATCCTTGACAATGGGATAGCTATTGTTGGTACAAATGCTCTGCTCGCATTCAATGCCAGTAGTCCTACCTCAAACGATCCTACCTGTTGGTGCTGTGTCATGTGTATCTCTCTGGGCAGTAACACCTTGGACTTCAGCAGAGTGACCTGGATAGGGGAAAGTTCTTCGATAGAGGGAGGATTTTTGCCCTGAACTCTTGCAAAGGAGCTTTGGTAATAGCAAATCCCCACTTCCATCTTTGTTGGTTGTCAACTTTACCTTAGATTTCACTGAATATCTCTGACATTCAAGGACAAAATTCACACATGATTAATAGTATTCGATATTAAGCTAAACATTCATTTAAAACAACAAAGTAATGCATTTTGCATCCTTGCAGAACTGAATGAAGTTAACAGCACAACACAAACAACATTACATAAAATAATTTGCTAATGTTCTACTTTACTTTGATTAACGTTTTTCAGATAAACTGAAAAGAAGATTCCAGCATAAAATATGGTGGTGTGCATCTTCAAATGTCTTGGCCAGTGTTTAGCAAATTCCCCTTTAAATTTTGCTACCATTTATTTATTCTCCTCAAGATAAACCTTGAAACATAACTCTTGATGGAGACAATGATCATCTATATAGAAACATAGAAACATAGAAATTAGGTGCAGGAGTAGGCCATTCGGCCCTTCGAGCCTGCACCGCCATTTAATATGATCATGGCTGATCATCCAACTCAGTATCCCGTACCTGCCTTCTCTCCATACCCTCTGATCCCCTTGGCCACAAGGGCCACATCTAACTCCCTCTTAAATATAGCCAATGAACTGGCCTCAACTACCCTCTGTGGCAGAGAGTTCCAGAGATTCACCACTCTCTGTGTGAAAAAAGTTCTCCTCATCTCGGTTTTAAAGGATTTCCCCCTTATCCTTAAGCTGTGACCCCTTGTCCTGGACTTCCCCAACATCGGGAACAATCTTCCTGCATCTAGCCTGTCCAACCCCTTAAGAATTTTATAAGTTTCTATAAGATCCCCTCTCAATCTCCTAAATTCTAGAGAGTATAAACCAAGTCTATCCAGTCTTTCTTCATAAGACAGTCCTGACATCCCAGAAATCAGTCTGGTGAACCTTCTCTGCACTCCCTCTATGGCAATAATGTCCTTCCTCAGATTTGGAGACCAAAACTGCACGCAATACTCCAGGTGTGGTCTCACCAAGACCCTATACAACTGCAGTAGAACCTCCCTGCTCCTATACTCAAATCCTCTTGCTATGAAAGCCAACATGCCATTCGCTTTCTTTACTGCCTGCTGCACCTGCATGCCTACCTTCAATGACTGGTGTACCATGACACCCAGGTCTCGCTGCATCTCCCCCATTCCCAATCGGCCACCGTTTAGATAATAATCTGCTTTCCCGTTTTTGCCACCAAAATGGATAACCTCACATTTATCCACATTAAACTGCATCTGCCAAACATTTGCCCACTCACCCAGCCTATCCAAGTCACCTTGCAGTCTCCTAGCATCCTCCTCACACCTAACACTGCCCCCCCAGCTTAGTGTCATCCGCAAACTTGGAGATATTGCCTTCAATTCCCTCATCCAGATCATTAATATATATTGTAAATAGCTGGGGTCCCAGTACTGAGCCTTGCGGTACCCCACTAGTCACTTCCTGCCATTGTAAAAAGGACCCGTTTACTCCTACTCTTTGCTTCCTGTTTGCCAGCCAGTTCTCTATCCACATCAATACTGAACCCCCAATGCCATGTGCTTTAAGTTTGCTTTAAGATAATACTAATCTCTTATGTGGAACCTTGTCGAAAGCCTTCTGGAAGTCCAGATACACCACATCCACTGGCTCCCCCCTATCCACGCTACTAGTTACATCCTCGAAAAATTCTATAAGATTCGTCAGACATGATTTACCTTTCGTAAATCCATGCTGACTTTGTCCAATGATTTCACCACTTTCCAAATGTGCTGCTATCCCATCTTTAATAACTGACTCTAGCAGTTTCCCCACTACCGATGTTAGGCTAACTGGTCTGTAATTCCCCGTTTTCTCTCTCCCTCCCTTCTTAAAAAGTGGGGTTACGTTTGCTACCCGCCAATCCTCTGGAACTACTCCAGAATCTAAAGAGTTTTGAAAGATTATTACTAATGCATCCACTATTTCTGGAGCTACTTCCTTAAGTACTCTGGGATGCAGCCTATCTGGCCCTGGGGATTTATCGGCCTTTAATCCATTCAATTTACCCAACACCACTTCCCGACTAACCTGGATTTCACTCAATTCCTCCACCTCCTTTGACCCGCGGGCCCCTGCTATTTCCGGCAGATCATTTATGTCTTCCTTAGTGAAGACGGAACCAAAGTAGTTATTCAATTGGTCCGCCATATCCTGGTTCCCCATGATCAACTCACCTGTTTCTGACTGCAAGGGACCTACATTTGTTTTAACTAATCTCTTTCTTTTCACATATCTATACTTTTGCAGTCAGTTTTTATGTTCACTGCCAGTTTTCTTTCATAATCCATTTTTCCTTTCCTAATTAAGCCCTTCGTCCTCCTCTGCTGGTCTCTGAATTTCTCCCAGTCCTCCGGTATGCTGCTTTTTCTGGCTAGTTTGTACGCATCATCCTTTGCTTTGATACTATCCCTGATTTCCCTTGTTATCCATGTATGCACTACCTTCCCTGATTTATTCTTTTGCCAAACTGGGATGAACAATTTTTGTAGTTCATCCATGCAGTCTTTAAATGCCTTCCATTGCATATCCACCGTCAACCCTTTTAGAATTAATTGCCAGTCAATCTTGGTCAATTCACGTCTCATACCCTCAAAGTTACCTTTCTTTAAGTTCAAAACCATTGTTTCTGAATTAACAATGTCACTCTCCATCCTAATGAAGAACTCAACCATATTATGGTCACTCTTGCCCAAGGGGCCACGCACAACAAGACTACTAACTAACCCTTCCTCATTACTCAATACCCAGTCTAAAATAGCCAGCTCTCTCGTTGGTTCCTCTACATGTTGGTTTAGATAACTATCCCGCATACATTCCAAGAAATCCTCTTCCTCAGCACCCCTGCCAGTTTGATTCACCCAATCTATATGTAGATTGAAGTCACCCATTATAACTGCTTTGCCTTTGTCGCAAGCATTTCTAATTTCCTGTTTGATACCATCTCCAACTTCACTACTACTGTTAGGTGGCCTGTACACAACACCCACCAGCGTTTTCTGCCCCTTATTGTTTCGCAGCTCTACCCATACCGATTCCACATCCTCCAAACTAATGTCCTTCTTTTCCATTGCGTTAATCTCCTCTCTAACCAGCAACACTACCCCACCTCCTTTTCCTTTCTCTCTATCCCTCCTGAATATTGAATATCCCTGGATGTTCAGTTCCCAGCCTTGGTCACCCTGGAGCCATGTCTCCGTGATCCCAACTATATCATAATCATTAATGGCTATCTGCACGTTCAACTCATCCACCTTATTACGAATACTCCTTGCATTGGGACACAAAGCCTTCAGGCTTGTTTTTACAACGCTCTTACCCCTTATACAATTATGTTGAAAAGTGGCCCTTTTTGATTTTTGCCCTGGTTTTGTCTGCCTGCCACTTTTACTTTTCACCTTGCTACCTATTGCTTCTACCTTCATTTTACACCCCCCTGCCCCTCTTCTCTTGTACCCATCCCCCTGCCACATTAGTTTAAATCCTCCCCGACAGCAGTAGCAAACACCCCCCCAAGGACATTGGCTCCATTCCAGCCCAGGTGCAGACCATCCTGTTTGTACTGGTCCCACCTCCCCCAGAACTGGTTCCAATGCCCTAAAAATTTGAATCCCTCCCTCTTGCACCATTTTTCAAGCCACGTATTCATCTGCAATATCCTCCTATTTCTGCTCTGACTGGCCCGTGGTACTGGTAGTAATCCAGATATTATTACCTTTGAGGTCCTACTTTTAAGCTTATCTCCTAGCTCCCTAAATTCATCCTGTAGGACCTCATCCCTTTTTTTACCTATATCGTTGGTGCCAATATGCACCACGACAACTGGCTGTTCACCCTCCCCCTCCAGAATGTTCTGCAGCCGTTCAGTGACATCCCTGACCCTTGCACCAGGGAGGCAACATACCATCCTGGAGTCTCTTTTGCGGCCGCAGAAAAGCCTATCTATTCCCCTGACAATTGAATCCCCTATTACTATTGCCCTTCCACTCTTTTTCCCCCCCTCATGTGCCGCAGAGCCACCCATGGTGCCATGAACTTGGCTGCTGCTGCATTCCCCTGGTGAGCAATCTCCCTCAACAGTTTCCAAAATGGTATACCTGTTTAGGAGGGAGATGACCGCAGGGGACTCCTGCACTACCTGCCTACTGCTTTGCTGACTACTGGCCACCCGTTCCCTTTCTGTCCTCTTACCTTTTACCTGCGGTGTGACCAACTCACTGTACGTGCTGTCCATGACTTTCTCAGCATCGTGGATGCTCCAGTATGAATCCAACCGCAGCTCCAATCGTTCAATGCGGTCTACCAGGAGCTGCAGCTGGACACACTTCCTGCAAACGTATTCACCAGGGACACCGACCATATCCCTGATCTCCCACATGTTGCAGGCTGAGCAAACCACAGGGCCAATCTCCACCGACATATCCTACTCCCAATTTAACTATATTAAATATTAAAAAACACAAAAACTTTATCCGTTAAACTTTACTAATAAATACTGTACCCTTATCTCCCAGAATCCTTAACTCCCAGAATCCTTAACTCCCTGTAATGTAAAATGTAAAAATGTAAACCAATCAGAGGCTTCCCCCAGACTCCTTCTCTGGAACGTTGCCGATTTTGGTCGCAGGTTACAGCGCAGGTACTCCCCCCCTCTCACCAACGGCTCCCTGGGCCTCTGTGGAAACAAGCCCCGCGGTGTATTTTATACTTACAGCGCAGGTACTCCTCCCCTCTCACCAACGGCTCCCTGGGCCTCTGTAGACGTCATTGCCTTTTGCTCATTGTCAATTCCTTTTGGTTATGTTACTGTGAATTATAATGGATAGTTTTACACTTTACGCATGCTCCAGCAGTTGTTATGAAATATACATATGACTACATATTGTTTCAGAAGTAATGCCAAACAACATAATTTAGCTGTTCAAACACTAAGGATGAAGATTTGAACAATGATGCTACGCAAAGAGGATGGCACAATGGCAAAGCTAGTAGAGCAGCTCCAGAGACCTGAGTTCAACCCTGATGTCTGGTGCTGACTGTGTGGAGTTTGCATGTTCTCTCTGTGACAGTGTGGTTTCTTTTGGGTGCTCTTGTTTCCTTCAATATCCCAAAGGCATGCAAGCTGGTAGCTTGGTAGGTCATTATACGTTGGCCCCAGTTTGTAGGTGATTGATAAGAATGTAAGGAGAATAGGATAAAAATACAATTAGTGTAAAACAGGTGCTTGATAGTTAATGTAAACTCAATGGGCACAAGGTCATGGTTCCAAGCTATAGGACTCTATGAACCGTAAATAAAGTGGATTGGGCTCATGTTTAGACTGTAATTTTACAATCACGCAAAGATAGACAATGGATTCAGACTTGCTCAGATTATGGAGCACATAGAATCATAGAGTCATGGACCTATAAAGCACGGAAACAGGGCCTTTGGTCCACCTTGTCCATGCTAAACAAGTTGGCATTTTGGGCAAGATCCATTTGCCAGTTTTTGACCCATAGACCTCTGAACTCTTCCTATCCATTTATCGGTCCAAATGTCTTTCATAAATTGCAAATCTATCCTCTTCACTATGTATAAATCTTCATGTACCTTGATATAATGCTGTTGTTAGAGGTGGAGATAATAGCACATGGCTTTCTTGCTCTTAATAATCGTTGTGAAGATAACTTAGTTAGACTATGACTATAGTTGTATAGAAGATTAAGAATGTAATTGGAGTTCCAAACAAAGCATGAGTCATTAGATTTAGTACACATTTATTGCATCATGTACAATTCCAGCAACTCCCAAAATGTAGTTAATATACAATTTATGTTTTAGCCATTAAAACTGCTTCAGTAAGTTTAATGCTGTTTAAAAAGAGTTTCTAAGAAAGTACAGGCAAATGTTTTGCACGTAATTCCATTGTTCTTTGAGCCATTGATGCAGGAAACATCTTCAGTCTACCATCTGTGTTAATTTCAACAGCAAGGAGAGCAAATAAATCCAAAGGTATTTGTCAAGGAATCTTCCAATAAACACCCAATAACTTCAGCTTGAAGGACTGTTGTAAATAGCCATGGATGTGTTCTTACAATGAGAAAACATGTTATCTGTGCCTAAACTAATGGATGAAAGAAATAAAGAACATTGAGGGAAAGACTTGGATGGACCATACATCTCTCAGTGACAAAAGACAGTTATAATAAAAAATGACAGAATTTCAAGTAAAACATCAATGTTTAAATTTCAATAGCTCCCAGATATTGAGAAATCTCTGTAGTGCTTACAGCACAAAAATAAACTATTCATCCTAATCATTCTCTTCAAGGCTTGGAGATAAATTAGACTGCAAAATATCAAGCTGCTGGAGTAACAGCCAGTCAGATAATAGCAATGGAGGGAAAGGAACAGATGACATTTCAGGTTGGAACCTAAAGAAGGGTCTCAGTCCAAAATGTTCTTTGTTCATTTCTCCCTCCAGTTGCTGCCTGAACTACTAAGTTTCTCCAGCATTTTCTTTATTCTGTTCAACACTCATGCACAGACACACAACCACAAAATGCATACGTTCACACAAGCACAATCACACACACATGCACATGCTCAAACTCCATACACAAACCCTGCACACACACACACACGCACCAAACATACACAAATACAAACGCAATGCACACACACTTTGCATGTAGGGTAAACAAATGGTGCATATTTTGGATGAGTTACATTCATTTATGTAACACATTTCCTAAAATCCAAATAAATTTTATATATTTGTTGTAGACACCGTTGACATGTAAAAAAAAACTACTGCCGCTCTATATACAGCAAGTATCCAAACCGACCTGGTAATAATAAATGACAGATAATCTGCCTCAGTAATGTTGGACAGGACATATGGTCTTTTTATACTTGCTATCTTCACCCTGTCACCCTGCTCCTCTTATCAAGTCATGTTTTTACCAATCACCTGAGGGAGAAAATGGTCATTTGTTTAACAGCGCACACTGAAGGGAGCACGTCTAACCGCACCATGTTCACTCAGCATTCAGCAACGGCATCAGCCTGAATTGTTGGAGTGAAGTGGACCTTGAATGCACAACCTTGTGACTGTGAATAAAGAATTATACTGAATGAGCACAGCTGAGATGGAAACCAATGCAGCTGTAATGACAGAGAAGCTCTCAACCTTCATGGTCATTATTCTATGAAAGTCACAGCAACTTCTGGCAACTGTTCATTTGCAATGAAATGCTGCCAATGATATTCTGCTTTCCTGCCGGACACACTCCCTGACCCTTCTCCAAAAATCTTCACTTATCTGCTGAGAACTTCAAAAAAATCTACTAACTATTTTCATGGGAAAATAAAACCTTTGAAGAATCAAATCTTTTTGAACAAGGCTGAAATGAAAATCAAAACTTTCATAACCGCAGATCCTGAACATTTATTTCAATATGTGGAAATGTGCCTTCAGAATAATTAAATTAAAATTTCAGATTTCCCACAATATTTTATTTATTTGTGATATTTTAGTCCCAACCCTCTAATCTAATTGATTAGCTAAGCCTATGCGATATCAATATTGTCGCTGGTTCCCAGAGATGATCTAAAGAAGGTGGGGACAAAAGAGAATGCAGGTACTGGAATCTGGAGCAACATCAAATCTATGAAGAAGCTCAAAGCACTTGGATTAGAGCACTTGGTTCCAGCTACAGGGAGAAGATGGACAGACTTGGATTGCTTTCTCTGGATTGTCGGAGGATGAGGGGAGACTTGATAGAAGTATATAAAATTATGAGAGGCATAGATAGGGTGGACAGTCAGAACCTTTTTCCCAGGATGGACATGTCCAACACTAGAGGTTTAGGTATGAGGTGAGAGGGGCAACATTTAATGGAGATAAGCGGGGTAAGCTTTTTACACAGATGGTGGTGGAGGCCTGGAATGCATTGCCAGGGGTGTTAGTGGAAGCAGATATGATAGTGGTATTTAACAAGCTTTTAGAGGGAATATAGGGATATGGTTCATGTGCAGGCAGATGAGATCAGTTTGGCTAGGCATCATGTTCAGCACAAACATTGTGGGCCGAAGGACCCATTTCTGTGCCGTGCAGTTCTTTGTTCTACGCTCTATGCTCTTTTTATACTTGCTATCTTCACCCTGTCACTCTTAATCCCGATGCAGGATTTCAAACAAAAACATTGACAATTCCCTTTCCTTAACAGATGCTACTTGACCCACTGGGTTCCTCTGACAGATTGTTTGCTACCTGAAGGAGCTTACACTAACTAAAGCGAAAGTCTGCACAGGACCTTCTATTTCTTTGTAGGCAGGTGTTAACAAAGATCATTGGTAAAATGTTTTCCTTTTACCTGCTTGACCTTTCCCCTGACTATAAATAAGAGGAGATCAGTTCTTTCAAGTCTCCCTCACCAGCCTATCACAACGGAGGTCTTGGTTCTTGGTTCTTGGTTCTTGGACCTCCAAAATATTCCAAATGGAATTTAAACTGGAGGCGGTGGAGGGAGGACTTAAGCCAGAAAGGGTTATGGGGAAGAAATAGCTACTTTAAATTTAGTTGCATCAAATTTAGGTCAAATTATTGCACAAAAAATCATTCTTGGTTTTCATTACAAAGAGTGAAATTCAATTTCATTAACTGTGCATAGGTTGTGACTATTATGTGTTTAGGGTTACTGGCTATAAATGTCATTTCTCATAAGTATGTCTTTCCTGCCCTATTTAAAGAGGAGATTATTTATTGTGGACCACACAAGCAGTTGTGTTGGAATTGTGTATTCAGTTGAAGATTCACACTGGGAATGAGAGAACACAAGTGAGTTTTAAGTTGCAGATAGGTAAGAAAGGATGTATAAGAGAAAATTAATATATTTAATGGGGTCAGAGTTGCCATGGGGATGAATGTTAATTAACCCATCTGGTTGATAGATTAAGAGGGAGGTTAGAGAGTGAGGAAGAAAGAACACAAACAAAAGGACACATAATAATTGTGAATTGCAGGACTGAGCTGCAGGGAATCCCTAGGACATTGAGGGAAGTTAGTGTAGAAATAGCAGTGGCTATGACAGAAATATTTCAAATGTCATTAGAAACGGGATTAGTGCCGGAGGATTGGCATACTGCGCATGTTGTTCCATTGTTTAAAAAAGGGGTCTAAGAGTAAACCTAGCAATTATAGACCTGTTAGTTTGACGTCAGTGGTGGGCAAATTAATGGAAAGGATACTTAGAGATAATATATATAAGCATCTGGATAAACAGGGTCTGATTAGGAACAGTCAACATGGATTTGATCCTGGAAGGTCATGTTTGACTAATCTTCTTTAATTTATTGAAGAGTTTACTCGGGAAATTGATGAGGGTAAAGCAGTGGATGTTGTATATATGGACTTCAGTAAGGCCTTTGACAAGGTTCCTCACGGAAGGTTGGTTAAGAAGGTTCAATGGTTGGGTATTAATGGTGGAGTAGCAAGATGAATTCAACAGTGGCTGAATGGGAGATGCCAGAGAGTAATGGTGGATGGTTGTTTGTCAGGTTGGAGGCCAGTGACTAGTGGGGTGCCACAGGGATCTGTGTTGGGTCCACTGTTGTTTGTCATGTACATCAATGATCTGGATGATGGTGTGGTAAATTGGATTAGTAAGTATGCAGATGATACTAAGATAGGTGGGGTTGTGGATAATAAAGTAGATTTTCAAAGTCTACAGAGAGATTTATGCCAGTTGGAAGAGTGGGCTGAAAGATGGCAGATGGAGTTTAATGCTGATAAGTGTGAGGTGCTACATCTTGGCAGGACAAATCAAAATAGGACGTACATGGTAAATGGTAGGGAATGGAAGAATGCAGGTGAACAGAGGGATCTGGGAATAACTGTGCACAGTTCCCTGAAAGTGGAATCTCATGTAGATAGGGTGGTAAAGAAAGCTTTTGGTGTGCTGGCGTTTATAAATCAGAGCATTGAGTATAAAAGTTGGGATGTAATGTTAAAATTGTACAAGGCATTGGTGAGGCCAATTCTGGAGTATGGTGTACAATTTTGGTTGCCTAATTATAGGATGGATGTCAACAAAATAGAGAGAGTACAGAGGAGACTTACTAGAATGTTGCCTGGGTTTCAGCAACTAAGTTACAGAGAAAGGTTGAACAAGTTAGGGCTTTATTCTTTGGAGCGCAGAAGGTTAAGGGGGGACTTGATAGAGGTCTTTAAAATGATGAGAAGGATAGACAGAGTTGACGTGGATAAGCTTTTCCCACTGATAGTAGGGAAGATTCAAACAAGGGGAGATGACTTGAGAATTAAGGGACTGAAGTTTAGGGGTAACATGAGGGGGAACGTCTTTACTCAGAGAGTGGTGACTATGTGGAATGAGCTTCCAGTGAAGGTGGTGGAAGCAGGCTTGTTTTTATCATTTGGGTTATGGTCTAAACGCAGGTGTATGGGACTAGGGGAGAATACGTGTTCGGCACGGACTAGAAGGGTCGAGATGGCCTGTTTCCGTGCTGTAATTGTTATATGGTTATTATATGGTTATATGGTTATATGGAATGGTCAACAGATCAGGCAATATTAATGGAGAAAAATAATTCCTTCCTTAGGTTAGGTAAGGGAGAGGTGCAGCGAGATCTGGGTGTCCTTGCACTGAAAGTTGGCATGCAGGCACAGCAGGCAGAGAAGAAAACTAATGGAATGTTGGCCTTCATAACAAGACGATTTCAGTATAGGAGTAAAGAGGTTCTTCTGCAGTTGTATAGGGCTCTGGTAGAAACATAGAAACATACATAATAGGTGCAGGAGTAGGCCATTCGGCCCTTCGAGCCTGCACCGCCATTCAATATGATCATGGCTGATCATCCAACTCAGTATCCTGTATCCTCTCCATACCCCCTGATCCCTTTAGCCACAAGGGCCACATCTAACTCCCTCTTAAATATAGGCAATGAACTGGCCTCAACTACCTTCTGTGGCAGAGAATTCCAGAGATTCACCACTCTCTGTGTGAAAGACCACTTCACACAATTGTGTACAGTTTTGGTCTCAAATTTGAGGAAGGACATCTTTGTGATTGAGGCAATGCAGCGTAGGTTCACAAGATTGATCCCTGACAGGCGGGACTATCATATGAGGAAAGATTGCAAAGACTAGGCTTGTATTTCTGGAGTTTAGAAGGATGAGGGGGGGTTCTTATAGAAACATATAAAATTATAGAAGGACTGGACAAGCTAGATGCAGGAAAAATATCCCCTATGTTGGGCGAGTCCAGAACCAGGGGCCACAGTCTTAAAGCCCTGTCCCACTGTACAAGTTCATTCAAGTGCTCTCCCGAGGTAAAAAAAAAATCTAACTCGTGGTAAGCACGTTGAATGAACGTACAGGGTACGTCGGAGCTCGGGGACATCTCTTAGCGGCTCGTAACGCTAATGGCAGATACTCAGGAAAAGCGGTAAACTCGATAAGACTCGTGAAGATTTTTCTACATGTTGAAAAATGTCCACGAGAGTCCCGAGTACTGACGAGCGGCCATTACCGTAAATCTCCGAGTTCGAATCAGGGCAAACTCTGGAGAACTCTTTGAATGAACTCGTACAGTGGGACAGGTATTTTAGAATAAAGGGGAGGCCATTTAAGACTGAGGTGAGAAAAACGGTTTTCACCCAGAGAGTTGTGAATTTGTGGAATTCCCTGCCACAGAGGGCAGTGGAGGCCAAATCACTGGACGGATTTAACCATATAACCATATAACAATTACAGCACGGAAACAGGCCATCTCGGCCCTACAAGTCCGTGCCGAACAACTTTTTTTTCCCCTTAGTCCCACCTGCCTGCACTCATACCATAACCCTCCATTCCCTTCTCATCCATATGCCTATCTAATTTATTTTTAAATGATACCAATGAACCTGCCTCCAACACTTCCACTGGAAGCTCATTCCACACTGCTACCACTCTCTGAGTAAAGAAGTTCCCCCTCATATTACCCCTAAACGTCTGTCCCTTAATTCTGAAGTCATGTCCTCTTGTTTGAATCTTCCCTATTCTCAAAGGGAAAAGCTTGTCCACATCAACTCTGTCTATCCCTCTCGTCATTTTAAAGACCTATATCAAGTCCCCCCTTAACCTTCTGCGCTCCAGAGAATAAAGCCATAACTTATTCAACCTATCTCTGTAACTTAGTTGTTGAAACCCAGGCAACATTCTAGTAAATCTCCTCTGTACTCTCACTATTTTGTTGACATCCTTCCTATAATTGGGCGACCAAAATTGTACACCATACTCCAGATTTGGTCTCACCAATGCCTTGTACAATTTTAACATTACATCCCAGCTTCTATACTCAATGCTCTGATTTATAAAGGCTAGCATACCAAAAGCTTTCTTTACCACCCTATCTATATGAGATTCCACTTTCAAGGAACAAGGCACGGTTATACCCAGATCCCTCTGTTCAACTGTATTCTTCAATTCCCTACCATTTACCATGTACGTCCTATTTTGATTTGTCCTGCCAAGGTGTAGCACCTCACATTTATCAGCATTAAACTCCATCTGCCATCTTTCAGCCCATTTTTCCAAATGGCCTAAATCACTCTGTAGACTTTGGAAATCCTCTTCATTATCCACAACACCCCCTATCTTGGTATCACCTGCATACTTACTAATCCAATTTACCACACCTTCATCCAGATCATTGATGTACATGACAAACAACAAAGGACCCCACACAGATCCCTGAGGCACCCCACTAGTCACCTGCCTCCAACCCGATAAACAGCCATCCACCATTACCCTCTGGCTTCTCCCATTCAGCCACTGTTGAATCCATCTTGCTATTCCTGCATTTATACTCAACAGTTGAACCTTCTTAACCAATCTTCCATGAGGAACATTGTCAAAGGCCTTACTAAAGTCCATATAGACAACATCCACTGCTTTATCCTCGTCAATTTCCCTAGTAACCTCTTCAAAAAATTAAAGAAGATTAGTCAAACATGACCTTCCAGGCACAAATCCATGTTGACTGTTCCTAATCAGACCCTGTTTATCTAGATGCTTATATATATTATCTCTAAGTATCTTTTCCATTAATTTGCCCACCACTGAAGTCAAACTAACAGGTCTATAATTGCTAGGTTTACTCTTAGAACCCTTTTTAAACAATGGAACAACATGCGCAGTACGCCAATCCTCGGGGACTATTCCCGTTTCTAATGACATTTGAAATATTTCTGTCATAGCCCCGCTATTTCTACACTAACTTCCCTCAATGTCCTAGGGAATATCCTGTCAGGACCTGGAGACTTATCCACTTTTATATTTTTCAAAAGTGTCAGTACTTCTTTTACTTTGAACCTCATAGTAACCATAGCTACTCTACTAGTTTCCCTTACCTCACATAATTCAATATCCTTCTCCTTGGTGAATACCGAAGAAAAAAAAATCGTTCAATATCTCCCCCATCTCTTTTGGCTCTGCAGATAACTGTCCACTCTGTCTCTCCAATGGACCAATTTTATCCCTCGTTACCCTTTTGCTATTAATATAGCTGTAGAAACCCTTTGGATTTACTTTCACCTTACTTGCCAAAGCAACCTCATATCTTCTTTTAGCTTTTCTAATTTCTTTCTTAAGATTCTTTTTACATTCCTTATACTCCTCAAGCACCTCATTTACTTCATGCTGCCTATAATTATTGTAGATCTCCCTCTTTTTCCGAACAAGATGTCCAATTTCCCTTGTAAACCAGGGCTCTTTCCAATTTTTACTGTTTCCTTTCAACCGAACAGGAACATAAAGATTCTGTACTCTTAAAATTTCCCCATTTAAGAGAGAGTTAGATAGAGCTCTAGGGGCTAGTGGAATCAAGGGATATGGGGAGAAGGTAGGCACGGGTTATTGATTGGGGACAATCAGCCATGATCATAATGAATGACGGTGCTGGCTCGAAGGGCCGAATGGCCTCCTCCTGCACATATTTTCTGTTTCTATGTTTCCCACTGGTCTAGGGTGAACATGGTTAATATCCATAGTTTTCCTAATTTCTGTCTTGACTTTCACCACAAAATACATGTGAGCCAAATAAATCATAACGTCATGCTACAGTGAATGACTTTTGGTTAACTGAGTGTGTGCTGGCTTATTGTAAGAGATATTCCAATAGTCCCACTCCTTTGTTCCCTTTCTGTTGTCCTGTATTCTGCTCTTTTAAGTACATGTTGAATTTGCTTTGTGTTATTATCTAAATATAAAAAAGGTTAGTTATTGCGAACCAGTTCGCAATAACCAACTCCCGGTGCCTCAGCACTTCAACTTCCACTCCGAAACTGACCTTTCTCTCCTGCGCCATGGCCAGTGTGAGGCCCACCATAAATTGGAGGAGCAGCACCTCATATTTCGCTTGGGCGGTTTACACCCCAGCGGTATGATCATTGACTTCTCTAATTTCAGGTATTCCCTGCTTTCTCCTCCCCTTCCCAGCTCTCCCTCAGCCCAATGTCTCCCCCTCTTCCTTTCTGCTTCCCATCCCCCGCACCCTCACATCAGTCTGAAGAATGGTCTCGACCTGAAACGTTGCCTATTTCTTTCGCTCTATAGATGCTGCCTCACCCGCTGAGTTTTTCCAGCATTTTCTTCTAGATAATCTAATACTTTTGAGATTGAATGTTGCCTTATTTGCAAATTCTGTATGTATATTGCATATTCCAATGGGCATGTATAATGTGAATTGCTACAGTCATTTTCTCATGGTAGGGGAATCTAAAACTAAAGAGCATAGGTTTAAGGTAAGAGCAAAGGGGAATATTTAAAAAGGACCTGAGGGTGGTGTGTATATGAAATGAGCTGCCCTGTGGTGGTGGTATAGGCAGATATAATTCTGACATTTAAAAGCCACGCCTGGATATGAATTGTTTGGAAGGATTTAGGTCGACTGTATAGTGAGACTCGCTCAATTAAGCAGTGTGGTTGTCATGTTGGGCCAAAGGGCCTGTTTCTGTTCTGTATAACTCCATGACTATGACTATTTATCATGCATCAGGCCAGTTTCTGTTCGATGAAAAGAAGTTGCATTGTACTTGCATAAAATACATTTGCAATAACTACAGATTTTATCACATCTTCCCTCAATGTTATACAATGCTACCATATTGATATAATACCAAGTTCTTCTTCATGTATTTGAAAGTGAGCCTTTTGTATTTCATTAAAACGATTTTCAAATGCTCGGTTTGAGTTTTTTTAATGTCAGACATGGATAGCAAACCAATTTCACACATATAAGGCCTTTCCTGGTATTGTTGGGTGAATGTAACAAATAAAATCTATTCATGAAGGTTGCATTTTCTATAATTAATGTACCAAGATACATGGTGTAGCTTTTATGGACCTCTTTGCATAATTTATTCTGAATGATTACAAATCAAACATTGATATTCTGTTGGTTTGCCACTAATGATATTGACTTGTAATTCTGTTACTCACCACCAGGCTACATAAAAAAGGTTATAGGATTATGGAGTCAGGTTTCACAAAGGGACAAAGTCACCTTGGAATTTTAGTAATGTCTATTTATATAATTGTCCTACATTCTGTGACTTAAAAAGAACTGGGCCCTGTGTGACACTTCTGCATCAACAATGGTAAGTAGCAAAAGTATATTAAAGTTAAGGATTATTAAAGGTACATATTATAATCTTACTAACAATGAGTAATATATGCAGATGATAGATGTTCCTGATGTTTTTCAAGTTTCCCTGAATGTGTTATATTCATCATATAAATTGATAATATTTAAGGAAGGCTATACAAAATGTTTCTTTCCAGCATGCTTTTATAGATTGGTTAATAGCTTTGAACTTTAAGGGTCCATAAGCCTTATATTTTAATTACAACACTTGAAGTGATTTGAGTTTGGCAGTGTTTGCTTCAAAATCGTGTTCATGTGTTGAAAACTAGTGTGAAGAACTAATGTGATTATCTGTTTTGAATAAATCATCTTTTTGGAGCTAGAAGTCACTCAAAGGAAAATTAATAAAGACTTACCAAAATTTGGTGAAGGAACCATAAATAGGGGAAATAAATCAGCCTTGTGTCATGAGCATTAACTCTGTGAAAGATTATCAGTAATTGACCAAACTCACCTCATGCACATTTGATTGCAGTGAAGAAAATTGCTGAGTTAGGTAGAACTGAATGCAACTACTCTCGCACCTATTAAGTAATGAAAAATGAGCCTCTCCCGGCCAACTTCAATGCTTCTGTTTAATCCCAACATTTGGCAATGATTTGTATATAAATGTTGGGTTTTAAGAATAGTTGTTGATGACCTTTTATTTATTTCTTAACTGTGTGTAAAGGGCCTATCCCACTTTCACGACCTCTGCCGAGTTTGTCCTTAACTCATACTCACAGCATGTTCGTCACGAGATCGTAGGTAGGTCGTAGCAGGCCGTGATACTAGTCGTAGGTACTCCTGGCATCAAGTAGGTCGGGGCGTTTTTCTAGCCTGATGAAAAATGTCCACGAGTAAAAAAGGTCGTGAATTAGGTCGTGAAAGTGGGACAGGCCCTTTAAGAAGACAAATCAAGAATAATTTTGCCATAAATACTGTTGTATTTACGGCTCTGAAATTGATTTCTTCCATTAATCTTTTCTGGGGAAAGTGAAGCTCCATTGACAGTGTGAAGCCTAGTTAGATGTAATTATGGGTTACAGAGTTGACCTTCATGGTATTGAAATAAAGTCTTCTATTCGCTCAGGCAGTCAGTGAGACTGCAAGTCAGAAGTGAAAACAGTAAACACTAGATATTTTACTGGGTTTGATGGATCTCAGATATCAAAAATGAAGTGTAACTGGATGCAAAATGAGATTGATGAGTGCTTCAGAAGCTTTGATAGGCTCCTTAAACCATCGTTATTCTTTTAGAATATACATCTTTAAAAAAGACCTGCATTTATGTAGTGCATTTCATGTTGCCATATCCCATTGTGCTTATGAGGAAATTAAAAAAAAAAAAAAATCATTGCCTCTAACCTTACATTGAGTAGGTACAGGCTTAATGTGGGAAACAGGACATTCAGTTCAAACATAGAGAGTGTCCGCAGTCCTGATCACTGACGATATCTATGTGGAGTTTGCAAGTTCTCTTTGTGACTGTGTGAGTTCCCTCCAGGGAATCCCATTGCCTTCCACATCCAAAATAAACACTTGTAGGTTAATGTGTTGCTGTAAACAACTCTTCAGTGTAGGTTACTTGCAAAACTAATCCACAGAGAAAAAGGGAGTTAATAGGTAATTTGAGAGAGTTCTGCGGGACATACAGGATAGGAGGAAAGGGACTGATGTGATTTCACTTATGGAACCACCATGGACTCGCTGGGTTGAATGCCCTTCTTCTGTATTGTAATACAATATTTTTTTTAATCTTGTGTTTGTGTCAGGTCATGCTGTGCCAGCTCCAGGTCAAGATGATTGGCTTAAGTTAAATAGCATATGAAGAATGTGTTTAAGTTTAAGAAGGAACTGCAGATGCTGGAAAATCGAAGGTAGACAAAAATGCTGGAGAAACTCAGCGGGAGAGGCAGCATCTATAGAGCGAAGGAAATGGGCAACCTTTCGGGTGAAAACCCTTATTCAGACCCTTCTTACATCTGTAGTTTTTATGGTAACAGTCAGTTCAGGTCAAGTAAAAGTTGCCATAAGCACTGCCTCCTGTTGAGCATGGTTGGTAGGGTTTTTTGCCATAACCTTGGTCAACCAAAGGGTTTTGATTCAAATCTCTGAAATGAGAATCTTAAATTAGAAGGAAAGGTGACACCAACTGAGTACAAAGGATGAATATTGGTTCTAATTTCATAGAAACATATAAAATAAGTGCAGAAGGAGGCCATTCGGCACTTCGAGACAGCACCGCCCTTCATTGTGATCATGGCTGATCGTCCCCAATCAATAACCCATGCCTGCCTTCTCCCCATATCCCTTGATTCCACTAGCCCCTAGAGCTCTATCTAACTCTCTCTTAAATCCATCCAGTGATTTGGCCTCCACTGCCCTCTGTGGCAGGGAATTCCACAGATTCACAACTCTCTGGGTGAAGAAGTTTTTTCTCACCTCAGTCTTAAATAGCCTCCCCTTTATTATAAGACTGTGGCCCCTGGTTCTGGACTCGCCCAACATTGAGCACATTTTCCCTGCATCTAGCTTGTCCAGTCCTTTTATAATCTTATATGATTCTATAAGAACCCCCTCATCCTTCTAAACTCCAGTGAAAACAAGCCTAGTCTTTTCAATCTTTCCTCATATGACTGTCCCGCCATCCCAGGGATCAATCTCGTGAACCTACGCTGCACTGCCTCAATCACAAGGATGTCCTTCCTCATATTGAATGTTGGAACGTCCAAATAATTTAGTGGTCACATCACCATAAAATTAATAGGGGAACACACATAGCCAGCATAAGTATTAAGATTGATACTTGTCAACAGTAATGCTTAGTCACTTGCAAAACAAGAACATTTCAGTTTTAAAGTTTCTTCATTGATTGGATCAGAGAGAAATACGGTATGGAAATGGGCTCCTCGTCCTTCCGAGTCAAGCAGCCATTTCCACTAAGTATAGATGAAGGGTCTCGACCTAAATCATCGACTGTCCATTTAACTCCACAGACGCTGCCTTACCTGCAAAGTTCCTCCAGTACGTCTCCTTTTCTTTGCCACAGATTCCAGCATCCGCAGTCTCCTGTGCTTGCAAAAATCCTAATTTAGCCGTATTTTTTATTCTCATTAGTCCGTCCCCCATCAGGTTCCACCGTTCACCCAGGGTAATACCACATGGTCACAGTGGAAATGTGCAAACACATCACAGACAACACGCAAGGTCATGATTGAACTCAGTTTTCCGCGGCTGTGACACACAAGCATTGCTAACTGTGCAACAGCGCTGCCGACAAATTTGGATTGTGGTGAATTAAAGTGGCAGATTGAGTATTGGAGTAAACATGAATGTAGCTGTATTGTGATGGGCATATTAGGTGAAGGAAGAACAGACAATTTGAAAGTAAAGCCTGCACTTAAAGTTGAGCAGCATCATGAATCCTTCATGCCCTAACACGCATTTATCCTCAAATGATGTCAGTAAAGAAGCTTATATTGACATTTATCTTGCTGTTGTTTGCCGAGATTTCAATTTGTATGTTTGTCCCCTACTTCAGTGACTGAATTCCTGCAATGCAGTTTGATAGGATTTGAGGTTGAATAAGGTGCTATGCAGATAGAAGCTCATTTGTGAAGATAAGAAGACTGTGGCAGTGCCAAAAAGGAAGAAAAGTGTCAATACAGTTCCAAGGACATAGCCCAGAGATTATAATCAATGTGCCTCAGGTGCATGTTGCTGTTTTGATGTGATAGATAAACTGGACTTAGAAGAAAAGTTTTCATAGAATTCAAACTCTAACAGCAGCCTATTGCATTGCTGTACAAAGACTACCCTTATGTCACACACATTTTGTTAATATTAAATAACATTTAATTGTGCTTTGTCAATTTAACCCACATGATCCAGTGACTTAAGCTTTAAAATCTTGGATTAATTCTCAAGGGCAGTTCTGCTTGTTAAAATTGGTGCCTTTCAATTAATTGTTAAACAGAGACTTTGCCCACTCTCTCAAGTGACGATAAAAAATAATCGCATGGCACTATTTTGAGGAAAAACAGGGTTTGTCATTCTAATGAATGAATTAATATTTATTCCTCAATTAATATCATTAAAACAAATGTTCTCCTTATTATTTTCTTGTTGTATGTGAATGCTTGCTGTGCTTCAATTAGTTGCAATGTTTTATAATTATAACAGTAATTACATTTAAATTAGATTAATATCTAAAAAGCTGTAGGATATTCTTAGGTTTCTACATAAATGCAATCTTTTCTATTACCAAAGAAAGGAAACAAAATACATCCCCATTTTGGGATCCGGAACTGTCAAGTAGACAATGTTTGACCTGGATGAATTATCCTTATTAACTGGGCCTTAATGGCCTGTCCCACTATGTCGACCTAATTTGTGAGTTTAGAAGAGTTTGCGCTCGCCACAAACTCACAGCATGGTCGACACATGGTCCTAGGAGATCACTGTAACTCTCTTTCATGCTTGAGAGAAGTTCCGGCAAATTTTCCGCGAGTAAAAATTGGTCGACATGGTTCTTTTGAACTCGTAGTGCAGTGGTAGTGGGGTTGCAATGTAGTTATAGGCAATCGAGGTAGCCATAGGCAATCTCCTTTGCTGATTGTGCATTTTAATTGGCTCATTGGAGATTTCAGAACCAAGAAAAACCGACCGGCAATGTTAAATGCCCGCTAAACTTTATTAAAAGTTGTCTGGCTTCTTAAAAGTGTCTCCACTCCTTCTCCACCGTTCTCTCACCTGCTCTCCCTTCTCTCCCATTCTCCTCCACCCCATCCCCTCTCTTGCCGTACACTGTGCCAGCTGTCCTTTACCTTCCTGTTCATCGTAGGTGTGAATTTCAGGCAGCGCTCCCCCGCTTTCCCTGGCCCCTGCCTTTGCAATGTGTGTGTGTGTGTGTGTGTGCGTGCGTGCGTGCGCGTGTGTGCGTGTGTAGGATAGTGCTCGTGTGCGTGTGTGTGCGTGCGTGCGTGTGCGCACGCGTGTGCGGGTGTGTGAGTGTCTGTGTGTGTGCATGCATGTGTGTGCGTGCGTGCGTGTGTGTGGGTGTTCGTGTGTGTGCGTGCGTGTGTGTGTGTTTTCGTGTTTGTTTGTTTGTGTGTGCGTGTGTGTGGCTGTGTGTGTGTGTGCGTGTGTGTGTGTGTGTGTGTGTGTGTGTGTGTGTGTGTGTGTGTGTGTGTGTGTGTGTGTGTGTGTGTGTGTGTGTGTGTGTGTGTGTGTGTGTGTGTGTGTGCATGCTCGTGTGTGTGTGTGTGTTGACGGTCGATCTACCTCGCGGTTTCATCACTGACGGTCGATCCAGCTCGAGGTTTTTCAGGCAAGTGCCCTTGTGTGCCCTTGAGCTTGAAGATCAAAGATGGTTGCTGTAAAGTCGCGTAAGTGGGACAGGCCCTTAAATGAAGAATGTAAATAAACTTCAGAAGGTTTACCCAATAACATAGGATAAAGGAGTTATTTGGACTACCTCGTTGTCTACCAATGTTAGTCCCATTTGCCTCACTCATATATTGTGAAGTTTCAGTTCCTCACCCAGATTGTCTTTGTGATCTCTCTTACTGAATTGTCAGCTTAGTGCTATTTACCTGTGAATTTCGTTGTCCACCCCATTAACTTGTCCCCGGGCCAGCTGAGTAGGAGACCTACAGTTGACAAAGTAACTTCATCCAGTTAGGCTGGAATTTTGTTTTTTTTTAAATTAGAAGCAATTGTACAGAGATAAAGCATTCGGCATCTAAAATTGTGCAATTATTGTACAGCTACATTTTTAACCTTATAACCTAAATTATGAAAATGAAAGAAGAAAAGAAAAAGAAAACGAAAGAAAAAAGTAGAAAGTGAAATGATAGATTGAAGAAGAACAAAAGAGAATCCCCTAAACTACCAAAGTAGTGTGGCAGAAAGATATAGAAATAAGAAAAAAGAAAAAGGAAAGTGGAGATATACCTTGCCCCTTGTTCCCCCCGCCCGCCTCACCCAACCCAGCATCGAATTTAAATTTAAATTTGTGTTACACCTTGCTATTGTTGTAAGAATTCGGTAAAGGGTGTCCATGTCTTAAGAAATTGATCTGGTTTTTCCCCCAAGACAAGCCGAATATTTTCCAAATGTAGTGTCTCGGACATGTTTGTGATCCACATCTTCACTGTAGGGACTGTTGTCTGTTTCCAAAATGTAAGTATTAATTTTTTTGCCGTTATTAGACCATAGTTAAGGAAACGTCTTTGAAATATCGTTAGCTCAGAACAGGCCTCTGACTTACCTAGTATTTTCAGTTTTATGTTTGGATCCAATTTAGTTTTAAGTATTTTGGAAAAGATATCAAAAATTCTCCTCCAGATGTTTTGTAATTTTGTGCAGGAAACAAAAGAATGGGTTATAATTGCTTCTTGGAGGAGACATTTATCACAGATAGGAGAGACATTTGGGAAGATCTTGTTCACTTTAGACTTTGAATAATAGAGTCTATGCTGTATTTCAAATTGTACTAGGGAGTGCCTAACATTAAGAGAACAATAATGTATATATAATGTATATAGACTTTCCTCCCAACTATCCTTTGAAATTGTTAATCCCAATTCGTCTTCCCATGCTCGCCTAATTATTTCCGACAATGGGATATGTACATTTAAAAGGGTATTATAGAAGTAGGATATTAACTTATTGGTATCCTCCTTTCTGTTCATGCATTCATCTAGTATACCTGGACCCATGGAGTGACAGTCTTGCGTATTTACAGGAAGTTGCGGCGCTGTTAATAGCTGCAGCTCGCGTGCAGTCCGTCTGTTTTTACTTTTTTCTGTTTTTTTTTTGTCTTGTTTTGGTTACGTTTTAGTTTGTTGGGTTGTGTTAGAGGGGGCGGGGGGTGAAATATGTTCTCTGTCTCTTCCTTCGGGGGAATGCGACTTTTTCGTGTCGTATCCCCCTTCTCTGCCTCCGTCTGTGTTGAGGCCTAATGGCGGAGCTGGCGGCCTCCAGCCTGCGACCGACCCCGAGGCTCCGGAGGCAGAGCCAGCCAGGACTCACCAATGAGAGGTTGGCCGTCTTCGGGGCTGAGGCAGCGGTGGCCCGACTTGCTGGTGTGGCGTTCTGGCTTTCGGCGGCGGCCTGGAGCTGATGCAGCGGGACTCAGAGCTGAGACTGCGGGAACTGGAGCTGGAGCAGCGGCCCGGAGCGGGGACTGCTGGACCTGGAGCTGGGGCGGCAGCCTGGAGCTGAGGCAGCAGCCCGGAGCGGATACTGCGGGACCTGGAGCGGAGACTGCGGGACCCAGAGCTGGGGCAGCGGCTCGGAGTGGAGTCTGCGGGACCCGGACCTGGGGCAGCGGCCTGGAGCTGGGGCAGCGGCTTGGAGCGGAGACTGCGGGACCCGGAGCTGGGGCAGCGGCTCGGAGCAGAGACTGCAGGACCTGGGGCTGGGGCGGCGGCTTGGAGCTGAGGCAGCGGCCCAGAGCGGAGACTGCGGGACCCGGAGCTGGGGCGGCGGCCTGGAGCTGGGGCGGCTGCCCGGAGCTGATACTGTGGCGGGCCGTCTCGTAGCAGAGATGGCGTTCCGGCTTTCGGCGGCGGCGACATCACCACGGAGGTCCGCTGGACTGGAGGGCGGCATCTCCGGCCTGGATCGATCGCCTCAAAGCAGAGGGAAAACAAGGAGGGAAGAGACAGAGACTAAGACTTTGCCTCCATCACAGTGAGAATGTGTTTGGTGAACTCACTGTGGTGGATGTTTAATTCTATTTGTGTTTATTGTATGTTTTGTTTTTATTGGTTCTGTGTATGACTGTAGGCAACATAATTTTGTTCAGACCGAAAGGTCTGAATGACAATAAAGGAATCTAATCTAATCTAATCTAATCTAATTTGAAGATATCTGAAGTAATGACTACCTTTCAGATGATATTTCAACTGTTATTCTTGAAACGAGAGGAAGGTCCCCTTATCATAAAGGTCTCCTAGCTGTTTAATTCCTATGCTTTCCCATTGTACAAACGCCTTGTCTAAAGTAGACAGTTTAAATGAGGGATTATTGGCGATCGGTAAGAGGAGAGATAAATTTCTCAATTTAAGGGTTGATTTCAACTGTTTCCAGATCCGTAAGGTGCTATACATTACCGGATTTTTCTCATACATTGATTTCTTCAAATGTATTGGAGAGAGAAGAATTGCGCCTATATTGAAAGGCAAACAATCTTCCCTCTCGATTTTTTACCAGTTTACTTGTTGGCATGTATCGTCCATCCAGTAGATTAAATGTTTAATATTAGTTGCCCAGTAATAGAGAAGAAAATTAGGGAGAGCCAGTCCACCGATTTCTTTAGGTTTGCATAAATGTCGTTTGTGAATTCTGTGAGTTTATAATCCCAGATAAAGTTTGTAATCACAGTGCCAGGTTTAAAAAAAAAAGTTTTTAGGGAGGTAAATCGGTATTGATTGAAATAAGTACAGTTGTGGAAGGAAAATCATCTTTATGGCATTTACTCGACCTATAAGGGAAATCGGAAGTGTTTTCCAAAATTAAATAAGGGCATTTAATTTGGTGATTAATGGTGGAAAATCTGCTTGAAATAAAGAGGGATATTTTCTAGTCATGTAGACTCCAAGATATTTAAATTTTTCCGTAGCAATTCTAAAGGGAAATTTTAGGAGATGTGAAGGGTCTTGAGGTTTTATCGGCATAATTTCACTTTCACTGAGAAGGAGCCAAATTGTTCTATGAGGTTTAGTATATTTGGGATACTGACTTGGGAGTTGGTAATATATAAAAGTACATCGTCTACATATAATGAAACCTTATTATTAGTATATTTAGTATTATAGCCATGAATGCTCGGATGTACTCCTAAGATTTCAGCTAAGGGTTCTATAGCAAGGGCAAATAACATTGATGATAAAACACACCCTTGTCTATTGCCCCTGGATAATTGAAATTTAGGTGACAGAGTTTGATTAGTTAGTATTTTGGCAGTCGGATTGTTATATAACAATTTTATCCATGAAATAAAAATCTCTTCTAGTTGGAATTTTTGCAATACTGTGAAGAGATATTCCCATTCTACTTGGTCAAATGCTTTTTCTGCATTAAATAAATAATTGATAAGTCTTCGTTTGTCGATCTGTATGAGTACATTATATTAAACAAGCATCTCAGGTTATTGAACAAATGTCTCTAGGGTATAAACCCAGTTTGGTCAAAATTATTAATCAGTATTAATTTACTGAGGTATTTACTAGTCTTCTTGCCAGGGTTTTAGCTAATATTTTCTGGCCTGTATTTAAAATATTTATTGCTCTATATGATCCTGGCAGGCTGGAATTAAAAGAGAGGAGAATGATAATGTGCCGTACCACCAAATCATAAAACAAGTCATTACTTTTGGATAATTTATAAATTCCACCTTTGCTATACTGATTTGTTGCGCACATACAATTTAGATGTATAATTATTTTACAGTGCATTCGCAGTATATACCTATTTAGGACTTTTGGCTCCATCTTCTTCTTATGAGGCAGCACCTTGAGGTTGAGAATGATTTGCTTCCACTCTTGTGCATTCTGAGATGAGGCCAGTGTGGACTTGCAGATTCATCCACAGCTGAGACAGAGGTTGGCTGAATGTTTTAGGTTGTGAGATGGTGCACTTCTTTTGTCACTGATGTTTTTGTTCTGTCTGATCCTAGTGGATGAACATGAAGTTCACAATATCATCCTGGGTGCACCTCACTTTCTTTCAGTGATAATAGGCCAGAGATTCCCAGGAAAACATTGCATTGGGCAAGTAATAGTATTAAAGCTCTGAATGAAGTCAAATAGGATTTAAAATCTCCCTAAAGCAAGTGGTAACGTACTGAGGACAGTTGAGTTCCAATTACAGTTCCTCCCAAGGTTACAAATGCCTGACTTATGTACAGATGGGTGCAACAAGCTGGTTTATTTACACCTGACCCTTAGTTTGTTTGTATTTTTATTGCTGGATGCCTGGAATTCTGACTTACAAACAGTTTTGGTGAAACTGTATCCTTGGGAGGACCTGCGTTTCAGTACTGCCTTGTGGACTAAGTGGGTTGACAGAGTCTGTAGGGAGAGATGTTGTCAATGTTTTTGGGTCGAGACCCTAAATCAAGACTGAAAATGGGGAGAAATGACAGTCAGCTGAAAGAGGAGAAGTGGAGGAGTGAGACAATGCCAGTAGATGATAGACAGATCAAGGAGAGGAGGTGCATGATAGGCAGATGGAGCCAGTGGGTGAGAGGAAATGGTGGAGATGGAAAACAGGGGCAGTGGTGATATGTGTGAACAGAAAAGGAAAGACAAGGCAGATTAAGCCAGTTGGGGGGAGGGGGGCTGGAGGAGGAGGCAGAGTGGCACAGCAGTAGAGTTGCTACCTTACAGCACCAGAGACTCAGGTTTGCTTTTGAATGCAGGTGCTGTCTGTATGGAGTCTGTACGTTCTCCCTGTGACTGTGTGAGTTTCCTTTGGGTGCTCCAGTTTCCTTTGGGTGCTCCGGTTTCCTCCCACATTGCAAAGATGTGCAGGTTTGTATGTTAATTGGCTTCTATAAATTGTCTCTAGTGTGTCGGATAGAACTAGTGTACACGTGTTGCTGGTCGGCATGGACTCAGTGGGTCACAGTGTTTATTTCCACACTATATCTCTAAAACTAAAACAAAAAAGACTAAGAAGGAGGTGTTCATCCTACAGTTACTGTTGGATTTTGAAGCAGCGTGAGCTTGTTCACACTTCTTCCCGATGTACAACGCTAATAAACTAACTTGTTCGATGCCCTCACCACAAGATCTATGAGCTGTTTTATTCTGTGTCTGTGCCTATCTGAGTAAAGTCAGATATGGGATACAGATAAAGTACAAAATTCCCTCTGACACAAAGACTACAATTTTTGGAATCTGATGTAAAGAAGGTGATAAAGGAAACCGTTAAAGGAGAAAATGGAACAAATGGAGAAGTGAATTAGATGAACGAAGATTATAGGTGGTAGGTGAATGGGGCTTGAAACAAGAATGGATTAGCTCAGTCAGGCTACTTGGTCAGCATGGGCAAATTGGTCTACAGCTATGCCGTACCACTCAGTGAATTTATGACTCTGTGTGCTGCATTGTCCAGTATGACTTCCAACACTTCCTTGTTGCTGGAATCAAATACTGAGCATGTACTGGGTCAATGCATCCCACCATTGGATACAAAACCCAGAATGGACCATGGATAATCCTTTCTATCCCCTCAGTTATTATTTCTGATGCAAGTTATATGATTGCACACAATTGACTACCATGTTTCCTTTTTTACAAAAGTAACTACACTTGGTTGGTAATAACAAAGTTTGGTAGAACGCAAACAGTGTCATAATGCAGATTTTCCTTTGTAGAAACATGGTCAAATTGTGAAGGTATATTTAGTTTGTTGCAAAGGAAAAATCAAAATATTTACATAGTTGCTTGACACTTATAGATGTGTAGCAAGGTGCAATATGCCCTCACTACGAGGCTTGTGTCTCTGGACACATGTGCTGAATTGCTGACAAGCTTACAGATTCTCTTCAACTTACCCAAACCTTGCAGCATAACAACAACCCTTATAGCAATCTATTTGCCGAAGGGTGCCATTTAATTTCTTCTGGGTATCTTGGACATGAAGGATCTGTGAATGTTTGTACTGTTCGTCTTTAGCTAAGGTCTCCATTTCTCAAAAGCAAAATGCAGGGGACTGAGCTGAAAGTCAAGCAATAACAAAATTGACTTACCCAGACCGCAATGGATTTGAAGATGGGTCAAGCAAGTGTTATTTTTTGTAGTGAGTGTTGTGATCAATAATTCTGTCAGCAATTGCTGCTTTGTTGTTGTCCATTTACTCTGCCCTATGCAAGTTATTTTCTATTAAACACAGTGAAATTGTTGGCTTGGTAACCAGTTATGAAGTCCGGGAAAGATTATTGAAGTTTGCTGGAAAAGGAAAAGGAAGAAAAGGAATTTTGAGGAAAATAAACTGCATTTACATTTTTTGGAAGCACGTAACTGCCTGATGATCAATGCTATTGAAAATTGGAAAAATGTTTAGAGAGAAAAAAGTAATTTCTTACCTCAGTGTTCAGTGTAGTTAGAAGTCATACTGACCTTACATTGTTGGTGGCAGCAATGAAGAAAAATATATTTTCTCAGAAGGTTGTGATTCTTTGATTATTTGCCTCATTAGCCTGTGGAATGTTATTTCTTGTGGATATTCAAGCCTGAGATTAATGGGATATCAGAGGTTGTGGAGATGAGGTTGGGAAGCATTCCTGATGAAAATAATCAGTTGTGACCTTACAGAACCTATCGAGTGGCATATAGTCCACTCTGACTACTATTACTTATTTTGTAATGTATCTTCTGCATTCATATTTTGCCTTTGTCATATCAGAGAGGTGTGAATGAGTAGTATAAATCATTTTGAATGGGACACCATCACACCTCTTGCCAAGTCCAGTGGTACCTCCAGAAAGCCAGATGTGAAACAATTACTTACAAAGTGCTGTGTCAAATTGAAATGTCTGTGCAACATACCAATTGCAAAGGTCCCCAAATCACTTTTTCGCTGCTTATGGTACACGTCCAAATATATTTGCCCTTCAGTTTAACCAGAACACAGTTACTGGCATTAGACAAGGAAAAGCCTTTAGCACGTACAATTGATAATCTCTACAATTTGGTAAATCTCTTTATCATCGCTGCATAAAGTAAGGTCAAACTATGCGAGCACTCTGGCTGTAGTCCAATTTGCTATGAAATATAAATGTGGAATGAAACACTGCTCACTTCACTCCTGAATTTCATTTTTCATTCTGGGTATTTGAAAATAGGACCAATGTGAATATGAAACCACTACATTACATGTATAGGTCTGAGATCCAAGTCAGATTTCCAGATTCCATCCGGAGCTTTAAATATTCCTTGGCATTCCTTTAGGTATTGATACACAAGTTGACCTTGATTAAGCGTGACTTCATGCTCAGAGAAACAATTCAAGGGTTACATTGGTGAGCAGATGGTTTCTTATTGAGCAGAATAAATTGCTTTCTGATTTGATGGAATAGATTTAATGCATTTTAGATTTTTTTACATAGTATTTCTTAAAGTAACCATTACTGTACAACAATGTAAATAGACACAATACAGAGTAAAGTACAACATAAAGTCCTTTTCAGCAGTGAATGAATTATTTTCTGCATCAGCAAAAGCATTTCTAAAGAACATTCTTCATTGGCTGTAAAGCAATTTGAAATGCCTCACGATCAGGAAAGGTTAAAAATAAATGCAAATTCTTTATTTCTCATTAGGTAGTTATAATGCCAGTCTTGTGTTCATTATCTGGATGAACAATGTCTGCTTGAAGCAAAGCAAATTTATTTATTGCTTCAGTCAATTGGAACTTAATTGGACAGTTTGTAACCTGAAATATAATTTACAAAGTCATGCTTGACCTAAAATGCTGTATGGTCAATATTGTGACCTCTTCAAGGTCCTTAGCAAATCATAGTGTGGATAGTGGCTTAACAAACACCCTATCTACACATTGTCACAACAGGTAAAGGATTCGAGGTCAGACACAAGAGCTGAGCTAAGCAACATAAATTGAGTGAGGTGGCAAGCAAATGCACCATTCTGGTCTTACTACAGGTCCGGTACAAACATTGTAGTATAGATAACTCTACGGTGAGTGGCAATATAATTTATCAGATTTAACCAAGTCGACCAATTTTTATTGGGAAAGTGGTGTTATTGTGTGTGTATATACGTCTCTGCATGTACATTTATATTAATGTATGTATTCACAATAGTGTGCATGTGCACTGTTTGCATTCATGTGCACATATGTGACCGTGTGTATTTGTATTTGTAGGACTGAGTGTCTTTGTATGCATATGTGCCTGTGTGAACTTGTGTGTGCTTACTATCTAAGTGCATTTATTTGTGTGCTTGTGATTTGTGTTTGTGTGTGTTTATGCATGTTTGTGTATCTATTTGTGTGTCTGCGTGTGTAGATATGTACAAGATTTTCAATACACCTGTACCTCACCGTACTTGTGCCTATGCCAATAAACCTGACGACTTGCACTGGAAATGTTTTAATGTATTATTATCATAGATCATTCATGACACGGTCAGCTATTTGGCCCATCATGTATGCATTTACTGTACCTTGAAGCAATCATAATGGTTTTCAGATTTAAAATCATAAAAATTTACAGCAAAGAAGGAGGCTATTTGGCCCATAGTGTATGTACCGGCCAACAAAGAGCTGCCTAACCAAATCACACCGACCGGCATTAGGACCATAGCCCAGCAGCCTATAGCTCTTCAGATACATCTCCAAGTGCTGGATACATGTGATGAATGTTACAGCCTCCACCACTCTTTGCAGACAGTGAGTTCCAGACCCCCATCACCCTTTGGATGTAAAACATTTTATTTTGTAATCTTCCCCTCTCTTTTTGATCCTTCTCACAAGGGAAATAGATAGTAGTTATTTTCTTTATCTGGGCCACTCATTAATTTTTATAACTTCACAAAATCTCCAGTCAGCCTATGTTCCAAAAAATACTGCTGCTGGTCCCCAGATTTTACAATCTTTCTTCACATCCAGTAACTTCCAATCCTGGCAACATCTTTCTAAATCTCCTTTTCAACCTCTCTAGTAGAATCACATCTTTCCTGTAATGTAGTGACCGGAGCTGAATGTAGACCTCATGCTGTGACTACTTAACATGTATACATAGTACAGGTCCACCACTGATTTTCTGGTACTCTTGGTTCCAGAGCTTTGCTGTATTATCTGTTTTGCTGGACCAACAGAGACCATGGCGTAGGGAGCCAAGATAGCTGCCCGCAAAGTCGGCCACGGATGTCAGCCATGGGAACAGACCTGCCAGCTCCAGCCGGGCCGGAGTTCCAGAGGGGGCAAATTCGACCTGCCGATCGGCGAGGAAGTTCCATTGAGTAGAGATCAGCTGCCTCACCTGGTTTAGGTTCCATGACTTCCAGGGGTGGGGGGGGGGGTGGGGGGGGGAGGGGGATTTCAAGTGCACTCTCGTAATTTTTTCTGGATTGAAGGAGGCACTGGACTAGCAGGGTGGCAGGCCTCTGTAACCATCCTGTGGTCGTATTCTCTGCCTCAATAGGAAAATAAAGCTTCCCTTATGATTATTTTAGCCAATTTATGGTCTTGTCCTGCAACCTTTCAGGATCTGCTACACATAGAAACATAGAAACATAGAAAAATAGGTGCAGGAGTAGACTATTCGGCACTTCGAGCCAACACCGCCATTCAATATTGTCATGGCTGATCATCTAAAATCAGTACCCCATTCCTGCTTTTTCCACATATCCCTTGTTTCCTTTAGCTTTAAGAGCTAAATCTAACTCTCTTGAAAACATCCAGTGAATTGGCCTCCACTGCCTTTTGTGGCAGAGAATTCCTCAGATTCACAACTCTCTCAGTGAAAAAGCTTTTCCTCATCTCAATACTAAATGGCCTATCCCTTATTCTTAAACTGTGACCCATGGTTCTGGACTCCCCCAACATCGGGAACATTTTACCTGCATCTAGCCTGTCCAATCCTTTAAGAATTTTATGTTTCTACAAGATTCCCACTCATCCTTCTAAATTCCAGTGAATACAACCCCAGTCGACCCATTCTTTCATCTTATGTCAGTCCCGCCATCCCAGGAATTGACCTACGATGCACTCCCTCAAGTGCAATAATGTCCATCCTCAAATTAGGAGATCAAAAATTGCACATAATACTACAGGTGCGGTCTCACCAGGGCCCTGTACAACTGCAGTAGGACGTCCTTGCTCCTAAATTCAAATCCACTCACAATGAAGGCCAACGTGCCAATAGCTTTCTTCACTGCCTTCTGTACCTGCATGCTTACTTTCAGTGACTGATGTACAAGAACACCCAGGTCACATTGCACCTCCCTTTTTCCTAATCTGACACCATTCAGACAATAATCTGTCTTCTTGTTCTTGCCACCAAAGTGGATAACCACATTTATCCACATTATGCTGCATCTGCCAGGCATCTGCCCACTCACCCAACCTATCCAAGTCACCCTGCAGCCTAATAGCATCCACCTCACAGCTCACACTGCCACCCAGCTTTGTGTCATTCGCAAACTTGGAGATTGCAAACATGAACACACACAAGCACTTACATAGAAACATAGAAACATAGAAATTAGGTGCAGGAGTAGGCCATTCGGCCCATCGAGCCTGCACCGCCATTCAATATGATCATGGCTGATCATCCAACTCAGTATCCCGTACCTGCCTTCTCTCCATACCCTCTGATCCCCTTAGCCACAAGGGCCACATCTAACTCCCTCTTAAATATAGCCAATGAACTGGCCTCGACTACCCTCTGTGGTAGAGAGTTCCAGAGATTCACCACTCTCTGTGTGCAAAAAGTTCTTCTCATCTCGGTTTTACAGGATTTCCCCCTTATCCATAAGCTGTGACCCCTTGTCCTGGACTTCCCCAACATCGGGAACAATCTTCCTGCATCTAGCCTGTCCAACCCCTTAAGAATTTTTTAAGTTTCTATAAGATCCCCTCTCAATCTCCTAAATTCTAGAGAGTATAAACCAAGTCTATCCAGTCTTTCTTCATAAGACAGTCCTGACATCCCAGGAATCAGTCTAGTGAACCTTCTCTGCACTCCCTCTATGGCAATAATATCCTTCCTCAGATTTGGAGACCAGGATTCGCAATACTCCAGGTGTGGTCTCACCAAGACCCTGTACAACTGCAGTAGAACCTCCCTGCTCCTATACTCAAATCCTGTGAAGGTCCCTCTGTTCCACATTAAGTATTCATGCACCTTGCTGCATTTCCGTTAATGCATTACCTCACACTTCACTGAATTAAATTCCATTTGTCATTCTTCTACCCCCTATATCTTGAGATTTTCTGCTTCCCTTCTTACTGCCTATTGTGCAGCCTATGTTTGTATCATTTATAAACCTCTTTATCCTCTCCCTTACATTTAGGCCTAAATCTTTAATCTGTGTAACTGAATCCAAGGGACTTCATACTGAACCCCAAGGAACTCTACTGGTAAACAGTTTCCAATCACAAAAGCATTAATCAATAATTCCATTTTGCATGTTGACATAGAGCCAGTATTGGATCAATGTTGCCCTCTCCTTTGTATCGCATGGAATTTGCTTTCTAACTAGGCTCCCACTATGTCACTGTGTAACTATGTCAACATTTTGACTAAAATCCATGTGTGCTATATCAAATGAATTGCCCTCTTGCTAACACCTCAAAAAATTGAATCATGTTTTTCAGAGGATTCCTTCCCTGAACAAATCCACAGACACTCTTTAATTAGTTTTTCCTTTCCAGATGAAACTGTATATTGCCATTCAAATGAATTCCAACATTACATCCATTGTAAAAGCTAAATTAATTAGCTAGTCATTATTATTCATCCCTACCACTCATTATAGACGAATACCACAGCCTTCCAATCCTCTTGCACCACTTCTGAAACCACAGTCTGAAGAAGGATTTCAGCCCGAAATGTTGCCTATTTCCTTCACTCCATAGATGCTGCTGCACCCGCTGAGTTTCTCCTGCATTTTTGTGTACCTGAGAATGTGTACCTGGAAACGATCCTTTGCTATTTCCTCCCTTTGCTTCTTTTATCAACCTGTGATATAGTCCATCTTGGCCTTGGTGATTTATCCCATCCAAAATTTCATTCTCATTCCTCATACAACATCTGCATCATCCCACTATGTTGTGCGGACCGCAACAAAGTAGTAATTGAGAACATCACCCGCATTTCGAAAGATGGAATGAGTGCTATCAGGAATTGGTACAAAAGAGGAGTTGAGGCCAGTTTAGATCACCCATATTGAATGATGAGGCAGACTCCCCCGTGTGAATTATACGTGACAAAGGCTGACATTCCAAGAGAGATTTGTTCCACTCATGGGACCTCCCAAAAAAGTAGAAGACCTCACATGCAAAATAATCATCTTATAATGCATCAGAGGGAAAAAGAATCAGCTTTATCTTATATAACAAACTCACCAAAAATGTTGCATGTTGTGGTCAGTCCATTTCAAGAACACTGAAGTGAATCTACTTTCTTCTTGTTGTGGACTCATTCGATTTCTTCATCATATATTTGCAGGTTCAACTCCAATGTTGCAGGTTCAAAGTCTAATAGTCACTGTCTGCTGATTGTCATCACTGTTGCATGCTTTGTGCAATTATTTAAACACCTTTAGACCTATTTTAAAATGATGCATAAAAAGCATACATCAATCAGCAAATTTCATGGCTATAGTATCTCATATTATGTAACATTCCTTGAATTTAGCAATGATCTGTTCACTGTCCATCAAGTTGTCTAACTGCAGTTGACTTGTGATTTATTCTTTCATGGCAATGCATCATTCAACATACAAGGAAATCAAAACTCCATGTAAATATGTTTGACACATTTCCAGGACATAGACATCACTAAATGTCCTGAACATGATAGATTGTTTGGGACTCAACTACATCACTAATGGCCTGGAGTCACCTAGATGTCCAGACTAGATGGAAGAAAAGCATATTTCTCTCCCTAGTGAAACCAGGCGGCACATTGATGCAGTGGTAGAGCTGCTGCCTTACATACCCAGAGAATAGGTGTAAATCCTGACTACAGATGCTGTCTGTACGGAGTTTGTAGGTTCTCCCCGTGACCGCTTGGATTTTCCCTGGGTGCATGGTTTCCGCCCGCACTCCAAAGATGTACAGGTTTGTATATTAATTTACTTCAGTAAAGATTGTCAATTGTGCCTAGTGTGTAGGGTATTGCAAGTGTATGGGGAATCGGAGGTCGGTAAGGTCTAAACTAAACTACAAGTGTTTTTCTGAAATGACACTGGACATGGTTGTAATTATTGGTATTAGAGGTTTATTTAATTAGCTAAATTAAAATCCATCAGCTGTTGAGGAGCATTTGAATGTCTTGATCATTAGTCTAAGACTTCAGGTTTTAAGCCGTTATTAACAATTGCACTAGCACAATACTTACATGATGCAAACATACATAGGATTCACTTTCAGAAGTGCCCAATTAAAACCACAGCTAGTGTTGTACCACTTTTGTGTTACTTTTCAGCTGAAATCATCTCCCAATTACACATTCAATCAAAAATAGAGATTAAATATGTATTTAAAGACTATAATGTACTTTAGCGGTTTTCTGTATTTTTACAAAACATCATGTGGATTCCCAAGCAAGATTAAGTTAATTTTCATAAAGATACCCAGGGATATATTTTATTATTTTAAGTAAGAACTAGTCTGTTTGTCTGTCTTTTCCTATTTTTTTAATTTTCTTTTGTCTTGTTAGATGTATGTTTTTGTTTATTTTTAATTGTGTTTGTGTGGGGGGTGAGGGTAAACTTTTTTTAACCTCTTCCTTCAACGGGGGATGCAACCTTTTCCTTGTCATATCTCCGTCTCCGTCTCCGTCTGCGCTGAGGCCTAATATCGTGGAGATGGCGGCCTCCAACTGAAATCGACCTTGAGGCTCCGGTGGCAGAGCCTGTGGACTCACCATCGCGAAGCTGGCCAACTTTGGAGGCTGTGGTGGCGTCGTGGCTGCGACCCGACCGGAACTTCGGAGCGTTCAGCCGCGGGCCCTGTGGACGATAACATTAGGAGCTTGCAGGTCCCAGGTTGGTGACCGATTCTCGGGAACTCCCGCAACAACAGCTTTGTCCACTGGACTGGAGGGTGGCAGCTTTGTCCGCACTGGGTCGTGGATTTTGAATCAACCCATTTGCGGAGCTTGGATTCGGCCGTGGGACTTACCATTCGATGGGCCCAACATCGAAACCCTGGATTGCCTCAACACAGCGGGAGAACAAGCAAGGAAGAGATAAGCCATGATCATATTGAATGGCAGTGCAGGCTCGAAGGGCCGAATGGGCTACTCCTGCACCTATTTTCTATGTTTCTATGTTTAAGACTTATTACCTTCCATCACAGTGAGGAGATGCCTGGAGATTCATTGCGATGGATGTTTGTATTAAACTGTGTTCATTGTGTGTTCTATTGCTTTTTTGTCTGTCATGACTGCAAGGTACACAATTTAGTTTAAACTATTGTTTGAATGACAATAAAGGAAACGCTAACTATCTAAGTGGGACCCGTTGGGTCCCATTCTCACACAGAGGCCTGGTCCCCAAACGCAGTATTCCACCATTCACACATAGCCCCTAACTGCGCAGGCACGGCTGACGGGTTCCCGTTGTGACGCTGCTGATCCCCCCCCTCCTCCCCTCACCACCCCCCCCCTCCCCACTCCGCACTTTGCCATTCCCCCCCCCCCCCCCACACACTCACTCCATTCCCCCCTCGACACCCCCCCATCCAATCTTAGCGGTGCTCCAGCAGCTCAGCCATTCCCGCCCATTGGGTTCCCATTGTGACGTAGAACACGCAGGCATCACTGCGCAGACACAGCTGACGGGCGAGTGGAAAAGGTATTTATTAAAGATTAAAATATGAATATCTCTTATTATATAACAACAATTTAAAAGTTAAAGATGAGATTTATTCAATTCAGTTCTTTCTTGTGATGTCTCTTGTTGCATTCTGCAGCCGGGGGAGGAGGACAGCTACAGGCGTGGGCAGTCGGGGGCATGTGGGTGGAGTGTCCTGCAGCCTGGGGAGGGGCACGGCTTCAGGCGGGGTTGAATTGAATTGAATTGAATTGAATTTATTTTATTGTTATTCAGACCTTTCAGTCTGAACGAAATTTCGTGCCTGCAGTCATGCATACAATAATACAATAATAGACAACAGAACAGACAGTAAACACACATTAACATCCACCACAGTGAGTCCACCAAGCACCTCGTGGGTCGGTGGGAGAGGGGGGAGTGTCCTGCAGCTGGGGGAGGGGGATGTCTCCATGCGGGGGGCAGCGGAAGGCTGGTGGCGAGGAGGGGGAGTGGGGTGGGTAGCACTGGCATGGCCTACCACTGCCGAGGCCCACACCTGCCCCTGCATGGCCTGCCACTGACACGACTTACCGCTGCCGTGACCTATCGCTGCCGCTCCCCGCCGTCTTCAGTCAGGGACCAGTAAGGAGCATCCTGCAGCTGGGGACAGGGACAGCTTTTGGCAGGGACTGCTAGGGGGAGGGGGGGGGGGGGGGGGGGGGGGGAGTCCTGCAGCCGGGGGAGGGGGCAGCTTCAGGCGGGGGCTGTCAGGGGCCAGTGTGGGTGGGGTGGGGGGAGCATCCTGCACTCAGTCCATACCTCCGCAACCCCCCCCCCCCCCCTCCCCCATTCACACTTAGCGGCTCTCCGGTGGCGCAGCCATTTCCGCCCATTGGGTTCCAATTGGGAAGTAGAACATGTAGGTATAACTGCGCAGGCGCAGCAGACGGGCACAGCAAGTGGAAAAGGGAATTATTAAAGCTTAAAATGTGAATAACTCTTAAAATATAACAACAATCTTATATTACTAAATCTCTGATCTTGACCGCTTTTGGCCCACTGTGCTGCAATTTCCGCCAGAACGCCGCCACCTATGGCCGTCATTTTTGGCCACCTCGCTCAGAGCCCCTCTCTGCCTTATGGGTGCGGAGGGTATTTCCCATTGATGAAAAATCGGAGATATATTAATGCTTTAAAAATATTCACCATTCCCTCTGCTGCCCCTGCTTCAGGGAGGGGGAGGGACTATAAAACCAGGAAGTGGTGAGCCTCACTTAGTCTCTGCAAGATGGATGAAGCCAAGGGTCATGTCTCTCTGAGCTCTGAATAACACTGAGCAAATGTCTACACAACTGTGAGTACCCTTAATGTGGTTTGAAAATGAACATTAGGTTTGTTTGAAGTAAAAAGGCACTGCCTGCAAATAGTTGTTTGGGTGCTTTGGATTGAAGTTGAAAGACACTACTTAATGCAAATGGTGGCATGGTTGAAAGGCACTACTTATTGCAAATGGTGGCTTGGTTGCTTTTGCTTGGTTGAAAGGCACTACTTACTGCAAATGGTGGCTTGGGTGCTTTGGCTTGAAGTTGAAAGGCACTACTTACTGCAAATGGTGGCATGAAGTTGAAAGGCACTACTTACTGCAAATTGTGGCATGGTTGAAAGGCACTACTTACTGCAAATGGTGGCGGTTGCTTTTGCTTGAAGTTGAAAGGCACTACTTACTGCAAATGGTGGCTTGGGTGCTTTGGCTTGGGTGCTTTGGCTTGAAGTTGAAAGGCACTGACTGCAAATGGTGGCTTGAAGTTGAATTGCACTATTTACTGCAAATGGAGGCTTGGGAGCTTCGGCTTGAAGTTTTAAAAAATCACCATTCTCTCTGCTGCACCCGCTGGAGGGAAGAGGAGGGACTCTAAAACCAGGAACTGGTGTACCTCACTCACTCTTTGCAAGATGGATGAAACCAACGGTCACGTCTCTATGAGCTCTGAATATCACTGAACAAATGTCTACACAACTGTGAGTACCCTTAATGTGGTTTGAAAATGCAAATATGGTTTGGTTGAAGTAAAAGGCACTACCTGCAAATGGTTGTTCGGGTGCTTTGGCTTGAAGTTGAAAGGCACTACTTACTGTAAATGGTGGCGGGTGTTTTGACTTGAAGTTGAAAGGCACTACTTAGTGCAAATGGTGGCTTGGGTGTTTTGGCTTGAGTTGAAAGGCACTACTTACTGCAAATGATGGCTTGGGTGCTTTGGCTTGAAGTTGAAAGGCACTACTTACTGCAAATGATGGCTTGGGTGATTTGGCTTGCAGTTGAAAGGCACTACTTACTCAAATGGTGTCTTGGGAGCTTTGGCGAAGTTTTAAAAAAAATCACCATTCTCTCTGCTGCACCTGCTGGAGGGAGGGGGAGGGTCTATAAAACCAGGAAGTGGTGTGCCTCACTCAGTCTCTGCAAGATGGATGAAGCCAAGGGTCACTTCTCTCTGAACCTTGAATAACACTGAACAAATGTCCATACAACTGTGAGTACCCTTAATGTGGTTTGAACATGAAATTATGGTTTGTTTGAGTAAAAAGACACTGCCTGCAAATGGTTGTTTGGGTGCTTTGGCTTGAAGGTGAAAGGCACTACTTACAGCAAATGGTGGCTTGGGAGCTTTGGTTTAAAGTTGAAAGGCACTACTTACTGCAAATGGTGGCTTGGGAGCTTTGGCTGGAAGTTGAAGGGCACTACTTACTGCAAATGGTGGCGGATGCTTTGGCTTGAAGTTGAAAGGCGCTACTTACTGCAAATGGCGGCTTGGGTGCTTTGGCTTGAAGTTGAATTGCACTATTTACTGCAAATGGTGGCTTGGGAGCTTTGGCTTGAAGTTTGAAAAAATCACCATTCTCTCTGCTGCACCTGCTGGAAGGAGGGGGAGGGACTATAAAACCAGGAAGTGGTGTGCCTCAATCATTCTCTGGAAGATGGATGAAGCCAAGGCTCACGTCTCTATGAGCTCTGAATAACACTGAACCAATGTCTACACAACTGTGAGTACCCTTAATGTGGTTTGAAAATGAAAATATGGTTTGTTTGATGTAAAACTACCTGCAAATGGTTGTTTGGGTGCTTTGGTTTGAAGTTGAAAGGCATTACTTACTGCAAATGGTGTCTTGGGTGCTTTGGCTTCAAGTTGGAAGGCACTACTTACTGTAAATGGTGGCATGAAGTTGAAAGGCACTACTTACTGCAAATGGTGGCTTGGGTGTTTTGGCTTGAAGTTGGAAGGCACTACTTACTGCAAATGGTGGCTTGGGTGCTTTGGCTTGAAGTTGAAAGGCACTACTTACTGCAAATGGTGGCTTGGGTGCTTTGGCTTGAAGTTGAAAAGCACTTTTTACTGCAAATGGTGGCTTGGGTGCTTTGGCTTGAAGTTGAAAGTCACTACACGGCAAATGGTGGCATAGGTGCTTTGGCTTGAAGTTAAAAGGCACTGCTGCAAATGCACTTACTTCCTGTTTTCACTGTATATTGATTTAAGATAAAATGCTACCACTTACGGCTGTGACTTTTGGCCATCTTACTCATTCCCCCCTCCGCTGAGCAGGTGCAGAGAATTCTTCCCATCAATGGAAAATAAAAGTGTTATTAGTGTTTAAAAAATGTTGAGAATCTCTCTCCTGTCAATCACGCCCTGAAAGCCACACCTTTTCCGGTGGGACGGGGATGAGTTATAAAACCCGGAAGTGTGGGTGTGGCTCAGTCTCTGCATGATGGGGGAGGGAGAGGTCATGGCTCTGTCTGAGCTGTGAATCAACTGAACCCACTGAATGTCTACTGAACTGTGAGTTTGGTGTTTTGTGTGGTTTTATGGTGGTTTCACCCTGCATGAAATGGCATGAAACTGCACTTGAATTTGGCGGCCTTACATCCTGCTTGATGTGGTATGAAACTGCACTTGAATTTGGTGGCCATGGATTCAGCTTGAAGTGGTATGAAACTGCACTTGAATTCGGTGGCCTTGCACCCTGCTTGAAGTGGTTGTAAACTGCACTTGAATTTGGTGGCCTTGCACCCTTCTTGAAATGGTAGGAACATGGATTTGAATTTGGTGGCCTTGCACCTTGCTTGAAATGGAATTTCAAGGAATAGTCATGAGTCAACTGCCAGCCCACCAGCCGTGAGTTAACTGCCAGCAGATCACGCTTGAGGGACTGAGCTGCCACCCCGAACCCATACCAGCACTCCAGGAAGCCCCCCCCCCCCACTGGCCACCAATGTGGGAATTGGTGGAGAGGTGGAATATTGCGTCGGGGGACCAATCCTCCCGTGTGAACATGGGACCCAACGGGTCCCACTTAGTCTAGTAGAAGATAGATATAGATATACATAGAAAGAGCCAGAAACAGTGGGCCTGTGGTGAGAGAAATAGAATCATCGCTGCCTTCAATCCTTCATCGGAAGGTCAAAAAGTAAAAACAAAATACTTAATTCAGACAATGGGGTGTGGTGGAGATAATAGAAGGAATGTGCCCTGATTGGGTGCAGACCAATGGTGATAAGGATCCATTACTTATTGCTACAAATATCTTTTATTTTCATCTCTTACCATTATAAAGCCAAGTCCTGAACTTCCATTCCAACTCTCCATTATATCTCTTTTCCCTTAAATGTAGCTATTTCACTAAATGCTTGGCATCCCACCAGCAGTGGCTGCCGCACCAAGAGTCCGTCTGTCCTTTCTTTGTTTTATTATTTTTAGTGTGTATTAAAAATAATGTTTTAGTGTTCCTTGGTTTGTTTTATGTGGGGGGGAGGGGGTTGGTGGAAACATTTTTTTCAATTTCTTACCTCGACAGAGTTGCGATTTTTTTCCATATCGTATCTCTGTCCCCATTGCGGCCTAACATCAAGGAGTTGGCGCCCGTTCTTAGAGACTGATGGGCGTCCAAACTGCAGGAGTCTGCGGGACTTTAACATCGTGAAGTCCGCCGTCTCTGGTAAGAAGAGGCCGACTAGTGAGCATGCCGCGGAAAGGGTTTCATCCGCCCCAACGCAGGAGCTTCGATCATCCCGATGGGGATTTTGATCGTTGACTATGTGGGCTTTGATCACCCCGACTGCAGAATGTTTGACTGCCCAGACCGCGGGAGAACAAAGAGGCTTCCATCACAGTGAGGAATGTGGAATCCACCGTGATGGAGGTATATGTTAACTTTGATGTGGTTGTGTGTCTTGCTGCTTTTCACTTAGTATGGCTGTATGGCAACTCAAATTTCAGTACCTTAATTGGTACGTGACAATAAACTGACATTGAAACCTTGAAACCTTATCGATAGGTCAGGCTTCTGCCCCAGGAGAGAATGTGTTAATTAGACTGAAGTGGGTTCTCTTTATGATCTTACAAAGTGCAAGTATACTAATGACTACAACCCCTAAACTATCCCAAATAAAAATTAAATAATTGCAATTGACACAATTAATTGAATTTAATATTTCATTGGAAAGGTTTGAGGCACCTATAGAGACTTAATGATTGTTTTATGAACATTGTCATTTTATTGTAGATCCTCCTTGGTGGCCACCTCCTGGTAGCATGAGAGGTGCTCCTCTTATTCCAGTATAGATTCTGTTCTCTCCCGACACAGTGAATATAATTTTCATCATAGCAAGAGAAATACAAGGAACAGCACCAATTATTCTGGGTGCTCTTATTATAACAAGTTTAGTTAATTCTAGAATTCTAAATTCAAGGGATATAGTGAATACTAGACTGTGGGATTAGGAGGCAGAGATCGGCAATGATTGAATGGTGGGGTAAACTCAATGAGCCGAATGGCCTAATTCTACTCCTATAACTTGTGTGAACTTGTGTGAACACCCTAATTGATAAAGGCTAGCATGCCAAAAGCCGTCTTCATCGCTCCATCTACCTGCAGCTGCACTTTCATGGAATTATGTACTTGCACTCGCAGATCCTTCTACACTTCACGGGCTGATTTGTAATTCAAAATGATGCACCGATATATGAAAATAGATCAACCTGGTTCAAAGTGGCCTTCTCAATTGCTGAAAGTTTACTTTCAAAAAGCTCTGGCAAAGGTTATTAGACAATTAAAGTCAATCGTTTGGATGTCTTGTTGACCATGTCATTAGTTAACAAGATGAAGTGTGCAGCTGAAATAAGTAATCTTTTCAACAGCATCCAACGTTAAATTAACATCAAGTTTAAGGCAATATGCCAAAACTGGCAGCTCTGGGAATACTGCAAACACTGACATTTTACAGTGGGATTTTCAGTCTTGCAGTCTCCAGGAACCGGGTTAGCCTTTGAATTCACATGCATTTTGTAATGGAGATTCTCATTGATAAAGATTTGCTGCCCAATCAAAACTATTGATCTCAGGTTTCTACAAAAGAGCAGGATATTTGAAACATTTTAAATCAAACAACATTCTTATCCTAGAGACTGAACACCTGGCAAAGACATTAATTCAGCATTCAAAATAGCGTGTTTTTCCCTCTCCTGAACAGGATAAATTCAAGGTTCAAATAGTTTGAAAAACTGCCATCTGAGCATTTTTTGAGCATCAGTCTGAATAATGGGCGTAACTGTTCACATGTGATTATTACCAATTCCCAAACTAATGTCCCCTAAAGTTGACAAGACTTGGAGAGCACTGGCAATTGCAGCTATTTCTTTCTTCCTTGCCTTCCAGTGTACAATAACTAAACTGCGCAATTCCCCTCTCCTCCCCCCCCCCCCCCCCCCCCCCCCCCCCCCCCCCACCACCACCACCGTCCCAATATCAACCTGTCAAATGAGGTGAGAACGATTGGGGTCACAGAAGGGACCTATATAATCTATTTCTCACTATTGAAATATACACAAGCATTTCCCCTGGGAAAATTGAGAAGTCTCCTAAAAGCATTGCAAGCAAACCAATCTTTCAGGGCAGTGCAGACTAGCTGGTGTCAAAGATTGGAAAGCACGGTGCAAAATTTAGAAATTTGATCATGCAATGCATTTTATTATACAGTTCAAACTTGAACCCAAGATTTATTCTCAGAGCTTTTCTTTAAAGAATAGCCATTTAATCTTTTTTCCTTTAATCAAATTTAAAAGATCTGAAGAAGGGTCCCAATCCGAAGTCACTTGTCCGTGTTTTCCAGAGATGCTGCCTGACTCTGCAATTCCCTGTGTCTAAAGGATTGTGTTATGTTTAATTCCATTCACAACTTAGCAAATGAAAACCGCACGGGAAGATACCTAGATAGCATTCAGCCATCGGTTGGTAAGTGACATTTATGCCAGGCATTGATTGGCTCCAAAAGAAGAAAGGATCAAACCACTGATTTATGGTATTCAATAAAATTACATCCACTATATCGCCTACCAATAATATTCTGAGGTAGTTATATTTGACCAGCAACCTAAATCGAACAGCCTCATAAAAACAGCCACACAAAGTAAGTTGGAAACTGACTTCCCCAACAGTTTTCCATCAGCTGAGAGGTACATCAGGAGCATAGTGATATATTTGCTACTTGCACAGATAAATGTAGTTCCAGTAATTCTTCACTAATTCAACACCATCAAGAAAAAGCAGCCAACATACTTGGCATCCCATCCGTCCCCCTAATTATTCACTCCCTTCAGTGCCATGGCTACTGGATGTACGATTAACAATATGTGTGTTTCCGTAAATACAGCACTCAGTAGTGAAACTGAAGGTCTCCAAACTTCCAGGTTATTTTCTTGTTTTTCATGTAATATTCCATATCCTATTTTAAGTACTATAGATCATGGTGTATAGTCAAAACAATGCGATGAAGCAAAAATAACTAAATCTGGTTTTAGAAAGAAAAATAACAGATATGTTCTTGTGTTTTCTTAATTTTTTTGGGAACATTTTTCAAGCAGGATATCATCAAATCCTTAGGCTAATATATACCAGAAAGATTACATTAATTTTGAAATTAAATAACTCTTTATAGCCAGATTCTGATTATGCTTATGATTTTTATCACTTACTAGACCAAGTGCAGACCCGTTGGGTCTGTTCCCCCAAAGTGTGGTTGTGGGGGGGGGGGCGGCATGCAGCGTCACACACTAACTAGGAGGAGGAGAGGGGAGGGAGAGGAGGAGAGGGATAGGAGAGGAAGAGAGGGGAGGGGGGGGGGGGGGGGGGGGAGGGAGAGGAGGAGAGGGGGGGGAGAGGAAACATATTTTCATTTTCAAACCAAATTAAGGATACTCACAGTGCTGTAGACATTTGTCAGTGTCATTCAAAGATCTGATTGAGGAACACCACTTGCAGAGACTGATTGAGGAACACCACTTGCAGAGACTGATGTGGGGGCAGCAGAGAGAATGGATAATTTTGTAAAATCATTAATATGTCTGTCATATTTCATCACCAGGAAAAATCCTCGGCACACATACGGCGGAGGGGGGCTCTGGGCGAGGTGGCCAAAAATGAAGGCCGTAGGTGGCGGCGTTCTCTCGGAAATCGCAGCACAGATCGCCAAATCCGGTCAAGAACAGAGTTTTAGTAATATAAGATTACCCGATAAGATGGTTTTCTGATGCCCCAAGTTTTTGGCAGCAGAACGTGAATAGCAGTGTCCATTTGGTCACGTATTAAATGTGTGAATTAAAAGCAGAGTAACCGTTTTTATATTAATTGTCTCTTTTTTTATCATTTATATTTTGTGTTTAAGATTTCCATTGAAATACTTAATAATCAATAGTACTTAAAATCATGAAATAGTTTGCTCACCTATTTTAGCGATGTCTCATTCTGTAGTCCATCCACTTGTCTAACGTTGTTAATGCTATAACGTGTTTATTTGCACTCGTTGCGATTGTTTTTTAAATTCAAACAACAAGATTATAATGAGCCTGGCATAAACAACGGGCCTCATGGTGGGTTAGGTGCCAACATTTTGTAAGGGTGCTCAGAAATCAGTAATGTCCCATATGTCTTGTATGCCTTATAAATATATTTTTTCTTTTTTTTTCTCGAATTTTGAAAGTTTAGATTTTGGTCAGATTTTGGTCGATTTTAGACCATAGACAATAGACAATAGACAATAGGTGCAGGAGTAGGCCATTTAGCCCTTTGAGCCAGCACCACCATTCAATGTGATCATGGCTGATCATCACGGATCAGTACCCCATTCCTGCCTTCTCCCCACATCACCTGATTCCGCTATTTTTAAGAACCCAATCTAGCTCTCACTTGAAAGCATCCAGAGAACCTGCATCCACCGCCCTCTGAGGCAGAGAATTCCACAGACTCACCACTCTCTGTGAGAAAAAGTGTTTCATCATCTCCGTTCTAAATGACTTACTCCTTATTCTTAAACTGTGGCCCCTGGTTATGGACTCTCCCAACATCGGGAACATGTTTCCTGCCTCTAGCATATCCAAGCCCTTAAGAATCTTATATGTTTCAACGAGAACCTCTCTCATCCTTCTAAACTCCAGAGTGTACAAACCCAGCTGCTCCATTCTCTCAGCATACGACAGTCACGCCATCCCGGGAATTAACCTTGTAAACCTACGCAGCACTCCCTCAATAGCAAAAATGTCCTTCCTCAAATTAGGGGACCAAAACTGCACACAATACTCCAGGTGTGGTCTCACTAGGGCTCTGTACAACCTCTTTGCTCCTATATTCGATTCTTCTTGTTATAAAGGCCAACATGCCATTCGCTTTCTTCACTGCCTGCTGTACCTGCATGCTTACTTTCATAGACTGATGTACAAGGACCCACAGATCCCCTTTTCCCAACTTGACGCCATTTAGATAGTAATCTGCCTTCCTGTTTTTGCTACCAAAGTGGATAACCTCACATTTATCCACATTAAACTTCATCTACCATGAATCTGTCCATTCCCCCAACCTGTCCAAGTCACCCTGCATTCTCATAGCATCCTCCTCACGTTTCACACTGCCACCGAGCTTTTGATCAGAAATTTGCTCAAAAGGATCATAGGCTTAATGCTGTTGTATTTCATTATGATTTAATAACTTTCAAATGTGGCAATCCATGTCACAGGTTAGCAATGTCACAACATTTTGAGATTTAAAAAATCAAGTCTGCAATTTATCCCATCAGATAAAGCATTAAAAAAAAGTTTAATTTGACACCTAATTCACTTTCATATCTTCTGTATTAAAAAAGCCATGGCCATTTTCATACTTGGAAATCAGCATCATGTACTCTATTGCTTTTGCATTGACTTAACAGAAAAGCTGTGATCGAGGACAGTCAAAAGCCCATACCTTTCTTAAATATTAAGAACACTGAATGACATTTTATTATAGATTGAAGCATTCTGAAACAAATATAAAACATCTTACTTGGATGACCTGAAATTAAAGCATATAATTAATTAATTACCTAATTGTAGTCAATTACAAAATTAACTGTGGTGATGGAAATAGTAATAAACACCCAGACTGCCTTGAAAATTCAAAAATGTGATATTCTCAAGATCAGAACTTTAATATTATTGTATTATATGCTGTAAGCCTGTAACAGTTAGGTAAACACATTGTAATTTCTAGCAATAGACCAAGTCTTTATGGAGAAGATCAGTTGCTAGCTGGTACATTGGCATATCATAATCAGTAGCATCATAATACTCTTCAGATTGTAATCAATAAGCAACTCTGTACACCTTGTTTTTCGTCAACTTTTCAATTTTGGAATTGTAAACTACAAGTTTTTGCTCTTCAAGCCACGCATAACATGCCTTTCTGCCCACTACTTTCCAATTAAGAATGTTCTGTAGATTCCATTTCTTAAGAAAAGGATATATTTTTTAAATAGTCTAAGTATCCAAATAACAAACTAATCCCATTGACACAATTCACAATATAACATGATTTTTAAATCTCACTGTCATGAATTTATATGCCAGATGGAAGGAATTTGATGTTTAATTCCCATAAATTAATCTAGGGACATCCACTCAATATAATCAACATTTTTTTTTTTTTGCACAATACATGGGACTAAAACTGATATTTAGTACAAAAATATTGACTATGGGTAAACAAAACACAAAATTTAGACAATTTAGATGCTCTTATGACATGATTGTCCAAAAAAAAGAGCATTTAAATCATCTTGCGAGTGGGTTTTTCTGGAAAGCGATCGATTGGAATGTTGCATTTGTGTTGAATTTGAACCCCATATCGGCAGGAAAAACACTGCCGGTTCGTATGGGACCCAAATCACATTTTCGCAATGTAAAATTTGATTAAAGCCATCCCAAGAAGCAAGATTATATGTGCAAGATTGTCTATTGTTTTGTCCCATTCATGCGATCCGTCATGCTGCAGGCGTTGTGGGCGTTAGAAGTCGCTTTTTATTTTAATCTAATTAGTAAATTGTCTCACGATTAAACAAAAAAAAAATCGGGAACGGAAGTCCAATTGATTATTCTTCAGTTGCTGGCAGCCCGAGGAAGTCCGCCGCTGACAGGCACGAGAAAACGGCATTTTAATCCCGCCCCCCCCTCAAAGTCACCAAAGTCGCGCACATGGCCAGTGCAGCGCTGCTGAAAGTAAGTTTTGTAACATCGCTACTTATATACGGAATCACCCATATACATTGTATATACTTACATAGGCTATTCCAGAAATACCATATAACCATATTACAATTACAGCATGGAAACAGGCCATCTCGGCCCTACAAGTCCGTGCCGAACAACTTTTTTTCCCTTAGTCCCACCTGCCTGCACTCAGACCATAACCCTCCATTCTCTTCTCATCCATATGCCTATCCAATTTATTTTTAAATGATACCAACGAACCTGCCGCCACCACTTCCACTGGAAGCTCATTCCACACCGCTACCACTCTCTGAGTAAAGAAGTTCCCCCTCATGTTACCCCTAAACGTCTGTCCATTAATTCTGAAGTCATGTCTTTAGGTTTAGGTTTATTATTGTTACATGTACTGAGGTACAGTGAAATAATTTATTTTGATTGCTATCCAAACAGATCACATATACAATACAGAGACACAATCAGTTAATACTCAAGTGCCGATATAGTAAAGGGAATGATGCTGAGTGCAGAATATGGTTCTCAGCATTGTAGCACTGTCATGCATCAGCTCCTTGGACAAAGTCCAATATCCTCAATGGGCTAGGGGTGAATCGAACAGTATTGTAAGTTATAGAAGAACTGTTCAGGAGCTTGATGACAGAGAGGAAGAAGCTGTTCCTGAGTCTTGTTGTTATGTGCTTTTAAACTTCTGCATCTTCTGCCAGACGGAAGCAGGGAGAAGATGGAATGACTGGAGTGGGACAAGTCTTTGACTGTTGCTGCTTTTCTGAGACAATGTGAAGTGTAGATGGTGTCAATGGTGGGAAGTCTAGTCTGTGTGATGGACTGTGCTACCTCTTCAACTCTCTGCAATTTCTTGTGTTCTTGGGCAGAGCTATTCCTGAATATAACCCGTGATGCAACCCAACAAGCATACTTTCTACTGTGCATCTGTGGAAATGTGTAAGAATCATGTGCAACATGCCAAATCTCTTCATACTCCTCAAGAAGTTGAGACTGTGGTTGTGTCTTCCTGGCTCACCAATACCCCTACTTCCTGACAAGACTGAGAAAGCCACTCAAACCTGTAATTTCTCTATCACCAAGAAGACTAAAGGCAGTTGTCACAAAGAAACACAACCAGTTTCAGATTCCGCTCCAAGACACATGCTACCATGACTTGAAAATATATTGCCATTCCTTCACAAGGTCCACATCTTGGAGTTCCTTGTCCATCCGTTCTGTGAGACTACATGTGCATTGTACATTGGAGTGAACTGACACGTCATCTGTCTTTTCTTCTGTATCACACTGGGTATGAACTTTGGTTGGTTCTTATTTCAGGTTCAACAATTAAATGGCGGCACTTTCAATTGGAACAAGGGACCAGACTCTTTGTGACTCAAGCAAATATATCTTGAAGTTCAATACCCATCTTTTTGTATTTCCTCAGCTTCAGCGAGTCACTTTCCCATGTCTGAATCAATGGTTGTGATTTCAAGCCCCACTTGTGGATGCTGTGCTTATCATCCAAGCTGACTCTGCAGTAATCCAGTACTGAGTAGCTGACTTTTGGATGAAGCATTAAACTGAGAAATGTTCTTGCTCTCTTACACAGATGTAAATAAAAACACCGCGGTATTTAAAGGAGGAACAGAGGATCTTATTTCTTGGTTTTTCATGAGGCATTAACTTGAAACATTAAATCTATTTCCCCTTCTACGACTGCTACCTGACACTCAGAGAGTATTTAATTCAGGTTGTCTTTATCTGCAACACTTTGCTCTGATATTCACCATTTGCCAACATCATTAGATGCAGATTCTACAATTAATATCATATTGTTATTGGTGAGATCGTTGAGTACAAGTTGGCAGCAAATGCTTAAAATACTTTTGCTGCAACAGCAACTATGCTTCTGAAAAAAAAAGTGCTGAAAAACAGTATGGACATCCTAACTGAGGCATGACTTTTTTAACTTCAAGTACTTTCTCAAGCAAAAATATGCAGCACACATCGGATAGTGGTGGAGGATGAACAATGTGCCTTCTGTACTCATTCAAAGTGAAACTTTTCCAATGGTTTTCTTTCAAAATATACAATTCTAAACTTATAGCGACACAGGAACTGCAGATGCTGGAATCTTGTAGTCAAAGTCCTGGAATAACTCAGTGGGTCAAGCAGTATCTGTCAATGTTCAAGTCTATAATCATTAAGGCTGAAATTAAACTAAATAAAATTAAGTGATTCCTTGTGGATAAAATGTAAAATAGAGACTTAAGTTGCCCGCATATGTGGACATAAATAATTCAAAGTGACAAAGAATAGATTAGTTCTCACCAGTTTTGTGAACAATATTTATCTTTCAACCAGTATCACCAATGCTTGTGGGTCTCTACATGTTTAATGCATGGGCCTTCTGCTGCAAATCTCTATATGTTTGAGATTGAAAACATCATGTACAACAGAATAGGCCTTGCATGCTTAAAGAGGGAGGGGGGGAGGGGGAGATGTGGGGAGAAGGGGTAGAAGGAGTGGAGACAACTTTTAAGAACCCAGAGATACACGGCTGTGAAGCTCAGCGAACATTAACATTACCGGTCGGTTATCCTTGGTTCTGAAAACCACTGTTTACAATGAGTCAATGAAATTCACCAGTCAGCACCGGTGACAACCTATGACAACCTATGACAACCTACGACCTCCTGGCAAACCAATACCACTGCACCGACAACACCAGAATTCTAGCTACTCTCCATGCTGTCAAAATTCTGGTCGCCGCTAATTTTTCAACATAATGAAATATTAGCGATGACCAAAAAGAAGCCGCAACTAGTTACGAGAATGCGGGAACTACTCACCACCATGCAGGTGACACCCCGGCAACTTCCGGCAAACATGTGGCGACCTTATGGCAACCTCATAGTCTCCTGTAGTCACCTAAAGAGTCGCGTAAGTTGGGACAGACCCATAACAATGACAGCAACTTGGATGTGTCCGGTTAATGATAGATTCAGAGTTATAAAATCATACAGCATGGAAACAGGCTCTTTGGCCCAACTGGGCATGCCAACCAAGATGCCTCATCTAAACTAGTCCCATTTGCTCATGTTTGGACCATATCCTTTGAACATTTCCTATCCAGATATCTATTCAAACAAATTTACCTGATATTTTCTGTGACAGCTAATTCCAAATGCCCACCTGTGTGAAGCAGGTGCCCCTTTTTCATGTTTCCCCTCTCACCTTAAAGGTAATCACTTTAGCTTAGGTAGAACTCCCTTTAGATACCTGAACTCTGGGGGGTAAAAAATTGTGCCTTCACCCTATCTATGTCCATAATTTTGTAAACAACTACGGAGTTACCCCAAGGGCCTGTCCCACTTAGGCGAATTTTTCGGCGACAGCCGGATAATAGGCTGTCGCCACCTGGTTGCGGGATGACGCGGCATGACGCCTGTATTGTCGTGAGCTGTTGCCTCAAGTGTCATGGCCTTTTTCTTGTCGCCGCTTGGTTTTGAAATGTTCAAAACCTGTCAGCGACAGTTAGCTTGACATTGCATGACATCTCCTGGCATAGGTACTGTCATAGACTGTCGCCAGGTTGACGCCACCTGACGTTGTCCGTCACCGGGTGAATTCAAGTGACGGCAGCCTATGTCATGCTACGTCAACCGGCGACAGTATCGACGTCACGAGAAGTCATGTTGAGTCATTTGAAAAAGAGTGCACCATTCCACCTGTCTTCAGTTGACGCCGTCCGGGTCATAGCTTGTTGTTGCGGACTGATGTAGGTTGACCGGTTGTTGTAGGCTGTCATCTATATCATTGTAGGCTGTCGTGGGTGTTGTTGTGGGTTGACGTCGCTTGTCGTGAGGAATTGGGATGCCGGTTGACGTAGCCTGTCATAGCTTGACGTCGACTAGGTGGCAGCCTGTTGTAGACATTGTCGTAGGGGGCCGGTTTCTCAGCGTCACGACATGACAGTGACTGTAGCCGGCTTTTGCCGAAAGAGTCACTTTAGTGGGACAGGCCCTTAAGACTCCTATGGTTCAAGGAATGGTGTGAAGAAACAACACAAAAGTTGTAGAAAAATGACCCAGAACCAACCATTAAATTATGGTGGTGCCTTTTTAAATGAAAGGAAGTTTGGGGCGTCATTCTGTGCAATTGTGTTAATCCTAAATTGGCTGACAGAATGGAAAAGGTGAATCTATTTGTTTTCTCTGCATATTATGTCCACCTAGTTAAGATTGGCTAAAATCGATGCAGAAGAAAGGCTTCCTATACCCTGAGCTGAATTAGAATCGAGTAGGTTACATAATGCCTATTTATTTGATTGGAGATTGTTGGCCTGTGGAAATAAAACAAAAAGCTATTTTATTTTCCCAAAAAAATATTATTGTAGTGTAATTTAATATTTCTCAAGTACTCTCAAGTACATATTTTAGATGCCATTATTATACATTTTGAAATGTTGTTACTGTAGCAATAGAGAAACACCTCAGGCAGTTTGTATGCACTGCAAACATCACCAAAAGCAGTGTGGTAATGGATATTGGTATTGGTTTATTATTATTATCACATGCAGCGGTAATATAAAGATGACAATAGAATGAAAAAGGAGACACAAGGAACTGCAGATGCTGGAATCCTGAATAAAACACAAAGTGCTGAAGCTACTCTGCGGGTCAGGCAAACTCTGTGGAAGGAATGGATAGGTGGGTTGAGATGCTTCTGAATAAGTTCTAAGAAACATTACCTTCTGAAGAAGAGTCTTTACCCAAAATGTCGCCTATCCATTCCTTCCACGTATGCTGCCTGACTCGCTGAGCTACTCCAGCAATTTGTGTTTTACTTATAATAAAGCGAAAATCTTTGTTTTGCATGCTATCCAGGAAAATTATCCATGTATGGTTACAATCAAACCAAAGATGAGAACGACATGTAGTTCCTAAGGTAGTACAAAGTGTTGAATATAATTTTAAAAAAGATCACTCAAGTGTCGTCGTAACTTAGCGGGTCTGGCAGCAGCTCTGAAGAACATAGATAGGTAACGTTTTGGGTAGGGGTCCTTCGTTAGACTGTGCAATATAGCGATACAGCTACAGGGAAAGTGTAAATAATAATGTTTTAAAAATGCAAGAGCTGCAATGAGGTTGATTTAGGAGATTGGGAGTAGAACGGGTCGGCATGGTGGTGCAGCAGTATAGTTGTTGCTTTACAATGCCTGAGACCCAGGGTCTCTGACTAGGGGTGCTGTCTGTACGGAGTTTGTGCATTCTCCCTGTGACACGTGGGATTTCTCCAGGTGCTCTGGTTTCCTCCCACACTGGAAAGATGTACCGGTTTGTAGATTAATTGGTTCTGATAAAAATTGTAAATTTGCACTAACGTGTAGGATAATGTTAGTGTACGGGTATCGTCAGTCGGCACGTACTCAGTGGGCTGAAGGCCTGTTTCTGCGTTGTATCTTTTAATCTAAAAAACCGAAATCTAAAAAAAAACCTCAGCTTCTGAGAATACCATTCAAGAATCATCGCACAAACCGAGGGATGTATTCCAGATTGATGTTAGATCTGTTCAAATGCTAGGACACTTTTCCTGCTCTTCTTGAAAATAGAGCAATGCTTCAAAGTATTCAAAGGTTTATAGTCACATTCACATACACCGAGGTGTAATGAAGTGAAATGCTTTTTGCCATTTTGCAGTTCACAAAAGAATACAGACATAACACCAATGAGAGTCTTAAACACAAAGAACATCCCCCCACAATGGCTCCCACCATTAGGGAAGGCACAAAGTCCAGTCCCCAACCCCAGTTCACCCATAATCGGGCCTATTGAGGCCTCCACAGTTGCCTCTACGGAGGCCCGATGTTCCTGGCCCTTCCTGGGGTGGTGGTGCTCCGGCGTCGGGAGAGACCTCACAGCGGCTTGGGAACCCTGGAACGGCCGCCTCCATACTGGAGGCCGCGGCTTCCGAAGCCAACAAGGCCACGCCGGATGAAGCTCCACAACTGGCGATCTCGTCGCGAGATCCCAGGCTCCCGGTGTAAAGTTCAGTCCCGCAGCTCCGCGATGTTGTTCCCAGCAGTCTCAGCTACCCGGAGCTCCAGCGCGGCGACCCAGGCAAGGCATCGCCTGCTCCACGATAGCGTTTCAGCGCTGTGCCACCGCCGAAGGCGAGGTTCTGGCGGCCCGTGACAGGAAACGCCGCTCCAGGCCCACTGGTAGGCCGCGAGGACGGGTCGAAGCTGCGGCCCGGAGAAAAGCTGCCTCTCCAACCAGGTAGTGACCCTGAAAGGCAGTTTCCCCCTCTCCCCGCCCCCCCACACCCCACCCCACACAAAGACCTCCAAACCAAACACTTTAACTAACTAAAAATAAAAATAAAACGGTGAAAAGACAGACAACTGCTTTCTTTCTTATCCAACTGAGATATAGAATGGAGATTTGTTTCCTTAGGGCAGAACCCTGTTGTTCTTAGGTTACTAAGTGCCTGCACCCTGAAATGTATCTTTCCTCTATAGTGGTACTGGGTGCAGATCCCTGCTGAGAGTCTGAATCTCAGAGAACAATTCCAGGGCAGTGCAAAGCCACTCTCAGCCCGTGGTGGACAGAGCGGCTTTAACAGATCAGTCGGGCCTGCCATCACGATCATTGCCTGTCAAACTTGGAATTATCATATTGAGTTTGAAACCCGTGTAAAATCAAAGTCACCTAGGATCAGTTACAGATGAAGATAATGCTTGAATATGTGAAAATATTTAAAAAGTAATGTAATCATTCGAATATAAACACGCACACGGACTTGTCACACAGACACATGCGTGTTCACACACACTGCTATATGTACATAAATGCACATATGCATACACACACAAACATGTTCACACAATGTGGATTGCACATGTGACAAAATGTGGATTGCACATACACACACATAAACACACACACCTCGAAACTGTTGAAAATTTAATCTAACGAGATTAAATAAAATCCTTTACTTGCCTATCTCTTGACAGCTGTCTTTATTGTGTGATTGAGATAACTGGATTCACTGTATTTGTGCTCTGTTAACCTGATGTGGGTTGTTCATATGGGTTTTCCAGTCTGAGATCAGAGATGTCTGCAGAAATTCAGACCACTCTAACAATCCATATCCAGGGGATAACACATTCCTGTGTTCAGGTGAGCCCCAAGACTCTTCGAATCATAGAATTATATATCAAGTCTCCATATCATCTACCACCCTCCTACATTAATCCCAGGTACACAAAAATGCTGGAGAAACTAAGTGGGTGCTGCAGCATCTATGGAGCGAAGGAGATAGGCAACATTTCAGGCCAAAACCCTTCTTCAGACTGATAGGGGGTGGGGGCAGGCGGGGAGAAGAAAGGAAAAAGGAGGAGGTGGAGCCTGAGGACTGAGGGAGAGGTAGGAAGGGGAGGAGACAGCAAGGGTTAACAGAATTGTGAGAATTCAATGTTCATGCCACCGGGATGCAGACTCCCCAAGCGGAATATGAGGTGCTGTTCCTCCAATTTCTGGTGTTGTTCACTCTGGCCGTGGAGGAGGCCCAGGACGGAGAGGGGATGTGGAATTGGAGGGGGAGTTGAAGTGCTGAGCCACCGGGAGGTCAGGTTGCTTAGTGCAGACTGATTGGAGGTGTTCGGCGAAACGATCGCCAAGCCTATGCTTGGTCTCACCGATATAGATCAGCTGACATCTAGAGCAGCGGATGCAATAGATGAGGTTGGAGGAGGTTGCAGGTGAACTTCTGTCGCACCTGGAACGACTGCTTGGGTCCTTGAAAAGAGTCGAGGGGGGAAGTAAAGCGACAGGTATAGCATCTCTTGCGGTTGCAAGGGAAAGTGCCCGGGGAAGGGGTGGACCGGAAGGGAAGGGAAGAATTGACAAGGAAGTTACGGAGGGAGCTGTCTTTGCGGAAGGCAAATACATGAATCCCATTTTATTCTCCCCACATTCCCACTAATCCCCCTTCCGCCAGATTCTACCATTCACAATTGATATAATGTGGGTGGTAATTTACTACTGGCAGTTTACAATGCCAATTAAGCCACCAACCTGCATATGTCTTTGACATGTGGAAGGATATCGGAGCACCTGGAAGAAAGCCCAGATTGGCACAGGAACGACATGGAAACGCCACTCAGGCGGAACCTGTGGTCCTGGCTGTGCCATTGTGTACAGGGTCTGATTAGGGATTGCCTTGTATGAAAACATCCTCCAGTAGGACCTTGAGAACTTCGGCATACCCATTGTGTCGTCCAAATGAGAAGACTACAAATTAATAATCTATTTTCCAGCACATATCTGGGTCTTGTAATTTACGTGCAATTTTGTCCCTTGTGACTTTATACTGGAATTATAGCATTATACTGGAATTAGCATTACACTGGAATTCTCCACTATCTTAATCTGTGTTTTCCCATGTGACTGACAAAAATGGGAAGAATATTTATGGATTCATAGAATCTGAGCATACCCATATGGTAAAGAAGGACAATACAGGTACACAACATTGCTCCCCCTGCCTTAAAATTACATTTAGAGAAAATAATTTCTTATTTTTAGGTTTTCATCACTGGGAAGGGAGATGAATTGCAAATAAAAATGTGCTGTGCTGTGAAGCTACTTTTATGCAATATATTTTGCAATGGTGAGAGACTGTTGTGGATGATGGATAATAAAGATATGGTTCATGGTAAATTACTAATTTTCTTAATAGAATCAAGCTGCTTTCTGAAAAATGAAATTGAATTTACAGGATGGGAACAGACGACACGTGCCAATTTGTCTGTGTCAGTGTTTATGTTTCACACAAGCCTGCTTTCAGATCTATCCAAAATGGTCAATGTCATCATTGGATTACTTATCAAACTTCCCCTTTAAGGGGGATCCTTGCTATTGGATTCACTCATGAACACCATATGGTACTACTTGAGTTAGTGTTAAAGGCCTTACTTGAGGAACCATTGACCCTAACTATTTGAAACGATTCCCAAAAACTTTGCTCTTTCAAAATTACTAATCTTAGATTGCAACAAAATAAGTAACATCTATTTTCTGTGTAGGAAGGAACTGCACATGCTTGTTTAAACAAAGATAGACACAGCGATCTGTAGTTACTCAATGGATCAGGCAGCATCTCTAGGGAAAAGGAATGGGTAATGAGTCTGAAGAAGAGTCTAGACCCGAAACATCACCTATTCCTTTTCTTCAGATATGCTGCCTGACCCACTGAGTTACACGTTTTGTGTCTATCTTCAGCACCTATTTACTGTTAGAATTATGAATACAAGAAATCAACATTCATAGAGCAACGGCGGTTTCATTTAAAAAAAAAAGAGAGATTCCTCACCGATTCCACACAGACCAGCGATCCCCGCACATCCTACACACACTAGGGATAATTTACACTTAACCAAGCCAATTAACTTACAAACCTGTACGTCTCAGGAGTAATCATTTTATGATATATTGTTCAAGAATTGGAAAAGGGAATGTTTATACTGTATAAGATATCCTCAGCCTCATGTGTGTCGACAGTGTTATCAGGAACTGTAGAAACTGAAGAGATTTCATCTTATAATCATTGTAGTGGAAACAGAAAAGCAATGCCTTTGTTACCTGTGACATTTCTGAATTTTACTTGAGAAACCACAAGAAACAATTGCTGATTTTAAATCTGGGTCTCAATTTTTCCTCATTGTTAACTTCGCCATTGGTGGTCTTCTGAACCACATCACGGGGATGTTAAAGGCAACCAAAATTAAATGTATTTGTAAGGTGGAATCATGGAGAAAAAACATTCAATTACAACAATGAGACGGCAAGGTTATAAATGAGAAAACATTTGTGAGACTTGATTGATATTCATAGGATGTTTGCTTATATGTGGCAGTAAATTACAGAATTAGCACAACAAGATTTAAGTGAAAGGGACAATGCAGGAAACATTAGCTATTGAACTTTCGTGCGTTCATTTTCCAGAAACGATTTTAGGAGAAGAAATTTATAATACTGTGCTGTTTCAGCAATTATGCAGGCTTCAAGAACTTTATTTCAATGGCTTTACTAGTTGTATGATTGACAGTGTAAGACCTTTAAACAAATTGATCTAAAAGTCAAAGAATATTATATGGGCAGCAATTTGTCCTCTTTGGTATTGGCTAAATGCCCCATGTCACAATGGATGTTCATTGATCTCTGCTTTTGAACTTCAGTTCCACAGAAGTTAAAGGGAATGAATATTATGTCATGGTATTCATTCACTATACTTGTGTTTAGTGTACCACAAAGGTCAAATATCTCTCCCTACAGAATTTTCTGATCCCTTCATATATCAGGTAAAGTACCGCAGAGCTTATGAATTAAAATGATATATATCACTATGTATAGTTCTATATATAGTTAATATATAGTTCTATGGAACAGTAATATCCACAAAAAATTCACAAACAGATGGATCAGCTGTTAAACAGTGTGTTATTGGTTGCTAGAGTATGAGGGGCATTCTGGCATAACCCTTTTGCTGTGGGTTCTTTAGTATTCAACCACAGGAAGAAGTTTGAATTAATAAAATGTATTGTTTTAACAAGTAATCCAAAAAACATAACCTCCAGCAGTGGAGCATGACAGCAGAACTGCAATGAAATTTCAGCCTAGATTATATGCTCAGTTTGCTAAATCCATTGAGGTACAAATTTGATTAAAACGTACGCATGCACAACACCAGTGTACGGACAATGAACTATGCTCTGGAATTCACTTCCTTTAACTAGTGCATAGACTGTGTGTCGCATATTTAGCCCATGGAAATGACATGGTTGTGTTTGACAACATTAGCCAAACCAAGCTGATTTAACATACTTAGATGTGGAAAAAACACACTAACCCTAAATGTCACCTATCCATGTTCTCCAAAGATGTTGCTTGACCCACTGAGTTACTCCAGCACTTTGTGGCCTTTTGTGTAAATCAGCAACTGCAATATCTTGTTTCTACACCTCTCCAAGATGCCTGTTTTACTCCCTTTCTGAACTTGTGCACATCCTTGATTTTGACTGCTTCACCCTTGGCAATTTCCAGCACCTGAGAAGTTAATCTCAGAAACTTTGTTGTCACCCTTTCATTTTCTGTTTCCTCTTTTGACACAAAGTAGAATTTACCTTTTTAACTACGTGCTCAGTTATTTATGTTTGCAGATCCTATTAGGTCTCACCAGTTTAAATTCATAATACTTAGCTCTTACATCAGAAATTAAGCATGCAAATTGCTCAGAAAGGTGGAAAACATGCGTGTGCCTTCTCTGCATTGCACTAGTTACAACATATACAGGGCTTTCTTAAATTGGGTACAACCATGTAACAAAGCAATACCATAGCAACAAGTTTTATTTGCTAAGACCACTATAAAACATCTGGTAATGTTTTATAATGTTGAGATAAATGCGTTAACTGAAAAAAAAAAAAATCTCATTTGATCTAGATTGTCTTCCATTCTTCATACCCATAATTTCTCAACAGGCCTTGGGAAGAAGCATAATTTGGTTTAAAAAAAAGCAGGTCTAAAACATAATATTTAAATACATACCATAATGGTTTCTGAGTGCTGGCTAGAGTTAGGTTTCTCTCAATCTATCTGGCCAAAAAATATCCAGTACATCAATAACCTATTCCTTCTTTGATCAATGTCTCAGTAAATCAAGTCGTCAAGTCGAGTTTATTCGTCACATACACATACAAGATGGGGGGGGGGGGGGGGGGGGGGGGGGGGGGGGGGGGGGGGGGAGGGGGGGGAGGGGGGGGGGGGGGGGGGGGGGGGGGGGGGGGGGGGGGGAGGGGGGGGGGGAGGGGGGGGGGAGGGGGGGGGGGGGAGGGGGGGGGGGGGGGGGGGAGGGGGGGGGGGGGGGTATCCGACTTTCTTTTAATTCCTAATTTGAGGAAGGACATCCTTGTGATTGAGGCAGTGCAGCGTAGGTTCACGAGATTGATCCCTGGGATGGCGGGACTGTCATATGAGGAAAGATTGAAAGAACTAGGCTTGTATTCACTGGAGTTTTGGAATTTTGGAACAAGCATGGTGAGGGATCACCTGCTGGAGCTGTGGAGGAAAGGAGCACAAAGACAGAAATAGCAATGCTGGGGTCAGCAAAAATGCATAGCTTGCTGGATCTTACTTATTTATAATTACACAGGAGGTGGTCATCTTGTTGAATAAACCCATCCTTTCTCTTTGCAGATCAATCACTTCCCTCTCTCCTTATTCCCCATAGTCCTGCAATTTATTCTCCCTCACATGCCCATCAAAATAGGCTTTGATTCTTTTTACCACTTAACTGCACAAATGGGCATTTGGAGTTTGCAACAAAGGTAGATAATGCGGTTAGGAAGGCTATCATTATTTGGTGCATCAAATAGCAAAGTTTGGAGGTAATGTTCCAACTCTGCAAAATGTTAATTAGACCTTATTTGGATTATTGCATATATTTTTGGTCACCGTGCTGTGGGAAAGATGTGATGGCTTTGGAGAGAGAGTGCAGAGGGAATTGTGCTTGGGTTGAAGCAGTTCTTTTACAATGGCAGTAATGGCCAATTAAAGGCTTGAATATGGGTTGGGATGTCGGAAGAAACAGAACATTGTTGAGGAAAGCCCAAATCACCATAGTGAAAATTAGCAAACTCCACACATACAATATTAGAGGTGAGGATAAATTCCAGATCCCTGGAGCCGTGAGTTTGCAATACCAATTGCTATGCCACCAAGTTGCAGTTTTAATCTAATACTAGACTAAGTGGGACCCATTGGATTCTTGGGCTGGCAGCTCAGTCACTCAGGCCTGGCAGGCTGGCAGCTCAGTCACTCAGGCCTGGCAGGCTGGCAGTTCACTTACTCATGGCTGGTGGACTGGCAGTTCAGTCACTCACGGCTGGTGTGGTGGCAGTTCACTCAGTCACCCCTCCTCCCCCTTCACCCTCCCTTGTGCTCCTTGCCACCCCCCACCCCCCCCGCCCACGCATTCAGTCCATCTCCACTCAACCGCCCCTCATTATGCTCTCTTAGTGGCTCTCTGACAGTGCAGCCATTCCTGCCTATTAGGTTCCCATTGTGACGAAGAACATGCAGGCATGGCAAGTGGAACAATGATTTATAATGTGAATGACTCTTAAAATACAACAACAATTTAAATATTAAAGATGAGATTTATTAAGTTCAGTTCTTTCTTGTTGTGTCTCTTGTTGTGTTCTGCAGCTCACTGCCTCGATGCCTCTTTGCTGTTGATAAAAAAAAAGAGACAATTTTAATATATAGAGATTGTGCCGTCAAATTTTAACAAAGAAAATCTGAGAATTTATCTCAAAAGTCATCATTCAACGAAGCACACTTTTAATGACAACATTCTTGGTCGATGTTCCATCCTTCAGGAAAACATTGACATTTTCATTCATCTTTCCCTGGCTAAGAGCCACATATTGTTGTCCTTCTGCATCGTTTGTTCTTGCGCTTTATGGATCGTCATAGCAAAACTTGATTGAATGGGGAATTGAGTCCGCTGAAGGGGAATGTCTTCACCTTCTGTTAAATTGAGTGCTATCCTAGGAATTAGAACAATGTCATCTTTGAAGGCTCCCATGTTAATTTTTGCAATGATCAGATGATTGTGTAGCTTTTCCACAATCATCCTCGTTCCATTGCATAGCTTTGGCAGTTCCAAGTTTCTCATTAATATGATTGGAGATCCTTTTTTTAAACTCCACTTTGTGTGGTGATAATCCAGAGATCTTGAGTGAATCGAGGAATTCTGTTGAGAAATGAGTAGCATGAGTTCCGTTAGTGATAGCGTTGAAAGAAAAGTACTCCTTAATGATTCCAGGGAAGTGTCTGACGCATGTAGAATTAATCCTTCTCATCGTCCCGTTGTGCGGAACCAAGATACAATTGTTGTAGAATAATTCTGCAGGATTGTCAAATGTGGGATAGATTAAATCAATACAATCCTCCAGTGTTTTTGCTGAAAGAAGCATGTCTTGTGGCATTTCAATTTCATCATCTTCATTCTTTAAAATGTTGTCTTCTCCAACTTTCAACAAAAATTAAGAATACTCGCCTTGTCCCTCTGTCAATCGCATATTTGTCTGCAATTGAAACTTGGTGAAAAATCTCCACAAGTAGGATTTCTTGATGCAGGCATTTTCAACATCAGCATCATTTCCCCTTTTCACCACAGGAAGGAGTTGTCGAAAATCGCCACAACAAATCATAAGAATGCCACCAAAAGGCTTAGTGCTGCTTAGTGTACATCTTGAAGTGTTCTGTCCACCGCTTCAAAGCTTTCTCTCCTAATCATTGGACATTCATCCCAAAACATGAGTTTTCCTTGCCTCATCAAATGTGCTGTCTTAGAGTTATTCTCAATATTGCAGAATGTTTCCTCGGCCACTTGGATGGGTATCTTGAATCGAGAATGTGCTGTTCTTCCACCAGGCATTAATGTAGCTGCTATCCCAGAGGATGCTACAGCAATAGCCACATCAATTTATTCATCAGTTCACAAAACTTATTCGTGAATTGACTATTTCTTATTGGACACAAAATTGATCCCGTATACGAATAAACCCTCATATCATAATAGTATTATTTCTGATCACTCACCATTGACTTTTATACTTAAAATTGAGGGAATGCCTAGTATAGAACCTTTTTGGAGGTTCAATGCACACATATTAAATAACCCGCAGGGTTATGAGTATATAAAAGAACAAACAAAACTTTTTTTCGAAATAAATGACACGTCGGGTATTTCTGCACCGCTATTATGGGAAACCTTCAAGGCATATATTCGCGGTGTCATAATCTCTTACCAAAGTTTTCAAAATAAGGAAAATAAAAGAGAACTTCAGCGGATAGAACAGAAAATAAAATTACTAGAACTGGACAATGCAACTGACCCAACCATAAATAAACATAATAAGATAACTTTATTGAAATATAAAGTCAATAGAATACTATCGGCTAGAGTAATAAGGTTATTCCAAATTACAAAACAAGCACACTTCGAATTTGGGGATAAGCCACATAAACTACTTGCGAGGCAACTGAAGCAACGAGAAAAGGAAAAAACTATTACTAAAATTAAATCGGATAAGGGTGAGTTTCTAACATTGCCTAAGGATATTAATAAGAGGTTTGCCCAATTTTATCATAATTTATATACATCTAAAATAAAGACAGATGTAAGTAAAATTACAAATTTTTTAGATAATTGCAAGCTCCCAAAATTGGATAGTTTAGAACAAGAGCAATTAGGAGCACGGATTACTAGTGAAGAAATAAAACAAATAATAAACTCACTGAAAAATGGGAAGACCCCAGGACCAGACGGTTTTAGTAATGAATTTTATAAAAGATTTCAGGAGTCAATCGTACCAAGATTATTCAATTTATATATGCAGGCTTATACTGAAAATAAACTACCAGAAACCCTAGCAGAAGCAACAATAACACTTATACCAAAAAAAGATAAAGATTTAGATGAACCGGGTTCTTATAGAGCTATTTCACTTCTAAATACGGATCAGAAAATTTTAGCAAAGATTCTAGCTAGAAGGCTAAATAATTATATTAACAATTTAATAAATACGGATCAAACGGGATTTATACTCAAAAGACAAACATTTAATAATTTGAGAAGGCTTTTTAATATATTGTACTCTCATAATGAGGACAATGAAGATATTTCAGTTGTCACATTGGATGCAGAGAAGGCACTTGATCAAGTAGAATGGCAGTATTTATACAAGGTACTCCAAAAATTTAATACGGGAGAGAATTTTATTAGATGGATTAAACTACTTTATGATAGACCTACGGCAAGAATATTAACTAACAATACGCTATCTCCAAAATTTTACTTATCAAGGGGTAATAGGCAAGGGTGTGCCTTATCACCATTGCTATTTGCCCTTATGATAGAACCACTGGCCGAAAGGATTAGAAATCACCCGAATATTCACGGATATAACAGCAAGGACTCAAAGAATAAAATTTCATTATATGCTGATGATATCCTTTTATATATTACTAATACACAAACGAGTATACCCACCTTATTAACACTAATTGAGGAATTCGGCTCTTTTTCAGGATATAGAATAAATTGGAATAAAAGGGAAATTATGTCTTTAAAACCACAGGATTCGAGACACTTACTAAAATTCCCCTTCAAAATTGCAACAGAAAAATTCAAGTATCTGGGTATTTAAATTACGAGAAGACACAAATCATTATTTAGTGCCAATTTTATACCACTATTAAATAAACTGAATGATACGATTAAATTTTGGAAAACGCTTCCACTCTCATTGATAAGTAGAATTAACACTATAAAAATGACTTTCTTACCACAATTAATATATTTGTTTCAAGCGATCCCAATATATATTCCAAAATATTTTTTCAAAAAGCTAGATTCCAATATCACTAATTTTATATGGGACTACAGAACACATAGAATTCAACGAAAGCATTTGTGCAAATCTAAAGAAGTTGGGGGTTTATCATTACCTAACTTTATGTATTACTACTGGGCAGTGCATATTAAGAACATAATGAACTGGCTGGATAGTTCCACTCAGCAGTTGGAGTGGATAAGAATGGAGAAAGAGGAGTGCTATCCGCACGATATAGGAACGATCCTGCTCTCACCAATAAAATTGAATAGTATAATATATAAGAAGAACCCAATTATTCACAATATAATAAGAATTTGGAAACAAATAAAAGTATCCTTGAAATTAAATAATTTATCAGTACTAACCCCACTATTGAACAACCCCGCATTCAAACCTTCTCTCATCGACACCACATATCAACAAGGCATTTTCAACATCAGCATCATTTCCCCTTTTCACCACAGGAAGGAGTTGTCGAAAATCGCCACAACAAATCATAAGAATGCCGCCAAAAGGCTTAGTGCTGCTCAGTGTACATCTTGAAGTGTTCTGTCCACCGCTTCAAAGCTTCCTCTTCTAATCAATGGACATTCATCCCAAAACATGAGTTTTCCTTGCCTCATCAAATGTGCTGTCTTAGAGTTATTCTCAATATTGCAGAATGTATCCTCGGCCACTTGGATGGGTATCTTGAATCGAGAATGTGCTGTTCTTCCACCAGGCATTAATGTAGCTGCTATCCCAGAGGATGCTACAGCAATAGCCACATCACCTTGACCTCTAAATTTGGAGAGGATCAAATAGGTGATAAATATTTTTTCTGTTCCTCCTGGTGAATCAATGAAAAACATTGAAGGGAAATTCCTTTTCAAGCAGTTGCACACCTGGTCATACACTGCTCTCTTCTCAGCATTCAGCAGAGGCTCATTCTCCTCACCAAATTGCTGTTATTCAGTTCTATAATATTGCAATTCCTGCAGCAATTCTGGATTGTCATCATCAAGGTGTATCCTTCCATTTCCTGGTTGTGACAAATTAAATAATTCCATTGTTTTGTTGTAACTCTCAAGCTTGGCTTGAATATACAATAGAGCCTGATCATTATGTTTCCCATCCATCATGATATTAGGATCACTAATTTTTCTCCTTTCTTTTTCAAGGTAATCTTCAGACATTGAATTCTTGAAGTGATCCCATAATTGTAGAGGATTTTTGATCTCAGTATTCATCAAGAAAACAACAAACAAATCTCTCGTTGCACTGGGAAGTCTTGTGTTCTCAGTGTATTCCATTGTTTGTTGCTAATGGTCGTCAGTCTGCAACAAACCTCTTTGGCTGCAGATGTATTTGAAGAAAGGATGAATTTGTCCATCATGTGTCTTGAATGAATCAAAGGATACTAGCCCTTTTATGAGATGAAGAAGTAGTCTCAAGTAGTAGAGGTCACCACATTTTGGAGATACGGTATACACTCGTCTCAAAATGTTGGATTTAAAAATACCTGGATGATCTTCCACTCTCTTGCCAACCTTCCTTCTTTGCCATCTCTTATTGTTCCATGTGTAAAATTAGGGAACATCAACGTAGTAGAGTGTTCTTGGAAATGGCTCTTGAGAACACAATGCCATGAATTCAGTTAAATTTGTTCTCATCATAGCATCATTGGTCCCTTGTTCAGCAGCATCGGGTCTGATGAAGAATCGTTGTTGTTCTGGTAGATGTACCTGGAGTCAAAAGACAGTGGGGTGTCTCTCATGAGTCGGAAATCCAAGGATTAATACCACTGCTTCTTATGGACCAATGTATCTGCCAGTCAAGCACTGTGAAATGTTATCATCCCTGTTAATTTTAAAAGATGCTTGATCACTTCCCCTCATGGTGTACTTGATGATGTATTTGACTGACTTCATAGAGGAGCATACCTCAACATTGATGTGACATTTGATCAACTTCAATAGTTGAGCATTATAGGGCACCACCCAATCAGAAGTGATAGGCCAATGCCGGGGTCCCTCTTGATGTCCCTGAAATCCTCCCATGTCTGGAGATCTTCTCCTGTATAGAGCATATGAATTATGTGCACACTTTGTGCTCGGCTTTGGGATTTCTTACGGCATGTCCCTTTCTTCCAACATGGAGAGGTGTGGTTGCAGGAAGGTACATGAATCGTGCACTTGAGTACCAATTCATGCATCTCAGGAACTACTTGCGGGTCTGGTATTTCAGCTTGCACAAATCTGTCAAAATCATTTGGTCTTGGCTTAGTTGCCTCATCAAGCCACATCAGACAGTGCAAATGACGCAGGCCTCTCTTATTCCGCAGTGGAGACAAAATCTATATAGTTGCCAAAGAGCCCAATTGGTCTAGTGATGTACTTGATGAATAGCCTCCTTTTCAGATTGAATACTCTTGCAATAAAGTCTGGTCTATCACATGACTGCTGATTGTGAAAGAGGGACTGTCGGATCTCGCTCCAGTTTGGATTGCAAGTCATCGCAATGAAGACTGAAGCATTGCCATACTTCCGAACATACATCATGGCGTCCTGGCATCGTTCCATCATGTCCACCGACAATGGTCGAAGAGAGGATGATGAATTTTCCGATGTTTTCCAATACATCATTGTTTAATGCATCCATAAGGCCTTTATAAGTTGTTAATCTCACGGTGCTTGATTCATGCAAAAATAATTATGACTATCAGTCTCAATCTTAGCTCCCATATCAATGACATATTGTTGAAAGAGTCGTCCTCCTCTCAAAGGGTGATTTAATTCATTATCATGATTCATGATCCTATATGCTCAATATCGCATTGCTGACAATTTCTTGTGGTTACTCATTTGGAGTTGGTGATGCCATCCATCATCTCCATGTGGAAAGAAAAGGATGTATTGAAAACTATCATATGACCTATGACACTGATATTGTTTGCAGGCCTCCTCCTATTTCTTTCAAGACAATGTGATGTGATGGTGCCTGAGGGTCATTATCGTTTGGTATTATGACAGCAACTTTGTTGGCAATTTGTTTGTTAAACTGCTTTTCATGTTCCAAAGCTGGCCTATGATTTGGATCTATGATGATTGATGCCTCTGGTAAACCTCAAATTCTTTCCTTTGCCATTTTAAATGTTTCAATGTAAGGATTGTTTTGTCTTATCAAGAGTTCAAGCATTGCAACAATTTCCCTTTGAATACCAGCATTTTGCAGTATACCTGTTCGCAATTCAATGCTATCTTGGGGGGTCCATAAAATAGATCTGCAAGAATCGAATTTGTTGGTCTAGGTCATGCATCAACAAACCAATGTAATGATGAACCTGGCCTTGAATGATCACTGTAGGATTCCATCCAGGTGGTACCACATCCTTGGCACCGAATGATGTCAGTTGAAAGAGACAGTTGTATTGTCTAATATTCTTTCTGAACACATTTGCTTGTGGTGTGTCAACTGTGTACAATCTCATGAGTTCATCAGGCAGTGCCTGCAGAGGAGTAATGTTAACCTGACCCTTCATACAGTAAAAGTTGGTGGTTTCTCCAGGGAAATGGTATGCTCGACACTGAGAGCAAACCTTCATCATTTTACCAACATCAGCAGAAAGATTTCTCCATCCCAATTGTGCATTTCATCTTGTTGTACCTCTGGCCCGATGTTCAGCCAATCCTTTAGTTTTTTCATCTCCTGACTGTTGAACCGTTTTTCTTTGCGATCTTTTTCGTTGATCCTTGAGATGCTCACTTCGTCTTTGTAGTGTGTCTTCACCCCTACTGCTTTGTGGTCTTTATTGTTGATCATTGATACATTCAGTTCTTTTTGGTTGTGTCCCTTCATCCCTTCTTTGTGTTCTTTGTGTTCTTTCTTGTCGATCCTTGAGACGTTCACTTCTTCTTCGTGGCATCTCTTCGTCCCTTGTGCTAGGCATTCTTTCTCGTTGATCCTCTAAACGTTCATTGCATTTTGGTTGCACCTCTTGATCATTTCTTCTTTTATTCTTTGTCTTCTTTCTCGGTCATCTGCGAGACGATACGATGTTTCATGTTGAGTCTCTTGTTCCCTTAAGATTCTTGCTGCATCTCAAAGTCCTTTACATGCTTTCTTGACCATCCTGCAGCTCTTTTTGCCCATTTTCCTGACATGATGTCGAAAAAGCAGCCTAAAGAAAATTTCAGTTGTTAATGAACACTGAAGAATTTGTGGACATTTTTTTTGAAGGTGGGGGCTGTTGGGGTGGGGTGGAGGTGGGGGGGTGGCAAACGTCCTGCAGCTGAGGGAGGGGGACGGCTTCAGTAGGGGGGGGGGGGGGGGGTGCCATGGGTTGAGTGCCTTGAGGTGGGGGATGTCAGTAGGCAGCGGGGGGGTGGTGAGGACTCATCACTCACTGCGGCTTCATCAGTAGGGGGCGGGAGGGGGAGCGCCCTACAGCCAGGCAGAGGGCAGTGCCTTGAGGTGGGGGATGTCAGTAGGGGGAGGGGGGCGGTGAGCGACCTACTTATGGCCTCTGGACTCACTCACTGACTCATGGCCTCTGGACTAACTCATGGACTCTGGACTGACTCTCTCACTCACTCATGGCCTCTGGACTGACTGACTGACACAGCCTGTGACTCACATTCAATTTCATAGCATTTCAAGCAGAGTGCAGGCCAGCAAATCCAATTTAATAGCAATTCAAGCAGTGCAGGCTAGTAAATTTAATTGCATAGCATTTCAAGCAGAGTGCACACCAGCAAATTCAATTTCATAGCATTTCAAGCAGAGTGCAGGCCAGCAAATTCAATTTCATAGCATTTCAAGCAGAGTGCAGGCCAGCAAGTTCAATTTCATAGCATTTCAAGCAGAGTGCAGGCCAGAAAATTCAATTTCATAGCATTTTAAGCAGAATGCAAGCCACCAAACACACACACACACACGCACACACACACACACACGCACACGCACACGCACACGCACACGCACACGCACACACGCACAACATTCTAGAATCTACTCACACGGGCTGAGCGCAGCCTTTCTACTGTGGGGCCTCCGCAGTCAGCGTGACCGCTGCACTTACCGGAAATTACGCAATCAGCGTGACCTCTGCCCTCACCGGAAAATACGCAATCTGCGCGACTTGTCCTCTAAGCGGAAGTCACCAAATGAGCAGGACTTTTGAACTAAACACAGTCGGATCTAACAAAGCATTTATTCCTTCGAAACACAGTCAGACCTAACAAAGCATGTATTCCTTCCAAACACAGGCGGACCTCATTGCATTGCCATTTGGAGCACAGGGCAGGCCAAACAACTCATTGCATTGTCATTTAATTTCCAATTTTGCATTGCAGTTTCAAGCACAGGCACAGCAGGCCAAACATCTCATTGCATTGTTACTTCATTTTCAATTTTGCATTGCAGTTTCAAGCACAGGCAGGGGCAGCAGGCCAAATAACTCATTGCATTGTCATTGAGAGCTAACAAATCATTTATTGCAAGTACATTGCGGACTCACAGTTTAGTTGATTCACACCTTAGAATCACAGTTGAAGACTCTTCCTCGCGATCTTCCAGAGTGACTGACTCACGTCCAGGCATTCAGGGTTTTATAGCCCTGAACCCCCCTGAAGCCCTGCACACCCCATCGTAGTGATTGACTGGCAAGAGGACCAATCAGCTGATCTCAAGATTTTATAAACACTCATAACATTTTACATTTTCATCGATCAGAAAAATCCTCGGGCTGCCTCAGCGGAGGAGGACTGTAAGTAAGATTAGCCAAAAATCATAGCGATATAGGGTGGCATTTGTTTCTAAAATCAATATAACGTGTAGACAGGAAATGGTCAAGATGAGACTTTTAGTTATATAGATTTCGGTGTAACTATTTTCTATCTATTATGGACAAAAATATTAGGCTCTCCTTTCTAGATAGCTTTAAGGTTAGAGCGGCAATGTTTAAAGGAGATATGCAGAGCACATTTTTTACATAGAGCATGATGTGTCTGGAACATGCTGCCAGGGTGGTGGCTCAAGCATATATGATAGAAGTATTCATAACCATAATCATAATCATACTTTATGTTTTGCAACATACGAGGAATTTAAGAGACTTTTGGATAGGCACATGTATATGCAGGGAATTAAGGGATATGGATTATGTGCAGGCTGATAGCAATTAGTCTTGGTATTATGTTTGGCAAAGCCATTGTGGGCAGAAGTGTTTGTTCTTGGTCTGTGCTGTTCTATTTTCTATGTTCTACCCTCCTGCAGGAAAGAGTTTACTTTTATCAAACCTGTCTCAGATTGCTTCATTTTACAAACTTACTTACTTATTACAAAATCCTTGAAACCCTCTTGGGTCACATTGAAGAATTAAATAACATCGTCAGCCTTGACTACATAATTGATCTTCACCTCAGTAACACATGCTGAACATGACTTCTTTGTGTTTTATATTTAGTCAAACATGCGTCTGACCAAGGGAAAGCTCAGCTTTCCAATTACAGGAATTAAAGGATGATAGAAGTTTAGTACACAGAAGTGGTTGATTGGCTTCATCTGACGGGAATCAGATCATAAGATCATAAGAGACAGGAGCAGAATTAGGCAGTCGGCCCATCAAGTCTACTCCACCATTCAATCATGGCTGATCCATCTCGCCCTCCTGACCCCATTCTCCTGCCTTCTCTCCATAATCTCGGACACGTCAAAAACTTAAAATTCCTGGGCATGCATACTTCCGAAGATCTTTCCTGGATCCAGCACATTGATGCAATTATAAAGAAGGATACATCACAATTATACATCAGCGCCTCTACTTCCTGAGAATATTACGGAGAGTCGGAATGTCAATGAGGATTCTCTTGAACTTCTAAAGGTGCACAGTAGAGAACATACTGACTGGTTGCATCATGGCCTGTTTCAGCAACTTGAACATCCAAGAGCGGAAAAGACTGCAAAATGTTGTGACCACAGCCCAGTCCATCACCGAGACCTCCCCACCATCGAAGGGATCTATCGAAGTCGCTGCCTCAAAAAGGCAGCCAACATCAGCAAAGACCCACACCATCCTGGCCACACACTCATTTCACTGTTGCCATCGGGAAGAAGGTACAGGGGCCTGAAACTGTAATGTCCAGGTTCAGGAACAGCTTCTTCCCTAGAGCCATCAGGCTAATAAATACGACAACAAATAAGCTCTAAACTACAACAGACTATTATTATTATTGCACTATATATGTTTTTATTTATTTATTGAGTATGTGTGCATGTGTATATATTCACACTGAACTTTTTTTCTCCCATTATGTACTATGTTTACATATTCTGTTATGCTGCAGCAAGTAAGAATTTCATTGTCTTATCTGAGACATATGACAATAAATCACTCTTGACTAATGAAGAATCTATCTATCTCTGCCTTAAATACTTCCACTGACTTTGCCTCCACAGTCTTCTGTGACAGATAATTTCACAGATTCACCACACTATGACTAAAGAAATTCCTCCTCATCTCCTTCCTAAAAGAACATCCTTTAATTCTGAGGCTATGACCTCTGGGCCTAGACTCTCCCACTAGTGGAAACATCCTGTCCACATCCACTCCATCTAAGCCTTTCACTATTCTGTATGTTTCTATGAGGTCCCCCCTCATTCTTCTAAACTCCAGCCAGTAGAGGCCCAATGCCGTAAAACGCTCATCATATGTTAACCTATTCATTCCTGGGATCATTCTTGTAAACCTCCTCTGGACCCTCACCCGAGCCAGCAAATTCTTCCTCAGATATGGTGCCCAGAATGGCTCACAATATTCCAAATGTGGCCCGACCAGTGCCTTATAGAGTATCAAGATCTTGAAATGAATACCACCTTCCAGCTCTCAACCCATAACTTTGAACAGTACGGCAAAGAAAATGCTCATTTGAGTTATATTTAAATACAATGAAGAGTTCTGCTTCCAAAAGGCTATTCGGCCCTTCGAGCCTGCACCGCCATTCAATATGATCATAGCTGATCATCTAACTCAGTATCCCGTACCTGCCTTCTCTCCATACCCTCCTGATCCCTCTAGCCACAAGGGCCACATCTAACTCCCTCTTAAATATAGCCAATGAACTGGCCTCAACTACCTTCTGTGGCAGAGAGTTCCAGAGATTCACCACTCTCTGCGTGAAAAATGTTTTTCTCATCTCGGTTCTAAAGGATTTCCCCTCTATCCTTAAGCTGTGACCCCTTGTCCTGGACTTCCCCAACATCGGGAACAATCTTCCTGCATCTAGCCTGTCCAATCCCTTAAGAATTTTGTATGTTTCTATAACATCCCCCCTCAATCTCCTAAATTCTAGCGAGTACAATCCGAGTCTATCCAGTCTTTCTTCATAAGAAAGTCCTGACATCCCAAGAATCAGTCTGTTGAACCTTCTCTGTACTCCCTCTATGGCAATAATGCCCTTACTCAGATTTGGAGACCAAAACTGTACGCAATACTCCATGTGTGGTCTTACCAAGACCCTGTACAACTACTGCAGAACCTCCCTGCTCCTATAATCAAATCCTTTTGCTATGAATGCCAACATACCATTCGCTTTCTTTACTGCTGCTGCACCTGCATGCCTACTTTCAACGACCGGTGTACCATGACAGCCAGGTCTCATTGCATCTCCCCTTTTCCTAATCGGCCACCATTTAGATAATAGTCAGCTTTCCTGTTTTTGCCACCAAAGTGGATAACCTTACATTTATCCACATTATACTTCTAATGAACACTGTAAATGACCCAGCTTCAACCATTCTCTCATTCCTGATACTTATCACTCTCCTAGTGAGGTAGGGCCTCCACATATCCCACTAGATCTCTTCCATCTTACACAAAATCTGTGTCCTTTCATTTTGTCTACTCTATAATGGGGAAAAGTTTCCTGCAGCCGGCTCTATCTGTGAGGCTCATAATTGTATATGCCTCCATCTTGACCCATCTTAACTGCCTCTGCTCCAAAGAGAACATGCAAACATTGCACAGTCAGCAGCTAAGCTCAGGATCTAAGCCGCTTGTCACAGCTATCTGGCAGCAGGTGTACCAGCTATATGGCATTTTGAATAGTTCAATTAAATCTCACTTCAACACTAGTTTTCTAGTCTATTTACTTTCTGTATCAGGCATTGAATGGCAAAACGCCTCCAAAATCCACCATTCTTCATTTTTCATTTCCTGCAGTATTATGTCCAAGCCCCAGAAGTATCCAACTTCTAATCCAAATGTTGTTGTTTTCCTTGTCTGGTTGGCTTTCTGTAACTTGAAATCCTCTGTCCAATACTGATAGCTCAGTGGCATATTTCTTAACTTCATTTTAATTAATCCACTTGTTGCCGTAGCTGTACCTTTGGATCACAAACATTGTGTTTTTATTTTCTATTCCTGAAATCTCTTCCCTTTCTTCCTCTTAAGCCAGATATCAAAAATTGAGAATAATACATTTACTTACAGAATTACATTTCTTTGCTATTTACTTGAAATAAAAAAAATACTATTCACAAAAACAGAAAAAAATAATGGTGACAAATGTTGTTATGGTGTAGATCAAATATGCAGTCAGTGCTGAAGAAACAGTTTATTTTATCATTATTGTTCCACCTCTACTGCAAGTTACAAAGCATTCCCCTGTTTCAGTTGGCTAGATGTGGATAAATTACATGCATATCTCATGTGAATTATGCTATTTCTTTATGCACATATAAATCAAACCATCAGAGTGAAAATCACCCCAAAATATTACCGGGTCTATATCCTTCATTTAAAATAGCACTCGTTTCATCTGTAGAACTATAATAGATCATCACAATTAATATGTTTCTATGCTGACCTTATAATGTTGGGTGCTATTACTTGCATAGGGCACCAGTGAATTCCATATTGTATGCAACATGGTTTGCAACTCCATCCAAATGCATTAAAGTTTAAAAATGCAGGAATCAAATTGGCTTCATAATAAATTGGAAACTATTTAAAATTAGAATGAATTGCCAAACTCAACTAAATCATTCAGTACCGTAAAGGCTTGAAATAGTACAGCAATGGTGTCTGGTCATTAAATTTTTAATAAGCCTGTTCGAGAAATGGAATATTAGACTGATCTTAAGAAACAGTAGTCCAAACCTGTTTAAAAAAAGATAAGGCATAGATGTCCAGTGACCCTGATGTTTGTGATCTCCATCCAAATTTTGGTATGACAATCAATAAACCCAAATCACCCTGGAAATTAGAGCAATAGTCTTTAATTTGGTTGATTCATTCAGAACAAAATCCACTTTATGAGTGTGTGTATCATGTTCTACATTTCTTATATGGTCGGCACTTTGTAAACTGATAGTGATAATCCATTCAGTGAAGTTTGAATTCCTGCAAGCTCATCATTTGGGCTGTGATTCTTGGCTGAGGATAATGCATCTGCTTCATTCTGAGACACAGTGCATGAATGTCATTCTTGATATCTTCTTGCTTGATCAAGGCACTAAATACAATTAAATTGCTTCAAGGAATAGCTTTATATTGATGTATTTTGATTGGCAAGCAGAGGCCATGTCCTTCCCCACTTCCATTAACACTGTCTTCAAATAGGATGTTCCAAAGCCATTTGTTCTCTCTCAGGAATAATTTCAGCTCTATTTCTTTGTGGAAGGCTATGTGATTTGATACATTCTCCAATTTCTCTTTCTACAGATGCTGCACAAGTACAGTGAGTGCAGTTACAATGAAAACTTTGTTTACAGCAGGATCATGGACAAACAGACTCAGACAACACACAAGAACATAAATTACACACAAATTATAAATAAATAAATAAATACTACTAGTGGAAATAAAAAAAATCCTGTGCAAAACACAATTCAAAGCATGTGTTTTTAATATGGCTGAGTTGTTCCAGCATTTTTATCGTTGTTATTTTCAGCAATTATAGATCAAGTAGACTTATGCGTTGAAACAACAATTCTTCACCTTTTAATATGGCCCATTTTTGGGTTTATTTACAGTTAATATTTTCCTCTTTCAAACTGTCCTGAAGTGCTGGCTTCCATTCCACAGTCATTCAATGGCCTCTGATCTCTTAATTCATCTCTGGACGAGACAAGGCTTGTTAACCCTGCATAAAAAAGCAAGGAACCTCGCTGTTTGGGAGCAGAGACTGCAGTATTTAATCATAGGCTTTGTGTATGGCTATGTTTCCCAGCCAGAAATGAGAGATTGTGACAATTGTGACAATCAAGTTCAAGTTCAAGTTCAGCAACAGAACCCAGATGAAGCTCAGAGGATGGGTAGTGTGAACATCAACTTGGGGTTGACCATGGTGGCTACTGTTATTAGCCAGAAGATGAGACCTTTCACATAAACCACTCCTCGCCTCGCTTCAGCTGCTGGTTTCCCAACATTCAACCTGGGAGAAATTCACTCCGAAGGATGCTGCTGCATTATAAAATTTAAAGGACAGGGTCCATCTCCCAGAATGGACTGATCACTTGCAACACATGTGGATGTTTCCGTTAATACAGCACTCAGTGGTGAAAATGAAGGTCTCCAAAGTTAGAAGGTTATTTCCCTGATTTTTATGTAATATTCCAATTGTTTCATATACTGTATTTTAAGTAGTATAGATCATGGTGTATAGTTAAAGTAATGAGATGAAGCAAAAATAAATAAATCTGTTTTTACATATAAAAATATCAGAAATCCCCAAGATGGCGGCGGCACGGGAATCTCGAGAATGTCTCTCGAGAATCAGTGAACTAGCAATAATTTACTTACTTGTTTCAAGTCTGTTCACACACGGAGCAGTCTTGCTTTCCTATCGTACAGCCGACAGGAACTTCTGGACATCGGTTCCTACAGCTGCAACACCATTTTGGTCTCGCTTCTGAACTAACCAGAACAGCGGAGCAGCGGAGCAGCGTAGCGTACCAAGCCAGCTCGGCCAACCAGAAGCACCCACAGATGGCGACGCAAACACAAACACCGCCGTGGTGGGTTAAAGGCTAGGTTAGGGTTAACCCCACACAGGCTATCGATTCCTAGCCTTTTCCTCTCCAACGTACGCTCACTGGCGAACAAAATGGATAAACTCTGGCTACGGATTACCTCCCACAACTGGATTAAAGATTGCAGCATCATGATCTTCACAGAAACATGGCTTAACATCGACGTTCCTGACAGTACCATCGAGCTAACGGGGCGTCATATACTCCGAGCGGACAGAACAACAGACACAGGTACGACCAGAGGTGAGGGTCTGTGCATTTATGTAAATAAAGCTTGGTGCATGGACACTACCATCATCGAGAGTCACTGCTCAGCTAACCTAGAGTTTCTCATGATTATATGTAGACCGTTCTATCTGCCCAGAGAGTTTACTCCCACTGTTGTGACTGCAGCCTTTAATCCTACAGATGCTAATACTAAGCTTACAATGAAAGAACTGCATACTGCCATTAGCAAACAACAGACTCACAACCCCGAGGCGGCCTTCATTGTTGCGGGTGTATCACTCCGACTTGAAGACTGTACTCCCTAAATTCCACCAACATGTCTCCTTCGCCACTAGAGAAGACAAGATACTGGACAAAGTTTACACAAACATGGTTGAATGCTACAAAGCCGTCTTCCTTGCTCACCTTGGACAGTCTGATCACCTCTCATTGTTCCTGCTCCCAAAGTACTCTCCACTCCACAGACGTGTTAAACCCACAGTGAGGACAGTTAAAGTATGGTCAGAGGGAGCAGACTCTACACTTCAGCAGCATTTTGGAAACACTGAATGTGTTTGCAGCTCAGGCCACCCTTGACTCCCACATGGACATTGACTCTTATACATCCTCTGTTCTGGACTTTATCAACTCCACCATTAACAGTGTCATCTCCCTCAAACGGATTACCACATTCCCGAATCAGAAGCCATGGATGAACAGAGAGGTCAGGCTACTGCTGAAGGCATGTGACACCGCTTTCAGGTCAGGTGATGCTCGAGCCTACAGTTCATCCAGGGCTAAACTGAAGAGGGGCATCAGGAAGGCCAAGCACAGCTACAAGCTCAGGATCGAGGAGCACTTCAAGAACAACTCCGACCCCTGACACATGTGGCAAGGCATCCAGGCCAACAGACAATAAACCCACCAACACCACCCCCACACCCAGCGACGCCTCCTTCCTTGAGGAGCTTAACCACTTTTATGGCCGTTTTGACAGGGACAATCAAGAGATGGCCATCAAGGCTGTGCTCACTGCTGGTCATCAGCCCCTCACACTCACCCCCATCGAGGTGTATGCGGCATTGAGCAGGATTAATGCACGTAAGGCTGCTGGCCTCGACGGCATCCCCGGGCGCGTCCTCAGGGCCTGTGCTACGCAGCTGACAGAAGTCTGGACTGACATCTTCAACCTGTCACTTGCACAAGCAGCTGTCCCCATGTGCCTTAAAACCACCTCCATCATGCCGGTGCCAAAACACTCCACTGCGGTGAGCCTCAACGCCCAGTTGCACTTACTCCCATCATCACTATGTGCTTCGAGAGGCTGGTCCTGGCACACCTCAAAGGCTGCCTACCTCCCACACTGGACCACTATCAGTTTGCCTACCGCAAGAACAGGAGTACGGAGGATGCCATCTCCACGGCACTTCACTCTGCCCTCTCTCACCACGACAACAGAGACACCTACGTGGTCCATCTGTCTCCCCAGATTCTGGTGAACTTCTACCGCTGCACCATCGAGAACATCCTTACCAACTGTATCACAGTATGGTATGGCAACTGCTCTGCCTCCGACTGGAAAGCACTGCAGAGGGTGGTGCCCAACGCATCACCGGTTCCTCACTCCCCTCCATTGAATCTGTCCAGAGAAAGCAATGTCTGCGAAGGGCGCGGAGTATTGTCAAGGACTGCTCTCACCCCAACCACAGACTGTTTACCCTCCTCCCATCTGGGAGGCGCTACAGGTCTCTCCGTTGCCAGACCAGTAGGTTCAGGAACAGCTTCTTCCCTGCGGCTGTTACCCTACTCAACTTTGCACCTTGGTGACTGCCAGTCACCCCCCTTGGACACCCCTTCGCCCAGTGAATGATCTCCCCCCCACCCGAAAATTGCACTACTGCTACTGTATATACATATATATATATATATTACTGTTCCATTATTCTGTGTTTGCACTTCTGGGTGAGATGCTAACTGCATTTCGTTGCCTCTGTACTTTTACACTGCACAATTACAATAAAGTTTGAATCTGAATCTGAATCTGAGATGTCCCTGTGTTTTCTTGTTTTTTTGTGCCATTTTTCAAGCAGGATCTCATCAAATCCTTAAGATAATTTATACCAGAAAGATTACATTAATTTTGAAATTAAATAACTCTGTAGCTGCCAAATTTTGATTATGCTTATGATTTTTATGATTTATCACCCAATTAGATGTTTTTCTGCTGCCTCAAGTTTTTGCAGCACAACGTGAGTAGCAGTGTACATTTGGGCATGTATGAAAGGTGTGAATTAAAAGCAGAGTAACTGTTTTTGTTTATTGTTTCTTTTGTCAACACAATAGAGAGAGTACAGAGGAGATTTACTAGAATGTTGCCTGGGTTTCAGCAAGTAAGTTACAGAGAAAGGTTGAACAAGTTAGGGCTTTATTCTTTGGAGCGCAGAAGGTTAAGGGGGGACGATAGAGGTTTTTAAAATGATGAGAGGGATATACAGAGTTGACGTGGAAAAGCTTTTCCCACTGAGAGTAGGGAAGATTCAAACAAGGGGACATGACTTGAGAATTAAGGGACTGAAGTTTAGGGGTAACATGAGGGGGAACTTCTTTACTCAGAGAGTGGTAGCTGTGTGGAATGAGCTTCCAGTGAAGGTGGTGGAGGCAGGTTCATTTTTATCATTTAAAAATAAATTGGATAGTTATATGGACGGGAAGGGAATGGAGGGTTATAGTCTGAGCGCAGGTGTATGGGACTAGGGGAGATTATGTGTTCGGACTAGAAGGGTCGAGATGGCCTGTTTCCGTGCTGAAATTGTTATATGGTTATATGGTTTATATTTTGTGTTTATGCTTTCCATTGAAATACTTAATAATGAATCTATCTATCTATACTTAACTAAAACTCTTGTCCTCTTCCGGTTTGCGTTGTTTTTAAATTCGCGCAAAAATGGTACACAATAGCGCTACGGATTTAGCCACCTTACTCACCATTCTCATGTGCTGCAAGTGCACCAAGTTTTGTTCCGATCGGTGGAATATTACAACAGTTATGAAGGTTTAAATATTGTAAAAACAACCCCTTCTGACACCTGCTGTCAATCACCGGCAACAAGGAAAATAATGCTGAGGGGCGGAGTGAGTAGAGTGTGGAGAGCGAGTGGGGGGTGCTTCTGCCATCATGATGAGCTGCTGAGTGAGTGCGACTGGTGGCCAGCCGGTTAGTGAGTGAGTGCGGCCGGCAGTCAACCAGCCAGCCAACCAGTAAGTGAGTGAGTAAGTGCAGCTGGTCAGTGAGTGCATGCGGCCGGCCGCTGATGAGTGAGTGCGGCCGGGTGCCACGGAGTGAGTGCGGTAGGGAGCCGCGGAGTGAGTGCGTCCGGGAGACGGGGAGTGAGTGCATCCGGGAGACGGGGAGTGAGTGCGGCCGGTAGCTGCGTAGTGAGTGCGGCTGGGAGCGGTGAGTGAGTGCGGCTGGGAGCGGTGAGTGAGTGCGGCCAACAACCTTCTCGTCAGCACTCTCAGGATGTCATGCTTGGTGGCTGAGCCAAACCAGACCATGATGGAGAAGATGAGGCCAGACTCTATGATGGCAATATAAAACTGGACCATCATTGCCTGTGGCAGATTATGTTTCCCCTACTGCCGCAGGAAGTATAGCCTCTGCTGGGCCTTTTTGACTATATAGTCGATGGTGGCCTCCCATTTAAGGTCCATGGAGATGATGGTTCCAAGGAACTTAAATTATTCCACAGATGTGACTTAGGTGTTGTTGATGGTGAGTGGGGGGGAGGGGAGAGGGAGCTCTCCTAAAGTCTGCAATCAATTTCACCATCTTAAGGGCATTGAGCTCCAGGTTATTGCGATGGCACCAGGACGCCAGCTGTGTCACTTCCTGTCTGTAGGCAGATTCCTCCCCATCCTGGATCAGTCCAATCAGGATGATGTTCAAACATATTCAATAAATGAGCTTTAACACAATTCTGAGGGAAAATTACTAATCATTTACAAAATTTAGAGGAAAGAAATTTCAATTCTAAGCATAAATAACACCAACAAGCTGTCAACAATGAAGCTATAGCCAAAATATGCACACAAATGATTCAAATTCCGAAGGAGATTAATTAAGGAGGTTCATCATTTATTTAACCATTCTTACAATTTTTTACAAATGCACCATAGAAAGCATACTATTTCTCGGATGTTGCAAAACATATTTGGCTAAATGTATTGTATTGTATTAGGTTGCATCACAGCTTGGTTGGGGAACAGATCACAAGAAATTGCAGAGTTCTGGATGTAACCCAGTCCATTACACAGACTCCCCATCATTGACTGCATCTACACTTCATATAGTAACTCCTCAGAAAAACAGCCAGCATAATCAACAAGAATGATCCCAGTAATGAGTAGGTTTATCCTATGATAAGCCTTTGTTAGCACTGGGCCTGGGCCTGTACCTGCTGGAGTTCTGAAGAATGAGGGGGAACCTCATTGAAACATACAGAATAGTGAAAGGCTTGGATAGAGTGGATGTGGAAAGGGAGAGTCTAGGACTAGAGGTCACACTCAGAATTAAAGGATGTTATTTTAGGAAGGAGATGAGGAGAAATGTATTTAGTCAGAGGGTGGTGAATCTGTTGAATTATTTGCCACAGAAGGCTCTGGAGGCCATTAGTGGATATTTTTAAGGCAATGATAGATATATTCTTGATTAGTACGGGTGTCAGAGATTATGGGGAGAAGGCAGGGCAATGGGGTGAGGAAGGAGAGAGAGATCATCCATGATTAAATGGCGGGGTAGACTTGTTGGGCCGAATGGACCAATTGTACATCTATTCCTTAAGAACTTATGATGACCTTGTTCGCCTTGGTCATTTTCTCTTCTCCCCTCTCCCATGGGACAGATGATTCAACAGCTTGAAAACATACAACACCAGACACTGGACAGCTTCTTCTTACCAGACTATTGAATGGTGGTCCTCCCATAAGTTAGGGTGTATTCTTGATTTTTCATTCTACCTCATTATGGAAATTGGACTTTTCTGGAACTGTAATGCTATAAAGCTGTAAAAATGGATTTTGTAGTCTGGCCCTTTGCTCTACTTTTTGTACGTACTCCCCCTGAAAAACTTGCATATTTTATAATGAGATGGGCTCCCATCTTCCCATCTCATCCAATTCTGTTCCCTCCTCAATGAAAAACACCTTTAAGAATGAGAAATACTTAAGAGCATCAGCTAAAACAGAAGCAAGGAACAGACCACAGTCTCTTTTTTTAAATTTTCAGCTGTGCAGCTAAGCAAATGACTGAATATTACTAAATGAAGTCACTCAGTCTCGATGATATTGAATTAAGTGCTCACCAATTTAATATTAATCAGTTTTTAAGACCTTATTTTGTGGAAGAATAATCATTTTGTAATAATTTGCCGGGCAGGAGAATCAGTAATGGTATATATAAAAAGCCAGTGAGCAGTGCTTTCACTCTTTCTTATTGAGGATTGGCAAAATGGCACAATGTTACTGGCCACCTATTAGTCCATGCCTGAATATTACGTGAGCCTTTGGGATCTTAAAACAATGGATTTTTAAATCCCTTTGTTTTTAAACACATTCATAGAACATGGCCTTCACTGGCAAGGCTAGAATTTATTTCTCATCTCCAATAGCCCTGGGGAAAATTTTGGAACATTACAGCTTTTCCCTTGGGAGTTCCAGGATAGACCCAGCAATAATAAAGGGCAGCAAAATATTTCCAAGTCAGGAGGACATAAGACTTGAAGGAGAACCTACAGTGGTGGCGGACCCATGCATCTTCTGCCCTTTTAATTCTTATTAAGAGGCCCCAGGTTCAGCAATTGCTAGAATTGTCCAGGTGATAAACTACAGTGTGTTTCAGTAAATGGTACACATCACCACCACTGTGCTGAGTGAGGTACGAATTAAGCGGATGAGCATCTTCCTCAAACTAGTCCTGTGTGTTGTATTTTATCATGCCACTGATGTGCCTTCCAAATGCTGGAAATATTTTGTTAATGGTCAAATATTTATGTGAGGTTGTACAGTCACTAATTTAATTCTGTTTGCAAACTTTATGAGAGTTGTCCAACTGGAAGTCAATGTTTCTTTTATTTACAGGCATTTGTGATCTGAGAATTACAGTCAAGACCATAGTTTATTGTCTATTTTCAAATTGGACTTGACAAGATGGAGGAATACCAGCTTATTTTCCTGCAATAGTCTTTCTGGTGATAGTCCTTGCATTGTGGTGTTAGTCAAAGAGTTCCAGGATTCAGCTGGTTAATGGAGTTCCCAAGTGAACCTATTGCATGAATGGAAAGGGTACTGCAGGTAATACCTGTAAACCTGGAGCTCTTGTCTTCTCTGTGATAGAGAGTTTGGATATTGGAATGTTCTGTTGGGATGGTCTGGGTGAGATAACTACTGTGCATTGTGTAGATGGTTCACACTGCAGCTACTGAGCATCAGAGACAGAGAGAATAAATGTTTCAATAGACAATAGACAATAGGTGCAGGAGTAGGCCAATCAGCCCTTCGAGCCAGCACCGCCATTCAATGTGATCATGGCTGATCATCCCCAATCAGTACCCCGTTCCTGCCTTCATGAATGCAGTAACAATTAAACAGGCTGTTTGCTTGTGAATGATGCTGAACTTTTTTAGTACTGCTGGAGCTGCACTCATCCAGACATTTAAAGATAACCATTTTTTAAGTTTAGAGATACAGTGCGGAAACAGGCCCTTCAGCCCACCAAGTCCATGCCTACTAGTGATCCCCGCACAGTACGATAATCCTACACACACTATGGATAATTTACAATTTTACCACGACAATTAACCTACAACCTGTAGCACCCAGAGAAAACCCAGGTTGTTTACAGGGAGAACATACAAAGCCCATACAGACTGCACCCGTAGTCAGGATTGAACCTGGGTCTCTGGCGCTGGGAGGCAGCAATTCTACCGCCATGAAAAGTATTCTCATTCTTCTTAGTATTGATAAAATATTTTGTTTAATGGAAGTAATTCACTAACTCGCATGCACAAAAGTTATAACTCTGGGTTCACACTCGATTTATACCATTTTAAATGGTTAATTCCTTGCAACGCAATCATTAAGTTTCAATTCCTGAGTGCAACAGCAACAAACGTTTCTAATTCATCCACTCAACACATCGGCTGAACAAGGTGCGGATGCTTCAGCTTTGCCATTAGCATTCACACGTTGGGTACCTGCCATAAGTTGCACCTTTTGTTAATGAGCGCACTTTTGTTTCATGAGTAGCGCCTTTCCCCCAACTCTTCTTGTTAGACATGGTAGGAATACAAATCTTTGCCCAGTGCACTCCAACATACCCTCTTCCACTCTTTGCAGTATCATGTTTGATACCGCGAGGAATATTATGGCTGAGGTTGTATACATTTCTGCTGCTGCTGATGGCCCGCAGCACCTCATGTACACTCAGACTGAGCTGTCAGATACACTCTGAGTCTGCCCCATTTAACATGGTGGAGAGTGTATCAGTGTGAATATGGCACTCTGTCTCTGAAACAAATGTGTGTTGGTCACATACACCTGTTCTACAAAGGAGAGATGTATATGGCACAGGGAATTCCCTGAGGAGGAGATTAAGTAGATTGAACTGTTGTGATGGTAAATTTGATTTAGATCAAATCCGGCAGTTAAATTCTTTGGGTCTCAGCTTGTAATTAAGTTAAGAAGCCACTCGCACAGTCCTAAAGTCCCCCATCCTAAACATTCACAACTTTGCTATGGTTAGTTCTTCTTCTCAAATATTGTTCAAGTTGGAGGAGCACAATAGGTGATAATCAGGAATATATGCTCATGTTTGACCTGATGCCAGGGATTTGAATCTATGTTAAGCATCATCACAACTAATTCCTTCCCAGTGCCACTGCACCAGCCTCCCTGATGTGTCTGCTCCACAGACATGATTGGGATTGCTAAGAGGAGTCTGAAACATTAGCTGAAAGACATGATTCATTTGCATAGCCATGCCAAATTACTAGTCCATTGTTCATAAGGAGGATTTTGTAAGTTTGGCTGGCTGGCTGAGCTTAGTGTGACTTTACCATCACCAAAGACGTCCATCTTATTATTTCTCTCTACTTCAGCATAATATTTCTAGTACAACTTAGTGGTTTGTTAGAGTCAAGTACCTCAGTGGGTTGAGCATCACATTTAAGCCTGATTGGGAACAGATGGTGGGTTTACTACTCGAAGGGACCAATTGATCTATTATTGCCAATCCCTTAGTTTTGTTGCCTTTTCATTTGCCTTGAAGAGATTTGAAATCTGGGTAAAGGGCCTGTCCCATTGTACGAGGTAATTCAAGAGCTCTCCCGAGTTTAAAAATAAATCAAACTCGTGGTAAGCACGTAGAATGTACATAGCTGGTACGTCAGAGCTCGGGACGTCTATTAGCGGCTCGTAACACTAAATGCAGGTACTCGGGAAACACGGTAAGCTCGTGAAGACTCGTGATGATTTTCAACATGTTGAAAAATGTTCACATGAACCCCGAGTACCTACGAGCGGCTATTACCGTAATTCAGGGGAAACTCGGGCGAACTCTTGAATTAGCTCATAGTGTGACAGCCCCATTGCTAAATTCCTACAGTCATACCAGATTTGAAGGTTTCCGAAGCAAGCTTTTGAATCAATCAAAAAGATTAGGGTAGAAATGCATCCATGGCTGCTTGGTGCATAATGGTGTTCTGAAACTTGCTTCCATTTCAAATGTCATAAATATGGAAATAATAGACTGGGAGCTATTTAAACACATTTCATTGCAAAATTAGCATACCTCTCAGCGTAATGCTTATACTATTTCGGATCATCCAGCCAATGCCTTTAGATTTTCATCGTTATACCAGCTGACATATATTCTATTTTTTAAGAAGTTACCAAAAATATATTCTTATTTAGCCTTTGCATTTAGAATGGAGTAAAAACTAAACATTCGGACTTCGGAAGTCCAGTATACATTGAATGGTCTCCATTGATTGATTTGCCGCCAATGTAATTCTCTCATTGTGTTTTCTGCTTATCTTACTTCTTACTTTGCATTTCCATCCTCTTTCCCATCATTCTGTCCCCAGACATTTTGCTTCAATCACCCACCTGATAACACCTCACCTCTTCTCTCTCTTTTTCCTACTTCTCCTTCCCCCTCCCACCACCCTTGCTAGTTTTCACCTTGTTTTCATTCTATCATTTCCCGTTCCAGTTCCATGTTGTCTTTCCATCTCCATTCTTGTTTTCCCTCCACATGGTCTAAATGGCTTTTTAAACAGCAAATCTAAACAGCTTGATGATTGATCGCATTCAATTTGATCACCAGTGGAATTCTAAATATTTCTCTGTTGAAAACTCCAGTGCATTGATAACTATGTCTTCATGTTGGGACTAACATGGTTACTAGATACTTCTTATAGTAGAAACATAGAATATAGGTGCAGGAGGAGGCCATTCGGCCATTCGGTAGTAATTCACGACCAAGTTATGTAGGAGTAAAAAAACTGCTGGAAGAACGCAAGTAAATAACGTTTCAGTCCGAAGAAGAGTCACAACCCGAAACATCATCTAACTATGTCCCTCCACAGCTGCTGCCTAACACATTGAGTTCTTCCAGCATGAATATACAAGAAACCATAGATGCTGGAGCAAGTGCTGGAGGAACTCAGTGGGTCAGGCAGCATCAGTGGAAGGAAATGGATAGATGCCATTTCAGATCAGGACCCTTCTTCGGACACGGACAGACCCAAAACATGTATGTCAATTTTCCTCCATAGATGATACTTGGCCCGTTGGATTCCTCCACCAGTTTGTTTTCCGCTCATGATTCCAGCATCTGTGGTCACTTCTGTCTCCAAGTCATGCGGGGTCTGTTTTGGTGGTACATCGGTATTGTAAACAATAAATATTTCCTCTGAACTGCTGGTGGTATTTTTCACATTGCTGCATTTTAGTTTATTAGTTTTTCATGTCAAGCTATCAGAAGAAAAGATTTTTGAAAAATAATTTGTTTAACTTGTCAAATGAGATAAAATACAATTCATTGCCATCTATAAATTTCTGCACAAGGGTCCACAGGGTGATCACAATGGGAGGTTGTATCAGCACCTAAATCACTGCTCATGGAAGAGCTGCTGAAGATGCTGCAGAGTTAAAATCAATTCCACCCAGACGAAAATCTTATAAAGGAGCAGGGGACAAAGATGCTGAGTCACTCAATGTGAACTCTCCCAATATAAGAAATAACCAAGCAAGGTGTCAGAACACAGGTCCAATAATGTCAAGACTGTCGAGGAGAAGACAGTAATTCTATTTTTTGCCTTGCCATTTGAGAAGAACCATGACCTCCGACCCCAGCTATAGAGAAACTATCAAAACTTCTTCCGCTTAATGCAATGAGAAGCGGCTTGTATGTTGGTCTGGGTGATGGAGATGGTTTGCAATATTTGCTGTGTGTGTAATTGTCAGATGTTAGCAGTGATGGGTCCATAATTAAATTGCTGTCTAAAAGCTTGTGAAGGTATTCCAGTAGAATTGAAAAGTGCTGCATCTGAATACCTAAGGCAGTCAGCTCAAGCGAAATAAAAAACTCAGCTGAAGGTCACATTTACCCATTAACTCGCTCCCCATTCCTAACACTTCAATAAATCGATTGAAGGAATGACAACAAGCATGCCTTTGATGGACATATTTTGTGAATAAGATTCCCTTTTTTTAGGCATTGGACTCTCAACCCATCGCTCCATACTGCCCTGCCACTCTTTCTATCAGTATTCACTTATTATTGTCATGTTTACCGAGATGCCGAGCAAACCTGTTTTTGCTTGCTATCCAGTCATACTAAACGTGAGTACAATTAACCCATACACAGGTACAACTGGTAGTGCAAATAGAAAATACCAGAGTGTAAAATACAGTGTTACAGCATTATAGTGTTACAGTTACAGAGGAAAATAATCCAAGATCTGCAATGAGGTAGGTTTGGAAGATCTGGACTACACCCGGCCTTATGAAAGGGCCTTTCAGTAGTCTGATAACAGTGGGGAAGAAGCTGCTCTTTAATCTGTGGATACATGCTTTCAAGCTCCTGTATCTTTCACCTGACAGGGAGAAAACGGAGTAACCAGCATGACAATGGTCATTGATTATGTTGGTTGTTTTTCCTGAGGCAGCATGGAGTGTAGACAAAGTTGGTGGGGAGGCTGGTCGGTGTAATGGACTGGACTACATTCACAACAATGCAATTTCTTGCATTATTGGGAAGAGCATTTGCCACCCTAAGTGTGATGCATCCCGATGTTTTCTGTGGTGCATCCGTAGAAATCTGCATGGGGAACAGCTCTCAGGGAAAACCCTTTTACAAAGTTCTTCCCACCCAACCTCTACTTGTAAACTGCTCTTTAGTGCAGGAGGAATGAGTACAAGAGTAAAGAATTCTTACTGCAAGTATATAGGGCGAGATTTAACCTGGAGTACTGGGCACTGGTCTGGTTTTACCAATCTAAGAAAGATTAGGTCATAACGTCATAAGTGATAGGAGCAGAATTAGGCTATTCGACCCATCAAATCTACTCCGCTATTCAACCATGGCTAATCTATCTCTACCTCATAACCCCATTCTCCTGCCTTCTCCCCATAACCCCTGACATCCATACAAATCAAGAATCTATCTATCTCTACCATAAAAATATCCATTGACGGCCCCCACGGCCTTCTGTGGCAAATAATACCACAGATTAACCACCATCTGACTAAGGATTTTGCAATAGAGGAGTTGCAATGAAAGTTCACCAGCTTGAGTCTTTGAATGGAAGGGGATGTCATATATGAAAAACAGATTACTCTGACTTGGATTTTATGTTCCAGTTGAGAAGAAGACACAAATTTACTGAAGCAAAAAATTCCTTTACGATTAACAGGGTAAATACGGGCATGGTGCTTTGTCCGGCAGTGGTGGGTGGAACAAATTGCCACGTTCTCAAAATAAATCATTACATATTTAGGAGACATAAAATACTGCAGATACTAAACTGCTGGGAGGAATGCAATGGGTTGAGCAGAACTGTGTAGACATTTTATGTTGAGTCCCATCTTCAGGTCAGAGCAGAAACTTGATCCAAGATGTACAATGCCACAGGTGTTTAAAATATCACAGGAATGTGTTTGCATCATTTTAGACATCAATATGAAAATCATCCTGACTTACTCTCGGGAAGAATAACCCAATGTCATTGTCCTCTCCCAAAACAACATCTTGAAGGTCTTAAATATCTTTATTGAGCAGGCTACCACATTCCTGTGTGTGACACCGGGCTTCCGAAATAGCCTCTCTCTTCAAAGTCTGTCTTAAGGAATGTTTCCCAGACTTATGAAGGAAATAAATGTGCTCAAAACCTAATTGAATAAATACAACATTATCTTGACTCATGGGATTTGCTGGCCCATGACTGCTGAAAGTGGAAAAGGAGTATTTAGGCATGTATCAATAACTCTTGAGAAGCCCTAGAGAAGTCATGTGCACTAGAAAAGCCCTGTGTAAAGGATGAAGGAGTGCACTCGCTCACAAACCACTTATTCATCGGATCCTTCTCCTTCTGTGGAAGAGTCTATGGTTCTTACATTGGCTTTATCAGTCAGAACCCACAGAACCAAAGTGGAAACAGGTCAACATTGCCGAATTGTCATAAAGCATCAAGCATCAACAATATCTATTGTACATTTGAGCACACCATGCCTTGGTGGTTTTCCAAATTTTACTGGTCCTTCTATGGGTTGGACCCCCCCAAAATGCCAGGGCCTCAAGTCTTGGCAGCATCCTCATAAATCTTCTCTGCACTCTTTTTAGCTTAACACATCCTTCCAAAACTGAACATAATATTCCAAATATGGCCTCACCAATATCTTGTATAACTGTGACATAACATCCCAACTTCTATACTCAACACCCTGACGGATGAAGACCAATGTACCAAAATGCTTCTTGACCACTCTATCTACAGAGCATTCAGAAAGTATTCAGACCCCTTCACTTTTTCCACATTTTGTTACGTTAGAGCCTTATTATAAAATGGATTAAACTCATTTTTTTATCATCAATCTGCACACAATACTCCATAACAAAATAGCAAAAACAGGGTTTAAAAATTTTTGCAAAGTAATTCAAAAGAAATAACTGAAATATTACATTTACATAAGTATTCAGACCCTTTGCTATGAAACTCAAATTTGAGCTTTGGTGCATCCTATTTCCATTGATTATAGATGTTAGAAAATAAACAATAGGTGCAGGAGTAGGCAATTTGGCCCTTCGAGCGAGCACCGCCAATCAATGTGATCATGGCTGATCATCCACAATCAGTACCCCGTTCATGTCTTCTCTCCATATCCCTTACCTCCGCTATCCCTATGAGCTCTATCGAACTCCCTCTTGAAAGCATCCAGAGACCAGCCTCCATCACCTCTGAGGCAAAGAATTCCACACACTGACATCTGTCTGTGTGAAAACATTTGGCCTCATCTCTTTTCTAAATGGCTTCCCACTTATTCTTAAACTATGATCCCTAGTTCTGGACTCCCCGATCATTGTGAACATGTTTCCTGCCTCTAGCATTACCAAACCCTTAATAATCTTATATGTTTCAATAATATCCCCTCTTATCCTTCTAAATTCCAGAGTATACAAGCCCAGCCGCTCCAATCTATCAACCTACAACAGTCCCACCATCCCGGGAATTAGCCTTGTGAACCTGCACTGCACACCCTCAACAGCAAGAATGTCCTTCCTCAAGTTTGACCAAAACTGCACACAATACTCCAGGTATGGTCTCACTAGGGCCCTGTACAAATGCAGGAGGACCTCTTTGCTCCTATACTCAACTCCGCTTGTTATGAAGGCCATTCGCTTTCTTCTCTGCCGGCTGTACCTGCATGCTTACTTTTAGTGACTGATGAACAAGGACACCGAGATCCCGTTGTACTTCCCCTTTTCCCAACTTGACCTCATTTAGATAATAATCTGCCTTCCTGTTTTTGCCACCAAAGTGGATAACCTCAAATTTATCCACATTAAACTGCATTTGCCATGCATTAGCCCACTCACCCCACCTGTCCAAGTCACCCTGCATCCTCAAAGCATCCTCCTCACAGTTCATACTGCCACCCAGCTGCAATTTTGCTAATGTTACTATTAATCCCTTCATCCAAATCATTAATATATATTGTAAATAGCTGTGGTCCCAGCACCGAGCCTTGCGGTACCCCACTAATCACTGCCTGCCATTCTGAAAGGGACCCGTCAATTCCTTCCCTTTGTTTCCTATCTACCAACCAATTTTCTATCCATGTCAGCACCGCACCCCCAATAACATGTGTTCTAATTTTGCTCACTAATCTCCTATGTGGGACCTTATCAAATGCTTTCTGAAAGTCCGGGTACACTAAATCCACTGGCTTTCCCTTGTCCATTATCCTGGTTACATCCTCAAAAGCTCCAGAATATTAGTGAAGCATGATTTCCCATTCGTAAATCCACGCTGAATTGGACCGATCCTGCTACCATTATCCAAGTGTGCTGCTATTTCATCTTTTATTATTGACTCCAGCATCTACCCCACCACCGATGTCCGTCTAACTGGTCTATAATTCCCTGTTTTCTCTCTGCCGCCCTTGAGATGTTTCTACATCTATCCTTATCTACAAATATCTACAATTCTATATATCTACATATTCTATAGTACCTACATATTCTACAAGTTTTCTACAAATATCCTTCAGATGTTTCTACAACTTGATTGGAGCACCAGTGGTAAATTAAATTAATTGTACATGATTTAGAAAGGCACACACCTGTCTATATAAAGTCTCACAGTTGACAGTGCATGTCAGAGCAAATACCAAGCCATGAAGATGAAGGAATTGTCCGTAGACCTCTGAGACAGGATTATGTCGAGACACGGATCTGGGTAAGGGTTTATAACAATTTCTGCAGCATTGCAGGTCCCGAAGAGCACAGTTGCTTCCGTCATTCTTAAATGGAAGACATTTGGAACCACCAGGACTTCTTCATCGAGCTGGCCGACCGGCCAAACTGAGCAATCGGGGGAGAAAGACCTTGGCCAGGGAGGTGACCAAGAATCCGATGGTCAGTGACAGAGCTCCAGAGTTCCTATGTCGAGATGGGAGAACCTTCAAAAAGAACGACTATATCTGCAGCACTTCACCAATCAGGCCTTTATGGTAGAATGGCCAGATGGAAGCCACTCCTCAGTAATAGACACTTGACAGCCCGCTTGGAGTTTTCCAAAAAGCACCAAAACAAGATTTGATGGTCTGATGAAACCAAGATTGAACTCTTTGGCTTGAATGCCAAGTGTCACTTCTGGTGGAAACCAGGCACCGCTCATCACCTGGCCAAAACCATACCTACGGTGATGCATGGTGGTGGCAGCATCATGATGTGGTGATGTTTTTTAGCGACAGGAACTGGGAGACTAGTCAGGATCGAGGGAAAGATGAATGCAGCAAAATACAGAGAGATCCTTGATGAAAACCTGCTCCAGAACGCTCTGGGCCTCAGACTGGGGCGGAGGTTCACCTTCCAACAGACAATGACCCTAAGCACACAGCCAAGACAATGCAGGTGGCTTTGTGACAAGTCTGTGAATGTCCTTGAGTGGCCCAACCAGAGCCCAGACTTGAACCCGATCTAACAACTCTGGAGAGACCTGAAAATAGCTGTGCATCGACGTTCCCCATCCAACTTGAGAGAGCTTGAACGGATCTGCAGAGAAGAATGGGAGAATTTACCCAAATACAGGTGTGCCAAGCTTGTAGCGTCATACCCAAGCAGACTTGAGGCTGTAATCACTGCCAAAGGTGCCTCAACAAAGTACTATGTAAAGGGTCTGAACACTTATGTAAATGTGATATTTCAATTATTTCTTTTTAATTACTTTGCAACATTTCTAAACACTTGTTTTTGCTATTTTATTATGGGGTATTGTGTGTAGATTGATGATAAAACATGAATTTAATCAATTTTAGAAAAAGGCTGTAACGTAACAAAATATGGAAAAAGTGAAGGGGTCTGAATACTTTCTGAATGCACTGTACCTGTGACACCACTTTCAAGGAACTATGTGCCTGGACTCCTAGATCCCTCTGCTCTATCACACTCTCCAGAGCCCTGCCATTTACTGTAACATACTGCCCTGGTTTTATTTCTCAAAATGCAACATCTCACACTTATCTGTGTTACATCCCCTTAAATATTCAGCCCATTTTCCCAACTGATCAAGATCCTGCTGTCATTTTTGATAACGATTTTCATAGACTTTGAGCACAATCACAAAATGTCACCCATTCTATCTCTCCAGAGATGCTGCTTGTCTCGCTGTTACTCCAGCATTTTGTGTCTATCTATTCATAATCTATTTGATTACCCACTTTAGTGTTATCTATAAATTTACCAATCATACTTTCTACATTCTCATCCAAATCATTAATATAAAACACAAACACCAATGGGCCCAGCACCGATCCCTGAGGCACACCACTAGTCAAATCCCTCCAGTCCGAGAAACAACCTTCCACCATTATCTAAATAAGTATCCCAACCCAAAACATTGCCTATCAATGTTCTCCAGGGATGCTGCCTGACCCACAGAGTTACTTCAGCATTTTGTGCCTTTCCTTGGCAAACCAGTATCTGCAGTTCCTTGTTTCTATACTTCCACCAATAACCCCTGCTTCCTTCCATAAAGCCAACTCCCTATCTGGTCAACTAGCTCTCCCTGGATCTCGTGCAATCTAACCTTTCAGAGCAGTCTACCATGCAAAAATGTGTCAAATACCTTTCTGAATTCCATCCAGCCAACATTTATGGGTTTGTCTTCATCATTTTGGTTACTTCTTCAAAAACCTTAATTTGTTTGATAAGTCTTGATCTCCCACAAACAACTCCATGCTGACTATCCCTAATTAGCTGTTGTATTTCCAAATGCATATACGTCTTATACTTCACAATTCTCTGGTAATGTCAACCATAGATGTTAGGCTCACTGGTCCATATTGTCAAGCTTTTTCAATGGACTTAAAAGTCCCCTTCTTCACTGTAAATGCTTTATGAAACACAACCTGAAGAGAATTGTGATTGTTTTGAGTAGACACAGTAAATGTGTGCAGCGAGGCTCAGAGTATTTGCAAATGCTGCCCTTTAAAATTATCACACCCCACTTCACCGTACGTCTACATGGCTTCACAGGTGCGCACTCACTATGAAAATAAATTAGTGTACATCCTGATAATGTATAAATATGATGCTGTGTAACTATTTATTCCATTTTGGTTTCAAGGCGATGGATGAATGAGGAAGCTTTCAGTAACTGTCTGCTGAATACAACTAGACTTTATGAAATGTGTCATGCCAGCCTAATGATTCCCTCAGGCCTGAAAGAATCCTGCGAGCATATAAATTCCTTACGCAAGACTGTAGATTGTGCGCTATGAATCAAAGGAAAAGGAAAATTACAACCCAGTCAGCAGACAACTGATCTCATATTTCAGTGAGTACATCTTTGCTGAGGCATTATTGACATGGATGTTCTGGCTCTGACAATGTTGGATAATGATCTGTAAATTCATTGAAAATAATGATTCTTCATTCTTCTTCTGCAGCCTTTTCTATCTCTGTACGACCATAAACAGCTGCCACTGGAACAAAAGGATTAAATAACACTACTAATTAGTTTCATGTCCATTGTGTTCCAATGTTTATAAGGTTGTGACTGATCAACACTAGAATTTAATTCCAAAAAAATCATCTTCAATTTTATTTGGCCAGGTCAGTCCTCTGGTACCAATTGTACGGTTAGTTAATCCCTAAGATTTAGGCAGTACTGAACACCAAGAACAAGGCACTCTGTAGGGTTTCAGAAAATGAACTGTGATAACGAACCAAAAAAATGTTCAATTTAAGTAATACTTCCACTCTACTGTCAGAAGTAACACTATTACTGGAAGTTTAATTGCATGCTGTTAAAAATTTCAAATGAAATTATTTAACAGCAGTATTTTAGTCATACATTTTTATCTCAATTTTTAATTTTCACTTGATTAAAAAAAATCCTATTTAAACTTGGATTAGCTTTTACTTTTCTTCTCTGCATTGGGCCCTTACTATAACTTCTGCCTAATAAGCACTTTGAAGGATCACAGAATGGTTATTGCAGAGAAGGCTGCCATTCGGCCTATCAATCTCATTCCAGTTCTGTGTAAGGGGAATCTAGTTAGTTCTATTCTCCACCCTCTACCAGCAACCCTACAGATTGTATTTTTCAGATACTAACTCTCATTTAAAGGTGAAAATTGAACCTACATCTAATATGCCCCTGTAATGCACTGTTAGGCGCTCCCCCCCGGTGACTGCTATGTACTTACCTTTCTCTGTTTCTCTCCTGAGTACAGGCCTCATGGCTGTGAGTCTGGAATCAAGGGGTTAAAGGCTCCTGTACCCGATTGGCCAAGCTGCGTCAGGTGATGGGTGACTCATCTGAAGCTTAAATACCGGAGTCTCCCAGGATTCTCTCTCTTCTTCGTCGACCCTGACTTGTGAGCAGCCTGCTGGTGTGAGCTGCGGAAGGCCTGGCCACATGGCATAGAACTTTGTGTAATTTCACCATTACTTGTTAACAAATATTGAATCGGGACGGATAAGGGCTGACCTTAGTGTTTTCGTGTATTTTGTTTCAGGGTTATATCTCTTTAGGCAGGTTTTAGAGTCTCTGGTTCGATGGTCTATCACGTGGCTGGCTGGAGTACGGTTAATTTGTTTGTCAGTCCATCCATATCCCTGACTGGGTTGATTGAATCAGGTTTGGGTTTTGTGTTCCATTGAATAATTAAAACTATTTTTGAACTTGAATCTGGTTTTTGAATTATGTTAGGCGGCTCTGAAGTACCTGCATTCAGGAGTTGTAACAAAATGGGGGCTTGTCCTAAGTTTTGAGGACCCTAGACGTTTTTTTTTTTTTTTTATTGGTAGGCTTCTGGTGACTGAGGAAGTCTGTGTGGGTGAGGGCATTTTTTCTTCCCTGCTTTGAACCAGTCTGTGTTGTGAGGGAATTTCTTCTTCCCTGTTTGTGGTAGCATTGGTGCCCAGGGTTTAGCTGGTGGCTTGGTGCTACATTTGATATGGAGTTTAAAGGGAAGGGCTTTATTGAGGCTCCTAGTCGGGAGTTGTTTGATAGATGTACGAAGGAGCATTTGATTTTTCTAGCAGAGAACTATGACGTGCCTATCAACAAGCTTTCAAAGAAACAGTCCATTAAATCGGTGTTGTGGGCTGCGTGGGTGGAGGGTGGGGTTTTGCCTGGCTGTGCAGACAGTCCCCCACCTTCTGTTCAGCCTGGTCAGGACATGGAGGCAGTCATTAGGTTGAAGGAGTTAGAGCTGGCAATGAGAGAGGAGGAGACCAAAAGAGCAGAGGAGGAGACCAAAAGAGCAGAGGAGGAGACCAAAAGAGCAGAGATTCAGCTGCGTGGGGCTGAGGAGGAAACCAAGAGGGTAGAGGAAGAAATCAAGAGGGCAGAGATTAGGCTGCGGGAGAAGGAATTGGATGCCCCCCGGGTTTCTTCTAGGGAACGGGAGTTTGATATGAGCAAGAACATCCGCCTGGTTCCCCCCTTTAGTGAGAAGGTTGTGGACAAGTTTTTCACAGTGTTCTAGAAGGAACTGCAGATGCTGGAAGATCGAAGGTACACAAAATTGCTGGAGAAACTCAACGGGTGCAGCAGCATCTATGGAGCAAAGGAAATAGGCGACGTTTCGGGCCAAAACCCTTCTTCACAGTGTTTGAACGGGTGGCTTTGTCCTTAGAGTGGCCTAGGGACGTGTGGACCTTGCTATTGCAGTGTGTCCATGTGGGTAAAGCATGGGAGGTGTACTCGTCTTTGTCTGTTGAAAGCAGTCTGGACTATGAGTGTGTGAAGTCTACAGTATTAAGGGCTTATGAATTAGTTCCAGAGGCGTACCGGCGCTTTAGGAAGTTTGATAGTCAGACTTATGTGGAGTTTGCTAGGGAGAAGGAGGCACTTTTTGACAGGTGGTGCGCTTCTCAAGGAGCGAAGGATATTGGGCAACTGCGGGCCTTGATGATTATGGAGGACTTTAAGAACTGTCTCCCTGACAGGGTTACTACTTACCTTAATGAGCAGAAGGTGAATGAAGTGTCTAAGGCCGCGGTATTGGCAGATGAGTATGTATTGACTCATAAAACTGATTTTGTTGGGCGATCCTATAGTTTTGGTGCACGGCCGGTTGATCGTGGTGGTGTCACCGGTGGCAGTGTCAAAGGTGTTTCTGTGCCTGCAAGTGGCAGCACGTTGATACAGGGGGAGGTCCGAGCTGATAAGGTTGACGGAAATTTGAGGACTAATGAGGGTCCTGTGTGCTTCTATTGTAGAGGGAGAGGGCACATGCTACAGGCGCGTCCCGTTCTGAAGCAGAAAAATGCAAAGCCTGAGTCTGATTAGTGTAGGAATTATTCTGCGTTCATCATGAATGGTTTTGTTTCTCTGCAGGATGGGGGTGATAGAGTTCCAGTATCCATCTTTCGTGATACTGGTGCTACTCAGTCCTTTATATTGGATAGTGTACTGCCGTTTTCTGGGGAATCATCGGTTGGGTCAAGTGTCCCTGTGGTACGATTCGGCATGGTAGTGCCTTTGCATACCGTGAGTCTCGAGTCCGAATTGGTTTCAGGCCGGGTAACTGTTGGGTTACGGCCGTTTTTTCCCGTTGGGGGAGTTTCTCTAATTTTGGGGAATGACTTGGCAGGAGGTAGAGTTTTAGTTACTCCTGAGGTGACGGCTGTTCCGATGGTGTAGAGTCCTGATAGATTGGCTATGCAGCATCCGAGGGTCTTCGCAGCTTGTGCTGTCACGAGGGTTATGGCTAAGAGCTAGACAAAGTTTGGGGATGTAGTGGACCTGAGTGAGAGCATTTTTGGGGATCAGGATGATGGATCCTGTGTTGTGAAGGGTGTTTCTACATCTCAAGATGGGATAGTGTCTGGAAATGGGCCGGTGTCGCTGTCACGTGACCGGCTGGTTGAGGAGCAAAAGAGTGATCTAGGTTTATCTGATCTGTTAGACTGCGCGGTGCCTGAGGGGGATATGGATTCCACAGCAAAGGGGTATTTTCTAAGTGAGGGCTTACTGATGTGAAAGTGGTCTCCCTTGGATATATCTGGGCATGATGATTGGAGTGTGGTTGATCAGATTGTGATACCTCGTCGGTATAGGGACGAGATACTCTGTTTGGCTCATGATGGTCCTCTGGGTGGACATTTGGGGGTCAATAAGACGTATGACCGTATCTAACAGAATTATTTTTGGCCAGGGTTGAAAAAGGACGTGAAACGGCAGTGCAGGTGTTGTCACATTTGCCAGGTGGCAGGGAAGCCGAACCAATCGATTGTTCCTGTGCCTTTATATCCAATCCCTGTGGTCGGTGAGCCGTTTGAACGGATTCTAGTTGATTGTGTGGGTCCTCTACCTCGGACAAGGGTGGGCAACAAGTTTTTATTGACAATTATGTGTGTGTCTACCCGCTTTCCGGAGGTGGTCCCTTTGCGTAGGATTGCTGCCCCTACCATTGTGAAGTCTCTCACCAAGTTTTTTTCATTGTGCGGTTTGCCCAAGGTTGTGCAGACTGACCACGGTTCCAACTTCATGTCGAAGGTTTTTGGTCAGGTAATGAAGTTGTTGGATATTGAGCTGTGTCCCTCGGTTTCGTCTAAGCCTGTTTTGGCTGCAATGGTGCTGCCCCATGACACGGGTGGTGATGTGGGTGAGGCACGGTTGTTTGTGGCAGTGATGCAGGGAAAGCTGTGTAACTCTGAGGTTTTGGAGTCGCTTCCCTTGCGGTTGTCTCATTTGACTGAAAGTCAGCGGGGTGATCTGCTTGCTTTGGTGGAGTCAAATGGGTCACTGTTCCCGGATGTGTCTTCTCAGACGTCTGTGCTGCAGCATTACATTGACGTGGCCGGTGCTGCGCCAATTAAACAGTATCCATATCAGGTCAACCCTGACGGGCGTCGTCGTCTAAGGAGTCTGGTTGACTATATGCGGCGGCATGGCATTGCTGAGCCTAGTTGTAGTCCGTGGAGTTCTCCGTGTCTACTGGCTACGAAGGCTAATGGGGAGGACAGGTTTTGCACGGACTTTCGGAAAGTTAATGGTTTAACTAAGCCGGATTGCTATCTTCTCCCATGGATGGAGAATTGCGTGGATCGTGTGGGAAGTGCATATTTTGTGTCTAAGTTGGACTTGTTAAAAGGGTATTGGCAAGTTCCTTTGACTAGGCGGGCGAGGGAGGTCTCTGCGTTCGTTACGCCTGATGACTTTCTTCAGTACACGGTAATGGCATTAGGGATGCGCAATGCGTTGGCAACCTTCCAACGGTTGGTGAACATTGTATTGTCTGGTTTGTCCTTCTGTGAGGCATACCTTGATGATTTGGTTGTGTGCTCCAGGTCGTGGATCGAACACATCGGTCATCTGAACTGAGACAAGAACTTTGCCTTCCATCACAGTGAGGAGGAGAGCCACTGTGATGGATGTTTATGTGAATAGTGTTGGTGTGTGTTTTGGTTCTTTTATTGTATGGCTGTAGAAACTAAATTTTGTTTGAACCTCATGTGAGGTTCAAATGACAAATAAAGGTATTGTATTGTATTGAAGGAGGTATTTCATCGTCTAGCGGAGGCAAACCTAACGATCAATCTAGGGAAGTGTGAGTTTGGCCAGGCCACGGTAACGTATCTGGGTAAGGTGGTGGGCCGGGGTCAGGTTCGCACTCTCAAGGAAAAGGTGGGGCATATTGTCGCATTTCCTGCTCCAACCTCGAATACTGAACTCCGTAGATATCTGGCAATGGTTGGGTACTATAGAAGATTCTGTCCAAACTTCTCTGCGGTGGCTGCCCCTTTGATGGATTTGCTGAGTCCGAAGGTAGCTTTTGTGTGTTCCGCAGAGTGTCAACAAGCCTTTGATCATACTAAAAGTCTTCTGGTGCGTGCACCTGTGCTTGCGGCACCTGGTTTTGAGCGTCCATTTAAGCTGGCAGTGGATGTTAGTGATCGGGGGGTTGGTGGAGTTCTTCTACAGGATGATTCAGATGGGGTGGAGCATCCAGTTTCGTACTTCTCTAAGAAGTTGAATCATCATCAGAAGTGGTACTCCACCATTGAGAAAGAAGCCCTTGCTATTTTAATGTCTCTGAATCATTTCGAGGTTTATGTTGGCTCCTCGAATGTCCCTGTCATCGTACTCACGGATCATAATCCATTGGTATTTTTGCATAGTATGAAGAATAAGAATCGGCGGTTAATGAGCTGGAGTTTGCAGTTGCAAGACTACAACCTGGAGGTCAGGCATATCCGTGGCAAGGATAATGTCTTGGCTGACGCCTTGTCGCGCCAGTAGTGTTTTAGCTCCTGAATAGTTTCTGGGATTTGGTGGTATTTTTTCTCTCCCGAAACTTAGTCAGTATCTTTGGGTGGGGCTGTTATCCCTGACTGGGTTGTTTGAATCAGGTTTGGGTTTTGTGTTCCATTGAATAATTAAAACTATTTTTGAACTTGAATCTGGTTTTTGAATTATGTTACGTGGCTCTGAAGTACCTGCATTCGGGAGTCGTAACATGCACCTTATAGCACGAAAGCTATTGTGTACAATAATTTTTCCTTGAGTTCACTTTGTAAATGTTATCAGTCACTTTCAGGTATAAAGGTATGGACTATTTTCTAAATGGGGAGAGAATGCAGAAATTGGAGGTGCAAAGGGACTTGAGAGTGTTGGAGCAGTATTCCCAAAAGGTTAATTTGCAAGTCGAATCGGTAGTAAGGAAGGCAAACACAATGCTAGCATTTATTTCAAGAGGACTAGAATACAAAAACAGGGATGTGATGCTGAGGCTCAATAAAGCGCTGGTCAGGTTGTATTTGGAGTGTTGTGAGCAATTTTGGGCCCCATATCTGAGGAAAGTTGTGCGGAGGGGGTTTTCGAGAATGATTCCAGGAATAAGTGGGGTAACGAATATTTGACGACACTGGGCCTCTACTGAGAAGGCTGAGGGAGGACCTCATTGAAACTTACTGAAAAATGAAAGACTAGAGTGAGTGGACGTGGAGAGGTTGTTTCCACTAGTGGGAGAGTCTCAGACCAGAGGACATAGCCTCAGAATCAAAGGACATTCCCTTCGGGAGAAGAGGTGGAATTTCTTTATTCGGAGGGTTTGTCGATTTTTGTGCCACAGCGATCTGTGGATTTCTTTGCCACAGAAGAGTGTGGAGGCCAAGTCAATGGATATTTTTAAGGCAGTGATTGACAGAAAACAGATTAGGGATAAACGGGTCCCTTTCAACATGGCAAGCAGTCACTACCGGGGTTCTGCAAGGCTCGGTGCTGGGACCGCAGCTATTTACAATATTCATTAATGATTTAGATGAATGGATTAAAAGTAACATTAACAAATTTGTAGATGACACAAAGCTGGGTGGCAGTGTGAACTGTGAGGAAGATGCTATGAGGATGTAGGGTGACTTGGACCGGTTGGGTGAGCGGGCAGATGCATGGCAGATGCAGTTTAATGTGGATAAATGTGTGGTCATCCACTTTGGTGGCAAAAGTGGGAAGGCAGATTATTATCTGAATGGTGTCAAGTTGGGAAAAGGGGAAGTACAACGAGATCTGGGGATCCTTGCTCATCAGTCACTGAAAGTAAGCATGCAGGTACAGCAGACAGTGAAGAAAGCGAATGGCATATTCAAGTTCTAGTTCAAGTTCACATTTATTATCACATGCACCAATTAAGGTACAGTGATATTTGAGTTACCACACAGCCATACAAGTAAAAAGAATACAATACACGATACAGTTTAACATAAATATCCATTACAGTGGAATTTGCATTCCTCACTGTGATGGAAGGTGATAAAGTTCAGTCAATATTCCTCCATTTGTTCACGCGTGGGCAGGGCCTTGAACCCCCCGCAGTTGCCGTTACAGACAGCCCGATGTTGGGATGATCGAAACTGCGACATCGGGTCGGATCAGGACATGCTTGGAGTTCCCGAATTGGCAGCTTCTGACCGGAGACCGCAACTTCACGATGTTAAAGACCATGGGCTAGCGGTCGGTGCACTTCTTCTGGCGATCCCCGGCAAGGTTTCCCAGGCTCTGCAATGGTAAGTCCATGCCGCGCCCATGGCTAGAAGCTCCAAAGACTGCTGCAGTTATCAGGTCCCCACGGTCGGAACACCAACACTAGCGACCCTTGGCAAAGGATCCCAGGCTCCGCGATGGTAAGTCCGCCGTGCCTGCTGCTAAAGGTCTGGAGAAGCCACACTAAGCCAGTTGTTTGGCCGCGAGTGGATCGAAGATGTGACATGGAGAAAAGTCGCATCTTGGTCAAGGTAAGCGACTAAAAAAGTTTCCCCCTATTTCCCCCCCCACCAACCCCCACATAAGACGTACTGAGAAACATTAAATCACACATTTAGCCGCACTAAAAATAACAAAAATAGTTGAAAAGGCAAACATGCTGCTGGCGAGGCTGCCGTTCCCTGTGCCATCCGATGACGTATATTGGCCTTCATAACAAGAGGAGTGGTGTATAGGAGCAAAGTGGTCCTTCTGCAGTTGCACATGGCCATAGTGAGACCACACCTGGAATCTTGTGTACAGTTTTGTTCTCCAAATTTGAGGAAGGATATTCTTGCTATTGAGGGAGTGCAGCATAGGTTCACAAGGTTAATTCCAGGGATGACAGGATTGCAATATGTTAAAAGAATGGAGTGGCTGGGGTTGTATTTTCTGGAATTTAGAAGGATGAGAGGCTATCTTACTGAAACACATAAGATTATTAAGGGTTTGGACACGCCAGAGTCGGGAAACATGTTCCCGTTGTTGACGGAGTCCAGAACTAGGTGCCACAGTTTAAGAATAAAGGGTAAGCCATTTAGAACGGAGATGAGTAAAAACGTTTTCACATAGAGGATTGTGAATCTGTGGAATTCTATGCCTCAGAAGGCGGTGGGGGCCAATTCTCTGGATGCTTTAAAGAGAGAGTTAGAAAGAGCTCTTAAAGCGGAGTCAGGGAATATGGCGAGAACGGCAGGAACGGAGTACCATTGCATTTTCTGGTTAATTTCTGCTGACCAAATTCTTCCAACCAAAATTTCACACTCCACATTTCCTAGCATTACATTTCACTGAAATTTAAGTGGGTCCCTTACCACCAAAAAAAAGCACCAGAATAATAATTTGATTTTGGTCAGTGGGTAATATTGTTTCAGCTCTCTCTTGTCCTCACCAATCAAGGTTCAGTTCCATTGAAGTTAATGTGGCTCCGTTTTGGAAGGATTTAAAGATAGTGCAGCTTCCACTTCTCTGTTTCAATGTCTGCAGTAATCCAATTAAGATTCAAAACACTGTGACAGCAAACGCAAAGTACTGTGAATGCTGGAAATATAATTAAAAATATATACATTGTTGGAAACCCGCAACAGTTCAGGCAGCACGTGAGATGAGAGAAATCGATTTTAAACCACACTGATGACCTTTCCCCAAACTTAAACCTTGCAGAACTGGTGTGATCACTGTTCGATTAAGTCATTTCATCATCAGTTACAGACAGCTCAATGCTGCCAAAATAGGTTATCACATGGATAGCAGCTGGAAGATTATTGTTAGTATTGTTCCGAATCAGTCCATAGCGGCTTTGTCTAATTTAGCGTAATAATTGCAGTCTTATGATAAATATATCAGGTCATCCATTAAACAAACACTCTGCTTCAAGCAGTAGCTCTGTGGTGACACTATCACAGTGGGGAAGGTGGATTCCAGCTCATTTGGAACTGAAAAGTCTCACAAGGATGAATTCACAAAATCCTTATGTTCCCTTTGCAGCACACACTAATACACAAAGTTTCATTGGGATTAGGGAGGTAAATAGAGGGAAGCTGTTTTCATGAGTGAATAAAATAAAAAGTGGGGGTAAACACAAAGGTAAAATCTTTAGTCAGGAGTTACTGCGGGATGCAGAGAAAGGGTTTTAGTGCAGAGAATTATTGAGGTCCAGAATTCAAGGTTTTCAAGGTTTCAATGTCAGTTTATTGTCACATGTACCAATTAAGGTACAGTGAAATTTGAGTTCATAGCCTGAAGATGTAACGGGGGTAGAAACAATCAGACCTTTCAAAAGGGAATTTCCTGAGCATAGAGAGTACAAGGGGGTGGAAGACATAAAGCACACTGAGGATCACTAGTTGTTATGGGGCTTATAGTCATGGAGGGGTAGAATTGTGGTTATACAGCAAGAAACAAGCCCTTTGGTCCGATTCGTCCATGCCGACCAAAATGCCCCATCAAAGCTAGTCCCATTTGCCTGCGTTTGGCCCATATCTCTCTCAACCATTCCCATTCATGTACCTGAAGACATGTACCTGTCCAAATATCTTTTTAATTGCTGTTCTACATCAACTACTGCCTGGCAGCTTGTTTTATATGCCCACCACCCGCTGTGTGTAAAATCTTCTTACCTTAAACCTATGCCCTCTAGTTCTTGATTTTCCTATCCTAGATAAAAGACACATTCACTGTACCCATTTTTCCCATGATTGTGTACACCTCTGTTAGATCACCCCTCAGCCGTCCTGCACTCCAAGAACTCATCGGAGCATGCCTAATCATTCCCTGTCGCTCAGATCTCAAATCCTGGCAACACCCTTGTAAATCTTCCCTGTATCCTTTCCAGCTTGATACCATATTTTCTTTTTGAGGTGACAAATCTGAACACAATACTCCAAATGCTGCCTCACCAATGTCTTGTACAATTCTAACTCAACATCCCAACTTCTGTATTCAATTCCTTGACCAATGAAGGCCAACGTTTCAAACATATTGTCCACCACCCAATCAAATTATGATGCCACCTTTGGGGAAATATGAACTTGTACTCTAGATCCCTCTGTTCTGCAACACTCCACAGAGTTCTAGTGTTTATTCAGGGACTACTCCGTTTCCACTTCCCAAAATGAATCGCCTCATACTTATCTGAATTAAAAGTTTGAACTAAAACTACCCAGATCCAACGGTCTTCTGTTGTGTGTGATGACAGCTGCCGTATACCCACCTTTTCATTCCGCTGAGCAACAGTCCTCGGCCTGGAGATATTTCTCCAGTAACAAGCTAGCAAGGGGTGTTGAGACTGAACCTACTGGATGGTCTGTCAATGCACAATGCAGTCACTGGCAGACTACAATGATGTCCCATTCTCACTGTGCCAAACCGGATGCCTCAACTCTCAGCGGTGAATGACCTCACCCCTCACCCCAGAATCAAGAGCGACTCCCACAGGCTGCCCTCCAGCACCTGGGTTTGCTGAACCGTGACAACGGGGGTTGCCAGGGGAAGTCATGTTGGTGCAAAGTTTCTAGCAGAGCAGAGCCAAAGGCAGGGCTTTACCACCAAGTTCCTGCCACAGCAGCAGTGGCAGTAATGCATCCTTCTATATATAATAGAAACATAGAAACATAGAAATTAGGTGCAGGAGTAGGCCATTCGGCCCTTCGAGCCTGCACCGCCATTCAATATGATCATGGCTGATCATCCAACTCAGTATCCCGTACCTGCCTTCTCTCCATACCCCCTGATCCCCTTAGCCACAAGGGCCACATCTAACTCCCTCTTAAATATAGCCAATGAACTGGCCTCAACTACCCTCTGTGGCAGAGAGTTCCAGAGATTCACCACTCTCTGTGTGAAAAAAGTTCTTCTCATCTCGGTTTTAAAGGATTTCCCCCTTATCCTTAAGCTGTGACCCCTTGTCCTGGACTTCCCTAACATCGGGAACAATCTTCCTGCATCTAGCCTGTCCAACCCCTTAAGAATTTTGTAAGTTTCTATAAGATCCCCTCTCATTCTCCTAAATTCTAGAGAGTATAAACCAAGTCTATCCAGTCTTTCTTCATAAGACAGTCCTGACATCCCAGGAATCAGTCTGGTGAACCGTCTCTGCACTCCCTCTATGGCAATAATGTCCTTCCTCAGATTTTTGAGACCAAAACTGTACGCAATACTCCAGGTGTGGTCTCACCGAGACCCTGTACAACTGCAGTAGAACCTCCCTGCTCCTATACTCAAATCCTTTTGCAATGAAAGCTATCATACCATTCGCTTTCTTTACTGCCTGCTGCACCTGCATGCCTACCTTCAATGACTGGTGTACCATGACACCCAGGTCTCGCTGCATCTCCCCCTTTCCCAATCGGCCACCATTTAGATAATAGTCTGCTTTCCCGTTTTTGCCACCAAAATGGATAACCTCCTCATTATACTGCATCTGCCAAACATTTGCCCACTCACCCAGCCTATCCAAGTCACCTTGCAGTCTCCTAGCATCCTCCTCACAGCTAACACTGCCCCCCAGCTTAGTGTCATCCGCAAACTTGGAGATATTGCCTTCAATTCCCTCATCCAGATCATTAATATATATTGTAAATAGCTGGGGTCCCAGCACTGAGCCTTGCGGTACCCCACTAGTCACTGCCTGCCATTGTGAAAAGGACCCATTTACTCCTATTCTTTACTTCCTGTTTGCCAGCCAGTTCTCTATCCACATCAATACTGAACCCCCAATGCCTTGTGCTTTAAGTTTGTATACTAATCTCTTATGTGGGACCTTGTCGAAAGCCTTCTGGAAGTCCAGATACACCACATCCACTGGTTCTCCCCTATCCACGCTACTAGTTACATCCTCGAAAAATTCTATAAGATTCGTCAGACATGATTTACCTTTCGTAAATCCATGCTGACTTTGTCCAAAGATTTCACCACTTTCCAAATGTGCTGCTATCCCATCTTTAATAACTGACTAGCAGTTTCCCCACTACCGATGTTAGACTAACTGGTCTGTAATTCCCCATTTTCTCTCTCCCTCCCTTCTTAAAAAGTGGGGTTACGTTTGCTACCCGCCAATCTTCAGGAACTACTCCAAAATCTAAAGAGTTTTGAAAGATTATTACTAATGCATCTACTATTTCTGGAGCTACTTCCTTAAGTACTCTGGGATGCAGCCTATCTGGCCCTGGGGATTTATCTGCCTTTAATCCATTCAATTTACCCAACACCACTTCCCGGCTAACCTGGATTTCACTCAATTCCTCCAACTCCTTTGACCCGCAGTCCCCTGCTATTTCCGGCAAATTATTTATGTCTTCCTTAGTGAAGACGAACCAAAGTAGTTATTCAATTGGTCCGCCATATCCTTGTTCCCCATGATCAACTCACCTGTTTCTGACTGCAAGGGACCTACATTTGTTTTAACTAATCTCTTTCTTTTCACATATAATGCCATAACAACTCCTTTTAGCATTGATTCTATTGGTGTTCTTGTTCCCAGGAACAAGAAGTGAGGTACAAATGTAATTTATCAGGCTATGGAGACTACAGGGACTAATGGAATTATTATATTTGGTGAATGGCCTTCCTGTCCCACCACAATTCCATGAGAGTACCTTTAGGGAAGAGTTGGAATTGTGATAAATTTATAATTTTGATTGACCAAGATAGATTCCTTAACTAGCTGCATTTATCAGCTGCAGCTAGAACTACAGGTGGATAACTAGAAGTGAACAGCTGACAGCTCCACAGTGGGTTGCACACTGGTGCATCTGATAGATTAGTCTCGCAGCTTAAATGACCCAAGTTCAATCCTTATCTTCAGTATTGTCTGTGTGGAGTTTGTATGTTCTCCCTGTGCCCATGCAGGCTTCCTCCTGGTGCCCTGGTTTCCTCTTATACTCTGAAAATACGTGGCCTGTCACATTAATTGACCACTGTAAATTGCCTCGTGTGTGCGGGTGAGTGGTATAACATAATTAAGGGAAGCAAGGCGAAAATAAAATGAGATTAGTATTAATGGATGTGGACATGCTGAGCTGAAAAGCTTGTTTCTCTGCTGTATCACTCTATAATATTTCACTTGCCAGTGGAAATATCTCAGACCTGATTGTCTGCCAATATATGCATTCTCGTAGAGTACATATGTTTCCAGAAGCAATTCATGTCATTGGCTTGGGAGAAAGCAGTGAACCTTTCTCTAACCTTTCTTTCTCTCTTCTCGCTTCTACTTTTTCTCTTTCACCTTTTCCTCCCGACCATTCTCCTTTTTCTTCTCAATCCCCATCATCTGCTTTCCCTCCTTCATTCTCTTTCCTACCCCTTAGCATGTTAATGATAATTTAATTTTTAATTTAGTAAAATATCCCAAATCCTTCACCGGCAACCAGGCACTGAAAAATGCATGAAAAAATGTGAGGGAAGATATGTTTAAAGACATGATGAAGACTGATTATAATGAAATGAGGGCATTCAAAAAATTGCAGGCAAAAAAAATGATCTCAATCCCTTATGCTTAGCATCCACATTGTCCAAAGTTACTCTCAGTTTTACAGAGCAATAATATACAGACCTTATTTCACACAGGCTATCAAAGACAAATTTCTACTTGTCGTCTTATGGGAACAAAAGCTGCTATTCAGTTCAATAAGGAAACAGCAGTGGTTTTCTTCACTTGAAAGACTTTGTCTAACCTCCGTCCTGTTTACTCTCCCCTTCAAGATTCCACTTTTCCAACTAACTCTCTAATTGCCTTCTAAAGAATTCATGGACACTGCTTCGACAATTGTTTTTGGCACTGAATTAGACATTCTAACCTCCCTCTGAGCAAATGCATTTTTATAACTTCCTGACTTCTATTGTGATTATTTTACATCTGCGCCTGCTGAAGAACATCTCATCAACAAATGGTAACACTGTCTGACCTCTAGCAGGTCGCCATGAACCTTTTCAGCTGCAGAAGAAAATGTTTGGAATTCTCAAGTTTCACTTTGTCTCCTTCAGTCTGTGACATCCCAATGAAGCTTTACCACACACGACTGAACTATTTCATATGCCTCCGGGAGTGAAGGAGCCAAATATGTACACAATACTAAAGTATATGTAAGTGTAGAAATTATCCCAATGGATTATTAGGCAGGATGATTACAATGATTCAGAGACCTTGTTTATAGAAATGTAAAAACAAATAATTTGAAATCAAATTTAGGTATTCAGCTCTTAAAAACAGCTTTGTTATTTGATATGATTGTGGCCAATCCTTTCCATGAATATCATGTTCCCATTCTCTCCCCCATACTCTTTGTTGTCTTTTTTATTATATCTACCTTCTCTTTAAGGATACTCATTAATTTGGCCTCCTCCATCTTCTCTGCAAAAGATTTCACAGGTTCAACCGACCTCTGATTGAAGACGATTTTCCTTAATCTGGTCCAAAATGTCTTAGCCGTACCCTAAGACGATGATCCCTCATTCTAGACCACCCACCACCAGGGATGACATCCACCTACCTCCAGTCTGCCAAAATCCTGTCAATATTTGTATATTTGAAATCTGTAATTTTCCAATATCCAAGCGATACCCACTCTCTCCTGAAATGATGGGTCAGGAATTACTTGAGTGAACCTTGGCTGCATTCCATCCAAGACAAATATATTCATCAATGGTAAAGGAGATCAAGACTATACACAGTGCTCCAGGTGTGATCTCACCAATGCCCTATATAATACTAGTAGGCATCCTTGTTCTATGCTCCAAACTTTATGCAATGAAGTCCTGCATACCTTGTGCCTTCTTAAGGTGTTGAACCCTCTTGATTGCTCTCAGTTGTAATCCAAGGACAGTAACATTTTAAATTCAGCTAATTAAAATAATCGGGAGTAGTTGTAATGCCAAATAATCTGGTAAACTATTTATAAAATGTACCAGCAAACAAAATATACCTTTTGGGAACAAAATACATTATTGTTTCTTGATCTGGCCTGCACATGATTCCGTGATCAAATGTATTGCCTTATAAAACAATTAGATCAAGAGCATAGGGAAGGAGAATGATTGTAGTATTTACCAATAACACCTGTGAATGATATATTTTGTTTAGAGGGCTTAATTGCACTACCACACTTAATTTATTTTGTTAATTTAAATTAGTTTCAAAGATTTAAATTTAGTTTCAGCATGAATGGGCATATTTATTATATAAAATAGCATAATAAGATTTTTTAACATTGTTTTCAATTTTCTCATGTGCCCCAATGGTTTGTGAATGTAGAAGATGTTCAGCATCATCCAGTGACCTCGATCATACTGACAGTTCAACTGCTTTACCTGCTGTCAGAGCTATTGTGTTAAGCCTGCACATGTGCTTCTCAAAAAAATTGGCGCAGCAATTGCAATTTTTAACAATAACCTGGCAGATTGTTAATCACATCGTAATCCTCAGTACTGATTTAATTAAATGAATTTAAATGCTTTTGTGGTTGGATCTGAACCAAACAGCATGCAGGTGTGGCAAGTATTAGATATATTGATCTTCATTATAAAGGCAGCCTGAAAGCAAAGATGCCTTGCTAGTATTACATAGGACCTTGACGAGACCACACCTGGAATACTGTGTGTAGTTTTGGTCTCCTCAGAAGAATGGATATACTTGTCAAAGAGGGAGCACAACGAGTGTACATCATCAGAAGGTACACAAAAATGCTGGAGAAACTCAGCGGGTACAGCAGCATCTATGGAGCGAAGGAAATAGGTAACATTTCGGGCCAAAACCCTTCTTCAGAGTGTACACCATCAGTCTGATTCTTGGGGTGATAGAGCTGATATCTGAGCCATGCGAAAAATCAGGAACCCAAGCACCTCAAGGGAGACTGTGCCAGGTGCCCTACTGGTGCAGGGACTGGTGTCTAATGAACTCAAAGCAAAACAAAGAATCTTGAAGTTTGTAAAAATGTGTAGATTCACAAACATTGCCACAGAGAGGTAGCAGATACACTACACCATTAAGAGTTGTCCAATAATAGTTTCTAGATGTAAATATCACAGATAATTTATCCTGGTCCAACCATTTTGATGCTGTAGCCTAGAGAGTAGACCAGTGCCCCTACTTCCACAGAGGATCAAAATAAATAAAATAATAATCTTCTTTTTCCTTGAGTTTACTGGATATGTCCCTGTGCAGCAGGGGACTTGGCACATTAATTTGTGAGGAACATGGCTCCCATCACTATGGCATGGTCCAGCCTATTGTAGAACAGGTAGCCAGAGTGAGATGTGCTTTCATTCATCTAAACTCTTATTAACACGTCTAATTGATCTAATCTCTCCTCAGATGACAGTCATGCCATCCCAGGAATTCTTGTTGTACCTTGTCTGTGACAAGGTTCCTTACATACCTCTTAAAATGGCAATATCTACTGACTGCGGCCCACCGAGTTATAGTGCATCCAGCCATGGAATGACGAGCAGGGACCAGCTCAGTAGCTTCCTGCCAACAGGCCGCAGATTTGCGGCTCGCGGGGAGCTTCTGCCTCCATGAGGCCAACTGGGTCCAGCAACGGTGATGTCATCGGTGAAGATAGAGTTGGAACTGTGTCTGGCTATAACATCATTAGTGCAGAGTGAGTAGATTATGGGGCTGAGCACGCATCCTTCAGATGCTCCTCTGCTGGCAGTTATTGAGGTTGCTGCCAATTTGTACATGTTGTGGTCTGTTGATGTCGTAGCTCTGTGGGATCTCAACCAGATTAACCCTGTGCTTCACCAGGTACTCTATAATCTAATGCCTTAGTGCAATGTTTACCTACAATATAACATAACCAACTGGCATATGGGAATATAGAAATTATGAGCAGGAGTAGGCTGCCCAGTCCCTCAAGTCTACCACAGCATTCAAGAATATCATTGCTGATGTGACTGTAATATCAAATCAGGTCAAGTTAATCAAAATTTATGGTCATGTGGTGAGGTACACTAATAATGAAAAACTTGCTTGCAGCAGCATCAGGCACAGGCAACGAGCCAAAATATAAAGTATACTTAAGTTACCCAAAAATCCAACAAAACTATGAAAAGAAAAAGATGGCAAATCAGATGGCAAAAGACAGAAAATAAGTACTGAAGTAAGCCCCTTGCTTATCAGGAATCTTTCTACTTCTGAATTAACAATATTCACAGACATTGCTACTAACGCCTTTGATGAAGAAAAGACAATTTCGAATACTCAGGTCACTGTGAAAGGAAGAAAAATGTCTTATCTTTGTTTCAAGGGAAAGATTCATTATTTTCAAACAGTTTCTCGCAGTTACAGATTCTTTCACAAAAGGCAACATTGCCTCTGCATACACTTAAAGGTTTCTCAAGATTTCATAGTGTCCAAATTCCTGTTTTAAAAGAGGCATTTGTCACCTATCATCACCTCACACAATATTCCTTTCCTCGAATTTCTTACACCAATGTTTTATTTTTCTTTTGGTATTTTTATAGTCCTTTTTTGCACAATCTACCTTGCACAATCTAGTTGCTTGTATTAGTGCAATAAAGGTTAAGGTATTCCAGGTATTATTTATGTATAATTTATGGGTTGTTTTGCCTGTGATACAGCCGCAAGCAAGATTTTCAGTGTACTTTTTAAGAAAGGAGGGAAGAGAGAAAGCAGGGAATTATAGACCAGTTAGCCTGACATCGGTGGTGGGGAAGATGCTGGAGTCAATTATTAAAGATGTAGCAGTAACAGGATCGGTCCAAGTCAGCATGGATTTACGAAACAGAAATCTTGCTTGACTAATCTTCTGGAATTTTTTTGAGGATGGAACAATTAAAATGGATAAGGGAGAGCCAGTGTATCTGGACTTTCAGAAAGCCTTTGATAAGGGCCCCACAGGAGATTAGTGGGCAAAATTAGAGCACAAGGTATTGGGGGTAGTGTATTGACATGGTAGGTAGTGACTAGAGGGGTGCCGCAAGGCTCGGTGCTGTGACTGCAGCCTTTTACAATATATATTAATGATTTAGATTACAATAAACAAATTTGCAGATGACACAAAGCTGGGTGGCAGTGTGAACTGTGAAGAGGATGCTATGAAGATGCAGGGTGACTTGGATAGGTTGAGTGAGTGGGCAGATGCATGGCAGATACAGTATAATATGGATAAATGTGAGGTTATCCATTTAGGTAGCAAGAACAAGAAGGCAGATTATTATCAGAATGGTGTCAGATTATGAAAAGGGGAAGTTCAAAGAAACATAGGAGTCATTGTACATCAGTCGCTGAAAGTAAGCATGCAGGTGCAGCAGACAGTGATGAAAGCTAATGGCATGTTGGCCATAACGAGAGGATTTGAGTATAGGAACAAAGAGGTCCGTCTGCAGTTGTACAGACCTCTGGTGAGACCACACCTGGAGTATTGTGTGCAGTTTTAGTCACCTAATTTGAGGAAGGACAATCTTGCTATTGAAACGTAGGTTCTCGAGGTTAATTCCAGGGATGGTGAGATTGTCATATGTTGATAGAATGGAGCAACTGGGCCTGTATTCACAGGAATTTAGAAGAAAAATTATTAAAGGATTGGGTACGCTAGAGGCAGGTTCCCAATGTTGGGGGAGTCCAGAACCAGGGGCCACAGTTTAAGAATAAGGGGTAGGCCATTTAGAACTAAGATGAGTTAAAACTTTTCCACCCAGAGAGTTGAGAATTTGTGGAATTCTCTGCCTCAGAAGGCAGTGGAGGCCCGTTCATTAGATGCATTCGAAAGATAATTAGATACAGCTCTTAGGGCTAGTGGAATCAAAGGATATGGGGAGAAGGCAGGAACGGGGTACTGATCGTGGATGATCAGCCATGACCACATTGAATGGCGGTGTTGGCTCAAAGGGCCAAATGGCCCATTCCTGTACCTGTTTTCAATGTATCTATGTATCTTACTGCATTTATTAATATGAAAATATACTTGACTTGACCCAGATCTGTAATTTTGTTCTGATTTCTTTAATTCCTGCATCAACTTGTCTGATGACAGATTTTCTGATTGAGCTCTTAGTTTTATCGTTAATATAATGTGATGTTTTCTAGTAAGAGGGCCGTCTAGATTGTAACACTGACATTTATTTAACTGTTATTGCATTAATGGGCCTGTAAAACTTCAGCAAGTAAGAATTGCATTGTTCCATTGGTGGTACATATGACAATTAAACACTCTTGACTATAAAATTACGATTAGCTTGGTTTTTACAAAATATTATAATGCAAAACCTAAATGCAACCAAATAATGGTCCATCATAGTCTAAAACCTAATAGTCGCTGGGATGAAGGTGTTCTGGAACTAGGAAGTCACAGGTTCCTGTGCCATCTTCCTGATAGTAGTAGCGGGATGAGAGCCTGGTCGGGATGGTGCGAGTCTATAATGATATTAACATCTTGTGGCAGCACCTCCTGTAGATCCCTCCCGTGGGGTGGACGGGGGGTGGGTGGGGGGGGAGGTTGGACTAGCATTTTCAGTCACCTTCTTCTTTCCTGGATATTCGAGTTACCGTACCTCGCTCTGATGCATTCTGTTGATGTGCTTTCTACTGAAAACCTGTCAATGTTTGTCAGGGTATTCAGTGATATACTAATTCTGCTTAATTCTCTGCGGAAGTACATGCATTGATGAGCTTTCTTTATAATTGCATCAATGTGATGGGTCTGGGACAGATTCTCTGAGCTATGCACCCTTAACAACTTGCAGCTATTGACTCTCTCCATTTCCATCCTGTTCATGAAGACGGATTCATGGATCTTCTGCATTCCCTTCCTGAAGTCAACAGTCAGTTTCTTGGTCTTGTTAACATTGAGAGCAAGATTGTTGTCATGGCACCTTTCAATCAGATTGTTAAGCTCCAACCAGTACTCTGACACTGCATTGCCCGTTATTTGTTTATCATCGGTGGTTTCACTGTGAATATAAGATGGGTTTGGATCTGTATCTTGCTACTCAGTCATGGATTCAAAAGGGAGTAGAGCAGGCGAATGAACACAAATCAACATAGGTGCTTCTGTGTTGATCATCATCGAGGAGGAAGTGTTATTGCAAATTCGTATTGATTGTGGTCTGCCGTTGAAGTACTCAAAGTTCTAATTGCATCTGGATGAACAGGATCTGGATCGATCGATTGACCAAATGGTGCCAGCACAATAACCTGGCTCTCAACACCAGCAAAACCAAGGAATCGATTGTGGACTTCGGAAAGGGTAGGATGGGGACCCACAGTCCTGTTTACATCAACGGGTCGATGGTGGAAAGGGTCAAGAACTTCAAATTCCTGGGCGTGCATATTTCCAAAGATTTGTCCTGGTCCCAGAACACTGATGCAATCATCAAGCAAGCACATCAGTGCCTCTACTTCCTGAGAAGATTACGGAGAGTTGGTATGTCAAAGAGGACTCTCTTGAACTTCTACAGGTGCACAGTAGAGAGCATACTGACCGGTTGCATCGTGGCTTGGTACGGCAACCTGAGTGTCCAGGAGCAGAAAATGCTGCAAAAATTTGTTGCACTGCCCAGTCCATCATCGGCTCTGACCTCCCTACCATCGAGGGGATCTATCGCAGTCACCGCCTTAAAAAGGCTGCCAGCATCATCAAGGAACCACACCATCCTGGCCACACACTCATCTCTCCACTGCCATCAGGTAGAAAGTATAGGAGCCTGAAATCTGCAACATCCAGGCTCAGGAGCAGCTACTTCCCCACAGCCATTAGACTATTAAACACAACTTCAAACAAACTATGAACTATAACAGCCTATTGCATTTTATCTGTTTATTGATGTGTGTATAATTATATGGACACACTGATCTGATCTGCATTTATGACTACAATATCCTGTTGTACTGCAACAATTCAATAATTTCATTGTCCTATCTGGGACACATGACAATAAACTCTCTTGAATCTTGAATGATGCTTTCAGAGGGTTCACTGATATTTTGTATTCTGATATTGGCCTCAGTAACTGAGATTACAGCATAATCAGAGTCTGTGGTGGCTCAAGAAGGTACATAAGTATTCTTTTTTTGTTAATTAAGCTTCTCCGGGAGAAATGCATCACTGTCACTTGAACTGCTCCATGATTTCGCCTTTTGGGAAGTAATACATCAAGCCTTTCCACAGTTGCCGAACATCTGTCTGATCCTTTAGTTTACAGCTAAACCATCTCTTTGCTCTCTCAAGAGCCTTATCGAGTTCGTACCTGGACATCTTATATGACCCTATATTTGGTCCTAGGTAGACTGTGAACCTCCTTGTTCATCCACGTCTTCTGGTTAGGAACAGTGAGTTGGTCTTAACAGGAATTGAGAGAGAGCATATGTTTTTATGAACAATCCTGTTACACTTTTGATAACAATTGTTGGTTCCCTTGACAGAGTCAACATCTAGACAACTAAAGCTGGATTTGATGAGTCCATATTTCCAACAAACCCATCCAAAATGTGGACATCCAAGTGACAATTGTTCAAGATTCCATATGATGTCCTTCCTGCAAATATTGTATTCTGCTATTTTTTTCCTTTCTATATCCATTCAAAACAGTCTGTTTTGCTGTGAATCCATTTTCTTAAAAAAATAACCTTGTCAGCAGTTTTTTTCTCTTAAAAATTATAAATGTGGCAATTTTATTATATAGTAAAATCTTATAGCTTATTGTAATGAATAATTCATGTTTCTAAAAGTGTCACCAATTTAATTATAATTTGTGTGGTGGTCTTCTGTTTTGTTCTCCCCTGGCTTGTGGGTGGAACAAAAACGGATACATCAAGTTTACCTGACCTAACTTCTTAACTACAAGGATAACACTAAGGTGAGAGCGGAAAGATTATGTTGAAAGGGGAAAGCTCTAAGATGAGAGGGGAAAATTTAAAAAGGAACCTGAGGGGCAACTTTTTTTTCCACAAAGGGTGGTGGGTACATGGAACGACCTGCCAGAGGAGGTAGTTAAGGCATGTACATCACAACATTGAAAATACATTTGGATAGGTACATGGATAGGAAAGGTTTAGAAGGATTGGGGGGCAATTGCAGGTAGGTAGGCCTAGTGGAGACGAGGTCTTGATCAGCATGGACAAGTTGGGTCAAAGGGCCTGTTTCCATGCTGTATGACTCTATGACTATGATTAAGCAAGTAATAACACAAATAACAAGTACATTGGAGGAGTAATTTTTTGTTTCTTTCTGTTCACTCTGTATCAAAATTAATTTGCATCATGATGAAAATTATTGAACCAATGCAATGACAGCTGAATTAATGAAAATGATGTACTTGGCACTTCAATTCTATGAAGCTGCAGCAGTTGAAATAGTTTAGGTTTTATTTATTTAGGTTGGAGTGAAAAGCTATATTTTGCATTCAATCTAACAATTCCACAGCAATCATTAATGTTATGAACACAAACTGATCCAACCATTGTATCTGTGATGGCTTCATCTAAGAGTTATCCATTCCAGCATAAGCTCATTCCATCCTTTGCGATTAAGAATGCTTCCACACTGGTCTTCTTGATTCTGAGGTGACAGATAAGGCCAAATGTGGGAGACATTGTGGGAAATGGTGGGCAGGCTTGTTCTCCTTATGGGAGAGATAATTAAGGAGATTTTTAAAAATCAGTGTGTTTTTTTCTAATGGTATAATGAAGATTCCAGTACTACACTTTCCAGTAAATTATTTGTCACCGCTAATAATGAACATATTTAAGGTTATTGGTAATCTAACCAGAGGAATGAGATTAATCAAACAAAGCCATTTGGGCCATTGTGTTCTCAACAAACAAAAATAGAACAGTTTTGGTTACTCCCACTTCCTAGCTCCCTATCTTTCCCACATCTATCTACTCAGAACCCATAAAACCAGAGTGGATTTGTAGGAAGGAACTGCAGATGCTGGTTTACACCAAGACAGACACAAAATGCCAGAGTTACTCAGGGGGACAGGCAGCGTCCGGTAGGCGGCGCGGCTCTGGCCAGCAGCGGCCTCTGCAGCCTGTCCGCGTTTTTATTATTTTTTGTCTGTGTTTTAATGTAGTTTTTGTTATTTTATGTTGGGGTGTGTGTGTGGGGGGATGGGGGTGGGGTGGGAGGGGGGGGGGAAACTTTTGAATCTCTCCCTGCACTGGAGACCCGACCTTTTCTCGTCGGGTCTCAGTTGTCGTTGAGGCCGCAACGAGGAGCGGCCTCCAACGGGAAGAAGCCGGGGACTCTGGTGCCGACTCACCGTTGCCGTCGCGGAGCTGGCCGAGACCGGAGCGGGTGGAGCGGTGGAGGAGCGCTGCCGCTGCTGCTGCTGCTGATGCTGCTGCCGATGCCGCTGCTGATGCGAAGGCTGCTACTGCGGGTCTGCGGACGGCGGCACCGGGAGCCCGCGGATCCCTGGAGGGAGACCGCTTTTCGGGGCTCCTGCAACGGCGAATTCTCCCGCCCGTGTTGCGGGGTTGAAGAGCTCCTGGAGCGGGGCCTGACACCACTGCCCCGCGCGGCTGGAATGGCCGCGGGACTTTGCGAGTGCACACCGGGGGCTCCAACACCAAGACCCGGTGTGTGACCTCGCACCACCCGCCGTGGCTTCAATGGCCGCGGGACAATCGCCATCGCCAGCCGGGGGCTTTGACTTTGACTGACATCGGGGGGGGGGGAGAGTGCAGTGGAGAGATAAGTTTTTTTGGCCTTCCATCACAGCTATGTGATGGATGTTTATGTAAAATGTAATTATGTTGTGTCTGGGGTCTATTTGTGTGTAATGTATGGCTGCAGAAACGGCATTTCGTTTGGACCTCCAGGGGTCCAAATGACAATTAAATTGACTCTTGACTCTTAAAAAAAAAAAGCATCTCTGGAGTGACATTTCGGGTCGAGAAGTCTGAAGTGTGGGTCTCGACCCAAAAAGTCACCCACACCTTCTCTCCAGTGATTCTGCCTGTCCCGCTATCTTACTCCAGCATTTTGTTTCTATCTTCAGTTTAAACCGGCTATTTTAGCAGGAACTTTTGAAAAGAAAATAAGTTACATTCTTGAAAAATGTGTGACTATGAAGTAGTGGAAGGGGATAACTGAGTTCGCCACAACAACATGTTATCTTTATGATGATAAATTACATTTATTAACTGTTAAGATTTCAATTTCAATCTTCCTCAAACCATATCCTTGAAAATAATTAAAGAATACCAATAGGGTGTTGTGTTTTAACACATCTCCAATGTTGGTGGAAAAACTTATAGAGGAGTATAATTGGGTCAAACCCTCAGCATTCGCTTCCAGGCTATATCATGGTCTCCAATGGTGAAAGGCAGTTTAATAAGTTTTGCTATTTCAAGACATTTCACTTCAATTTGTTGTGGACATTCACCCACAATCATGGGACAGTGCCATGGGCAAAATCAGAAGATGGGAACCAGTAAGTGAGCTGGGTTTTTATTCCCCCATCCCATTTACTCCCAACATATTGACATGAGGTTTCAATTCGAACAGTTCATATGTTCCAGATTATGTGTTTCCAAATCACCACCTTACTGTTAATAGAAGCAAATTAAATTATTTAGATTTTCCTAGACAGTGCTGTGATAACAATAATGTTTTTGAATTACCTTTGCAGAGAAAGATATGGTTCCTGATACTCTAGAAAATCCTGTACCACTTTGTGAAAATTTTGCCTGCTTCTATCTTCCCAGTTGTTGATGTAGTTAAATCTTGGGTTCAAAACTTCAATGCAACATAAAATACAAAATATGTGATTTGCTTCTTCTGAAGTGATAGAAGTTACCTGATGCAGATAAAGAGTTAACAACCAAGTGATTATTAAACGACGCACTGCTGCTAATTGCTTCCCCTGCCGACAGGCGTTGAAATTCTGAAACACTTATCTAAGTTATACAGCTTTATTACTTCATTAGCATGTTTATGGAAGGAGTTTTGGTTATGCTGAGAAAGCCATAAATGAGTGAAGTTGAAAAGACAAATTCATTTTTGCTTATCTCAGCTTACTTAAAAGGCTTCAAGGTTACTTTTCAATAAATTAAATCAAAAGCTGATAGTGTGAAAGATGGAGGACTTTGCCAGCATGTGGAAACGAGTGAGCATCATTGGGGAATTATGTAATAGCATAATCCAGCTATTAGATGATGAGAATTGCTTATTTGAAATGCTACACCAAACAAAGTACAAACTCCTGGTGTAAACATGGGTGATGGGGTCGGAGTGTGCGGTCACAGTAACATTGAGAATGGTTGGCATCAAGCGTTAGTTTCATGATAGTCAGAAACTTAAGGATGAAAAATATTATATCAGCAAAATGCCTGTCAACTACTGTATACTTCTTCCCTTTAAGAATTAAAGATGGTCAAACTAGGTCTTTTCACTATAAAATAATTCAAGCGTTAATAAACCGTGAGTGCCCTACCAATCTTTGTTGAAAACCATTAAAGCATAATCAAATAAAGTTGCAATGATTTTTTAAAAAGTCTTGTTCTGAATTTCCCAAATTTCAAACCACAGGAGTCAGAACAAGCAAAAAAAGCTGCAAAAATTTGCTTTAGTAAGGAAAAACAAAATGAGATTTTTTTTTTACAATTTAAAAATAACTATTGTATTCAGACGTAAGGAAGTGCATTTGTGGTAACTATTAATGTTGTAATTTATTATTAATACATGCAAATTATTTCATCCAAAGAGTACCACTCAATGATAATGGACAGTGAATACCTTTGTTCTTGGGGTATCTTTCATTCCACTGTCTATTTTCTTTAACAAAAGTATTCCACATTTCACTGCATGTTTCAAGAATGAGATACCATGATTAAGCTTTTATCTGCAAATATTGGAATCATTGACTCCAGAAGATATATTCTGAGCACCTGCTGGATGCATTTCCTGCCCCCAATATTCTATTTTTCCTGATAATGGGTTCTTGTAAGTACTAAAGGTCTCCCAAGATTTTCAAATTAATTAGGCTGAACAGCTTTCAAATGGGGTGGAGGGGCCAGCAATGTTATAAGCCACTGTAGTTAGCCACATGTGTTGAGAGAAGAAAGAAGCTGCCCTATTCTTCCTAAGCAGTCCATTAGGATGTCGAATGTTTTCATTTCAGTAGCTCCTGTGGAATCTCTGGAGGCCATAGACTGTTCCACATATAGGATTGGAGATAATTAATGGGGAGACTGGGAAGTGATCGTCCTTCTACTGTTGTTGCAGGATTTTTGTGTGCTCTTGATGAATAGATACCATTCCATTCTAAATGCACCATTCATTGTCCAAAGACTGCCATTAGCGAATGGGGATGTTTCATGATCTCTAAGAGATCTTGTAAACATTCATGTACCCCTGGTAATCTCCTCATGTGATGAAACTCAGAGGAATGCATGTTGTGGGAATTTTTTTAATGTTTAAGAAGTAGAACCTCAGGAGCATTTGCTCGCTTGAAGCCCAGATGTGATTGGAAGCTTGTTGCACCTTGTGGACGGATACTCGGGGATAGGATATCACTTAGTGGAAAATGGGAGGTTAAACATTGTGCAATGGTGAATTGGATGTAGGATGTGTGTCCTTTATTGCACACATTTGTTAAGTAAATGGAGGAATTGTTTTCCAATGACAAAGAACAGGAGGTTCTTAAATGTTAATGAATGGTGAGTTTTTTCAAAGATGTAAAATCCACATGTAACCATTGTGTTGTGGGAATGTGAAAATGCTGTCAGTGCTGTGAATCTGTGAAACACTTTGGGTTCTCTCTGAGTGCAACAGTGTGCACTTTTAAGGCCTTGAATAAGCTGACTTGTTCAAGATACCATTGCCCTGCGAGATATTTTTTGTGTTTGTTCCTATCTGACTTGTAATTAAGAGGGCAACTGGGTCCCATGTGAAAGACAGGTTCAGGGTACAGGTTAAGAAGAAAATTCAACAGGCATCCTCTGATAATTCAGCATGCACGGGACTTTGGTATACCTGGCTGGCTTGATTTTATGACTTTTGGTTGTTCTTATCAATGGCCTGTTAGGCTTTTAATACCATTGATTCATTTATTTTGTAGACAGTATTCTATGAAATGTTCCAACAAACCTGGTAAAACAGCCCCTGTGAGTTCAAAAGTAGCATGAGATAGGGAACTCGGTGTATCACAAAGGAATTTAAATAGAGCACAATAAGATTGTTTTCTGTATAAAAATTCAAAAATTCTGGAACGAAATATTATTTCACAAAATTATTTAAAACAAAACTACTACCCAAAGTAGAATGGATAATTTTTGGAATATCGGAAGGTAACCCAGAATTAAATATGTTTCAAAAGAACTTACTTAATTATGGGCTAATAATGGGGAAAAAAGCTTATACTCAAATTTCGGGAAAAATGCTCCAATACCAACAACAAAAATGTGGATTTCAAACATGTTCGAAACACTACACTTGGAAGAGATGAGACTCCTCCTAGCAGGCAAAGCAGATCACTTCCAAAAGATGTGGTCTGCATTTATGGAACTATTACAAGCATAAGGTGCAATAATAAGTTAAAACATAAAGGGTACCAGGATCTGGTAACGGGGGTATAAAATAAACTTTTAATAAAAACACGGTTGGCATATCCTTTTTTGCGGAGTTTTGTGTTACAATAGAGCGATTGATTTTCCTTTCTTCTTTTTTTTTCTTTTCTTTCTAGGGTCTTATTTCTTTACTTCCTTCTCTAATTCCTTCCCTAAGGGGTTCTCTTCTCCCAACACTTTCCTGCACCTTCACGATTCTTGCTTACTTTCCTTACTTCTTTTATTTCTATATTTTAAAGCTCAAAAAATGAAGTGGTACAATATAATGTAACAAGATATATGCGATGTATTAATGTAATTTACTGTACTGCTAATAAAAATAAAATTAAAAAAAAAAAAAAAAAAGATTATAAGAATAATAAGATTGCAGATTATTGAAGTTTTACGGTACATAGTGCAAACATAGTTCTTCAGAAATTACCACGAATGGCTATTAATTAATGCACTGATAACATTGTCAAATCATTAAAATTAATAAAGTACTGGACAGAATTTCATTATCGTTTGGAGAATAATTGTCAATTTTTTCTTGAGACATCAGTCTTAGGAGTAGAATCTGTCTTCATACTTTTATCTCTGGTCATTAAGATATAATTATCTTATATGATTGGTTGGTGAGGATGGTTTTAACTCTATTGACATATTGAATAATATTATCCTTTTCCCATTTTTAGCTTAAAACTGAATAAAGTAACTTAAACCTTTTAGCAAGTTCCACTACACAGTTATGTCAGAGCACACTTAGGGATGCTTCACAATTTCCTTGAAGTTCATAATTTATTTTCTACATCTCAGTTGTGGTCAGAAAATCTCAAATCAGTTTCCAGTATTAGCAATCAATATTTGAGATTAGAGATTAGATAACCATATAGCCATATAACCATATAACAATTACAGCACGGAAACAGGCCATCTCGACCCTTCTAGTCCGTGCCGAACACATAATCTCTCCTAGTCCCATATACCTGCGCTCAGACCATAACCCTCCATTCCCTTCCCATCCATATAACTATCCAATGTATTTTTAAATGATAAAAATGAACCTGCCTCCACCACCTTCACTGGAAGCTCATTCCACACAGCTACCACTCTCTGAGTAAAGAAGTTCCCCCTCATGTTACCCCTAAACTTCAGTCCCTTAATTCTCAAGTCATGTCCCCTTGTTTGAATCTTCGAATTTGAGACGTGAATTGGCCAAGATTGATTGGCAATTAATTCTGAGACGTGAATTGGCCAAGATTGACTGGCAATTAATTCTAAAAGGGTTGACGGTGGATATGCAATGGAAGGCATTTAAAGACTGCATGGATGAACTACAAAAATTGTTCATCCCAGTTTGGCAAAAGAATAAATCAGGGAAGGTAGTGCATCCATGGATAACAAGGGAAATCAGGAATAGTATCAAAGCAAAGGATGATGCGTACAAACTAGCCAGAAAAAGCAGCATACCGGAGGACTGGGAGAAATTCAGAGACCAGCAGAGGAGGACGAAGGGCTTAATTAGAAAAGGAAAAATGGATTATGAAAGAAAACTGGCAGTGAACATAAAAACTGACTGCAAAAGTTTTTATAGATATGTGAAAAGAAAGAGATTAGTTAAAACAAATGTAGGTCCCTTGCAGTCAGAAACAGGTGAGTTGATCATGGGGAACCAGGATATGGCGGACCAATTGAATAACTACTTTGGTTCCGTCTTCACTAAGGAAGACATAAATGATCTGCCGGAAATAGCAGGGGCCCGCGGGTCAAAGGAGGTGGAGGAATTGAGTGAAATCCAGGTTAGTCGGGAAGTGGTGTTGGGTAAATTGAATGGATTAAAGGCCGATAAATCCCCAGGGCCAGATAGGCTGCATCCCAGAGTACTTAAGGAAGTAGCTCCAGAAATAGTGGATGCATTAGTAATAATCTTTCAAAACTCTTTAGATTCAGGAGTAGTTCCAGAGGATTGGCGGGTAGCAAATGTAACCCCACTTTTTAAGAAGGGAGGGAGAGAGAAAACGGGGAATTACAGACCAGTTAGCCTAACATCGGTAGTGGGGAAACTGCTAGAGTCAGTTATTAAAGATGGGATAGCAGCACATTTGGAAAGTGGTGAAATCATTGGACAAAGTCAGCATGGATTTACGAAAGGTAAATCATGTCTGACGAATGTTATAGAATTTTTCGAGGATGTAACTAGTAGCGTGGATAGGGGAGAACCAGTGTATGTGGTGTATCTGGACTTCCAGAAGGCTTTCGACAAGGTCCCACATAAGAGATTAGTATACAAACTTAAAGCACATGGCATTGGGGGTTCAGTATTGATGTGGATAGAGAACTGGCTGGCAAACATGAAGCAAAGAGTAGGAGTAAACGGGTCCTTTTCACAATGGCAGGCAGTGACTAGTGGGGTACCGCAAGGCTCAGTACTGGGACCCCAGCTATTTACAATATATATTAATGATCTGGATGAGGGAATTGAAGGCAATATCTCCAAGTTTGCGGATGACACTAAGCTGGGGGGGCAGTGTTAGGTGTGAGGAGGATGCTAGGAGACTGCAAGGTGACTTGGATAGGCTGGGTGAGTGGGCAAATGTTTGGCAGATGCAGTTTAATGTGGATAAATGTGAGGTTATCCATTTTGGTGGCAAAAACGGGAAAGCAGATTATTATCTAAACGGTGGCCGATTGGGAAAGGGGGAGATGCTGCGAGACCTGGGTGTCATGGTACACCAGTCATTGAAGGTAGGCATGCAGGTGCAGCAGGCAGTAAAGAAAGCGAATGGCATGTTGGCTTTCATAGCAAGAGGATTTGAGTATAGGAGCAGGGAGGTTCTACTGCAGTTGTATAGGGTCTTGGTGAGACCACACCTGGAGTATTGCGTGCAGTTTTGGTCTCCAAATCTGAGGAAGGACGTTATTGCCATTGAGGGAGTGCAGAGAAGGTTCACCAGACGGATTCCTGGGATGTCAGGGTTGTCTTATGAAGAAAGACTGGATAGACTGGGTTTATACTCTCTAGAATTTAGGAGATTGAGAGGGGATCTTATAGAAACTTACAAAATTCTTAAGGGGTTGGACAGGCTAGATGCAGGAAGATTGTTCCCCGATGTTGGGGAAGTCCAGGACAAGGGGTCACAGCTTAAGGATAAGGGGGAAATCCTTTAAAACCGAGATGAGGAGAACTTTTTTCACACAGAGAGTGGTGAATCTCTGGAACTCTCTGCCACAGAGGGTAGTTGAGGCCAGTTCATTGGCTATATTTAAGAGGGAGTTAGATGTGGCCCTTGTGGCCAAGGGGATCAGAGGGTATGGAGAGAAGGCAGGTACGGGATACTGAGTTGGATGATCAGCCATGATCATATTAAATGGCGGTGCAGGCTCGAAGGGCCGAATGGCCTACTCCTGCACCTAATTTCTATGTTTCTATGTTTCTATGTTTCCCTACTCTCAGTGGGAAAAGCTTTTCCACGTCAACTCTGCCTATCCCTCTCATCATTTTAAAAACCTCTATCAAGTCCCCCCTTAACCTTCTGCGCTCCAAAGAATAAAGCCCTAACTTGTTCAACCTTTCTCTGTACCTTAGTTGCTGAAACCCAGGCAACATTCTAGTAAATCTCCTCTGTACTCTCTCTATTTTGTTGACATCCATCCTATAATTAGGCAACCAAAATTGTACACCATACTCCAGAATTGGCCTCACCAATGCCTTGTACAATTTTAACATTACATCCCAACTTCTATACTCAATGCTCTGATTTATAAAGGCCAGCACACCAAAAGCTTTCTTTACCACCCTATCTATATGAGATTTCACTTTCAGGGAACTGTGCACAGTTATTCCCAGATCCCTCTGTTCACCTACATTCTTCAATTCCCTACCATTTACCATGTACGTCCTATTTTGATTTGTCCTGCCAAGATGTAGCACCTTACACTTATAATTGCTAGGTTTACTCTTAGACCCCTTTTTAAACAATGGAACAACATGCGCAGTACGCCAATCCTCCGGCACTATTCCCGTTTCTAATGACATTTGAAATATTTCTGCTATAGCCCCTGCTATTTCTACACTAACTTCCCTCAATGTCCTAGGGAATATCCTGTCCGGACCTGGAGACTTATCCACTTTTATATTTCTCAAAAGTGTCAGTACTTCCTCTTCTTTGATTCTCATAGTTTCCATAGCTACTCTACTTGTTTCCACTGTTACTCTAAACAGATGATCTCAATGTTATGATTAAAGGAAGTATTTGCACCGATTAAATATTTCTGGTGTTTAAATCTCTGAGAGCGGTAGAGTTGCTGCCTTACAGCGCTAGAATGCCGGATCCAATCTTGACTACGTGTGCTGTCTGTACAGAGTGTGCTTGTTCTATTCTGACCATGTGGGTTTTCTCCAGGTGCTCCGGTTTCCTCTCACATTCCAAAGACGTGCAGGTTTGTAGATTAATTAAATTTTGTAAATTGTCCCCAGTGAGTAGGGCAGAATTAGTGTACAGGTGACTGCTGGTCGGCGTGGAATCGGTGGGCCGAAGGGCCTGTTTCCACACTATAATTCTTAATGAAACTGAACACCAACCCAGAACGACCCAAAATTACTTCACATTGGCACAAATCACTTTTACTCCAAGAAACAATAATGCTGAAAGGCAAATAACTGCAGGTTATCAGGGTCTTAATACAAGGCTGCTTCTTTGAGCTCAGAGTTTAAGTCCAGTGCTACGTTTATAGAGGATTGGACAGAGAATTAAAATGGAAACATTTACTAGACATGAACCTAGGTTGTCAATCAACTGGTCCCATTCCAGAATTAAACTAAATTCTACCTGATGCTTGACTTAACTACAAAATGAAGCATATTAGCAGGATAACACTGATATCTTAATTTAAAGCACAATATAATCAGTAATTCTACATTGTTTCAGCAGTGATGTAACATTGATGTTTGTATATTAAAGGGCCTGTCCCACTTGGGCGTCATTTGCGCATCACGCAGGTGGCGCGCAAAGATTTTGTGAATCCCAAAATCCTGGTGCGCCGCGAGCGACCGCACGTCACTGCCTACGCCACCACGCCTCACCACACACCATTCATGTGTAATGCACGCCATACACGCGTCACGTTGTGCGTCGTGACGCGTAAAATGACACGTAAATTACGCGCAAATGACGCCCAAGTGGGACAGGCCCTTTACTTCCTGCAGCACCCTACAGTGTCTGGTCAGAGTTAAAACAAATTGCTGATCCAGATCTGGATTGTAAGATTATTCAAATCCAACTAATCAATAAAGGCTTCTGTACAAATTCAGCTCATTCCTGTAAAGCAGCCTTTACCATCACCCAGATTTAACCAGTATGGTGATCCAATGACTAGTTTCCAGGATATTGCCAACTTCTGGATCTGTCTTATGGCATTGCCAACAATTCATACAGAAAATGCTTGATTTGCAATACTTTGCCAACATATTGAGGATGAAAAAATAATTTTGGGTACTATTTCTTAGCCATAGCTAAACTCTGATTGGCCTCTTAAATGCAGTATGACATGACATGATTTTCAACAATTAACGAATTGAACTGAATACATTGTATTAGCTAAGTATATATATATATATATAAAATAAATTTGCCTTGGTGCTTTGCTCGCAAGGATAACAACACGATATTCTGTAAACAATTAAAAATTAAACATTATAATTTAAAAATGTGAAGAATAAAATAAAATATCAGAGCAAAAGGAGGCTACAGACTTTTGGCTGTTGATAGAGCTGCTGCTCATGGAAAAAAAGCTGATTTTATGTCTGGCTGTGATGGCTTTGACAGTCCAGAGTCGCCTCCCAGAGGAAAGTACCTCAGAATTAGTGGCCAGTGTGAGAGGGGTCAGAGAGGATCAGAGATTCCTGGCCCTTGCAGGGTACAGTTCATCAATGGAAAGAAGGTTGCAGCCAACAACCTTCTCGGCGGATCAAACAATGTGCTGCAGCCTCTGGATGTCATGCTTTGTGGCTGAGCCAAACCGGACCATGATGGAGAAGGTGAGGACATAGAAACATAGAAACATAGAAATTAGGTGCAGGACAGACTCTATGATGGCAGTATAAAACTGGACCATCGTTACCTGTGGCAGATTCTCAATTGCCGCAGGAAATACATTGGGCATTTTTGACTGTGGAGTCGATGGTGGCCACCCATTTTAGGTCCCTGGAGATGATGGTTCCAAGGAATTTAAGTTACTCCACAGATGTGACTGCGGTGTTGTTGATGGTGAGTGGGGGCAGGGGAGGGGGAGCTCTCCTAAAGTCTACAATCAATTCAACTGTCTTAAGAGCATTGAGCTCCAGGTTGTTACGATGGCACCAGGACGCCAGCTGTTTCCCTTCCTGTCTGTGGGCAAATTCCTCCCCATCCTGGATCAGTCTAATCAGGGTTGTGTCATCTGCAAACTTGAAAAGCTTGACAGAGATGCCTATGGAGGTGCAGTCATTGGTGTAGAGAGAGTGAAGGCGAGGGGAGAGTTTAGAATAAATTGCTACATCAGGATGCATTTTATAGAATGTAATTACGTGTTCAAGGGATGGAAAGTAAGTCTGATGAGTGAAACGAGAAGAGATGGAAGAATGCTCCAGTTCAATATAGATGCTTGGGCCACATGGGACAAGTGAGATGTTTAGAGCTGCTTATACTGAGTGATATGATGACTGGTGGGAATTTCTCTTCATAATTCCTATAATAAACTAATTAGCTATGGCATATTCTCAAAAGTAAGCCTAGTTTCCTTCATAATGTCAGCTGCAAGCAATCAATTCCATTCAACTATCAGTCGGCTACAAGCATCCCAACTGAACACTGTGTTTATTTATCATATGCCCTAGATATGAACCAGAAGAATGAAATTCTTACTTGCTGCAGCTCCACTGGCACATTAGATGCAACAACAAAAAATGTATGGTAAATTAGGAGTTGTTCTAACTAAAGTAGGCCATGATACTGTAAACACTGAAATACATAGAGCAAACATGGTAGTGAGAAGTCCATAGTGGTTCGGTGCTGAGGTAGGATCCCAATCCATGAGGCATTTACTGTTCATATTTAGATGCACAGTTCCTAGTGCAGAAATAAAATATCCCCCCAATTACCTATATTTGAATGTTCAGCACAAAAAAACATAGCCAGTCAGCAGTAAAAAATCACCTGGAGGCAACAGTACATTTCGGAAGACTAATTGTTTCTCACATAAAATAGGTTTTGTTAATTGTTTTTTTTACACATTTTTTTGCAATAATTTGCTGAATGAATAATTAAATGAAGCACAGCGTAAAAAACATTCTATTTCCATCTGTAGTTTGCAGAAATCCTGATTGAAGCAAAATTCCAACTGGAATTTATGTCTAAATATTCACTTCATGGACACATGCCACGAGATGTGTTATGGCACTTCAGTGCTGCAGATTAAGAGAAAGTGTGGAACGATGCGAACATTCAGAGTCGTTCAGTGATCGGTATGCAGAGTTATGTTTTTTCAACTGTGGGAATGTGTTAATCAGGGTTTGTTGCTGTTTACTCAGCTTCAATTTCATTCCTAAGGTACAGTTTATTTATGAAATTCTCAATGAGGATTTCGTTATTTTTAATCTTATGACAAATACAACAAAATACACTCCAGTTACCCTTCTAGACGACTACAAATATATTTCTCAATCCTACCAGTTCCACTATCAAGACAGATACGGGGCAATGGGTGAGAGGGCAAAAGCAGTATCTTCAAGTTGAGCATAACTTTAATTTGGAAACATATTCCTGTTCCTTCATTGTCACAGGGCTTAAATCGTGAGCTTCCTGCCCAGAAAGGCAAATGACTGAGGGGGCCAGTTCAGCACCATCTTCTTAATTTCAGTAAGGGATGAGTAATAAATTTTGGCCTTGCCAACAATGTTCATATACAAATAAATGGTTAATTTAAATAAATAAAAGGTCCAAGCATGTTACTTTGAAGAAGATCTTCATGAGTGACTTTCAGTCGTCAATGAATACATCCTTGAGAAAATAATATTTGGTCACTATTGCATTGTTGTTTGTCGCGATTTACTTGCACATATTGGTTGTCATGATTGTGACTTTTCTCTCTTGTCAGAATGATCTCAACTCAAAAAGGAATAGATTTCTGTCCTTTTGATGTGTTGTTACCAACGAAACATATGAAGCAGGACCTCGTGGTTTATAACCCCTTTTTGATGCAAAGGTGAACTGTCAAGGAATAATTCTATTGGTCCCCTGCAGATTGCATACCGGGCCAATAGGTAAGTGGATGACAAGTCAACCTAGGCCTGCACTTCATCCTCCAGCACCTAGACCACCAGGGGACCTATACAAGGATTTTGTTTGTAGATTTTAGCTCTGCATTCAACACCATTGTACCAGAGCTACTACACTCCAAACTCTCCCAGTTGACTGTGCCTGTCACTGGATCATCAACTTCCTGACAGACAGGAAACAACATGTAAGGCTGGGAAAGCTCATCTCGGACCCGCAGACCCACAGCATAGGAGCACCGCAGCTTTGTTATGTTTAACATGCCTGTAAACCTGCAGTAAGTAAGAATTTAATTGTTCCTGTCCCCGGTGTATATGAGAAATAAACACCCACGATTCTTAGTTTCACATTCTCATAGGACTTGAAAAAGTTCTGAAATCCTTTGGACACAGCTCTCCCTCTGGATTCACCGGCATTCCTCACATGCTTGCACTTCTCTGGAATGGACACCAAGGCCCTGTTCCTCTGACCCTTCACACATACAGGTCAGCAATTAGATCTGAGTCACAGTGCAGAAGTCCATATAACCATATAACAATTACAGCACGGAAACAGGCCATCCCGGCCCTTCTAGTCCATGCCGAACACCCCAAGGACCCTCTTCTCTGCCCACCAGTTGGGTAACCAAAGTGGTGGAGGTTGTGTGGAGCAGATGACTAGTTTGGCTGGCAATTAAATAACCCTGACTCTTGAGGACAAAATATATATATTTAAATTATTATAAAGTTAGAAAAAAATAAAGTTCATTAAAGACACATGACATCTCTTCTAATCATTAAATTATTAAACAAGTCAAATATATAAACAAAGCTAAAATTCCCTAGCTAGAATTCCATAATTTAAAGCTGGGGAATCAAAGCCAGTCAGAACTCAGCTTCTGCAAAGGCATTTTATTTCACTCAATTATTCCAGGACACACCATAGATGTCCCAGGCTATCTTTCAGGGGAGGGGCTAGAAGTTAGCCCCAGAACGATTGATGAGATGTAGCATGATTTCCCCAGTACTGAATTTCTTGATGAGTCTCCTCAGCAACAGTAACACTCTCTGTCTTCATTACTTTAAAGATATTGATTCGGCAACTCTTTCTCTTTTCCTGTGCAACCCTTCCTGTTAATTAAAAGTTCACGGTTCTGCTATTGTCCCTCCTGTACAATCACAAAAACTTATAATTCAGAAGGAAGTCACTTAACCCATTGTGCCAAGGTAGAGATATTTGGAGAGACTGAGATATATTTTGGCTCATCCCACTTTCACACTTAGCCTTATATGTCACTGCACAAGTGCTCAGACAATTATATTTTAAATGGCATGAGATTTCCACACCAGACCTCCACATCATTTTTTTCTCAATTTTCCTTTAATCCTTGCAACAATGATCAGAAATCCATGTCAATTGGTTATCAAGATTTATGCTAAGGTTCACCATCTTGATAAATCTATTGTACCCTGTCCTAGTGCCTCAACATCTTCTTCAAAAGTAGTTTTAACATATAAGTTTTGTATTACTTCTCTGCTTCTTAACCCTATTCCTTTAAAAAAATACCATTTGTGTCTAGCTATAGTTAGAGTCAGAACTATTTGTCATGTGCATGTGCACTCCCAGGTTTTCTTGCCACATACTTATCAATAATGAATAGCACTTTCCAATTCCATGTTAATTCTGCAAATAGGTTGATATGCTTTGGTTAATTCAACACGTCCTCAACATTTCACATCTGCATAATGCCAAAGTATTACAGATGGAGGCACAAGAGACTGCAGATGCTGGAATCTTGATCAAAAAAACAGATTGTTGGAGGAACTCATTTAGAAGGTCAGACAATCATAGTTAGCTCAACAAATTCCAACAGAATTCCCAAGGAAGGCAGTAGCGTCCAGCTAGGAGGAAGTAGATCCAGTAATTTGTTGGCCTGGATTACTGCATGCAGGAATAGGCTTCTTATTTAAGAAGGGATGTACTTGTTATAGCAAACCCTCACTAGATTAACTCGTGGAATGTAAGGGCCATATTCTGAGAAATTATTATACAGATTGGAACTAAAGTTCCTTGAGTGTAGAATGGGGTGGTCTCATCAAGATACTGAGGGGTAGATCTGATGGGGAAGACTAAAATAAAGGGCCACAGTCTCTGGCAAAGGAGATGACCCTTTGAGGGAGAGTTGAGGAAGCATTTATTATGTTGCGAGGCTAATATGACTTTGGAGTTTCCTGACCAAGAGAATTCTAGGTGCTGAGTCATCTGCATATTGAAGGCTGAAATAGATTTTTTAAATGCTGAACGAATAAAGAGCTATGGGAATCAGAGTCTGAAGAACAGTCTGGTGAAGGGTCTCAACCTGAAACATCTCTGATTCCTTCTCTCCAGAGATGCTGCCTGTCCCGCTGAGTTACTCCAACATTTTGTGTCTACGTGGGAATCAGAGATAAAATGTTGCTGCCAGTGACCAGATCAGTACAATCGTATTGAGTCTTCTTGTGCGGTCATATGGCCTATTCATACTCCTCTTCCTTATATTCTTTAGTTAGTCCAATCTCAACATCAATCAATAGACATGAACGTCTGGTCATGCATCAAAATATTGGACAAGGATTCATCGTGGACACAGTCATGGATACAACCAAATCTTTAGACTTCAGACTTTAGAGCATGGAAACAGGCCCTTCAGCCCAATGAGTCCGCACTGACCAGTGATCACAATTTACACTAGCACTATCCTACACAGATGGACAATTTAAACTTTACAGAAGCCAATGAAGCTACAAAACTGTACTTCTTTAGAGTTCGGGAGGAAACCGGAGCACTTAGAGAAAACTCACGTGGTCACTGGGCGAACGTACAAACTCCAGACAGACGGCACCCATAGTCAGGATCGAACCCGGGTATCTGCTGCTCTAAGACAGCAAATCTACCACTGTGCCATCCATCAAGCAAACCAGTCTTCAACCTTTCGGCTCCATCTACACTTCAGGATACCTCACAAAAGTAGGCAACATAATCAAGGATCATTCACACCCCAGTCATCCTCTCTTCTCCCCTATTCTGTCTGGCAGAAGACACAAAGGTTTGAAACCACATATCACCAGGTTCAAGAACAACTTCTTTTCTACTGTCATTAGACTCTTGAATGGACGTGGTATATGCTAAGGAAATATCCCTGATCTTACAATCCACCTCGTTGCCACACTCGGGCTTTCCGTTTCTGAAATGTCTCTATAGCTGTAACACTATATTCTGCACTCTGTTTATTTTCTCCTTGCATTACCTGATATATTTGTGTATGATACGATCTGCATGGATAATGCACAAAATAAAGTTGTCACTGCATTTCGGTATATGTCACAATAATAAACCGATACCATACAAACATTATATATTTATATTCATTGTTGAGTAATTTATTTCTGTAAAATAATATCCTATTGGCCATGCTCCATAGGAGGGTGTAAGTTGATCATCAAGCCCTCCAGGGCAGCACTAATTAATAATACAATTGTCAATCCTGGGATGGATCCTGAGCGCAATTGTTCAGTAGCTTTCTGAGCCTCACCAAACACACCCTTAGGATGGCAATCATTCATCCCACTTTCACCCCATACCTCGTGAGATATGCACCAATCCAATCAGTGGCAAAAGCAGAGAAAGGAACCTAACATTGTGTCATCAGCTATATCAAAGTTTTGAAACAGACTCACGCCATGACACTGAGGTAAGTGGCTGGTTCCCTCTAACACTGGTTCAGCAATATGAGGGAACATTTACCATATTGTCCACTTTAAAAGCCATTTATATATTTTAAAGTCATACCTCCCATTTCATCACTTAGAAAAGAAGGTCACCGTGTCACCATCTTAACAGAAGGAAAATAAGTAGGGTGGCACCTTTATACAACCCGATGGAATTTCAGTGTATTGAAATAAGATTAGGCAAGATCTATATTGGGCAGATGCTCCATTCAACCATGTTAGCATCAGTGAAGACAGGACACCAGCCTAGTCTCATACCATCTGCTCTGCTAATGCAATACCTTACACAAACAACTGTTAATCTATAAGTAGCTATATATCCATGTCTCCTTCGCCATGTTAAGAACTATCTGGGGAATATATCTTATTGCAGATGATGAGACTTATCTGTTTAAATTTGTGTCACAATCTTAAAAAATATATAAAGACACAGATAGCAAACATTTGCAATGGACAGAAAAACTCTCCAGGCATTCACTGTGCCAAAGAGTTACTGGCTCTTAATTGACCTTCCTACAAACATAGCCAGGGGTTTTGGCCTGCAGCTGGAATAGCAATTAACCTTTCACTGAACTCATCCAATGTTCACATTCACAACTTTACAGCCTTAAAGAGTCTGTCACACTGCTGGAGAAGACCAATATATTGGAATGGATTTCATTTCTCATGTCTGGAATTTTGTCCATATTTAACTTAGCTTGATGAAGTATGGAACAGATGGGTCTTCAGTCCTAAAATTGTTTTCTTGTAGGCGTGGAAACAAGGAACTGCAGATGCTGGTTTGCAAAACAGGACACAGAGTGCTGGAGTAACCCAGCGGGTCAGGCAGCTTCTCTGGAGAAGATTCAGATTCAGATTCAAATTTCAGATTCAATCTTTATTGTCATTGGGCAGTGTAAAGTACAGAGACAACAAAATGCAGTTAGAGTCTCACCCAGAAGAGCGAACATCGAATAATGGAACAGCAAAATATATATATGTACATACATTACCAATAGTGCAATTTTTCTGGGGGGAAGGAGTGTGTCTGGGGGGGGGGGGGGGGGGTGACTGGCAATCACCAAGGTGCAGAGTTAAGTTGTGTAATAGCTGCAGGGAAGAAGCTGTTCCTGAACCTGCTGGTCCGGCAACGGGATGGGAGGACGGTAAACAGTCTGTGGCTGGGGTGAGAGCAGTCCTTGACGATGCTGCATGCCCTTCGCAGACATCGCTTGCTCTGGACAGACTCAATGGAGGGGAGTGAGGAACCGGTGATGCGTTGGGCAGTTTTCACCACCCTCTGCAGTGCTTTACGGTTGGAGACAGAGCAGTTGCCATACCATACTGTGATACAGTTGGTAAGGATGCTCTTGATGGTGCAGCGGTAGAAGTTCACCAGAATCTGAGGAGACAGATGGACCTTCTTTAGTCTCCTCAGGAAGAAGAGGCGCTGGTGAGCTTTCTTGACCAGTGTTGAGGTATTGTGGGTCCAAGAGAGGTCATCAGAGATGTTGACCCCCAGAAACCTGAAGCTGGAAACACGTTCCACCTCCGTCCCGTTAATATGGATGGGGGTGTGCGTGCCACCCCTAGACTTTCTGTAGTCCACAATGAGCTCCTTGGTCTTCTTGGAGTTAAGGGCCAGGTTGGTGTCTGCACACCATGCTGCTATGAGTTGGACCTCCTACCTATAGGTCGACTCATCATTGTTGCATGGATAGAACATGGATAGTTGACGTTTTGTATTGAAACCCTTCTTCAGACTGGTTACACAGGCCACCCTTGTAGGTGTGATCAGTGCATTTGATATTTCCGTTTTAAATGATCAAATGCTTGATTTATAATATTCTTTCTGAAGATAGTTGTATACTAATTATTTCAAGGGATGATGTAAGTTTTTTGTCAAGGAAATTGAACCTGAAAGTGGATTTGAGGTAGAGTCAGCAAAGCCATTGATGAATTATGGACAGTCTTGGAGAACTGAATTGCTCACTCCTACTTTTTCCATTCTTTGATGTACACAAATACTTTGTGCAGCACCTTCCATGACATCAGTCCACGTCTAATCACATAATAACTAATGAAATATCTTTTGAATTTGTCTCTGTTCAAATTCAAAAGACATCAATCAATTAAATTAACGGATCAGATTGATAACCTATCTGGTTCACTAATATCCTTCAGGAAAGAAAATCTGGTCTCCCCAGTTGGTCCAGCTTACGTGACTCCAGGCTAAATTAATGTGCTTAGATGTCAGTTGTTCCCTGCAAGTTGTTTTCAGGAATTATGTCCTTTGCTGTTGATCTTGTGAGTGAATAAAATTAATTTGAGATGATCAAAAGCACTATGTAAACAAAATAGTAAATTAATTTCCATACTTCTTTAATATGTAGTATAAACATTTCCAGCCCACTATATTCATGATGGCTCATAGAGCAATCCCCATTTCTCAGTAATTTTCTTGGTAACATATTCTTCCCATATTCTCTCAAATTCTACTAGCCGCACTTCAATAGGGCCGATTAACCTACCAATGTATGCTTTGGGGATTTGGGAGGAAACAAGAACATGTTTTTACACACATTCACTGGGAAAATGTGAAAAATATCCACACCAGAGATCAGGAATAATGGGTTCTGGAGATGTGACTCACCAGCTCAACTACTCAAACACCATGACACCTGTCACATCATCATTCCGTTCATTACAAACAGAAAATATTGGGAATGGTTAGTGTAAATGACCCAGTGATTCGCACAACATGGTACAACATAGTTTTATTAAAGATCACTTACAGTACACTTCAGCATGTTGTTATTGTAGCAGCAGATTTTCATATCTTTCAGGTAATTAGCACCCTAGCTGCTATTTGGATGAGAATGGTTGAAGGGGGTGTCTTCTAAACGCATGTCAGCTCACTCACAGAGACCTTCAGAGCTTCTTCTCAGATAAGGCTTCAAAACACAGTCTTTTGATGAATAAATGCTTTATTGTTGATAGAAAACAGTGAGATACATCCACATTTCTTTTGACTCGTTACTACAATCTTCTTCTAACTCCAGCTTATTACTTTAGACATTGGAAAACTCCTCGTGTCTCCGTAAAACTGGCATGATCTGGCATGTGGCCCGCATGATCCGCATGATCCAGCATGGTAGAAGGGTTAAGCTTCCCCATCGTCTCTCCAAACTAATTTAAAAACAAAACTTCTGCGCAAGCATCTAAGCTCCAAACACGCCCAAAACACGTCATAAATCCCACCCACAATATAACGGGCAGTCTAAAATTTAAAGGCACATGCCATCATCAATGACATGCAAAACAGACCAAATGGCCACTACAGTTATAGCTTGTGTAGTGACGATTCGACTGCCAGCATAAGCTGAGTTCTGATAATATAAACCGTATAGTAGGCAGAGCTTCTACTAATAAAGCACTACAATTTGTTAATGTGGAGTAACCAATCTACATCTTTCCTTGTAGAAATGTAATGAAGCAAAACTAATTGCAAGCCTATAAGCAGAAACACACTAATACGTGATGGCTAATAATACAGTACCCGAAACGCTAATAACGCATACAGGGACGTATAGATGGTTACACAAAATCTCCATATCTAAGGGGTGGCCTACAGACCCGCCCCACGCGCGTGCGGTATAGAACCGCATCTCCTCCCTTCACCGAGGAAGTGACCGGGGAAGTAACCGGGGACGGAGCAAGAGACCCACAGGGAGGAGCCGGTGAAGCCAGCGAGCGGGGCGCTGAACGTTGTGGTGAGGCCGCAGGAGGCATGGTCGGTGGTTGCTCTGCAGCAGCTGAGCGTGAGGGAGGAGACAGTCCAACAGTAGAGGGGTACATCAGAAGCATGACCTCTGGATACAAAACTGCAGGACGTGGTTCCTTCACAGGAAGGAGATGTTGACGGTTGCATCTGTAAAAGCCTCCATCGGCGCTTACCAGGTAGGAGCACGGCATCTTGGCAGAGCTGTGAATGTGATCCAAACTGCCATAGACCTTGTCGGTCTGAAGGCGAACAACTTGGCCACTATAGAGAGGTTTAAATGGTTTGCTGGACTTATCGAAAGATTGTTTCTGTGCATTGCATTTCAGCTGGAGTTGTTTCTGGACAATGGGAGGTGAACGGACCTGTGGCTGCAGCAGCTGCTGGGGCACAGGCAGGGCAGCACGGGTTTGACGAGACATCAGGCGTTGGGCTGGAGACCCCAGTATTGGGTCGCGGGCGATGTTCCTTAAGATGAGCAGGTCCAAGTATACATCAGATTTAGCAAGGTGTGAGCGTTCCATTAATTGTTTGGCACTACGGATTATCCGTTCTACAAGTCCATTGGGCTGTGCAAATTCAGGGCTGCTGGTGACATGGTGAAAATCCCATTGTTGAAACATTGACAGGTGAACTGACTGCCGTTATCAGATAGGAGGCGTGCAGGGGCGCTGTGCACGGAGAAGTGGAATGACAACTTTTGGATGACTGCGTCAGATGTGATGGTTTGGAGTAGGTCAATTTCGAACAAGCCCGATTATGAGCCAATGAGAAACAGATAGTGTTTTCCACTCCACTCGAATATGTCGGTCGCGACCATGCACCACGGCAGAGGAGGAACAGGGTGTGAGAGCAAGCAATGTTTCTGTTGGTGTGGCATTATTCTGTTGCAGACAGCACTGACTTTGACTTTTTCGCATATATACTTGGTCATACCAGGCCTGTAAAATATGCTCTGTGCTCGTTGTAGGGTTGCTTCCACACCGGGGTGGCCCCGGTGGAGGCATCAAAGTACTTGTCCCGAAGAACAGCTGGGATGACTGCTTTGTGACCCTTGATTATGACCCTATCCTGTAGTACCAGTTCTTCGAAAACTAGGTAGTATGGGTGAATCGCAAGTGGGGTACATTGTTGTTTATCCGGCCAGCCACGCTGGATGACTGAAGACAGTAATTGTAGAGTTTCATCGGCAGCCGTGTGCTCTGCCAGGCTGCTTAGGCATTCAGTAGGTACATACGACACCATCATTACCGTGAACTGGTCTTGTTCTGAGGGCTGTTGTTCACAGGTTTTGTGTGGGGCTCTTGATAGAGTGTCAGCTATGGGCATGTCCTTGCCCTTTTTGTAGACTATAGTAAAGTCGAAATGCTGCAGCTGCATCATCATCCATTGCAGGCGAGCCGGAGCGGCGTGAATGGGTTTGTTCAGGATGGTGACCAACGGTTGGTGGTCCGTTTCCACAATCACAGTTTACCAAAAATAAGTAAGTAAGTAAGTAAGTAAGTTTTATTTATATAGCACATTTTAAGTCAACTTGCGTTGACACCAAAGTGCTTTATATAAGATAAATAATAAGTTTCCATACAAACCATAGAAAAAGGTTAAAAAAATAAAATTTAAAAAATGGACACTACACATTATAGAGTTCAACACAAACGTCCCCCCACAGCAGAATCAAACAATTTCCACTGTGGGGAAAGACACCAGAAAATTAAGTCCTCTTCCTCTGTGAAACTCCCGAGATCGGGGCCCATTTGTGGCCTTGCAGCCACTCCAATAATTTTCAGGGCCCTCTTGCCGTGAAGATGGAACTCCGGCGTCGGGTGAAACATACCTCAGCGGCTTGGAAAGTCTGGAGCGGCTGCCTCCTCCCCGGAGACCGGGGCACTCGTCGTCCTGAGGCCGCGCCAGTTGGAGCTCCAACCCCGGCGAACTCGATCACAGGATCCGCGGTGCTCCAAATCCAGCGCCGCCTGCGGCCGGACGCCCGAAGCCACAGCTCCGCGATGTTGGGAGTCGGTGGCCACAGCGCTCCGGAGCTTACCGCATGGCGACCCGGTAAGGCATCACCCGCTCAATGATGGTGTCCCAGCGCTGCGCCGCCGCAGAAGCTGTAGTCCCGGCCGGTCGGTCCCGACAGGAAACGCCGTTCCATTCTCGATGGTAGGCCGCAAGGACAGGGCGAAGAAGCAGCTCGGAGGGATGCTGCCTCTCCGACCAGGTAGGGGACTAAGAAATAAAGTTGCCCCCTTCCCCACCCCCACCCACCACATAAAAGACCTCCAACTAACATTTTTTGACAGGACTTAAAATTTAAAAAAAGGTGAAGAATAAATATAAAATATAAAAAAATAAAGTCTTTGAATTTTGTGCAGGCAAAAACCACGGCAAGCAGTTCTTTTTTAATCTGGGCATAACTTTGGTCAGCTTCTGTCAGGGTACGGGAGGCGTAAGCAACAGGTCTGTAGTCGCCGTCGGTGGAAGTCTGTAGGCAAGCAGCGCCAAGTCCTTATTGGGATGCGTCACATGTTAGTGTCACTGGCAATTTTAAAGCAAAGTAGGCGAGGTTTGGAGCACTGGCCAGTTGCAACTTGAGGATTTCAAAGGTTCTTTGGTGCTGTGGGTACCAGGACCAGGCAATGTCCTTGTGAGTCAGTTCCCGCAGGGGGGCAGATATATCACTGAGGTTGGGAATTAATTTCCCCAGTAGGTTGACCATTCCCAGGAATCTCTGTAAACTCTTAACGTCAGTGAGAACTGGCATCTCGTTGATGGCAGTGGTCTTGGATGGGTCCGGTCTGAGACCATCACTGGTGAAAACGTGGCCAACATAGTTGACTTCTGTGACACAAAATAGTAAGATTAAACGAGAACTTACCAGTTTGAAATTTGATCTGTATTTTATGAGGAGTTACGATGAGGGATTACGTGAAGAGCCCGCTCAGCACGCATGCGCGACATACTTCAAAGCAGCAGTGTGGAATCACAGATAGACACAGTTATTGAAATAAACATAGTAAAGAAAAGGAGACCTCAGTTATCAGTTATAGTTGTAAATTCCCTTCATTAGTTTAACCACCAGCGGGTGGGACCCCATGGCCTGATGTCCTAGTGCCTGAGTTAAATAGGCAGACAGAGCGCTTCTAGCTGTGCTGATGGCACTGTACCCGAGTCCTTCATCGTGGTGAAGGGCTGCGAAGAACTCCAGTACGTTGGTAACTGTTGCGGTTGAGTAGGTGGTCCCTGTATCCAAGCAGTACTTCTCCAACTTTTTGATGCTAGACAAATACTGTTTTCTTGTGGATGTTCGGTGGGATGCTGACATGGTGTTGACGGTTTTTTCTGACAATCCCAGTCCCAGTAATGGTCTTTTCAAAATCTACAACCCAGGAGTTTGATTTTATCATGGCATGGGTTGCTTATGCCAGATACTGGGTGGGTTAATAATTCTGGGTTACCGGGAAATATCATCGGGGTTTCAACAGCCATGTCGTGGAGTAATGGGAACCATGGCTGTTGAAACCATGTAGGCCAGTCGGGTACTATCAAAATACCTGAAGCAGAGTCCATTTGAACAAAACCGAAACCACAAAACCCAAGCGACAGTACCCCATCGCGTCCACCAGTCGACGTCTACCCTATGGGACTGGTGAAAGCTCGGGGTCCGCATATCACCACCGGAAGCCTTTTTTAGGCCAAGGCCCCATGGGAAATGCGCCAACCCCAAACCTCACCAACACGTCAGACAACGCACAAGACTCGTCATCCTGCGAAGAAGCAGAAGAAACACCCATAACCATGGAGGTAGGTGGGTCTGGTTCCTACCAGCATATAGAAAGTAGTGGCGCTATACTAACAGGGGGGAGATTACATCTGTTTAAGGAAGCATGGGAGTCTATCACGAGTGACAAGTATATACTAAATAGCATTCGTGGATACAAAATTCAGTTTGCACTAGAAAAATTGCCACCAGTTCAGCATTCACCCCAGAGGGTTTTTTCCTTCTCAGTTAAAGAATAACAAGAGGGACAAGCTGAACTGGTGAGACTAATCACTAAGGGTATCATTGAAAAAACAAAACATGAACCCTTGGAATTTGTGTCTAATATATTTACTAAAACTAAAAAAGATGGTGGATGTCGCATCATCATTGACTTAACTTCACTAAATATGTTTGTTAAGTATGTACATTTCCATATAACCATATAACCATATAACAATTACAGCACGGAAACAGGCCATCTCGGCCCTACAAGTCCATGCCGAACAATTTTTTTTCCCCTTAGTCCCACCTGTCTGCACTCGTACCATAACCCTCCATTCCCTTCATTTCAAAATGGAAACGTTTGTTACTGCCAAACAACTGATTTCCAAAGGATACTTCATGGCAAGCATTGACCTCAAAGATGCTTATGACTCAATGGTTGGAGTTTTGCACAACCCCGCGAATTTCGGGTTGAGGGCAGGTCTTATAATCTCCTTGCGGAGGTTATTTATCTCAAATTGAGTATTGCACAGCAGTGCGAGGGTGTCCTGCTGGTTTGTGGTCATTTCAGAATGAGCAAATGAGGTGATGGCTTACATCAGGAGCCTGAGGATCCGCTGAAGTTTTAGTTCTTGATTTCGAATATTTGACCCAATGTGCCCCCAGATTTGGCTGTTGACAGCCGGCACTTTGAGCGATTCACAATTTTCAGGAGCCGTATATTGTTCTAAGACCTCATTAACCACCTGCTCCTGTAGGGGCCTGTTGGATAGGTGGTTAATGCTGGCCGCTAGTTTTGGCTCTAATGGCCGTCCTTCACATGGGGCTGCCACGTAGCGGTCCACCACACCCAGCAGCTCTTCCTGTTCCTGTACCCCGGCATACTCCCGACTTCTTCAGCCACTAACCCCTCTTCTTGACTAGCCCAGCCCTGGTCGCCACAGCTGTCCTCGGATGAGGGGAAAGCGATGGCCACTGCACAAGGCACTGTGGAGGGAGTGCCTGAACTCACTCTGCGAAACTGCTCCTCACGAGGCACGTCTCGCTCGAGCATACGCTCCACGAGCCGCTCCATGCGGCTGTCTCTGCCCCCAGCGGGCGGTGAGACGTCCCCGTCCGACGAATCGGAAACCACCAGCCGGATGGTCTTCTTAGTGGCTTTACATCCAGTCCGCTGCTCAGGCACTAGCGAGACTGGGCTCGGCTCGGTGTCGGGGATGGCGGAGCGCTGGGTTAGCGGTCCTACCGCCTTCTGCCCCCCACTGGTGGAATGCTCCTCCGTTGGATTTGAACGGGGGACAGGCTTCTTGGAGAGCCTTGTTCTGTTCATTTTTCGTAGCTGTTGGAACAAAGCAAAAACTCTCCTTTTGCCAAGAAAAACCGACCTCAGAGTAGACTTACCTGACGGTCCGTCTTTTTTAAACTATAGCGGGAGCGCCTGACTCCCACTGCGTCACTTTTGCCTGCATGAACGCAATGTCATCCATGCGTGCTGAGCGGGCTCTTCACGTAGTCACTCGCGTGACTCCGAAGTAAAATCTGCATTTTAGAGGTTTAAACTTGAGATGGATGTCTTTGGCATGGTCTAGTACTTTTTTTATATTGGCGTCATGTTCAGCCATGTCTTGTCCGGCAACGAGAATGTCATCGACAGTGATGGTGCACTGATACCCCGCAAATAATCGGTCCATTTTGCGCTGAAAACCTTGCTAGCAGAGTTGATGTCGAAGGGCATTCTCAGGAATTTGTAGTGGCCAAAGGGGCTGCTGAACGTGGTGAAATTGGATCTGGTCAAGTTGTGCGAATGACTGGGTCATCTACATAGTGTCAAGAAGTGGTTGCCTACCCACTCCGCATTTAAGTATATCGGATTATATTATGTCCACCTTTTTTTGTTTTGTATACCATGGCTAGCTCGCTTCGCTGTCCAGAACCTCTGATCTTTGACTCAGACAACTCTGAACGTTGGCTCATCTTTGAGCGCGACTACAACCAGAACTGCACCTGATGTGTGTGCCTATATACTACTTAATGTTTCTGGCCCTGAAGCAATGAAGCACCTGCAGAGTGTTTTAACTACGCGCCTGCAGTTATGGATCACAACAACCAGGTTGTGGTGCCTGCTGAAACTATGGATGACCCTGCAGTCCTGCTCACTATGTTCAGACAGATATGCGACCTTCGTGCCAAGTCCATAATTGAACGTGGTAAGTTTTTTCCTCGCTTCCAACAGCAAGGAGATCCTATTGAAAACTTCCTCAGTAATTTAAAACATGGCTGCACGCTGCCATTTCAGAGATTTGTGTGAATATCTCATCCGTGACAAACTGGTAGGAGGTTTACTCAGTAACAAGGTATGAGATGAATTGCTTCGCGATACTGAATTGACCATGGACCGAGCTGAACATGCTTGTAGAATCGCTGAACTTACGGCTTGCCACACAAAGTCTTTGGGCTCTGGGCCACGATCCCCATTCAATGTCAATGCTACCAACACCTCCTATCATAACCGGCATTCACAACCAACCCCACTCTGGCATCCTCAGAGATCTATCGAATGGTGCTCTAACTGTGATGGCTCCCAAGCTCTAGTTTGCGAATTCTGTGCTGCTTATCGTAAAATTTGCCACTACTGTAAGAAATGTAACCATGTCATGAAATGTTGTCGTTCTCACATGACTCGTTTGTTCCCAAGACAAACTGTACAACTTATAAAACATGAACCTACTGATAACGAATTCCAAGAGCTGGAAGCGCCATTCCCTACTCTCCTCCCTGTGAACCAAGATAACAGTCCAGACATGCACTCCCGGTTTGCTTCCACTAACAAGCAACTTGACCCTGAAGTCTCTTTCCTTGTTAACAGCAACATTGCGCTTACAAAGATTGACACGGTGCTAAATGTAATGTCATGTCTTTATCTGAATTTAAACAAATTCGTAATACCAAACGTATTGCAAACACTATGGCTACGTTACGAGCCTATGAGGGAGAGGTACTGCTCCCATTTGGAGAAACTGAACTGAATTGCCAAGTGGAGTCACAACTGAAGTTTTTCATTGTTCAGGGGGATTCTGCAACTCTGCTTAGCATCATTGGTTATCTTTGGGCCTGCTGTCCATTAAACCTCTCCCGCTGAGGGCTCCACTCAGCAGATACTTTCACAATACATAGAACTATTTGACGACAAGCTTGGAAAGCTGCCCATCAAGTACAATATCGCCACGGATCCAAATGTCATACCTGTGGTCCAAGCACTACACCGAATCCCGCATGCAATGCGCGACAGAGTATACAATGAGCTACAGCGGATGATGTCCCTGGGAGTCATTGCTACGGTTACTGACTCGGCTGACTGGGTTTCCACCATGGTGGTTGCAACAAAGAAAAATAAGGAAGAAATCCGAATCTGAAAAAACAAGGAAGAAATCCGAATCCCAGAGATCTAAAAACAGCGATAAAATGCCCACACTACCCGATGCGAACAGTAGAGGAAGTTGCTGCTCAGATAAGCAGTGCATCTGTACTCTCCGTTCTGGATGCCAAACGTTTGTTATGGCAGATCCCACTTCTGACACCATTTAAATGACCCAGTCATTCACACAACATGGTACAACATAGTTTTATTAAAGACCACTTATCACTTCAGCATGTTGTTATAGCTTGTGTAGTGACGATTCGACTGCCACCATGAGCCGAGTTCTGATAATATAAACCATATAGTAGGTGGAGCTCCTACTAATCAAGCACAACAATTGGTTAGTGTAGAGTAACCAATCTACAGTTAGCAACTCAGTTGAGATGTATTGACAACTTTCTTCCATTTGCTACTTGTAGCGACAGATTTTCATATCTTTCAGGTAATTAGCACCCTAGCATTGGATGAGAATGGTTGTAGGGGTGTCTTCTAAAAGCATGCGAGCTCACTCACAGAGACCTTCAGAGCTTCTTCTCAGAAATGGCTTAAAAACACAGTCTTTTGATTAATAAATTCTATTGGTGATAGAAAACAGTGAGATACATCCACATTTCTTCTGACTCGTTACTACAATCTTCTTCAAACTCCAGCTTATTACTTTAGACATTAGAAAACTCCTCGTGTCTCCGTAACACTGGCATGATCTGGCATGTGAACCGCATAATTCGCATGATCCTGCATGGTAGAAGGGTTAACCTTCCCCATCGTCTCTCCAAACTAATCTAAAAACTAAACTTCTGCGCAAGCATCTCAGCTCCAAACACACCCAAAACACATCATAAATCCCACCCACAATATAACGGGCAGTCTAAAATTTAAAGGCACATGCCATCATCAATGACATGCGAAGCAGGCCAAATGGCCACTACAGTTATAGCTTGTGTAGCGACGATTCGACTGCCACCATGAGCCGAATTCTGATAATATAAACCGTATAGTAGGTGGAGCTCCTACTAATCAAGCACTACAATTGGTTAGTGTAGAGTAACCAATCTACAGTTAGCAACTCAGTTGAGATGTATTCACAACTTTCTTCCATTTGCTATTTCCAGGATATACAGTAAGAGGACCATAGGAATGTGAGAGGCGGCCGACATATCACGGGAACAGCTAAGTGCCTACAACGAACAAGTTCTTGAATCAACCTGCACAAGCCTAACCCTATCTCAACTGTGAAACATTATGGTCCACCGATTGCACTGGCATGGACTTGTTTTTATTTTCCAATCATATTTTCACCACGAATGTTTTGTTTTTTGCAGTCTTTTTTCTTTTAAATATTTTAGGTGTAATTTATATATGTTATTTTGGTGTGTTTGTGTCAGTCTTTGCGAGTCATACTGTTGCATGATTTAACATTGCACCTGTACCCCCACCATACTTGTGCATATGACAATAAACTCAACTTGATTTGACTTGACTATCTATAGAGTTAGAGCACGACATGCTTAGCCTCTGAGCTAGTATAGTCATACTCACACTACTAAACAGAGGTCAATATATTTCACTTTAGTAGTTAAAGTTCTAAGAGTCTTCTATTCCCTTAGGAAGCTGGGACAGCAGACAAGACGTCCACGATAATGTACATAAGCAGCTGATCAATTATGTAGACTGATGTTTTCTTGGAAGCTTTTTTGATCTTAGTTCTCCATTCAGCACTGTATCACTCAATGGAAACATGCAAAGTGATCAAGAGCCATCATAAGCAAAATGATTATTGCCACAGGCATTTGAATTAGTGTTTCATTTTTTAGGATGTGCATGAATATTGCAGAACTTTAAAACTGAGATATTAACATTAATTATTCAGTATTAACATAAAATGTATGTTTTTGGTTGTCCTTTATTCACCTGACTGAAAATGTTCTCTTCCATTATTCACAAACTATAAATTTTATGTTGATTTCTAATGGATCTCACTCGCAAAGATTGGTCTGAGGCTCAGCTGTGATAGTTATTGATGGGATTAGAGATTGTAGTGCGTGTTGTCATCCTATATAAAATAGTAAAAACATTTGACAAGAGCTTTTTATTGTGATTGGTTTGTAAACTGCAATGACTTTCAGTTGAAAATAATCATTTGAGCCCACTGTAACATTTCTGAGTTGAGTTTGCATTGATCATTGATCACAATTAAAATCTCCTCTGTCAGCTCATGACTCTTCTCGTTATTTCTTGTGGTAAAGAGCTTGGCAGTGTGTGCTTTCTTCATCCTCATTACTTGAGATAAGCAATCCTTGGAGAAAATGTCCAGAGGCAAATCCAAACTCCTTGCTCCTTAAGAAACATGAATGTAGCACAATAAGAGGCCAAATTAATCCATCTGGGCCAATTAAACTGAAGAAGGCATATGGGTTCAGCCATGCTAAACAATATATGAGATGATCAAAATATATTTTTTTCAAGTACATGCTTGCAAAGTTCAGTCTTTCAGTCGTGAAATAGAAAGAGAAAATGCTGAAATTGCTCAGCAGGACAGGCAGCTTCTGACGAGAGTGAAAAACAGTGTTAATAGCTGATTCCCATTGAACCCTGCCCCCCCGAACTGTTCAAACATTCTTTGGAAAACTCACCGTCAACAAAATCGTCAACTGATTTTTGATAATTAATAGTGAGAAACTTCAAAATTATTTTGAATTATTTTTAAACAGGAGATTAACTTGGCATCATGTTCAGCGCATACAGTATATTGTGGGCTGAAGTACATGTTCATGTGCTGTACTGTTCTAGGTTCTATGTTCTTAATTACATTTTACATTAAACAAACATAAAAACATTTTTTATAAGCAAATTAACCACTAACAGAAAATTATTTTCATTAAAATAAAACAGAAAATACACTCACCTGCATTAAACACTCATCATGTGGTCAGTTACTTCATTCGTTAAGATTGTGCTCCTTATGCCAGCCAGTCCTGACATAAAGCTGAGGGATTGGATGTGAAACATTCCAAACCCAATCCCTAATTTATGAGTGTTCCACTGCTCGACTTGGAGGTTAGTTCATGATGGGGTACAAGGTCATATGAACCAGCGCCTAACCTTCAGAACAGATCAGACCTCCGTGTTTCAGTGCCTTTATGTGGAAACCTGAGATATACTATACATTAAATAGCAGATCAGTAAAGCTGAGCTCAATGTGTCAGGAGCACTGTGGGCGTAGCGGGAGTGTTGCTGCCTTATAGCGTACACAGTGCCAGATACCCAGGTTCAACCCTGACTAGCGGTGCAGTCTGTATGGAGTTTGTACGTTCTCCCCATGACCAAGTGGGTTTTCTCTGAGAGCTTTGGTTTCCTCTCCCACTAAAGACGTACAGGATTGTAGGTTAATTTGCTTGGTATAATTATAAATCGTTCCTAGTGTGTGTAGGGTAATGTTAATGTGCGGGATTCACTGGTCGGTTTGGACTTGGTGGGCCAAAGGGCCTGTTTATGCGCTGTATCTTGAAACTAAAACTAAACTAAAATCTAAATGAGCTTCACTCAGTTCGGAAAGTAATCAGCGATGTTGCAGGCATTCTTCAAGAAGTGTGGAAAGATGGAAATGAAAGTACTGTAGGATCTGTGATATGATGGAAACACCTAGAGGTTAAGTGATAAAAAGAGGATAATGTTGTAAGGTTAAAAGATAAAGGTAGCAAAGGGAAACAAAGACAGTGCTGGAGATGACAAGAATGGAAATGGTAGGAACACTGGGAATAAAGGCTTTGATTTAAATTGTTGAATTTTGATTTTAAGTGGAGGTATCTAAAAAGTCCCAAAGAAATGATATATAAGATGCGCACGTGATGTTAAACCTACTGTTGAGAAGATTGAGCATGAGTAATACAACTTCATTACTCATGCTGCATCTTCTCAACAATAGGCTTAACATCACGTGCGAATCTTACCATCTTACCAATGCAAAAACCTATAAAACCCTCATGCAGCCAACTGTTTTGGTTAGAAACTAAATAATAAATCTGTTATAATTTATGATCTGGTGAAGAAAATCTGAAAAAAAATTCACCTTCAGGCCTGGCAGGGTATTAACATCAGCACTTCAGTTCAAGGTCAAATCGAATGCTTTTAGTTTAATTTAGTTTGGAGAAACCGCACGGACACAGACCCTTCGGCAAACCGGGTCCGTGCCAACTAGCGATCCCCGCATATTAACACTATCCTACACACACTAGGGATTTTTTTTACATTTACCAAACCAATTAACTTACAAACCTGTACATCTTTGGAGTCTGAGTGGAAACCAAAGATCTCAGAGAAAACCCACGCAGGTCATGGGGAGAATGTGCAATCTATGTACAGACAACACCCGTAGTCGGTATTGAACCCGGGTCTCCGCCGCTGCAAGCACTGTAAGGCAGCAACTATAACGTTGCGCAATTGTGCCACCCTGCTTTGCTGGCAGTTATTTAACCCTGTGGTCCATGTACATGTACTTCAATTTGATTGATAAGCATAGGGACCCATATATGAATGGGCTGAACATTTACATTTGATTATTATAAGCCTTAACTATTGGTAAATTTATATTTCTCAAGTCCAAGGCAAACGTACATTCTCTCAAGAACAAAGTGGATGGACTGCAACTCCTGCATCGGACAAACAAGGACTTCTCTCGAGCTGCTGCCCTGTGTTTCACCGAGACCTGGCTTTGTGAGTCGACCCCGGACAGCATGCTGCAACTGGCTGGCTTCCAGCTTCACAGAGCGGATCACGAAATGGAGGCAGCGGGGAAATCAAGAGGCGGTGGAATACGTTTCTATACCAACCAGGACTGGTGTAGCGACATCACAATATTGTCAAATTTCTGCTCTCCCAACCTAGAATCCCTCTTTATAAACTGCAAACACTTCTACTCTCCGAGGGAATTTAACTCCTCTATTCTCGCTGGAGTTTACATTCCCCCCACAAGCCAGCATACATGAGGCACAAACGCAACTTACTGACCAGGTAATGAGGGTAGAGAGTGACTTCCCGGACTCCATGGTCATTGTTTTGGGGGACTTTAACAAAGCTAATCTCAGCTGTGACTTTCCAAAATACAGACTTCATGTTACCTGCCCTACCAGAGGGGAGAGAACACTCGATCACTGTTATACAGCAATCAAAAACGCATATCGCTCTGTTCCCCGGGCGGGTCTGGATCTCTCTGATCATTGTCTAGTTCACCTTATTCCAACCTACAGGCAGAAACTAAAAGCTGCTAAGCCTGTCGTCCGAACAACGAAAAGGTGGACAAGCGAAGGCATTGAGAACCTACAATCCTGCTTTGACTGCACGGATTGGAATGTGTTCAGGGAAGCAACCACAAGCCTCGATGAGTACACGGACACTGTATCATCATATGTCAGCTTTTGCGAAAACAGTTGCATTCCAACTAAGACACGGAAATGGTTCAACACCAACAAGCCCTGGTTCACTGCAGAACTCAGACACCTCCGACAGTCTAAAGAGGAGGCCTACAGGAGCGGGGATGCAGACCTCTACAGGCAGGTCAAGTACAAGCTGAGAAGTGGAATGAGAGCTGCCAAGGAAAGGTACTCTGAGAAGTTGAGGTGCAAGTTCTCAGCAAGTGACTCTTCATCAATTTGGAAGGGCTTGCAAGAAATTACCAGCTACAAGAGGAAAGCCCCCGCTCTTTGGACAATCGTCAGCTGACCAACGACCTGAATGAGTTTTACTGCAGGTTTGAAAATCAGAAATCTGGTACCACTTCCCCAACCAACACAGCCAGACCCCAGTCTACTAAGACTGGACCCTGCACCCTCTCCTTCCCATTCACCACTTCACACCTACTTAAAGCAAGACTCCAGTATGAAAAGACTGGACCATTTCCCACCCCAACCAACACTTCACACCCACTCACAGCCTGACCCTTCTACACCCACCCCCTTCCAATCACCACTTCATACCCAATCACCCACACTCTCTGTGCTGCACAACATAACTTATTCAATATCAACAATAAAAACAGAGGAGATGGAGAGGCTTTTCAGAGGACAAAAGAGCCCGAAATCTCCAGGACCTGACACTGTTTCCCCCTCTACTCTTAAGCTCTGTGCCAAACAGCTGGCACCGGTCAATACAGACATTATTAACCAGTCCCTGCAAACATGTACTGTCCCTGTCTGCTTCAAAGTCTCCACTATTGTCCCTATGCTGAAGAAGGCAAGGATTACGTGTCTTAATGACTACAGGCCTGTCGCACTGACTCCTGTAGCCATGAAGACACTTGAAAGGCTTGTGCTGCCCAAGCTGAAAAAAATCACAAACTCCCTGCTGGACCTTCTGCAGTTTGCATATTGGGCCAATAGACCTGTGGATGATTCAGTCAAACTGGGCCTGCACTTCATCCTCCAGCACCTAGACCACCAGGGGACCTGTGCGAGGATCCTGTTTATTGATTTTAGCTCTGCATTCAACACCATTGTGCCAGGGCAACTACACTCCAAACTTTCCGAGTTGACTGTGCCTGAACCCCTCTGTCAGTGGATCACCAACTTCCTGACAGGCAAGAAGCAGCATGTGAGTTTGGGAAAGCACATCTCAAACCCGCAAACGTTCAGCATAGGAGTGCCGCAAGGCTGCGTACTCTCTCCTCTCCTCTACTCTCCCTACACCAACGACTGCACCTCCACAGACACCTCTGTCAAGCTTTTCAAGTTTGCGGACAACACAACCCTGATTGGACTGATCCAGGGTGGGGAGGAATCTGCCTACAGACAGGAAGTTTAACAGCTGGCATCCTGGTGTTGTCGCATCAACCTATACCTCAATGCTCTTAAGACAGTGGAATTGATTGTAGACTTTAGGAGAGCTCCCCCTCCCCTAACCCCACTCACCATCAACAACACCACAGTCACGTTTGTGGAGTCTTTAAAGTTCCTGGGAACCATCATCTCCAAGGATCTTAAGTGGGGGGCTACCATCGACTTCACAGTCAAAAAGGCACAACAGAGGATGTACTTCCTATGGCAGCTGAGGAAGCACAATCTGCCACAGGCAATGATGGTCCAATTCTACATGGCCATCATAGTCTGTTCTCACCTTCTCCATCATGGTCTGGTTTGGCTCAGCCACCAAGCACGACACCTTGGGGCTGCAGTGAATCGTGTGATCAGCAGAGAAGGTTATTGGCTGCAACCTTCCCTCCATTGATGAACTGTACAGGGCAAGGGTCAGGAAGCGAGCTGGCAAGATCATCTCTAACAGCTCTCATCCTGGCCACCAACTCTTTGAATCACTTCCCTCTGGAAGGCGTCTCTGGATTGTCAAAGTTGCCACAGCCAGACATAAAACGTTTTTATCCACGAGTAGTTGCACTACTTGACAGCCAAAAATCTGTAGCCTCCCTTTGATCTGGTATTTTGTTGGTTCACATGCTTGATCAATGGTGTTTTATCATTCATTTTTTTTTAATTTATTAATGTTTTGTGTTTTCTGAGTCATTCATAACGGTCACTGTATGTCATGTTGTTACTTGTGTGCAGAGCACCAAGGCAAATTCCTTGTATGTGAATACTTGGCCAATAAACCTACTGTAAACTTACTTACTTTTATTGCATCTTCACCTGTAGCCAATATGATTTGTTCGACATGTTTCAGCAGATAGTTGTTGTCCTCCTGAGATCTTGAATAATGAAGGTCTTTGTTGATTCAGAATGGAATTTCTAATGATAAGAACGAAAGTAAGTCGAATAGTTATCCAGTTACATATATTTGAAGTTCACAATACCTTGGATAACACTTGAAAGTGTTTTTTCCAATTTTAATAAAATCAAACCCTATGAACCTTTAACTTGGCAAAGACTTAAGACATGGTTTCAACAAAATACAGTTTGGATCACCTGAATTAAATGTGGAGCCTGGAATTAAAATTGGCAAATGAAGTCCATTTTATTAATATTTACTGGACTGCTGGACTTAAAAATGAAAAATAAAGGTCTTTAATCATTCAAAAAATGATCTTTCTTAATCACGAATTTCTGAATCTCCATCTCATCATTTGCGGGAATGGGTGGATGCAGGAATTTAAACATCATTAATAAAAGAGGAATGTTCAATATATGCACATATCTGAAAATACTTAAAGATTATAACATACCTTACTCCTGCCTTCAGCCCGCACATGCTCTTGTTAACTTGGAACCACTAAGGTGGCTGTTTCATGAGCCATTATCATAGATTCTGTCAATTTGTCGAGAGCATGTAAATATATGAGATGGTTTATATACTTATTTTCAAATCCATCTACAACCAAATCCCACTCCTTCTTGTTTATGCTTTATCTCCTAGCCCTACAAAATCTCTTTACTATTATAATTCCAGTCCCTTTTCATGACTATTTTTGAGCTTTGCTATCTTATTCCAATGGGTAATCTTTGGAATATCCGCCTACCTGCGAAATCCTCACATACCTGGACCGTTCCTTAGAATTTTCATCTTCAACTAAGATTTTTGTCACCTGGCCCAATACTTCCAATTTTGTTTGATAAATCTAGGACATCTTAAAATGTTTTTTACCAACATGGTAAGGTTGGTGCATGTCACTTAGTCTTTTGACTATTTCTCGAATTATTTCTCATATAGATTTTTTGATCCACCAGCATTCCAATTCCAAGGACATGTAATTGCCAAATGAAATTCCATACTCAGAAATCTGAGGTGAAGAAGATAGATACAAGATACAAGATACATTTACAAGATACAAGATACATTTAATTGTCATTTGGACCCCTTGAGGTTCAAACGAAATGCCGTTTCTGCAGCCATACATTACAAACAAATAGACCCAAGACACAACATAATTTACATAAACATCCATCACATTGCTGTGATGGAAGGCCAAATAAACTTATCTCTCCACTGCACTCTCCCCCCCCCCCCCCCCCCCCATGTCAGAGTCAAAGTCAAAGCCCCCGGCTGGCGATGGCGATTGTCCCGCGGCCATTAAAGCCACGCCGGGTGGTGCGAGGTCGCACACCGGGTCTTGGTGTTAGAGCCCCCGGCGTGCGCTCGCAGAGTCCCGCGGCCATTCCAAGCCGCGCGGGGCGGTAATGTCAGGCCCCGCTCCAGGAGCTCTTCGACCCCGCAACTCGGGCGGGGGAAGTCGCCGTTGCGAGAGCCCTGAAAAAGCGGTCTCCCTCCAGGGACCCGCGGGCTCCCAGTGCCGCTGTCCACAGACCTGCAGTTGAAGCCTCCGACTCTCCGGTCGGGCCACAGCAGCAGCAGCAGCAGCAGCAACGCTCCTCCGCCGCTCCACCCGCTCCGGACTCAGCCAGCCCCGCGACGGTGAGGTGAGTCATCGGCACCAGAGTCCCCGGTCTCTTCCTGTTGGAGGCCGCTCCTCATTGCAGCCCCAACGATAACGGAGACCCGACGAGAAAAGGTCGGGTCTCCCATGCAGGGAGAGATTTAAAAGTTTCCCCCTCCCTCCCACCCCCCCACACACACACACACCCCAACAAAAAATAACAAAAACCACATAAAAACATAGACAGAAAATAATAAAACGCGGACGGGCTGCAGAGGCCGCTGCTGACGAGAGTCGCGCCGCCCACCGGAACTAAGTTACAGATCATGATAAAGCTTACATGCACTGGTAAAAACCATAAGAAGATATCTCAAATGGTATTAAGTTCCATATTTTCAACAATCTCCACATATAGGCCAATTCTCCATAAATATCCTACTGATGATTTACATGATGAGAGTCAAAGTGTAACAGAACATTGAAACAGGCGTTTCAGTCCAACCTGGCCATACAGACCAAGATACGCATCCAAGCTAGTCGACATTGCCTATTCGGTAGTAAAATATGAGGTGCTGTTCCTCCAATTTGCATGTGGCCTCACTTTGACAGTGGAAGAGGCCCAGGCCAGAAAAGTCAGAATGGGAATCGGAAGGGAAGTTAAAATGGTTGACAACTGAGATATTGCATAGTCTGAGCCGGACTGAGCGTTAGTATTAAGTGAAACATCACCCAATCTGCGCTTGATATCGCCAATATATAGGTGCTTACACCAAGAACTACGGATACAGTGGATAGGGTTGATGGAGGTGCAAGTGAACCTCTGCCTCACCTGAATGGACTATCGGAGTCCCTGGATGGAGTTAAGGGAGGAGGAATAAGGACAGGTGTTGCATCTCCCACAGTTGCAGGTGTGGTTTGGGTGGGAAAGGAGGAGTGAACCAGGGTGTTATGGAGGGAACAGTCTTGACGGAAAGCAGTGGAGATGGGAATATATGACTAGTGGTGGGATCCCATTGTGGATGGCAAAAATGTAAGAGGATGATGTGTTGTATGCGACGATTGATGGGGTGAAGGATGAGGACTAATGCAACTTGTCCCTGTTGCAGCTGGGGGGAGGAGGAACAAGAGCGGAACTATGGGATACAGAGGAGACACATGTGATGGCCTCATCTGTGATAGAACAGGGGAACACCATTCCCTAAAGAATGATATCATCTCAGGTGTCCTGATATGGAACATCTCATTTACCATTTCTATCACCACCTATCCTTTACTCAGTGCCCTGACTGATGAAATTCAGTATGCCAAAAACCTTTTTTACCCACCCATCCTCCTCAAAAGGTAAGTAGCATAGTCAGACATTCCACCCTGGTGATTCCTTCTTGTCTCTACTGCTGTAAGGCAGAAGATACTGAAGCTTGAAATCACACACCAACAGGCTCAGGAACAGCTTCTTTACCTCTGTTATCAGGCTGTCTCAACAGTCCAGTTTAGTTTATTGTTACGTGTACCGAGGTACAGTGAAAAGCTTTTGTTGCATGCTATCTAGTCAGCAGAAAGACAATACATGAATACAATCAAGCTATTTATAGTGTAGAGATACATGATACCTGAATAATGTTTAGGCTTTTCATAAGGTAGGGTACTGTCCGATTCACCATAACCCCATTGTTGACATTGGACTTTGTCTGTGGAACTGTTGCTGCGAACTACATTCTGCACCCTCTATCTTCACCTTTGTTATATCTATTGCAGTTTGACAAATATTTGATATGTTTAGATACCATGCAAAACAAATTTACATTTCACTATATATTTTATTTAATATATAATTGATGATGCTTTTATAAGTGATATACTAAGATTTTATATGTATTTTATGATATTCTTTAATATGCAATGTATTTTTATGTAATGTTGCCCCTTGTCTGGACCTCAAGTCCGTAATCAAATTTATTATTATTATTATTATTATTATTATTATTATTATTATTATTATTATTATTATTTATTATTATTATTATTATTTATTATTGAGACATGATTTCCCAAGCACAAAGCATTTCTAGGCAGTCCCACCCTATCCAAATATTGGTAGTTCTGTCCCTAAGAATCCCCTCCAACAACGTTCCCACCACGAGCCAGGTTCACTGGCCTTTAGTTCTCAGGCTTGTTCGAGCTAACCTGCTTGCTTGAGAATCACTTTGTAGAAGGAACATTTATTCTCTGTTAAGCCTCTGAAAATTCTTGATAATTTTAACAAACTAAGGCAGGTCATTGAAAAAATATCATGCGGAGAAAGAAAGAAACAGCTCATATCTGAATGCCTTTTAAGTCTACTCCAAATTACTGAAGTAAATTACCATTTCAAACTGAACAGATAGTGGGCAGACAATCCCTTGGAATGTGTATCAAAAGGAACTTAATTTTTGTTTCCTATCATTGTTCAGACAACAGCCTTTCCAGTTCCTGTCAGAACTGGCTAGATCTGATGTTTGGTCATCAATTTGCAACATTTGGTTCTGTTATAGATGTGGAGCACAATGTCATGAAGAAATGAAATAAAAGTTTTTTCCAGCTAGACTTTCCTCCAAGCTTTGTCAAGATTGACATATTAAAGAAAATGGAGTCAACAAGAAATAAGAGCAAGGCAACCCTCACCATCTGTGGAATGAATTGCTTTTGGAATGGAAAGATATTAAAGGACCTTCCTTTCCCAAGACAAAAATATTTCAGCCCATAAGGGTGATCCTGAGACTTGAGTTGCCTGTCAGTTTAATTCTCCATTCTTCTCTCACTCTGATGTTCCTGCCTTTAACTTTAAACATTAAAGGCTGATATAAGTTTGAGGGAAAATGGTCAAGACCCTTCTTCTGAAGAAAGCTGCAGCAAAGAAGAACTTCATAGTTCAGTTTCCAGCGCATATGACAAATTGAAGTAAAGTCCGAACCTGAAACGTCTCCTATCCATGTTTTTAGGGATGCTGCCTGAACTGTTGAGTTACTCCAGAATTTTGTGTCCTATCATTTAAACCAGCATCTGCATTTCTTTGTTTCTATAAGCTTGAGGAACAACATTTCATTTTCTGACTGGGCTTGTAATAATAGTACTGCAGTCAATCAGCTTTATCAGTTCGTCATAACTGGCTAGATCTGATATAAGGTCAATATGCTGCAATGTTAACTTAAAAGGACATACTTTTAAAAAGGAAATAAGAAGCAATTAATTTTGTCAGAGAGTGGTGAATCTCTGGAATTCGTTGCTACAGACTGCTGTGGACGCCAAGTCATTGGGTAGTTTTAAAGCAGAAATTGACAGTTTCTTGATTGGTAAGGGTGTCAAAGGTTATGGGGAGAAGGCAGGAGACTAAGTTCGAGAGGGAAAGATATATGGATAATTTAGCTTCGATGACTATGAATTCCTAATTTGCTGAATATTTCAATCATTCCTTTAATTCAGGCTTTTACCAGTTGCTGTGTTCCAGATTTTGTCTTCTTTTCACTACTTTTTTTTTGTTATTTGCTCTCCACTTATCCCTCCTCCAAATTGATCTACCACAATTATGAAGATGTTTAAGATGATACCAAGGCCATCAATCTAATCCAATTTTCCTTGCTTCCAATCCTGTCATGAGCATCCTTTTTGGTGCCTGCACTCCGTTTCCTTCCACACACCATAAAACATCTTGTTTCCATCTTTTACTATTTCTGATGTAAGAGCATCAAGTTCAAACATTATTTCTCTCATCATAAATTTTGTCCGTCAAGTGAATAATTCCAGCACTTTCTGTTATTATTACCAATATCTTAGTCTTGTTTCAATGATACAGTTGCCAAGGTGATATGAAATGGATGTGCAAAATAACTGCTTGTTCAGATTATCTGAATTTTGTTTTTGTGGTTCAGTAATGACATCCAGCAGATTGCAGCTGCATATATGCTGCAAGAATATGGGAAAGACCTCACAAATATACAGAACAGAACATCTCAGGAACAAGCCATTTGCACCACATCATCCATATAGAACTTAAACTAATCTCCTCTGCCTGCATGTGATCCATATTCCTCCATTCTTTGCTTATCTTTGCCTACCTAAAAGCATCTGGAAATCCCATTATCATATCTAGCTCCACCACGTCATGCCAGCATGATCCAGGCACCCACCACATTTTGTGTAAAAAAATATGCTCCGTACATCGCCTTTAAATTTTGCCCCTCTTACCTTAAAGTTATGTCTACTAGTCTTTGACATGTCCACCTGCGAAAAATGTTCTGGCTGTCTAGCTTATCTCTGCCTCTCATAATTTAGTATGCTTCTATTAGGTCTCTCCTCAGCCTCCAAAGTTCTAGAGAAAGCAATCCGAGTCTGTCCAACCTCTTTTTAGAGCTTATACTCTCTAATCCAGGCAGCATTCTGATAAACTCTTCTGCGCCCTCTCCAAAGCCCACATACTTCCTGTAATGTGGCAACCAGAGCTGTATACAATACCCCAAATATAGCCAAACCAAAGGAATATGAAGCTGTAATATGACTTCTTAACTCATACATAGAAACATAGAAACATAGAAAATAGGTGCAGGAGGAGGTCATTCGGCCCTTCGAGCCAGCACCACCATTCATTGTGATCAGGGCTGATCGTCCCCAATCAATAACCCGTGCCTGCCTTCTCCCCACATCCCTTGATTCCACCAGCCCCTAGAACTCTATCTAACTCTCTCTTAAATCCATCCAGTGATTTGGCCTCCACTGCCCTCTGTGGCAGGGAATTCCTCAAATTCACAACTCTCTGGGTGAAAAAGTTTTTTCTCACCTCAGTCCTAAATGGCCTCCCCTTTATTCTAAGACTGTGGCCCCTGGTTCTGGACTCACCCAACATTGCGAACATTTTTCCTGCATCTAGCCTGTCCTGTCCTTTTTTATAATTTTATATGTTTCTATAAGAACCCCCCTCATCCTTCTAAACTCCAGTGAATACAAACCTAGTCTTTACAATCTTTCCTCATATGACAGTCCTGCCATCCCAGGGATCAATCTTGTGAACCTATGCTGCACTGCCTCAATCACAAGGATGTCCTTTCTCAAATTAGGAGACCAAAACTGTACACAATACTCCAGATGTGGTCTGTTTCCCCAACGAACAACCTTAAATTTGACTTTCACACGATAACTCCAATTTATGAGGTTTGCATACTCCCGGACAATCCTGAGATTGTTAAGTTGCAGGTTCAGTTCCCTCAGTGCAGTCAAAAAGCACTGTAAGTATTAAAAACAAAATAAAATTGACAGTTCTGATATCCGTCAGTTCTAATTGTCGGAAATATTCAACAAGGGATGTAAAGAATATTTTCTTCAAACTGAATAAGAGCAATTTAAGAATCTGTAATTTACAATGAAAGTGACAATAAAGTAGTCTTTCTTCAGGTTAAATAAAGAAATCTGTTTATAATTGAAATTTTCAGTGAAGAAAACAGGTTGGATATTAAAATGAAATGTGTCAATGAGTTGGGCATTAAAGATATATAACAAAAGAGCATGTTATTCCTACAAGATTAGAGACCTTCCCACATCTACTTAATTGTATTTGTTACTGAATTTCCTTATTTCCATATATTCACACTCCACACCATCACATATTTCTAACATAATCATAAAACTACAGAATTATGCATGAGCTTAGTCTCCAAGGAAATAGCACCGGTCTGTTATCGATAAGAGAAGCATTGTGTTGTGTTGGAGACAGTTGTTATCTGAAGCTCTTATATTTTATATACAGACATCTGCATAAAGATATTCTCAGAAATAACTGACTTTGAATCACATCTGCATGCGCAACATTCAGAAAGACTGATTTACTTTTGCACACAGGGTTAAGGCAGTCTTCTAAACATTGGAAGATTCATTGTCTTGTGCCAACCAGACAAAAAATATGTTTGGTTTGAATTTTGTTTTTATAACTGTTGGTTTCAAATGTTCACCTGATGTTAAATTGTGTGCAAAGGGACTTTCCGTCTGTTTAAGAAAGAATATTTCACTTAATTGGTGTTTGTCAGCAAAGATCTATGTTTGCCTTCATGTGATAGCATCAACACATTTCTAGTAATCTAGGAGGATTCTGAAACTGCCATGTCTATGTCAGTTGAAAATCCAACCTTCCCCCAATTCCCAGCTCTTGTCTGTAGTCTTGAAGGCTATGACACATTGCAGAGCAGCGGGAGATAGGAGTACAGGCACATAGTTTCCTGAAAGTGGTGTCACAGGTAGATAGAGTGATCAAGAAGGCTTTTGGGACACTGTCCTTCATCAGGCCAGGTTCAGAGTATAGAAGTCGGGATATTCTGTCACAGTTGTACAAGACATTGGTGAGACTGCACTTTCAGTACTGTGTTCAGATTTGGTCACCCAGCATTAGGAAGGTTGTCATTAACCTGGAAAGAGAGTAATGAAGATTTATGGCAATGTTGCCAGGTCTTGAGGGGCTGAGCTGTGAAGAGAGATTGGACAGGCTAGGACTTTGTTCCTTTGAGCGCTAGAGGCTGAAGTGTGATCATAGAGAAGCATAAAAATTCACAAGGAGAATAGATAGGGAGAAGGCAAAGAGTCTTTTTTTTGAGGATTGGGGAATGAAAAAAAACAGAGTACATATGTTAAAGGTGAGAGGGGATAGATTTAATAGGAACCTGAGGGACAACCTTTTCACGCAGACGGTGGTATGTATATGGAACGAGCTGCCAGAGGAGGAAGTTGAGGCAGATACCAACTCAGCATTTTAAATACACTTGGAAAGGTATATGGATAGGAAAGGTTCAGAGGGATATGGGCAAAATGTGGGCAAATGGGATTAACTTAGATGGGGCACCTTGGTTGACATGGGTGAGTTGGGCCAATGGGGCTGTTTCTGTGCTGTATGACTCTTGACTGTAAGTACTCGTCCAGCTAAATTTCAAATTTGGTTTATTACATCTTTCAGCCTTTCAAGTACTTAATTCCAGAGCAACATCATACTTTCTCCTCAACTACCCTCTGGGCAACCTACCAATTAATTTTAAGGTTATTGTTTACTCTTCTAAATGAAATGAGACCTTCATTTCCAATCTGACCAGAATACATAATCCTCCAAAATTTTGCCACCTCCAACGGGATCCCAACACTAGTCACATATTCCCATCTCCACCCCTTTTCACCTTCCACAAAGACTGTTCCCTCCGCAACTCCCAGGTTAACTCATCCCTTCCCACCCACCACCCCTTCCTCAGGTACCTTCCCCTACTACCACAGAATATGCAATACCTGTACCTATACCTGTTCCCTGAACTCTGTCTAGGGACCCCGACAATCCTTTCAGGTTAGACAGAGGTTCACTTGCACCTCCTCCAACCTCATCTACTGTATCTGTTGATCAAGATGTGGACTCATATATATCAGAGAGACCAAACGTAGACTGGGCGATCTTTTCCCTGATCACATTCGCTCAGTCCATCTAAACCTACCTTATCTCCCGGTTGTTAAGCACTTTAAACCTCCTTCCCATTCTCACACAGACCTTTCTGTCCTAGGTCTCCTCCATTGGCAGAGTGAGGCTAAATGCAAATTGGAGGAACAGCATCTCATATTTCACTTGGGCAGCTGGTATGAATATTGATTTCTCTAGCTTCAGGTAGCCCCAGCATACCCTCTATCTCTATCCCTCCCCCACCCAAGTTACACGAGCTTCTTATTTTCACCCAACAAACAGCGAACAATGGTCTGTTTCCATTATCAGTGTTACTTTTTTACATATCATAAATTCGATTTTCTTTATCTCTCTAGTCTACATCATCGTTTATATCTCTCGTTTCCCTTATCCCTAACCAGTCTGCAGAAGGGTCTTGACCCCAAACGTCACCCATTCCTTCTCTCCAGAGAGGCTGCCTGTCCCGCTGAGTTACTGAAGCTTTTTGTGTCTATCTTAGACATACTTTTATTGTACACTAGATTAAGTGGGACCCATTGGATCCCATTCTCACACAGGAGGCCTGGTCCCCCAACACAATATTCCACCATTCACCCATAGCCCCCAACTGCACAGGTGCGGCTGACGGGTTTCCGTTGTGATGCTCCTGACCTCCCTCCTCCCTCACATCCCCCCCCCACTCCACTCCTTACCATTCTCCCCACCCCCCCGCACACTCACATCCCCCCCCCCCTCCCTCAACCCCCTTAGTGTCTCTCCGGCGGTGCAGCCATTCCCGCCCATTGGGTTCCCATTGTGACATAGAACACGCAGGCATCACTGCGCAGGCACAGCCCATGGGCACGGCAAGTGGAAAAGGGATTTATTAAAGCTTAAAATGTGAATAACTCTTATAATATAACAACAATTTAAACGTTAAAGATGAGATTTATTCTGTCCATTCTTTCTTGTTGCGTCTCTTGTTTGTTGTGTTCTGCAGCCGGGGAGGGGGAGTGTTTCAGGCAGGGGCTATTGGGGACGGTTGGGGTAGCATCCTGCAGCCGGGGAGGGGGATGGCTTCAGGCCGGGCCTGTTGGGGGCTGGTGGGGAGAGGGGCGAGTGCTGCTGTGGCCTACCACTGCCTACCCTGCCTCTATCTTTGTCATGGTAACCTCTGCCGCTCCCCACCGGCTTCAGGCGGAGACCTGTGGGGAACATCCTGCAGCTGGGGATGGGGATGTTTTCAGGCAGGGTGCCGGATGGCAGGGAAGAGCGTCCTGCAGCCGATGGAGGGGTACGGATTCAGACGGGGGCTGTCGGGGCCCGTGTTGGTGGGAGCATACTGCAGCCAGTGGTAGGAGGACGGCTTCAGGCAGGGGCCGGCGGGAGCCAGTGGTGGGGGCATCCTGCAGCCTGAGGAAGGGGACAGCTTCAGACGTGGTAGTCAGGGGCCGGTGGGGGAGGGGGAATGTCCTGCAGTCCGGGAAGGGTGACGGCTTCAGGTGGGGGCTGTCGGGGGCCGATGGGGAGGGGTGCGTCTTGCAGCCGGGGGATGTTGAGGGGAGAGAGGGGGAGGAGAGGGGGGGAGGTGGGGGAGGGGGTAAGAGGAGGGGGGAGGGGGGGTGGAGGGGGGGGTAGAGGGGGTTAGGGGAGGGAGGGGGAGACGGAGGTGGGATGGAGGCGGAAGCTTCTGGAAAGCTGGTAGGACAGTGTGGGCTGAATGGACTTTTTGTGGGCTAGTATGGGTTTTGTGGGCCGAATGGATTGCAGCTGGGGACGGGGACTGGTTCAGACGGCTTCAGGCAGGGACCATTCTCTATGCAGGGAAGGGGAATGGCTTCAGGCAGGGGCTGGCAGGAGCGTTCCCTATACGGGGGAGGGGGACGTCTTCAGACGGAGGCTGGCTTTGTCAGAGTTGTAGGCCCAGCACAAATTAGAGGAACTGCACCTCATATTTTGCTTGGGTAGTGTGCACCCCAGTGGTATGAACTTCTCTAATTATAGATAGCCCTTGTTTTCTCCCTTCCCCTCCCCCTTCCTCCCACAGTCCTAGTCTCCTCCTACTTCCTTTTTCCTGCGCCCCCGTATACTGGGGGAGGGGCTGTCGTGTGCCTGAAATGTCGCCTATTCCTTCTCTCCATAGATGCTGCCTTCCCACTGAGTTTCTCCAGCATTTTCTGTCTACTTTTGAAAGCTAATTGATTATGTATTTATATAATAATACCTGACAAGAAAGAAGACAAAAAATAAAAGGAAAGCACAAATATTTGTTCAATCTATGCCTGAATATTGATAATCTGGCTGCTCCCATCTACCACAGAAATATTTTATTTTGAATTCCTGTTGAATTATGTGCATCAGTAGGATTTCACTTTCACATTATTGAGATGGGGTAGAAACATCTTTGAAGGATTTTCCAGGATGCTGTGAAAGATATTTTGATCTGTGATGTCAGCTGGGTTTTATAACTGTGTTGGTCCCATCTGCCTGCATTTGTCCCCTATCTTTTAAAATCCTTCCTATGCATGGGTGTGTCTAAATGTATTTTAAATGTTGCCATTGTACCAGCCTCTGGCTGCTTGTTGCAGAAACCACCTCCTTCCAAGTAAAGAAAGTATCATTCAGGTATCTTCTATAGGTTCATCTAATTTTCTATCCCCCTAAATAGTAAGATTAAACGAGAACTTAACAGTTCAAAGTTTGATCATTATTTTATGAGGAGTACGTTGAGGGAATATGTGAAGAACCCCGCCAGGACGCATGCGTGTCATTCTTCAAAGCAGCGGTGTGAAATCACAGATAACTGTAATGACTAAACATAGTAAGATTAGAGAAAAAATACCAGTTCAGTAAATGATCATGGGTGGGAGCGGAGGGCACGTATTCCCTCAACGTACTCCTCATAAAATAACAATCAAACTTCGAACTGGTAAGTTCTCATTTAATCTTACTATTTTACTTCGGAGCCACGTGAGTGACTACGTGAAGATTTCAAAGCTCTGTGATTTCATGCCGTGGAAACAAGTCCATGCATCACATCTGCCTTAATGACTGTAGGAGGAATTGTGTCAACATATTTTAGACATGAATCCAACATTGAAATCCATGAATTGATTTTAGCCCCTATTTATGGGGTAAATTAAATTACAGAACTTAAAATTGTTTCTGCAAACGTTCCAGGTTTAATGACTGGTTTATGATAAAATAGTTGGAATGTTTTTCCCCGACCATCCTGCTGCCTTGAGGATTTGGTCCATTGGTACATCCAACTGCATAGCTGCCGATGTAGCTGCAGCCCTGGTGGAATGAGATTAAAAAATATTAGTATCCATCCCAGCCTGTATTAGAGCCTGTTTCAGCCATCTTGAGATGGTCTGGACCGTCACTCTTTTGTGTGGTTGCTTATGGCTGACTAAAAGTGCCTTCTCATTGCGCCTGATGATTTTCGTGTTCTCCATGTATAACGACAAATGTCTTACTATACAGAGACAATCATCTGTTGGGTAAGACCTAAATTCTATATTGAGGCCTGCTGATCCCTGTCTGTTCTGCTTTACTAATTCATAAATATGAAACATAATATTTTCAGATGAAGAAGTCATGTTGTCCAGTCTTAATTTATGTAATAACTGTACCCTTTGTGCCGTGACCAATGCCATTAGCATGACTGTTTTTAATGTCAGTCTATGTAGGGACAGAGCTGTTGCTGGAGACCTGGTATCTGACATTAAATTTAGTTTACCTGGTAGGTAAGTAGCTGATATCCAAATATCTCTCTGGATACACCACTGCCAAATTGCATTAGCCAGATTGTCACATGATGTCGATTTGTTTCCACCCATGTGGTTGATATATGCTACCACGGTGGTATTGTCAATCTGTAGTCTAACATGCTGGTGATATGACCCAGTACAATATGACTTTAGGCCATAGAATTCACCCAACATTTCCAGGTAGTTTATGCCCAGTGTTAGTAATAATGATGCCTCCTGAGCAGTCCATCTACCTCCACAGCTGGAGATGGAATTGGTAGCACCCCAACCAAGTGCACCGGCATCAGTTTGTAGCACCATAGAAGGGTTGCTGATAATGATTGGATTGAAACAAAGCCAAATGTTATCTATCCACCATTTTAGTTCCATTATAGCTTTGATTGGTAGCTTCATTGGTCTGTCAAAATGACCAGCATTGATTTTGAGTGCTTGTATTTTTTCTCTCTGTAATTTTTGGTAATGTAAAGGTCCAAATTGTGTGGCTGGAAAAGCAGCCACCATTTTGCCAACTACATTTGCTACCAATCTGATGGACAGTTACTGATGTCAATGAGGTTATTGCAAGCCTCTGTTAAGTCTATAGCCTTTCCCTTTGGCAAAGTCACCGACATGTGAACTGAGTCAATGGTGAACCCCAAATAGTCCATAGTAGTGGAAGGCGTTAATTTAGATTTAACTGGATGGATAATAAACTCCAGTTTTTCAAATAACTGTTTTGTGGCTGTTACAGTTTGTTTGGCCAATTCCAAAATTTTGCCCACAATAAGTATGTCATCTAGATATGCCATGACCATGTGTCTTCGTTTCCGTAGAAACGCTAGGGCTGGTTTCAAAATTTTTGTGAACAGCCTGGGGCTGATGTTAACCCATTTGACAGCGCTCTATACTGCCACCGCTGTCCCATCCAGTTGAATTTTAAGTAACATCTGTGGTCACCTCGTATAGGCACTGAATAGTAAGCATTTTTTAATCGATGCTAACCATGAAGTAACCTTTGGAAATCAATGGTTTAGCAGTAACAAAGGTTTCCATTTTTAAATGAATATATTGTACAAATGTATTCAATTTGGTCAGATCTATGATTGCCAGAAACTTCAATATAAGTACAGCTTCTTCTTCCACCAGAGTATCGCATTCTTAATTCAAGGCACAGTTGCTCGAAGTCTTCAACAGAGTATTTTTGGAAATAATGGATAGTTGCAAAGATTCACTTTAATTCAGGAAATTAAATGATTTATTCATGAGAGCAAATGTTGGTAATTCATAAAAATAACCAAATTTGAACATTTGCTTTCAAACCAGCAAATACTTAATTAAAGATACAAAATGCTGGATTAACTCAGCGGGGCAGGCAGCATCTCTGGAGCGAAGAAATGTGTGACGTTTCGGGTCGAGACCCTTCTTCAGACTGATGTCAGGGGAGTGGGTGGGACAGAGATAGAATGTAGTCGGAGACAGTAAAGCCCCTGTCCCACTTGGGTGACCTAAACAGCAACCTCTGGCGACCTTGCCCACAACCCATGGTCGCTGCAAGGTCTCAGGTGGTTTTGGTCACGCTCCCTAATGGTCAATAGTGGTTTCCGCGTGGTCGATGCTTCATCGAGGTTGCTTCTTTTTTTTTTTAACATGTTTAAAACCGGCCTTGACTAAAAATAGGTTGCCGTTTGGTCGAAGCCAGTGTAGTGGGGTCGCTATTTACTTACAGTCAGTCGAAGGCAGCCGTAGGCAATCTCCTTCACTGACCGGCCATTTTGATTGGCTCATTGGAGTTTCACAACCTAGAAGACCCACCGGTAGGTAAAATGCCCGCTAACTTTATTATACTTTTTAAAACTGTCTCCACTCCTTCTCCCCCACTTCTCTCCCCTTCTCCACCCCTTCTCCCCACTTCTCTCCCCCTTCTCTCTCTGCTTCTCCCCCCTCCCCCGCCGCGCTCTCTATAGGACTTACCGTGCTCTGTGGCAGCCTTTTACTTTCCTCTTCATCGCGCAGACAGCACTCCTCCCCTCTCCATGGCCCCCACCTTTGCGATGTGTTTGTGTGTGCGGTCTGTAGATGCAGCTCACACCTCATTTCATCCAGCTCACGGTTTCAACACGGTCGGTTGATCCAGCTCGAGGCTTTCCAGGCAAGTGACCAAAACCTCCTGTGACCTTGTGGCGACCATGCAATGACCATGGGTTGTGGGCAAGGTTGCCAGAGGTTGCTGTGTAGGTCGCCCAAGTGGGACAGGGGCTTTAGACTGGCGGGAGAACTGGGAGGTGGTGGGGGGGTGGAGAGAGAGGGAAAGCAAGGGCTATTTGAAGTTAGAGAAGTCAATGATCATACCGCTGGGGTGTAAGCTACTCAAGCAAAATATGAGGTGCTGTTCCTCCAATTTGCGCTGTGCCTCACTCTGACAATGGAGGAGGCCCAGGACAGAAAGGTTATTTTGGGAATGGAAGGGGGAGTTAAAGTGCTGAGCAACCTCATTACCTGGTATAGTAGAGTTAGAAGTTAAGGGCCTGTCCCACTTGGGTGTCATTTGCGCGTAATTTACGCGACATCCTAAATATTGGTTGGCGCGTTGTGAAGCGCGCATGGTGCGTGGTGGCATAAGCAGTGACACGTGGTAACGCGCAGTACCCCTGGATTTTGTAAGGCTCAAAATCCTTGCATGCCACCTGCATGACGTATCCCTTGCGTACGATGATGTATTGATGGTGTACGTGTAGCACGCACGGTGACGTACGAACATTGCCTATGCTAATTTATTATGCGTCAACGTCCGTAACCATGCACTGCCCGTATGCTGTTGGCGCGCCATTTGCGTGTCATTTGAGTGCCGCACCATATGACCACCTAGGTCAATGCACCTGGTTAAAGCGTGCATTGTTTTGAAAAAAAATCACCATAGTATCTTTGATATTCACTGGGAAAATCCTTGCCACGGAGATCGGACTAAGTATGACGACATAGCAAATGACTCCCAAAAGAAGCAGGACCCTCAAGAGTACTTGGCGTGCGAATATCTTACTGCTAGACGATTTTTGCACGTAAATGATGCGCAAATGACGCTCAAGTGGGACAGGCCCTTTACTGATTACTGGACTAATAATCCATAGGTGTGGACTAAAGATGCAGAGCCACCATTGTCATCTTCACTATGTTCAGATGAGTCTTAGAAACTGCAGTGGGGGGGGGGTGGAGTTAATGGGAATATGGCGAGGATACATTTCATAGAGAAAAAATTGGTTGGGGAATTGGATGGGTCAAAATGTCCACCTCCATATTGTAGGGAGTAACATGGAATATGGAAATAAAGTAACTAGAGAAATTAATTTAGTAACTTTATTTAAATTAATCTGGATTAATTATTGCCAAAAATATGTATCAGTGGTGTGACCATAGAAGTAGCGAAACACTGTTAAAAAGGGGATGTTCATTGGTGTTGTATAGGGAGGAAAATCTATTGCCCTGATCTGAGCTGAGTCCAGGTATACATTCATAGGCATACCATGCTCCTTGTTAGTCGCTTGTTCTGTGAAGAATATTCAATAGACTATAATGTAGACTTCAATAAGCTATGATGTAGCACTGGTCAGCATGTCCCATACCTACCTGTGTCATCTGCGCACAACAGGAAGGAAACAGAGTGAAGCAGAGATCAGATATCGCCAATTAGATTAGATTAAGTTAGATCCTTTATTTGTCATTCAGACCTTACGGTCTGAACGAAATGTCGTTACCTGCAGCCATACATATAATAATAAACAACAGAACAGACAGTAAACCCAAATTAACATCCACCACAGTGCGTCCACCAAGCACCTCCTCACTGTGATGGAGGCAAAAATCTTAGGGCTGCTGTCTCTTCCCTCCTCTTCTCCCTCTGCGCTGAGGCGATACCTCACTGGGCGATGGTAAGTCAGTCCCGCGGCTCACCGAGCTCCGCAAATGGGCCGGTTCAAACTCCGCGGCCCGGGGGTGGTCAAAGCTGCCACCCTTCAGCGGACGCAGCTGTTGACGATGTCGTCCACTGGCCCGCGGCCGAACCCCGGACTCAGGCCGCCGCCGCCAGAACGCCGTCTGGGGTCTTACCTCATCCAGACCTTGAAAGCGACGTACTGAGCGGCCGGTAGCCTTTCAGCTTTATGCCAAACATAAAACTCACAGGACAACTCTGACAATGAGACATAAAGGATATACACCTTCTTTATTGCAGGCATCACTGACCAGGTTAAGATGCATTCTTAATCCCCAGCTACTCTTGAGCAATAGCAAGACCATAGCAAGTGGGTATTGAAGAGCCATCAAATTTGGGCCTGGGTGCTGCTCACCAAAATATCTGTCCAATGTGTTCCTTCATCCTATCTGGTAGCTCCCAATAAGCAAATGCTGATCTATAAAACAGTGTATCTCTTTATTCAGCATCATAAAAACAAAGAATTATACAGGAATACCCAATTTGTCCATGCCAACCAAGGTGCCCACCTGAGTCAGTCCCATTCAGTAATCATAACTGTAACACTGGAAACAAGTTTCTGAAATAAAATTAGTGTGAAGAAATATCAGAAAAAAATACTGAGATAAGAATGTTGAATTTACTCAGGGTGTTCTAAAACTTCATTGTGCTCATTATCATTCGACGAACAACATCACACGTTCAGAAACAGTTGGAAACAAAACAGATGTCTCATGAATTTGCACCTTACAATTACTAGGAGTCCCAAGGCACTTTGGAAATGACAGATTTCCTATAAATCATTTCCTATGATTCTAATTCCTCATGGAATTCAGTTTGTGTAGATTAAAGCCAATCTCTATCTCTACCTACACATATCTCCACTGAGATTCTAACTTCGCTGAGAAAGCAAGGCCTAGAAACTTGGATGCAGAAAATGATTTATTGGAAAAAACAATAACATCCCAAGACCCCAAGAGAAACAATAGAAGCTTCAAAGCCTCAAATAGAAGGTACATTGATGTATGATTGCTGCTTTTAAGAATAATTGTCAGAACATATCGAAATTACCGTACTTGCATGTTATTCAATGATATTGTAAGTTAAGGATTAGACAGTACATCCACAGCACACCTCACAGTGCCATAGAGCCATAGAACCATAGACATACAAAGCATGACACAGGCACTCTGGCCCAATTTGTTCACGCTGAGCAAGTTAGCTTTCTGAGTTAGTCTCATTTGCCTGCATTTGGCCCAAATCCCTCTCAACCCTTCCTGTCCATATATCTGTCCAAATGTCTTTTGAAAGTCATAATTATATCCGCTTCTATATCTTCCTCTAACAGACCATTCCAGATGCATTCTACCCTCTGAGTGAAAATTTTCCCACTGTGGCCCCTTATAAATTCTCCCCTCTCACCTTAAAGCTATGCCTTCTTGTTTTAGAATCCACTCGCCTGGAGAAAAGGCCCTGGACATTTACCTTAACCATGTCCCTCATAATCTTGTACAGATAAGATCACTCATTAATCTCCTCTGCTCCAAAGAAAAATGTCCAAGCCTATCCAACATCTCCCTATAATTCTACCTTGCAAGTCCCGGCAACACCCTTTTCAAATTAACAACACCGTTCCTATAGCATTATGACCAGAACTGCACACTGCACTCCAAGTGCAATCTCATCAATGACTTGTACAGCTACATCATGTTGTCCCAATGTTTGTACTCATTACCTTTCCCAATGAAGGCAAGCCTGCCAAATGCCTTCTTCACCACCCAGTCGACCTGATTTGCCACTTATAAGCAGCCACCTGTATTCCTAGATCTCTCCATTCTGCACTGGATCACTTGGACTATAATAACATGTACGTCAGAATGTTGTAGGAAGGAACTGCAGATGCTGGTTTAAACTGAAGATAGACACAACAAACTGGAGTAACTCAGGCGGGTCAAGCTGCATCTCTGGAGAAAAGGATTAGGTAACGTTTCGGGTAGAGTCTGAAGAAAGGTCTTCAGAGATGCTGTCTGACCTGCTGAGTTACTCCAGGTTTTTGTGTCTATCTTATGTGAAAATGTTGTTCATTGACTACAACTCAGTGTTCAAGAAATTCATCCCTCCAAACATGATGAAACTCAGAAAACTAGGTCCGCTGCTCATCCCAGTGCAACTGGATCCTTGACATTCTCATCAACATACCACAATCAGTATTAATAACACGTCCTTCTTGAATACCATCAACAAAGGAGCATCTCAGGGCTGTGTGCTCAGTCTCCTGCTCTACACACTTTATACTTATGACTGTATAGCCAGATGCAGTTCCAACATCTTTATATTCACCGACACCACATTGTCAATGTAGATAACAAACAACAAACAACAAACAACTGCCCTTGCAGTCCATCGCTGATCACAGATCTCTAATCAGCAAATAAATATCTAACTACACCTTGGCAACTTCCAAGGTACACAAAAATGATGGAGAAACTCAGCGGGTGCAGCAGCATCTATGGAACGAAGGAAATAGGTGACGTTTCGGGTCGAAACCCTTCTTCAGACTGATGCATCTGAGCTTCTCCAGCATTTTTGTGTACCTTCGATCTTCCAGCATCTGCACTTCCTTCTTGAACACTTTGACAACTTCCAACTGGCCAATTTTCAATCCATTTGGCTCGCTCTCCTTGGATTCTGTGCGATCTTACCTTCCGGACTAGTCTATCATGTGGGGACGTAAAGTTTATATCCACAACCCTGCTTCACTTGGTGACCTCTTCAAAAACATAGAAAACATAGAAAATAGGTGCAGGAGTAGACAATTCAGCCCTTCGAGCCTGCACCGCCATTCAATATGATCATGCACCTGGGTTGGAATGGAACCAATGTCCTTGTGTTTGCTAGTGCTGTCGGGGAGGATTTAAACTAATGTGGCAGGGGGGTGGGTACAAGAGCAGAGAGGCGGGGGGGGGGGGGGGGGGGTGGGGGTAAAATGAGGGTAGAAGCAATGGGTAGCAAGGTTAAAAGTAAAAGTGGCAGGCAGACAAAACCAGGGCAAAAATCAAAAAAGGGCAACTTTTCAACATGATTGTATAAGGGGTAAGAATGTTGTAAAAACAAGCCTGAAGGCTTTGTGTCTCAATGCAAGGAGTATTCGTAATAAGGTGGATTAGTTGAATGTGCAGATAGCCATTAATGATTATGATATAGTTGGGATCATGGAGACATGGCTCCAGGGTGACCAAGGCTGGGAGCTGAACTTCCAGGGATATTCAATATTCAGGAGGGATAGAGAGAAACGAAAAGGAGGTGGGGTAGCGTCGCTGATTATAGAGGAGATTAACGCAATGGAAAGGAAGGACATTAGTTTGGAGGATGTGGAATCGGTATGGGTAGAGCTGCGAAACACTAAGGGGCAGAAAACGCTGGTGGGTGTTGTGTACAGGCCACCTAACAGTAGTAATGAAGTTGGAGATGGTATCAAACAGGAAATTAGAAATGCGTGCGACAAAGGCAAAACAGTTATTATGGGTGACTTCAATCTACATATAGATAGGGTGAATCAAATTGGCTGGGGTGCTGAGGAAGAGGATTTCTTGGAATGTTTGCGGGATAGTTATCTAAATCAACATGTAGAGGAACCAACGAGAGAGCAGGCTATTTTAGACTGGGTATTGAGTAATGAGGAAGGGTTAGTTAGCAGTCTTGTTGTACGTGCCCCCTTGGGCAAGAGTGACCATAATATGGTTGAGTTCTTCGGATGGACAGTGACATTGTTAATTCAGGAACAATGGTTCTGAACTTTAAGAAAGGTAACTTTGAGGGTATGAGACGTGAATTGGCCAAGATTGACTGGCAATTAATTCTAAAAGGGTTGACGGTGGATATGCAATGGAAGGCATTTAAAGACTGCATGGATGAACTACAAAAATTGTTCATCCCAGTTTGGCAAAAGAATAAATCAGGGAAGGTAGTGCATCTGTGGATAACAAGGGAAATCGGGGATAGTATCAAAGTGAAGGATGATGCGTACAAATTAGCCAGAAAAAACTGCATACCAGAGGATTGGGAGAAATTCAGAGACCAGCAGAGGACAAAGGGCTTAATTAGGAAAGGAAAAATAGATTATGAACGAAAACTGGCAGGGAACATAAAAACTGACTGCAAAAGTCTTTATAGATATGTGAAAAGAAAGAGATTAGTTAAAACAAATGTAGGTCCCTTGCAGTCAGAAACAGGTGAGTTGATCATGGGGAACAAGGATATGGTGGACCATTTGAATAACTACTTTGGTTCCGTCTTCACTAAGGAAGACATAAATAATCTGCCGGAAATAGCAGGGGACCGCGGTCAAAGGAGCTGGAGGAAGAGTGAAATCCAGGTTAGTAGGGAAGTGGTGTTGGGTAAATTGAATGGATTAAAGGCCGATAAATCCCCAGGGCCAGATAGGCTGCATCCCAGGGTACTTAAGGAAGTAGCTCCAGAAATAGTGGATGCATTAGTAATAATCTTTCAAAACTCTTTAGATTCTGGAGTAGTTCCTGAGGATTTGCGGGTAGCAAACGTAACCCCACTTTTTAAGAAGGGAGGGAGAGAGAAAATGGGGAATTACAGACCAGTTAGTCTAACATCGGTAGTAGGGAAACTGCAAGTCAGTTATTAAAGATGGGATAGCAGCACATATGGAAAGTGGTGAAATCATTGGACAAAGTCAGCATGGATTTACGAAAGGTAAATCATGTCTGACGAATCTTATAGAATTTTTCGAGGATGTAACTAGTAGCATGGATAGGGGAGAACCTGTGGATGTGGTGTAACTGGACTTCCAGAAGGCTTTCGACAAGGTCCCACATAAGAGATAAGTATACAAACTTAAAGCACATGGCATTGGGGGTTCAGTATTGATGTGGATAGAGAACTGGTTGGCAAACAGGAAGCAAAGAGTAGGAGTAAACGGGTCCTTTTCACAATGGCAGGCAGTGACTAGTGGGGTACCGCAAGGCTCAGTACTGGGACCCCAGCTATTTACAATATATATTAATGATCTGGGTGAGGGAATTGAAGGCAATATCTCCAGGTTTGCAGATGAAACTAAGTTGGGGGGCAGTGTTAGCTGTGAGGAGGATGCTAGGAGACTGCAAGGTGACTAGGATAGGCTGGGTGAGTGGGCAAATGTTTGGCAGATGCAGTATAATATGGATAAATGTGAGGTTATCCATTTTGGTGGCAAAAACAGGAAAGCAGACTATTATCTAAATGGTGGCCGTTTAGGAAAGGTGGAGACGCAGCGAGACCTGGGTGTCATGGTACACCAGTCATTGAAAGTAGGCATGCAGGTGCAGCAGGCAGTGAAGAAAGCAAATTGTATGTTAGCTTTCATAGCAAAAGGATTTGAGTATAGGAGCAGGGAGGTTCTACTGCAGTTGTACAAGGTCTTGGTGAGACCACACCTGGAGTATTGCATACAGTTTTGGTCTCCAAATCTGAGGAAGGACATTATTGCCATAGAGGGAGTGCTGAGAAGGTTCACCAGACTGATTCCTGGGATGTCAGGACTATCTTATGAAGAAAGACTGGATAGACTTGGTTTATACTCTCTAGAATTTAGGAGATTGAGAGGGGATCTTATAGAAACTTATACAATTCTTAAGGGGTTGGACAGGCTAGATGCAGGAAGATTGTTCCCGATGTTGGGGAAGTCCAGGACAAGGGGTCACAGCTTAAGGATAAGGGGGAAATTCTTTAAAACCGAGATGAGAAAAACTTTTTTCACACAGAGAGTGGTGAATCTCTGGAACTCTCTGACACAGAGGGTAGTTGAGGCCAGTTAATTGGCTATATTTAAGAGGGAGTCAGATGTGGCCCTTGTGGCTAAAGGGATCAGAGGGTATGGAGAGAAGGCAGGTACGGGATACTAAGTTGGATGATCAGCCATGATCATATTGAATGGCGGTGCAGGCTCGAAGGGCCGAATGGCCTACTCCTGCAACTAATTTCTATGTTTCTATATTTCTATGTCTATGGCTGATCATCCAAAATTAGTATTCCGTTACTGCTTTCCCCCCCATAACCCTAGATTCTGTTATCTCTATGAGCTATATGTAACTCTCTTGAAGACATCACATGGAAACAAAAAACTCTATCAGATCTGTGAAATGATTTTCTATGCACAAATTTTCTATGCACAAATGTTACGAGATCAGAGTTTACATCCAGTGGCTGGAAATAAAATAACAACCGACAACCACTCTTAGCCTTTTGTTTTTAGGTTGGCGAGACAATCAGCACCCAAAAGAAGAATTAAAAGCAACTCCCTCAGAAATAAGGGCTCCATACGTGTCATCTCAAATCCTAAAGTGATCAGAACTGAGAAACTGTTTTCTTCGTGTGAGTGCCTTTTAAACTATAGGCTACATTGCATTTCCCTCCTATTTTAATATCAAGGAACTTTGGTTTTTTAAAGATATTTTTTTAATTTTTTAAGATTTGTGTGATGAACTGAAAATGCCTGCGGTTATTCAATTCCTGCAAGAGATCAGATAATTCAAAATGCCCATTCCAATGGAATTGCATCTCATTCTTGTGTAATTTTCTCATTTCAAATTTAACTGCACTGGCATGGACTGAAATTTGCAACCAAGTTGCATTTGCAGGAAAAATGCTCTTTATCTCCTTTTAGAGTTGATCCTCTATGCGTTTGATCTCTTTTCACTAGACTAGTTGGAAAACCATTTAGTATATTTGCAGAATATAAATTCATTGTTACAGTTATATTCAATCTGTAAACCCTTGACACATAGGAATTTAATAATGAAATCCAATTACAAATGTGTATCTGCTACTCGTTATAGAAAGAGATTGAGAATTCTGAAACACTAACCAAGAACAATGACCCAACATGCAATATTTATAAAGTGCAAAGAAATGTATCCTCATAAGAACTGCTGCTTTGGATTTTAACATACCACAGCCTGATTAATGTACACAATATGGTTCTTGATCTTCAGATACAGCTTTTTCTTTCAAGATTTTATGTCACCTTTTGTCTCTGAGACATTCACATGTTGCTGAGGGCAACTCGTCTTCTGTTGATAGTGGTACAGTGCATTCAGAAAGTATTCAGACCCCTTCACTTTTTCCACATTTTGTTATGTTACAGACGTATTCTAAAATGGATTAAATTATTTTTTTGTATCATCAATCTACACACAATAGCCCATAATAAAAAAGCAAAACCAGGTGTTTAGAAATTTTTGCAAAGTAATTAAAAATAAATAACTGAAATATCATATTTACATAAGTATTCAGACCCTTTACTCAGTACTTTATTGAGGCACCTTTGGCAGCGATTACAGCTTCTTCGGTATGACGCTACAAGCTTGGCACACCTATATTTGGGTAATTTCACCCATTCTTCTCTGCAGATTCTCTCAAGCTCTGTCAGGTTGGATGGGGAGCGTTGATGCACAGCTATTTCCAGGTCCCTCCAGAGATGTTCCATCGAGTTCAAGTCCGGGCACTAGCTGGGCCACTCAAGGACATTCACAGACTTGTCATGAAGCCGCCTGCATTGTCTTGGCTGTGTGCTTAGGATCATTGTTCTGTTGGAAGGTGAACCTCCACCCCAGTCAGAGGTCCAGTACGCTCTGGAGCAGGTTTTCATCAAGGATCTCTCTGGACTTTGCTCCATTCATCTTTCCCTCAATCCAGACTAGCATCCCAGTTCCTGCCGCTGAAAAACATCCCCACAGCATTTTGCTGCCACACCCATGCTTCATCGTAGGTATGGTATTGGCCAGGTAATGAGCAGTGCCTGGTTTCCTCCAGACGTGACGCTTGGCATTCAGGCCAAAGAGTTCAATCTTTGTTTCATCAGACCAGAGCACCAGAGAAAACAACCCTTTTGGCAAACTCCAAGTGGGCTGTCATGTGCCTCTTACTGAGGAGTGGCTTCCGTCCAGTCACTCTAACAAAAAAGGCCTGATTGGTGGAGTGCTGCAGATATAGTTGTCCTTCGGGAAGGTTCTCCCATCTCTACAGAGGAATTCTGTAGTGCTGTCAGTGATCATCGGGTTCTTTTTCACCTCCCTGACCAAGCTCCTTCTCCCCTGATTGCTCAGTTTGACTGGGCGACCAGCTCTATGAAGAGTCCTGGTGGTTCCAAAGTTCTTCCATTTGAGATTGATGGATGCCACTGTGCTCTTCGGGACATGCAATGCTGCAGAAATTGTTTTACACCCTTCCCCAGATCAGTGTCTCGACACAATCCTGTCTCGGGGGTCTGCAGACAATTCCTTCATCTTAATGGCTTGATTTTTGCTCTGACATGCACTTCCAATTTTGGGACCTTACATAGACAGGTGTGTGCCTATCCAAATCATGTCCAAACAATTTAATTTATGACTGGTGGACTCCAATCAAGTTGTAGAAACATCTCAAGGATAATCAATGGTAACAGGATGAACCTAAGCACAATTTTGAGTGTCATAGCAAAGGGTCTGAATACTTATATAAATGTCATATTTCAGTTATTTCTTTTTGCTTACTTTGCAAAAATGTCTAAACACCTGTTTTCTCTTCTTCATTCTGGGGTATTGTGTGTAGATTGATGATAAAATAAAATAATTTAATTCATTTAGAAATAAGGCTGTAACATAACAAAATGTTGAAAAAGTTAAGGGGTCTGATTACTTTCTGAATGCACTGTCTCACACAGGTTTAACACTAGAGGCCTGAAAGAAGATGTTTAGTTATATTTCCTAAAGAATTCACAACGTGTCAACTCTCTCATTAAAGGCATTTGCAACAGGAAATGTGTTTAGTTAAGAATAGGTGTGAATATTGCAGTAAAGGTGGAAAATTGGTGTAGCTGGAAAACCAGTCAATGTCACAGTCTGCCCTCTCCTCATTCTCATTCACATCACCTCCCAGAACTTTTCCACCGTCCCTCCTTCTCCTCACCTGCCTGCCTGCCACTCCCCTCTCATCAGCCTAACTCTCCTCACCTGTTGCACTCAGTTGCCTCTGATCACCTATTAACCCGGTATATAGACTCTCCTCACCGTACACACAGTGCCAGATTGTTCTCTGCATTCATGCAAGACTCTCCAGCGATTTCCCGACTGCCTACACGGATTCGAACCTGCCTGCCCCTGACCATTCCGTCCTGTCGTCTTCCCGGATAGCACCTCAGCCTTCTGTCCCCGACCTCCTGGCTTCTGTCTGCCTCTCTCCTGGGCTGTTTGGTGTATCCCTGCAACGGCTCCTCGACTACCTGCCTGGCTTCGACTCTCCTTTCGTCTGTCCCTCGCTGGTTTGTTTGCATCATGTGTTGGATCTCCTGGTTACCGGACCTTCCGCTACCCCGACTACGTCTCCTGCCTGCCCCTCTTCGGAACCCTCGCTCATCCTGAGCCTCTGTGTGAGTACGGTGTACCCATTCCTGTGTTACTACTCTGTGTTACAGTATCGTAATAAGGTTCATTACCAATTATACCTGCCTGAATCTGTGCTGCTATTGGGTCCAAGCTATACCCGTTACAGTCAATGCCACTTGCGTAAACATATTTATTTATGAAAGGACTTTGGAAACCTCCTTTGGGTGCATGAAATAGAGAGCGGCACCATATCAAATCCTGGAGACAAATCCAGGAGCAAACTCAATTCATTGCACCTTGCACACATCACTTGATATCAAAGAAATGGTCCTTTTGTACGTTAGTGAGAAAAGATAGTGACTTATGTTAGAGAGTCAAGGGCCTGTCCCAATTACACAATTTTGTCAGCAACTTGTCAGCACCCATCATAGTCGCAGCGGGTCATCGAAAATGTTCAAAATGTTGATAATCCAGCGACGACCAGAAAAAGGTACGACTCTTTGGGCCACTACTCACGAACATATAGACATCCATTCACCTTTATCTACATTATACTGTATCTGCCATGCATCTGCCCACTCACTCAACCTGTCCAAGTCACCCTGCAACCTCCTCGCGTCCTCTTCACAGTTCACATTGCCACCCAGCTTTGTGTCATCTGCAAATTTGCTCGTGTTACTTTTAATCCCATCATCTTAAACATTACTATATATTGTAAATGGTTGCGGCCTCAGCACCGAGCCTTGTGGCACTCCACTCGCCATTGCCTGTCATTCTGACAGGGATGTGTAAGAAAGAGCTGCAGATGCTGGTTTAAATCGAAGGTAGACCCAAAATGCTGGAGTAACACAGCGGTTGAGGCAGCATCTCTAGAGAGAAGGAATGGGCGACGTTTCGGGTTGAGCCCTTTTATTCTTTCTCTTTGTTTCCTGTCTGCCAACCAATCCTCTACCCATGTCAATACCCTACCCACAATACCATGTGGTCTAATTTTGCCCACTAATCTACTGTGTGGGACTTTATCAAAAGCTTTCTAAAAGTCCAGATACACTACATTCACTAGCTCTCCTTTATCCATTTTACTTGTCACATCCGCAAAAAATTCCAGAAGATTAGTCAAGCAGGATTTCCCCTTCATAAATCCATGCTGACTTGGACCAATCTTTTTACTGCTATCCAAATGCACCGTGATTACTTCTTTAATAATTGACTCTAGCATCTTTCCCACCACTGATGACAGGCTAACTGGTCTATAATTCCCCGTTTTCTCTCTCGCTCTTTTCTTGAAAAATTGGATAACATTAGCTACCCTGCAATCCACAGGAACTGATCCTGAATCTATAGAACATTGGAAAATCATAACCAATGCATCCACGATTTCTAGAGCCACCTCCTTGAGTACCCTGGGATGCAGACCATCAGGCCCTTGGGATTTCTCAGCCTTCAGTCCTATCAGTCTACCCAATACTATTTCTTGCCTAATGCAAATTTGTTTCAGCTACTCTGTCTCCCTAGTTCGTCTGTCCTCTAGTACATTTGCGTGATTGTTTGTGGCTTCCCTGGTGAAGACAGAAACAAAGTACATGTTCAACTCTTCTGCCATTTCCTTGTTCCCCATAATAATTTCACCTGTTTCTACATTCAAGGGAACCACATTTGTCTTTACCAATCTGTTTCTCTTAACATACCTAAAGAAGCTTTCACTATCCTTTACATTCTTGGCCAGTTTACCCTTTTCACCCCGTATTGCTCTTTCTGTTACCTTCTTCTGTCCTTTGAATGTTTCCCAGTCCTCTGGCTTCCCGCTACTCTTTTCTATTTTATACACCTTTTCTTTTAGTTTTATTCCATCCCTAACCTCTTGTTAGCGATGGTTGCTTCTTACTCCCCTTAGAATCTTTCTTCCTCTTTGGAATGAAATTATCCTGCATCTTCTGGATTATGCCCAGAAATTTGTGCCGTTGGTCTTCCACCGTCATTCCTGCTGGGATCCTTTTCCAGTCGACCTTGGCCAGTTCCTCTGTCATGCCTTTATTGTCCCCTTTGTTCAACTGCAACACTGACACTTCTAATTTAACCTTCTCCCTCTCCCTCTCAAATTGCAGATTAAAACTTATCATATTATGGTCGCTACCTCCTTACCTTGAATTCCTTTATTAAATCTGGTTCATTAGACAACACTTAATACATAATTACCTCTCTCTGGTAGGCTCCAGTGCAAGCTGCTCTCAGAATCCATCTCGGAGGCACTCTACAAACTCTCTTTCTTGGGGTGCAGAACCAACCTGATTTTCCCAGTCTACCTGCATATTCAAATCTCCCATAACCACATTGGCATTACCTTTGTTACCTGCTGCAACTTGCACCTTATATCCTGGTTACTGTTTGGGGGCCTGTAGATAACTCCCATTAGTGTCTTCTTACCTTTACAATTCCTCAATTCTATCCACAGCGACTACATCGTCAGTCCCTATGTCACTCCTTGCAAGAGACTGAATTTCATCCCTCACCAATAGAGCTACCCCACTTCCTCTGCCCACCTGCCTGTACATTCTATAGGACATATAACCCTGAATATTCAGTTCCCAGTCCCAATCCTCCTCCCTCTGTAATCCACACAATGTCATATCTACCAATCTCTAACTGAGCCTCAAGCTCATCAACTTTGCTTCTTATACTTCGCGCATTCATATATAATACATTTAATCCATTAATCACCTCACCTTTCACATCGATTCCTATTTCACGGCCATACTCTCCTATCCCATCGTGAGCTTTCTGCCCTGTTAATTCTGGTGTATTTCTTAACTTTTCCTATACTCTCTTTCCCTATAACTCCATCCTTGTCTTTCCAATTTGTCTCCTCCCCCCTCGGTACAATGATAAACAATATGTCTTTGTTGCTCCAATTGCAGGAGCATTTGTTGATCCAAATGGTTCCCTCCTGAACAATCAACATCACCAGCAAACCCTGCCATTATCAATTTGTAACTTGCAGGAGCTTGATGTAAACAAATCTACTGACAACCGTGTTGTAACATTGGCAATATTAAATTCACTGCAAAGTACTCACAGTCACTAAGATTGATCGAATTTTTGGGTAATCCTTTTTCATATGTACCTGCTCTCACCAGTTTAGAATTCACAGAGCTGGATCTATGGATATTTCTTTACTATCAATAATCTCTACTTATGTGCATGCATCTATATAATTAAAACTCTCATCTTGACCACTTCCTGTTGCACTGCATATTAATTTTAGAAAAAACACTACCACTTACGGCTGTGATTTTTGGCCATCTTACTCCGAACCCCCTCCGCAGCGCAGGACAAGAGGATGTTTCCCATCGATGAAAAATAAAATACTTATTAATGTTTAAAAAAATGTTGAGATTCTCTCTCCTGTCAATCACGCCAAGAAGGCCATGCCCCTTCCGGAGGGACTATAAAACCCGGATGTGTGGAGGTGCCTCAGTTCTCTGCAAGATGGGGGAGCGAGAGGTCGTGGCTCTCAGTCTGAGCTGTGAATAACACTGAACACATGTTTACTAAACTGTGAGTGGTTTTACTGACCTGTGATGGCCTTTAATGTTGTTTGAAAATGTAGTTTGAAAATGCAAAAGTGTGTTTTGGTTTGAAAATGCAAAAGTGTGTTTTGGTTTGAAAATGCAAAAGTTGACTTTGGTTTGAAAATGCTACAGTTGCATTTGGTTTGTTTGAAAATGCTAAAGATGTCTTTGGTTGGTTTGAAAATGGTAAAGTTGCCTTTGGTTTGAAAATGCTAAAGTTCCCTTTGGCTTGAAAATGCTAAAGGTCCCTTTGGTTTGAAAATGCTACAGTTGCATTTGGTTGGTTTGAAAATGCTAAAGTTGCCTTTGGTTGGTTTGAAAATGCTAAAGTTGCCTTTGCTATCTACTCCATATTTCCTCACAAGTCCTTCATTTAAGCAATCAATATAATGAAACTCAAATGCATGGTCTGGGGCAGGTATATTCCCATTCAAAGACTACAACTGAATGCAGTCTTCAAGATATGTTCTCAGAATAGTTGCAGCTTGAATTCCTGCTTGGTTACAGATTATTTTCAGCTCTGAGGTGTCTTATTTTACTCATGGAGATGGAAATGCAGAGAGATATTTATGCTATTATTGGATGCTAACAGATTTACAGATACATTTAGTCCTCAATCTCATCTGGAAAGTCCAAGAACACAAAAGTTTTCAAGCAACAGCTATTTCAAGTGCTTTGTCATTCATTTATCTGAGAAATTAGCATACGATAGCATAAAAATCCCTTCACACTTCCATTGTCAGGTGTAGAAAACAGACATTTCAGAGCTGAAAATAAGATGTTGCCTGGAAAAAAATCTTGATACTGGATGATGTGATGTGTTGAGTGCTTGCTGTGGCTGGCAAAATCTTCTGTGTATATATAGATTTTCAATGACTAACTATTAATTACTTCATACTTTTGATGGATGTCAGATTTTTCTAAGAAATTAGTCTCTTGGGGGGTATTTTTGGAAGTTTGTTATTATTGTTTGCATTTTCTTAATTGTTTCCCACTAACCAGACATATTATTCAGACATTAATGATTCAGAGTCTGGCATGCTGGAAGGGATGAATCTTTATAATATAACTACATTTTGTCAGAGCATCTTTACAACAGACATACCACTTCATGGCAGCAGAAAGCTCAGAACACATTTTACAACATTGACAATCCATCCAAGTGCTGTGCTTGGAAAGGGATCTGAAAATAAATCCACAGCTATATTCACAAAAAGGCCTGAAGATTCTTCAGTTTTAAGCGGCAATACTTAATACTAATTCATTGGCAGAGAGAAAGAACAGGATCGGCTTTGTGACTGGGGAATGTAGGAATGATCAAAGAAAAATGCAATTTTCATTCTGTATCTGTATCTTGACATATAATCACCATCACTGATTGCCGCATACATTAATAGGGTCATGTTCAAAGTCGCAATTAAATATTAAAGTCGGCTTTAGAAGTCAGCGTCTTAATATCGATTGTTTCCAACTTGGTCTTGAAGGTCTTGACGTCGGGTGCAGTGTGAATGTCATGGTGGAGATGATTCCATTCGCGAATTGTCTTTAGGGACAGTGAACACCTATAACAGTCTTTATTTGTTTGGATGTTGTTGTATTTGATCAACCACTGATTGCCTGGTCTTTGGTTGTCTAGATACATTTGTAGATTGAAGATGACTCTTGATGTTGCTTGGAATAAACACATCCATTTCTTTATAGACGGTTGTCAGGCATAATTTGGTCCTACGATCTTGAAGAGTTTCAGATTCAGATTCAGATTCAATTTTCATTGTCATTGTCAGTGTACAGTACAGAGACAACGAAATGCATTTAGCATCTCCCTGGAAGAGCGACATAGCAAAATGATTTGAATAAATAATAATGTGTCCGGGGGGGGGGTGGTGATTGGCAGTCACCGAGGTACGTTGTTGAGTAGAGTGACAGCCGCCGGAAAGAAGCTGTTCCTCGACCTGCTGGTTCGGCTACGGAGAGACCTGTAGCGCCTCCCGGATGGTAGGAGGGTAAACAGTCCATGGTTGGGGTGAGAGTAGTCCTTGGCGATGCTGAGCGCCCTCCGCAGACAGCGCTTGCTTTGGACAGACTCAATGGAGGGGAGCGAGGAACCGGTGATGCGTTGGGCAATTTTCACCACCCTCTGCAATGCCTTCCGGTCGGAGACAGAGCAGTTGCCATACCATACTGTGATGCAGTTGGTAAGGATGCTCTCGATGGTGCAGCGGTAGAAGTTCACCAGGATCTGAGGAGACAGATGGACCTTCTTCAGTCTGCTCAGGAAGAAGAGACGCTGATGAGCCTTCTTGATCAGAGTAGAGGTATTGTGGGTCCAAGAGAGGTCATCGGAGATGTTGACTCCCAGGAACCTGAAGCTAGAAACACGTTCCACCTCCGTCCCGTTAATGTGGATGGGGGTGTGCGTGCCGCCTCTGGACTTCCTGAAGTCTACAATGAGCTCCTTGGTCTTCTTGGAGTTAAGGGCCAGATTGTTGTCAGCGCACCATGCTGCTAAGTGCTGGACCTCCTCCCTGTAGGCTAGCTCATCGTTGTTGCTGATGAGGCCAATCACCATTGTATCATCTGCATATTGATGATGGTGTTAGTACCATGTACAGGTGTGCAGTCATAGGTGAAGAGGGAGTAGAGGAGGGGGCTCGGCACACAGCCCTTGTGGAACGCCGGTGTTCAGGGTGAGGGTTGAAGAGGTGTGCTTGTCTAACCTCACAGACTGGGGTCTGTTGGTTAGAAAGTCCAGTATCCAGTTGCAGAGGGAGGGGTCGATGCCCAGGTTACCGAGTTTGGTGATCAGTTTTGATGGTATAATGGTGTTGAATGCTGAGCTGTAATCGATGAACAGCATTCTTACGTAAGTGTCTCTGTTGTCGAGGTGGGAGAGGGCGGAGTGAAGTGCCGTTGAGATGGCATCCTCCGTACTCCTGTTCTTGCGGTAGGCAAACTGATAGGGATCCAGTGTGGGGGGTAGACAGCTTTTGAGGTGTGCCAGGACCAGCCTCTCGAAGCACTTGGTGATGATGGGGGTAAGTGCAACTGGGCGGAAGTCGTTGAGGCTTGCCGCAGTGGAGTGTTTTGGCACTGGCACGATGGAGGTGATTTTAAGGCAAGTGGGGACAACTGCTTGGGCAAGTGACAGGTTGAAGATGTCAGTCCAGACGTCTGTCAGCTGCGCAGCACAGGCCCTGAGCACGCGCCCGGGGATGCCGTCAGGGCCAGCAGCTTTACGTGCATTAGTCCTACTCCGTGCCACGTATACGTCGTAGGGGGTGAGTGTGAGGGGTTGGTGATCGGCAGGTAGCACAGCCTTGATGGCTGTCTCTAGATTGTCCCTGTCGAAGCGGCCATAGAAGTGATTAAGCTCCTCAAGGAAGGAGGCGTCGCTGGATGTGGGGGTGATGTTGGAGGGTCTGTAGTCCGTGATGGCCTGGATGCCTTGCCACATGCGTCGGAGGTCGGAGTTGTTGTTGAAGTGCTCCTCAATCCTGAGCTTATGGCAGTGCTTGGCCTTCCTGATGCCCCTCTTCAGGTTAGCCCTGGATGAACTGTAGGCTCGAGCATTGCCTGACCTGAAAGCGGTGTCCCGTGCTTTCAGCAGTAGCCTGACCTCGCTGTTCATCCATGGCTTCTGATTCGGGTATATGGTCACCCGTTTGAGGGAGGTGACACTATTGATGGTGGAGTTTATAAAGTCCAGAACAGAGGATGTGTAGGAATCAATGTCCGTGTGGGAGTCAAGGGTGGCCTGGGCTGCAAGCGCCTTCCAGTCAGTGTTTCCAAAGCACTGCTGAAGTGTGAAGTCTGCTTCCTCTGACCAGACTTTAACTGTCCTTACAGTTGGTTTAACCCGTCTGATGAGTGGGGAGTACTTAGGGAACAGGAACAATGAGACGTGATCAGACTGACCAAGGTGGGGGAGGGGGATGGCTTTGTAAGCTTCAGCCATGTTGGTGTAGACTTTGTCCAGTGTCTTGTCTACTCTAGTGGGGAAGGATACATGTTGGTGGAATTTGGGGAGTACAGTCTTCAGGTTAGAGTGATTGAAGTCACCCGCAACAATGAAGGCTGCCTCAGGGTGCAGCTCTTTCATTGCAAGCTTGGCATTAGCATCAGGAGGGATATAGGCTGTAGTCACAACAGTGGAGGTGAACTCTCTGGGCAAATAGAACGGTCTGCATCTAACCAAGAGGAACTCAAGGTTAGCTGAGTAGTGACTCTCGATGATGGTGGAGTCCGTGCACCATGCTTTGTTTACATAAATGCACAGGCCCCCACCTCTGGTCTTACCAGAGTCTGATGTCCTGTCCACTCGGAGTAAATGACGTCCTGATAGCTGGATGGCGCTGTCAGGAACGTCAGTGTTGAGCCAAGTTTACGTGAAGATCAGGATGTTGCAGTCCTTGATCCAGTTGTGGGAGGTGATCCTTAGCCGGAGTTCATCCATTTTGTTTGCCAGTGAGCGCACGTTGGCGAGGAAAAGGCTAGGAATCGCTGCCCTGTGTGGGGCTAGCTCTAACCTGGCCTTTAACCCACCTCTGCGTCCCCGGCAGTGTTTTCGTACGCGTTGCCGTCTGTTGGTGCTTCTGGTGGGCCGAGCTGGCTTGGTGCGCGCTGGTTTTCTGCCGCTCCGTTGCTCCGTGTCTGCGTTACTCCACAGGCGGTCTTCAGCCCCGCGGCTCTGCTGATGGTCTCCAGCCCCGGGGCTTACCTGGCGTTCTCCAGCCCAGCGAGTCGGGTGGCGGTCTCCTGCTCCACGGTGTTCTCCAGCTCCACGGGTCTGGTGGCGTTCTCCAGCTCCGCGGGACGGGTGGCGTTCTCCAGCTCCGGGGCTCACCTGGCGTTCTCCAGCTCCGCGGGATGGTTGGGCTCCGGGGGTCGGGTGAGGGCCGGGGGTCGGGTGGCGGTCTCCAGCTCCGGGGCTCACCTGGCGTTCTCCAGATCCGCGGGCCGGTCGGGTGAGGACCGGGGGTCGGGTGGCGTTCTCCAGCACCGCGGGACGGTTGGGCTCCGGGGGTCGGGTGAGGGCCGGGGGTCGGGTGAGGGCCGGGGGTCGGGTGAGGGCCGAGGGTCGGTTGGGCTCCGCGGGTCGGATGGCGGTCTCCAACCCCGCGACTCACCTGGCGGTCTCCAGTCGGGTGCTCTGTTGCTCTTATGAGCTCAGACGGAAGAGGGAGATCATCCAGAAAGTTGTTGCAGCCACAGGAACCGAAGTCCAGAAGTTCCTGTCGGCTGTACGAGATGGATACAAGACTGCTCCGAGTGAGCAGCCTTGAAGCAGGTAAGGGGATCGTCGCTATTTTTCCTATTCTAGGGAGACACAGGGCGTCGCGGTCCCCGATGTTCCCACTCTAGATCAGCAAGGATTTTAGCGATACTGGACTCCCTGCTGCAATCACCAACGGTAAACCTTGCAGCTATATTTTGAATTATTTCTAAATTGTCTCCATCTGTTTTGTGTTGTGGATCCCAGACTGCGGACCAATACTCAAGTTTTGGTCTTGTAGGTAGGCTATAGACTTGATTCTGTTGTTGCAATAATAAATATTTCTCTTCAACAATCCCAGCATTCTGTTAGCCATGATGGTTGTTTGGTGGATGAGAGTACATCATTTCAAATCACTGCTAAATTCCACTCCCAGGTAGGGATGAAGTTTCACCTCTTCCAGGATGCCCCATCTTGTACTTCATGGTAACCAGGTTCCTCCTGTGGGAGACTCTCATACTGAAGCACTTGGAAGAATTGAAATACATCTGTCAATCTCCTTCCCATTTGATTAAAGCATCATGGTCTTGTTGGAGTTTCTCTGAATCCTCCATGGATTGTATTCCTGAGGATGCCTGTCTTAGAGCTCTCCCAAAAGAACAAGATCATAGAACATAGAAATTAGGTGCAGGAGTAGGCCATTCGGCCCTTCGAGCCTGCACCGCCATTCAATATGATCATGGCTGATCATCCAACTCAGTATCCCGTACCTGCCTTCTCTCCATACCCCCTGATCCCCTTAACCAGAAGGGCCACATCTAACTCCCTCTTAAATATAGCCAATGAACTGGCCTCAACTACCCTCTGTGGCAGAGAGTTCCAGAGATTCACCACTCTCTGTGTGAAAAATGTTTTTCTCCTCAGTTTTAAAGGATTTCCCCCTTATCCTTAAGCTGTGACCCCTTGTCCTGGAATTCCCCAACATCGGGAACAATCTTCCTGCATCTAGCCTGTCCAACCCCTTAAGAATTGTGTAAGTTTCTATAAGATCCCCTCTCAATCTCCTAAATTCTAGAGAGTATAAACCAAGTCTATCCAGTCTTTCTTCATATGTAAGTCCTGCCACCCCAAGAATCAGTCTGGTGAGCCTTCTCTGCACTCCCTCTATGGCAATAATGTCCTTCCTCAGATTTGGAGACCAAAACTGTATGCAATAATCCAGGTGTGGTCTCACCAAGACCCTGTACAACTGCAGTCGACCCTCCCTGCTCCTATACTCAAATCCTTTTGCAATGAAAGCTAACATACCATTCACTTTCTTCACTGCCTGCTGCACCTGCATGCCTACTTTCAATGACTGGTGTGCCATGACACCCAGGTCTCACTGCATCTCCCCTTTTCCTAATCGGCCACCATTTAGATAATAGTCTGCTTTCCTGTTTTTGTCACCAAAATGCCATCAAATTCCCTGAGAGCTAACCCTGGAGATCCATAGGCAAGAAAAATACTTACTTAATGAGCCCGCCTACCAAAGGAAAGGTACCCCGACAGACCCTAATCCCTTACACTGGTGGTAATTTATAATGACCGGCTAAACTGATAGACAGAACATCTCTAGGATGAGGGAAGAAACTGGAGGAAACCCACTCAGTCACATCAAGAACATGCAAACTCCGCAAAGACTGCGCAAAAGCACAAAATATCTCAATGACAGTATTGCCTGAAAAACCATATGCTTGCTTCATCCATGTGTTCAGGAGGGAATGAAATAGGAACCACTTAAAATGAAAATTGCCATCCTTGGAGGATTAAAATATTTAATCTAAAAAACTGTCTGGCATCTATTTATCTGCATGGAAGGGATAGTTTTCATATGGAGCCAGGGGATATGTCTTTCTATAATGACAATTGTGCTACAGCAAAACCAATCCACAATGAAATATCACAGTTACTGATTTATGATAACTGAATAAGTGAAGATTTTATTGCGTGGTATTGTGGTATTTTTTATTGGTGCTTGGAGCTTTGCATTATCCAGCACTCTCCATTATTCTGTATGTGTAAATGAGGGTATTTATTGCCTGCATTTCTGGACTTAATTTGATCCTTTATCATTATTGAAGCAGGGGTATCATAGCATGCAAGGCTTACAATAGGAAGCCTGCCCTGTCAGGCAAGGGTTCAATCGTTGCACTGACTAAATGACATTCTCTGTGTATTCCAGTTCCACTTCAGATCCTTCTGCTGATACTACAATGAAGCACTGAGAGAGGATCACACTGTTAGAAATGCTGCCCTGTTAGCTCTTCAAGGCAGCCCATTGGTTTATAAGAACATGGCTGAACATTTCCCTCAGGGATACTTTCCTGTGACGACTCCCTGTCCCTTGATTCCCATTATCTAAAAATAATTTTGAACAAATTGAGAAAAATGAAAATTTAAAAAAGCTGTTTGAGGCAGTATCTATGACAGTTAATGTTTGAGATCTGAGATCCTCTATCAGAACTTCTCGTTTTGATAAAGGCTCTTCTGCCAAAAGTGTTAACCAATTGTCTTTCCACAATTGAAAGACAATTGATTTCCTCCAGCAGTTTTTTTTCACACCAACATGCAATTTCTCTCCCAGGGTGCAAGAAAATCCCAAACAACTTTGTGAAGGAGAAATCTGGAGATGTTAACAGCAATATTACTTTCTATCATAAGTAGTATCATAGACAGCGAGAAGAAGGGTAGTCAAAAATTAGAGCAGGATCTTGATCAGCATCCGAGGTCAGGATTTAACCCATTTTCTGGCACAATAAGGTAGCAGCTTTACTAACTATGCCACTGTGCCATCGTCTCTGAGGATGTTCCCAGGCTACACAGCAAATAGGCAGATGGTTGACCTACCATTCATAGAACCCTCCTGGTTGTCATTGTTAAATGTTGGATGGATTCAATAAAGAGCAGTAATCTGATTTTAAAGTTAACAACTCACCCAGTGAAGAATATAAAAACCACTTCCACAGGGAGTAGGACACCAGTTATGCAAGGCTTCTTTTGTGCCACTGATCCATGAACTGGAGGTTCTCAGCACCATTTGAATGTTCCTTCTTCACCTTGAGCAGTTTTGGGCCCGGCATGCATAGGAGTGACTGATGGAGTTTTTTTTTTTCATGGAGGCTTTGACCACATCTTTGTCTCTGTCGACTCAGTGAATTCTTCCCCTGATGGCGCTTGGAATAGGATTCTAGTGCTAAACAAGGGATCAATGTGGCTGGTGCAATAAAGCCAATTGTTTATAGTGTCTCTGCAGAATAACACATGGCAGAGGAATTCATGGAGGGTTTGTCAAACAAAATCTGTCCCAAGCCAATAATAAATGATTAATCAAAGTTTGGTAGACTAATAAGCATACAGAGTATTAAAGCTGTTCTGTTCCTTGCCTTTAATTTGTTTCTTCAACATGCAGATTTGGCTCTAACTATGTTGGCATGAGTCCTTTTGTTCATTTGCCATTCAGTTTTTTTCTAACGCCCCACCAATACTGGAAGGAGTGCTGCAATTCTGACAATCATTTAATTTTTGGGATGGTTTTCCTCCGATCAGGGAAAGTACTGCAGACATTTAATATCCATACTTAGAATCAGTTGTTACTTCGTATTTAAAGAAAAATGGCCAAGAGAGTCCTTAACGGGAAAAGAAAGAACAATTCACAGAAGTACTGGAGCAGTGAAAAGTTTTATACATGCATCAATTGTTTACAGAGTCACAGCATGGAAACGTCATAAGCATCGAAACATGCTAACCGTTTTGACTTCTCCACTCCTGATACCCAGTCCAATCTCACCCCTTCTGAATAAACAGCCCTCTCCGATCCCTCAGTAACAATCCAAACATTGTTATTAAACCTGCCAACTAGGGAGGTACCGTTGTAGTCTGGCAGGCTGACCTCTACCATGCTGAGGCCGGGGTCAGACACCTCCTCATATCTACCCCTTGACACTGACCACACAGATGAACAGGGGTCATCATTTCCCAGACTGTTTCTGATCTCATTACCTCTGGTGATCTGCCCTCCACAGCTTCCAATCTACCATTCCCTAGCCCCGGACTGCCCGCCTCTATCCACTTCCCAAAATCTGCCCTGGCAGATCCATTGTTTCTGCCCCACACAGTCCTGATCTCTAAATACAACCGTCTCTGTCTTTTTAGGCATAATGGCCTTTGTCAGATTTGGAGACCATATGTAACCAATACCCAGGTGTGGTCTCCCCCAAGACCCCAACTGCCACCTGTATCCACCCTGGTATTGCTTGCCACCCTTTGTCCTGCCTCTCCTCAGTCTTCCAAACATTGTTATTAATCAGTCTGAAGAAGAGTCATGACCTGAAATGGCACCTATCCATGGATGCTAACTCCAGGGATGCTTCCCAACTCGCCAAGGTCCTCCATCACTTTGCATCTTTTTTCTGTAACCAAGGACCTGCAGTTCCTTGTTTCTACACCTCGCATTTATCCAAACTAAACTCCATGTTTCTGAAACATTTTTAGCAACTACAAATGAAATAAATAATTAAAAAAATACAAACAATATTGCTTTTTAAAAATCAAAATACTTTAAGGTAACTAATTCAAAGAATTGAAGAAATATATCTTACTTTATTCTTGGCTCTCTTCTGCATAATCCCAATCCCAGATATTAAATGTCTGGCGACAGATAGCACAATGGGCTAAGAGTTCGGCTGGCGACCGGAAGGTAGCCGGTTCAAATCCCGCTTGGAGTGCATACTGTCGTTGTGTCCTTGGGCAAGACACTTCACCCACCTTTGCCTGTAATGGAATGTAATTACGGCGGCAGGCGCGGGCACACCGCGACGCCCTGTGTCTCCCTTTCAAGGGAGATGCTAAAAATGCATTTCGTTGTCTCTGTACTGTACACTGACAATGACAATAAATTGAATCATTTCATCATCATTTCATTTCACATCAGTGGTAAATAAACCTCATGCTGGTTAGGATGTGGGCCCTGGCAAGCTGTTGCCCAGTTATTGGATTCCAATTGACTTATGAAATGGGACACAACTGAGAAATAGATTGTAGCACTCAGACTCTGAGTTGGGATGTTTTCATTTCGCTGGATGTCTGAAATTGTTGGATGCGTACATAATTATGAGAGGAATAGATAAGATAGACGCACCGAGTCTCTTGCCAGGAGTAGGGGAATTGAGAATCAGAGGATATAAGTTTAAGGTGAGGGGGGAATGATTTGATAGGAACCTGAGGGTACTTTTTTCACACGAAGGCTGGCGGGTGTATGAAATGAGCTGCAGGAGGAGGTAGTTGATTCAGGTACTGTTTAAGGAACACTTAAGGAATTCCCTGCCACAGAGGGCAGTGAAGGCTAAATCATTGGATGGATTTAAGAGAGAGTTAGATAGAGCTCTAGCGGCTGGTGGAATCAATTGATATGGGGAGAAGGCAGGCACGGGTTATTGATTGGGGACGATCAGCCATGATCACAATAAATGGCGGTGCTCAAAGGGCCGAATGGCCTCCTCCTGCACCTATTTTCTATTTGGACAGGTACTTGAATAGGACAGATTTAGAGGGATAAGGGCCAAACACAGGTAGGTGGGACTAGTGTAGCTGGGACATGTTGGTCAGTGTGGGCAAGTTGGACCAAAGGGCCTGTTTCCATGCTGTTCCACCCTATGACTCCATGACTCTTGTACAAATGTTGCGAGTTTTCCATGTCCATCAAAATAAGGATTGAAGATTACTGTCAAAATGGATCTGAAAAGGGTGACAATTTCGGGCCTATAGAAAAAAGAATACAGGAAAAGGGAGCTAGCAAAATTATGATGGGCCACAAGACCTCCATTGGTGCTGCATCATTGGGCAAACTGCTCCACAACTTCATAGTTAAAATAAATTCTTGTTTAAATCGTTTTTCTATTGCTACTGAATTATCTGCCTTTTCTAGTGTTGTAGTAATCATTGTGAATAATAGCTGAATTCTGCTGGGTCAGGAAGTGATTGCATTCTCTGTGCTTATAATGTTAGTTTTATTTTTCTATGGCCTTCCAGCTGCTGGAATAGCAGGAAACAAGTTACAGTCAAATCATAAAATAGATTGGAACACAGCAATGAAATAAAGTAATTGCCTATTTGCAAAATTTTCATTTTGATTCACTGGGTGCCCAAGTGTCAGACAGATGAGAGGGGATTAGAGATTACAGCAACAATACTTTACATTTCACCCATGACATTAACCGAGTTACCAACTTCCTGGATTGTCCCAGAAAATCAAAATACCACAAATTGTACATCCTGGAGAAAAGTCATAGTCATAGATGGATACAGTATGGAAACAGGCCCTTTGGCCCAACTCGCCCACACCACCAACAATGTCCCAGCTGCATTAGTCCCACTTGACAGTGCTTGATCCATATCCCTCCGAACTTGTCCTATCCATATGAATGAATGGATGAATAAATGAATATGTTTATTGGCCAAAAAAGTACGCATACAAGGAATTTGCCTTGGTGCAAAAATAAAATGTTAAACATGTGTATGAAATGAAATACCAGAGCAAAAGGAGGCTACAGACTTTTGGTTATTGAGTAGAGCTACTACTCGTGTAAGAAAGCTCTAATCAATAACAGATCAATCAATAAAGCTCTAATCAATAATCAATCAATAACAAAAGCTCTAATTTTACACTACAAACCAATCTCCCCATCCCTGCACTCGCAACAAGGGCAGAGTCCCCCTAGTCCTCACCTTTCACCCCACCAGCCGGCAAATACAACAAATAATCCTCCGCCATTTCCGCCACCTACAACGTGACCCAACCACTTGCCACATCTTCCCATCTCCCTCCATGTCTGCCTTCCGCAAAGACCACTCCCTCCGCAACTCCCTTGTCAATTCTTCCCTTCCCTTCTGTACCACCCCCTCCCCGGGCACTTTCCGTTGCAACTGCAAGAAATGCAACACCTGTCCCTTCACCTCCCCCCTCGACTCCATTCAAGGACCCAAGCAGTCATTCCAGTTGCGACAAAGGTTCACCTGTATATCCTCCAACCTCATCTACTGCATCCGCTGCTCTAGATTTCAGCGGATTTACATCGGGGAGACTAAGCAAAGGTTGGGCGAACGTTTCGCCGAACACCTCCGCTCAGTCCGCAATAACCTACCCGAACTCCCGGTGGCTCAGCACTTCAACTCCCCCTCCCATTCCCAATCCGACCTCTCTGTCCTGGGTCTCCTCCATTGCCAGAGTGAGCAACACCGGAAATTGGAGGAACAGCACCTCATATTCCGCCTGGGTTGCTTGCGTCCGGTTGGCATGAACGTTGAATTCTCCCAGTTTTGCTAGCCCTTGCTGTCTCCTCCCCTTCCTTAACCCTCGAGCTGTCTCCTCCCATCCCCCCGCCCTCGGGCTCCTCCTCCTCCCTTTTTCCTTCCATCTCCCCCCCACCCCCCATCAGTCTGAAGAAGGGTTTTGGCCCGAAACGTCGCCTATTTCCGTCGCTCCATAGATGCTGCTGCACCCGCTGAGTTTCTCCAGCATTTTTGTGTACCTTCGATCTTCCAGCATCCGCAGTTCCTTCTTGAACACTCTAATCAATAACCATTTAACTGTCTAACTGTTTCTTAAACAATGGGATAGTCCCAGCCTCAACTACCTCCTATGGCAGATTGATCCATACATCCACCACCCTTTGTGTGAAAAAGTTACCCCCTTGGATTCCTATTAAATCTTTTCCCCTTCATCTTGAACCTATGTCCTCCGCTCCGCGACTCCCCTACTCTGGGCAAAAGACTAGAAAAATAGAAAATAGGTGCAGGAGTAGGCCATTCGGCCCTTCGAGCCTGCACTGCCATTCAATATGATCATGGCTGATCATCCAACTCAGTATCCTATACCTGCCTTCTCTCCATACCCCCTGATCCCTTTCGCCACAAGGGCCACATCTAACTCCCTCTTAAATATAACCAATGAACTGGCCCCAACTACTTTCTGTGGTAGAGAATTCCAGGGATTCACCACTCTCTGTGAAAAATGTTTTCCTCATCTCGGTCCTAAAAGATTTCCCCCTTATCCTTAAACTGTGACCCCTTGTTCTGGACTTCCCCACCATCGGGAACAATCTTCCTGCATCTAGCCTGTCCAACCCCTTAAGGATTTTGTAAGTTTACCCGATCTACCCGATTATTCCTCTCATGATTTTGTACACCTCCATTAGATCTACCCTCATCCTCCTGCACTCCATGGAATAGACACACAGCTTACACAACCTCCCCTTATAGCTCACACCCTCTAGTCCTAGCAACATCTTTGTAAATCTTTTCTGAACCCTTTCAAGCTTGACAATATATTTCCTATAACGTGGTGCCCAGTCAAAAATTATTTTTAACTGATATTTATATCTAATAATGACATAAAAAATAATTGTAAGATATATTCTACAAAATTATGCTCTAACTCCATTTACAAGTTTACAGATGGCACCACTGTAATGGGCTGGATCACAAACAATGACGATATGGATTGAAGAAAGGAAAAAGAGAGCTTAGTAACATTGTGTCAAGACAACAGCCTCTCCATCGAAAGTTTCAGAGCAACTGGGCAGAAGATAGGTCAAAATGTTTTTGTGATGAAAGAGGAGACTTTGATAGAGACCTAAACTGTTGACTGTTGATCCATTCAAGGTTGGAGAGGGGGTAGGAGAGACTGGTATGATTCTAAGGATGAGACATCTTACCTTGAGACAGAAGAAGATTAGGCTGTTTGCTTTAGAACAAATGTCTTTGACAGGAGAGTTAATAAAGACGAAACTAAGTGAGACTCATTGGGTCCCGTTCTCACATGGGAAGCCTGGTCCCACAATGCAAAATTCCACCACTGACCCATAGCCCCCAACTGCGCAGGTGCGGCTGATGGGTTCCCGTTGTGATGCTCCTGATCCCTCCCCCCCCACTCACGCACTCACTCCATCCCCCCTCAACCCCCCATCCATCGCAGCCATTCCCGCCCATTGGGTTCCCATTGTGACGTAGCACACGTAGGCATTACTGCGCAGGCACAGCTGACAGGCATGGCAAGTGGAAAAGGGATTTATTAAAGCTTAAAATGTGAAAAGCTCTTAACATATAACAACAATTCAAATGTAAAAGATGAGATTTATTCAGTTCAGTTCTTTCTTGCTGTGTCTCTTGTTGTGGTCTGTTGCTCACTGCCTCTTCATGACTCTTTGCTTTTGATGAAAAAAAAGACACACAATTTTAATGTAGAGGCATTATTGAGTGGTCAAATTTTAATTTGAAGAAAATCTGAGAATTTACATCAGAAGTCATTGTTCAACCAAGCATGCATTTAATGACAACATTCTTGGCCAATGCTCCATCTTCAGCAAAACGTTGACATTTTCCTTCATCTTTCCTCGGCTAAGAGCCGCATATGGTTGTCCATGCTGAAATAGCGGTTTCTCCATGGTTTGGCCTTGCGCTTTATGGATCGTCATAGCAAAACTTGACTGAATGGGGAATTGGATCTGCTGAAGGGGAATGTCTTCGCATTCTGACAAATTGAGCGTTATCCTAGGAATTAGAACAATGTCATCTTTGAAGGCTCCCATGTTGATACTTGCAATGATCAGATGATTGTGTAGCTCTTCCACAATCATCCTCATTCCATTGCTTAGCTTTGGGGGTTCCAAGTTTAACATTGGAGATCCTTTTTTCAACTCCAATTTGTATGGTGGCAATCCAGAGATCTCGAGTGAATCGAGGAATCCTATTGGGAAGTGAGTAGCATTAGTTCCCTCAGTAACAGCATTGAAAGCAAAGTACTCTTTAATGATTCCAAGAAAATGGGTGATACACGTAGAATTGATACTTCTCATCGTATTGTTGTGCAGAACCAAGATACAATTGTCGGAGAATAATTCTGCAGGATTGTCAAATGTGGGATAGATGAAATGAATACAATCCTCCAGTGTTTTGCTGACAGAACCTTGTCTTGTGGCATTTTAATTTCATCATCTTCATTCTTTAAAATGTCGTCTTCTCCAACTTTCAACAAAAATTGAGAATAGTCGCCTTATCCCTCTCTGAATCACATATTTGTGTGCAATTGAAACCTGGTGAAAAGTGTCCATAGGTAGGATTTCTTGATGCAGGAATTTTCAACATCAGCATAATTTTCCATTTTCACTACAGGAAGGAGTTGTCAAAAATCACCACAACAAATGGTAAGAATGCCGCCAAAAGGCTCAGTATTGCTGCATACATCTTGAAGAGTTCTGTCCACCGCTTCAAAGCTCTCTACCCTAGTCATTGGGCATTCATCCCAAACAATGCCTCATCAAACGTGCAGTTATAGTTCTTGTCAATGTTACAGTATGTATCCTCAGTCATTTGGATGGGTATCTTGAATCGAGAATGTGCAGTTCTTCCACCAGGCATTAATGTAGCTGTTATCCCAGAGGATGCTACAGCAATAGCCATATCACTTTGACCTCTAACTTTGGAGAGGATCAAATTGGTGATGGATGATTTTCCTGTTCCTCCTGGTGAATCAATGAAAAATATTAAAGGAAGCATCTTTTTCTAGCAGTTGCACACCTGGTCATACTCGGCTCTCTGTTCTCTGCTCAGCATTCAGGAGAGGCTCATTCTCCTCAACAAATTATTGTTGTTCAGTTCCATCGTATTGCAATTCCTGCAGCAATTCTGGATTGTCTGCATCAAGGTGCATTCTTCCATTTCTTGGTCATGGCAAATGAAAGCATTCCATTATTTTGATGTAATTCCCAAGCTTGTCTTGAATATCCAACAGACCCTGATTATGATGCTTCTCTTCAATCATGATATTAGGATCACTCATTGTTCTCCGTTCTTTTTCAAGGTAATCTTCAGACATTGAATTCTTAAAGTGATCCCATAATTGTCGAGGATTTTTGATCTCGGTATTCATCAGCAAAACACCAAACAAATCTCTCATTGCACTGAGGAGTCTTGTATTCTCAGCATCTTCTATTATTTGTTGCCATTGGCCGTCAATCTGCAAAAAAACCTCTTTATCTGCATACGACTTTGAAGGAAGGGTGAATTTGTCCATCGTGTGTCTTCAATGAATCAAAGAATACTGGTCCTTTTACGTGATGGAGCAGTCTCAAGTAGTAGAGGTCACCACATCTTGGAGACACGGTATACAATCGTCCCAGAACATTGGCTTCAAAAAGACCTGGAAGATCTTTAACTCTCTTCCCAACCTTCCTCTTTTGCCATCTCTTATCGTTCCATGTGTAAAATTGGGGAATATCAGCAGAGTAGTCTTGGAAATGGCTCTTGAGAACATGATGCCATCAATTCAGTTAAAGTCATTCTTGCCATATAATCATTGCTCACTTGCTGAGCAGCATTAACTCAGATATCGACTCATTTTGGTTGTGATAGATGTGCCTGGAGTTGAAATACAGCAGGCTGTCTCTCAGGTGTCGGACATCCAAGTATTGATGACACTGCTTCTGATGGACCAATGTATCTGTGTAATTTCGTCATCCCTGTTAACTCTAAACGCTGCTTGATCACTTCCCTTCAAGGATTACGTGATGATGTATTTCACTGACTTTACAGAGGAGCATATCTCAATATTGATGTGAGATTTGAACAACTTCAATAGTTGAGCATTATTGGGCACCACCCAATCAGAAGAGCGAGGTCCATGCCGGCATCCCTCTTGATGTCCCTGAAATCCTTCCATGTCTGGAGATCTTCTCCTGTACAGAGCATATGAATTATGTCCACATCTTGTGCTCCCGGTGGGGGAACATTCGGCAACCGGGAGAAGGGGTCGGCTTCAGGCAGGGCTGTCATGGGCCGATGGGGGGTCGAGTACTGCAGCAGGGGAGGGGGAAGGCTTCAGGAGGGGGCTGTCAGTGTCTGGGGGGGGGGGGGGGGGCATTCTGCAGCCAGGGAGAGGACGGCTTCAGGTAGGGGCTGTCAGGGTGGGAGGGGGGAGCTTCCGACAGCCGGGGGGAGGGGGATGACTCAAGGCGGGGGCTGTCAGTGGGGAGGGGGGTGAGCGACCTACAGCTGGGGAAAGGGACAGCTTCAGGCAGGGGCCGGTGGGGGGGGGAAGCATCTTGCAAACGGGGAGGGTGATGGCTTCAGGTGGGGTTGTCGGGGGCCAGTGGGGGAGTGGTTGGTAAGGGAGAGATGCCATGGCCTAACGCTGGCATGGCCTTCTGCTGCCATGGCCTTCTGCTGCCATGGCCTGCCACTGCTGCTCCCCACCAGCTTCAGGAGGGAGCTGGTGGGGAGCATCCTGTAGCTGGGAATGGGGACGGCTTCAGGCGGGGGGTCGGTGGATGGGGGGGATGGGGGGGGAGGAAAGCATTGTGTAGCCGAGGGAGAGGGATAGATTCAGACATGGGCTGTCGGGGGGGACATCCTGCAGCCGGGGGAGCAGCACAGTTTCAGGTGGAGGGCCGGTGGGGGGAAGGATCCTACAGCCAGGGTGGGGCTTCACAGCTTCAGGCGGGGGCTGTCAGAGCTGGTGGAGTAGCATCCAGCAGCCGTGGGAGGGTGAAGGATTCAGACGGGTGCTGTCGGGTCAGTGGGGGGTGAGAAAGAGTCTTGCAGCAGGGGGAGGGGGACGGCTTCAGGCGGGGTTGTCTGGGCTTGTGGGGGGGGGGGGCAAGCGTCCTGCACTATGGGAGGGGGACGGCTTCAGGCGGGGGCTGTTGGGGCCGATGGGGGTACTACAGTGGGGGATGGGGATGGTTTCAGGCGGGGCTGCGGGGCACGGTGGGGGGGGGGGGGGGGGGGCAAGGGTGTGCTGCCGTGGCCTGCCGCTACCATGGCCTGCCATTGTGGGGGGTGTGCGAGGGGAGGGGGATGAGGCTGTGTGGGTGGGGCTGGTGTGCCCCACTAGATCCCGGCCCCACCAGAGCCTGGCCCTTCCCGAGCCTTGCCCCCTCAATCCCCACACTCTCACTCCCCACTTCCCCAGGATCTCGAGGCTGCAGCAGTCGGTGTCACAGTCGGCCAGGCTCCGCACACAGGGACGCTCCGCATACCGGGCAGCAACCGCAGACTGGGCTGGCTTCGGGGGGGCAGATGGATTCTGGACTGACTCACGGCTTTCTGGACTCAAGGGCCTGTCCCATTTTGCGATTTTTTTTTTTCGGCGACGTCAAGTCGTACGACATAGACGCTGACGTATGTTGCCCTGAGGGTGATGCCCGGTTAGGGTCAGGGTCAGCGTTAGGGTTAGGGTTATTGGTCCGCTTCCAGATCCAATCACCATCTATAACTTTTCACAGGGATGGAACCTGTGAGTGTAGACTGAATTCTCCTCTCCCCTCCACCCCCGTCTTCCCCTCTCCTGCCCCCATCCCTCATTCTCCACCTCCCTCCTACCCCTCCCCTCGCCTTCCCCCCCCCCCCCCCCCCCTTCTTCCCTTCCCCCCTTCTCCCCAACACCAGGGCTGGACGCAAACCCCCAATGTTCAGCCTGCTCCTTATGGGAACTAAACTGTTGGCCACGAGTTGTCCCTGAGGCAGATCTCTCTTCCAATGGTCTCTCCCAACCCCCAAGGGCAACTGGGTACAGGCAATGTTATCAATGTATCAGTGCCACCCACCTGCTCCGGCCACTGAGTCTAAATACCCACCATCCATTTTTAAGCAAGGCAAGGGGGCGGAGGAGGGGGGTGTTTTTCCAAAAATCTGCATTTATCCAATAGTCAATGTTATTAAAACAGATGATGTGGCCTTCATGCAGTACTATTAATGGGATCTAGCTATTACAGGCTGGGTCCACAATTGGGAAGCGTCGGGGAATGTGGGAGGGAGGGGGTTGGAGAAGGGAGAGGGGTAGAAGTAGATGTGAGGGGAGTGTGGGGGGTGAGTGGAGAAGGGTGAGAAGTGGTGCATGGAGAAGGGAGGAAGAGGGGAGAAGGGAGGAAGGGGAAGTGGGGAAGGGAGAAGGGTGGGGTGGGGAGAGGAGAAAGGTAGGGGGAGTGGAGAAGGAGGAATGGGAGTGGGAGTGGAGGGGAGAGGGGAGTTCAGTCTACACTCACTTATTACATACCTGTGAAAAGTGATTGGATCTGGAAACGGACCAATACATCTGTAAATAAAACTGAACGACTCAGACCTTTTAATTTGCACAATTGATTTTATTGTATTAATTGTAATATATTAATGTTTAAAATCCATGCATTGAAGGAAGAATATTTTACAGCCCATCTGTGGTCCCTAACCCTAGCCCTAACTGGGAGTCACCGCAGGACAGCATACATCAGCGTGTGACAGGGCACACGACAGATGTCACCCCTGGGTTTTGAACATTCCAAAATCTAGGGGTGACAGGAAGACACCGCGCATCACTGCGCGTCACTACATGCGTCATCATGTGTCATGCAGGCGTCACACCGCGTCACAACTCGACCACGACGTGACAACCTCTTTTCAGGCTGTCGCCCAAGTGGGACAGACCCTGCACTCACTGACTCACGGCTTTCTGGTCTAACTCGCTGACTCACTCACTGACTCGCGGCTTTCTGGACTCAGTCACTGACTCACTCACTGACTCACTCACGGCTTTCTGGACTCACTCACTGACTCATGGCTTTCTGGACTCACTCACTGACTCATGGCTTCTGGACTGACTCACGGCTTCTGGACTGACTCATGGCTACTAGTCAGCCCGGCCTCCGGCGCTTTATTCTCCTCGTCCCAGTGATTGCCGTCCTGGCGAATGATAGAAGAGAAGTCCAATCTGATGTTCTTTCAATTTTTAAACCTTCATAACTTTTGTAATATTCCACCGATCGGAACAAAACTTGATGTACTTGGAGCACAGGAGAACGGTGAGTAAGGTGCCAATGTTCAATTATTCAAAATGTGTACAGAAAAATGTCTAAATGTAATGAGGAGTGGATATGCGAATGTAAAAGTGAAATTGCTAGCAAAAATGGAAAAAGTCTCAGAGTTTTTGCGTGTGGTTTTGGCGGACCTGGGAATCAAAGGCCAAAAATCTAATCTGAAAATCTAATCTGACATACACCCACAAACACGCAGAGAGTTTTAAACGTATATAGATAAGATAGATAGAAGATAGACTAGACTAGATGGATAAGACCATGGATAAAATTTACTTTCCAGACTATGAACTGAGATCCACAATTGCCTCTCATGGACTATTGATGCACACATTCAAATCTTTCTTAGTGTTATTGTAAAAAAAGATGGAGTACAAATATAAGACATCTTGTGATTTACTTATAATAGAAAGCCAATTGATCCATTGACTCCAAGAACCCTCAGCAGACTAATATTATATTCCACTCTCCCACTACCTAATTCTATATTCCGTCCAACCATTTTCACTTGTCCACAATTCCATTCAGATTATATTGCCATTCACAGTAGCTAAACCATGAGGATAATTCAATTACTTACTGGCAAGTCTTTTAGATGTGGGAAGTATCCAGGGTGTCTGATGAAAATCCATGTGGTCAGAGGGAGAACATACAAAGTCCGCACAGACAGCACTGGAGGTCAGTATCGTACTTGAGTCTCTGGAGCTGCTCCAAACACATGACTCCCACATTACGAAGGGGTTGCATTCCTTGAACAACATCCATATCTTATTTTTTTCGTGATGCAAAACCCTACACGCAATTGAATCCCTAATTGTAAAGTGGAAATTAATTCTTATAGGATGTTTTCCTTTCAACGATAATGATGAGTGCCACAGCTGCTGGTTCACGCCAGAGGGACCATTGGTTCCAAAGAGATTTGCTTTGTAAACTGGCAAGGCAATCTCAAGCAAATGGCAGCTGTGTTTGGAGAAACACACAACTGTTGATGCTATCACCTTGTAGTCTTCAGCTTGAATGGTGACATGGGCTGTTATTGTATGTTTAATGATATAACTCACAACAAACAATGGCGGTCATTGATGTTTACAACTTGAACTTGCAGGCCCTGTTTCACAGATCTTGCAGGGTAATAATATGGCAAACTCTTGGAAAGAAACAGCTAGGCAGCAAAATGAATTTACAGCCATGTCATCTGTACGTGCATCAATAAATATGAGTTGAAATATAAAATAAAGAAATTTGATTGTTCTTTTCATATTTTGTGTTTATTTATTTTTGTCCCCTCACAGCAAATTTAATTCTGTATCTCAGATTTTTGTGATAGTGATCTGTGAACTCCACAAGAGGAGACCTCCATAACACAAATGATGGCAACACTGGGTTACTTGTACTGAACTTTCAATCTGACTGAAAGTGCTGGAATACTAGGTAAGGCAACATCTATAGAGAGAAAAGAGTTAAAACTTAAGACCAGTGACACTTCATCAGAAATTAAGTGTTTCTAAATATGTTTTATTCCATTTTGGACTTATAGCATCTGCATTTTTTTTTCAGTCCAAATCATGGACTTTGTATGTATTTCTACGTGAGATTTCCGCACAAAATGGGGTAATATTTAAGCCCACCTCTGAGTATCTAATATTGGTGTGATGATATTTAGATGACAAAAGACAGATTTTTTGCATCATGTATAAAAGTGTCGCATGCACCCAATTTTCAAATGAGCTGGAGCTGTGTTCTTGGAGTGCCGTAGAGGAAAGAAGCATATACAGTTTAATATAAGTTTCCAGAGAACTGACACTGGAAAGATGCTCAAGAGACATTTAACTCTGTTAGCAGGATTGTCACAGCTGTGGGAACAAGGGAATGACATGTGACAAGGATGAAGGGAAACCAATCTAATGATGGAAAAGGAACCAGAAAGGGTTCAAATATTACCAAGTACAGCAATTTTAAACTGAGGTAGGGCTTTGATGAGTGGAAATTCTAGTTACTGCAGTTACTACCGTTTGTGATGACGGCCTAATGTCATGAAAAATGCCAGGTTATGAAAATAAAGTCTTCAAGGCAAGAACTGTTAGAACTTGGAGAATAAGCTGATTGGCTGCATGGAGCTTACTTTTGTGCTATAACAATAAGATATTCTCAGTGTGAAAAGGGACAGAGACCATTGATCCAGATGGTAGGCCGCGAGGAGGGGGGCGAGGACGTCACTTGGAGAAATAGTCGCATCCCCGCCAGGAAGTGACTGGAAAGCGGTTTCCCCCTTACCCCTCCCCCCTCCCCCACATAAAAACTAAAGAATCCCCAAAACAAAACTGTTTAGACAAACTAAAATTAAAAAAAACAAGGGGAAAAAACAGTCAGACTGTAGGCAGAGGCGCCTTCAATGCAGCGCTGGTGGACCTGATAGAGCCGTCATCCATGTCCATTCTATTTACATTATTGCATTCTCTCCCCTTGCTTTTCAACACCTCCGAACCTTTTGACCAACCAGCTTCCACTCTCAACAAATCATTCTCCACTATTTTCAGCACTTCCAATGTCATGCCAGCACCAAATATTTGTCTTCTTTCTGGAGTATGTGTATTGATATAATACTTGTGGGGTGATATCGAGGTCAGGGAAGACAATAGGAAATGGTCATTTATGCAGAATTCTAATTTATATCTCAACGTTAGCGTGTTTGAAAGCCTTTGGACATATGGAGCAAGCAGTGGAGAGCTACGCTGTTCTCCATGCGAGCCTAATTGTGGAGCATTGGTAGGAAAATTACATCGTGCTGTTCTGAGAAAAAATCAGCATGGTCATAATTAGCTTTAAAGCTACTGCAATTACAAGAGGATAAATCCTGTTAATTCTATTATTCGGTCACTTGCTTGCAGACAGTATTGTTGACTTCCCCAAAAATAACCCAGAAATTGTCACTGCCTCCCTTTATCTAGACAGTCTAAGAGATAGGCTTAAATATTACCCCACTTAAGATGTGTGGGAATCTTAAATAAAAATACATCCAACGTCCAGGCACCTTATTCTTTCTCGTCCTTGCATTGATTCTCGAAAGCCTCATTCAACTCTGCCCCTGTGACTCTAATCACCTCTGGTCTGGGCTACCAATCCCACAAGAACCTGACTTCCCAGTCTCACTTCCTCAACACTTGGCATGTGTTGCAGTGATCATGAAGTGTGAACTATAGTATATGCTAGTAGTGTACCATAGTTTCATTTTGAAATGCTTTGTAAGGGATCAATTGAAATAAAACAAGCATTCCATTTATGTTATGTTTCAAATGGCCACTGGTTGTAACTGAATAGATCTTCCTGGAGGGGACTCACTTCTGTCATGTCATATCTGAGTATTGTAAATTCCTCCATTACCAATGGAATTTATATCTAAATAACCAGGTAATTAAATTAGATATAGATTAACCAATCCCAGGGGCAATGGTAAATAATTAGACATATTATTTAAAACACACACATTGGTGCAGTGGTATGGTTGTGCTTGAGGGCAGATGACCTTCCCCATTGCTCGCAATCAGAGCAGGATGAAGGGTTGGATTAGATGTTGCAGCATGGAGTCAAGAAACTCAAACTTAAGTTGATGTTAGCAACTCCTACAGGCACAACCCAGGCTCTCCACAGTGGTTGAATGTCATTCATTAATTGGTTTCATCATGTTACACAAGTATAACATGTGATCATAGCTCCTACAATGGATCCAAACTGAATTAGCAACTCTTGTTGCCCTGTGTGATGCGTGAATGGAAGTGGAATCAGGTGAAAACATCACTTAGCAATGTGGATGAAGTCCTTATGAAAGGTCTTGGACCTGAAAAATGAGTGTTTAACATTCCACAAATGCTGCCTGACCTGCTGAATGTTTCCTGGATTTTCTGCTTTTGATTTCACATTTCCAGCAACTGTTATTTTTTGATTTTCAACACTTTAGGGCGGCCACGGTGGCGCAGCGGTAGAAACATAGAAAAATAGGATTGGGAGTAGGCCATTTGGGCCTTCGAACCAGCACCACCATTCAATATGATTATGGCTGATCATCTAAAATCCGTACCCCGTTCCTGATTTTTCTGCATATCCCTTGATTCCTTTAGCCCTAAGATCTAAATCAAACTCTCTCTTGAAAACATCCAGTGAATTAGCCTCCACTGCAATCTGTGGCAGAAAATTCCACAGATTCACACCTCTCTGGGTGAAGATGTTTTTCCTCATCTCAGTCCTAAATGGCCTACCCTTTATTATTTAACTGTGACACCCAGGTTCTGGACTCCCCCAACATCGGGAACATTTTTCCTGCATCTAGCCTGTCCAATCCTTTAAGAATTTTATATGTTTCTATAAGATTCCCTCTCTCTCCCCTGTTACCTTACAACACTTGCAACACCAGAGACCCGGGTTTGATCTAGACTGCAGGTGCTGTCAGTACAGAGTTTGTACGTTTTCCCTGTGACTGTGTGGGTTTTCTCCAAGATCTTCAGTTTTCTTCCACATTCCAAAGACATACAGGTGTGAGGGTTAATTGGCTTGGTGTATGTGTAAAAAATTGTTCCTAGTGTGTGTAGGATAGTGTTAATGTGCAGGGATCACTGGTCGGTGTGTACTCGGTGGGCCGAAAGTCCTGTTTCCACGCTGTATTTCTGAACTGAATTGAACTTGGCTTTAGATGGAGAGATGATAATGGAAGAATCATCTGAAGCTGGGTGGCTTGAGGAGATTGTGACCTGAGGGACTGAAAGTGCTGGGCTGCAATCATCTTCCTTTGTGCTCGGTAAGTACAGAGCCTTTTACTCGGTTCCCATTGTCTTTCAGTTTTACCAGGTCTTCTTGGACAATCATTCTCTTTCCCCCCCCCAATAAATACATTATAGGCCTCAGTATTTCTGCATATAACCATTTGAGGACAATTGGCAGAGTGTGATTAAAAGCTGGAGCATAATTTACAACTGTTCCAAAACACAGAGATTAAGGAATCATGAAGTCTCTCAAGGCTATTACACAGACAGAGATCAGTAAAAGGCTATAAATGTTCTTTGGGTTGATAAGATAGTTGTTTCGTGAAGTACTGCAGTTGAAGGTAATTATTTAAAAGTGGAATGTCTTAGCAATGGCACAGAATAATGCGAGGAACAAAAATGAATTATTTGTATCATTTAAACTAGATTAATTAACCATTGTTCTTGAAAAACATTGAGGGAAGTTAGTGTAGAAATGGCCGGGGCTATGACAGGGGTTGTTTGGGTTGAAGTAAAAATGCACTGCAAATGGTTGTTTGGGTTGAAGTAAAATGCACTGCAAGTGGTTGGTTGGGTTGAAGTAAAATGCACTGCAAATGGTTGGTTGGGTTGAAGTAAAAATGCACTGCAAATGGTTGTTTGACTAAACTTGGGAACTTCCAGTTTGCACTATATTGATTTCAGGTAAAACGTTACCACTTATGGCTGTGACTTTTGCCCATCTTACTCAGTCCCCCTCCGCTGATCAGGTGCAGAGTATTCTTCCCATCAATGAAAAATAAAAGTGTTATTAGTGTTTAAAAAATGTTTAGAATCTCTCTCCTGTCAATCAGGCCATGAAGGCCACACCTTTTCCAGTGGAAGGAGGAGGGATTATAAAGCCCGGAAGTGTGGGTGTGGCTCAGTCTCTGTATGATGGGGGAGGGAGAGGTCACAACTCTGTTTGAGCTGTGAATCAACTGAACACGCTGAATGTCTACTGAACTGTGAGCGTGGTGTTTTGTATGGGTTTTGTGGTAGTTTCACCTTGCTTGAGTGGCAGCAAGTTAAGGGGGACCTGACAGTCTTTAATATGAGATGGAGACCGAATGGGAATCGTTCAATAGAGACTTGAGAATTAGGCAGGGGGAGGGGGAAGGTATGAAACTGCATTTGAATGTGGTTTACTTGCACCCTGCATGAAATGGTATGAAACTGCATTTGAATGTGGTATCATTGAATCCTGCATTAAATGGCATGAAACTGCATTTGAATTTGGTGGTCTTGCACCCTCCTTGAATGGTATGAAACTGCACTTGAATTTGGTGGCCTTGCACCCTGCTCGAAGAGGTAAGAAACTGCACTTGAATTTGGTGGCCTTGCACCCTGCTTGAAAAGGTAGCAAAATGGATTTGAATTTGGTGGCCTTGCACTCTGCTTGAAATGGAATTTCAAGGAATAGCCATGAGTCAACTGCCAGCCCACCAGCCATGAGTGAGCTGCCAGCACATCAGGCTTGAGGGACGGAGCTGCCACCCCAAGAATCCATTTGGACCACAATGGCGATACTAGTCCTCTGGAAACCAGTACTCACTGCAGCCAACACCACCCCTCCCCCCCCACTGGCCAATACTATTGGAATTGGTGGAGAGGTGGAATATTGCGTCGGAGACCAGTAAGTGGGACCACGGGAGGGCTGGTCCCCCAATGCAATATTCCACCTCTCCACCAATTCCAATATTTGTGGTCGAAGCTGCCAACCTCCAGTCCAGCGGATGCAACTGTTGCCGCAGGAGTTCTGGAAAACAGGCACCCGCCTGTGACCTGCAAGCTCCCGACAATGTCGTCCACTAGACTGCGGCCGTAACCCGGATTCAGGTCACTGCCGCCAGAACGGCACCTCAGCTACCGGAGCTCCGTCTCAGCCCCGCGCCGGACCGTCTCAGCCACCGGAGCACCTCCTCAGCCCCGCGCCGGGCTGCCCTCACCGGAGCGCCGTCCCAGCCCCGAGTTGTGCCGCTGCCACCGGAGCGTTGTCTCAGCCCCGCGCCGGGCCGCCCTCACAGGAGCGTCGTCTCAGCCCCGTGCCGGGCCGCCCTCACTGGAGCGCTGTTCCAGCCCCGAGTCGTGCCGCTGCCACCGGAGCGTCGTCTCAGCCCCGCGTTGGGCCACGCTCATCGGAGCACCGTCTCAGCCCCGAGTCATGCCGCTGCCACTGGAGCGCCCGAACGCCACCACAGCTCGAAGACGGCCAGCCTCACGTTGGTGAGTCCTGGCTGGCTCTGCCTCCGGAGCCTCGTGGTTGTTCGCAGGTTGGAGGCCGCCAGCTCTGCCATTAGGCCTCAGCGCAGATGGAGGCAGAGATGGGGGGAAAGGACCGAAAGAGTTGCATTCCACCGAAGGGAGAGACAGAAAACAATGTTTAACCCCCCCCCATACAAAACACAACCTATTAACCAAAAATTTAACTAAACAAGACCAAAAAAAAAGAAAAAAAAAGTAAAAACAGACGGACTGCAGGCAAGCCACAGCCGTCCAACAGCGCCGCCACAATATTACCTTATCAAAGGTAGACAAAAATGCTGGAGAAACTCAGCGGGAGAGGCAGCATCTTTGGAGCGAAGGAATAGGTGATGAATATCACCTTGTCTACCCTTGATTTTTCGAGCATTGCAGTTCTTTATTAAACAATTATTCCCTTATCAACATGGGCCGCGGAATCGGGGGGGGGGGGGTGGGGGGGGTTCAGTGTCTGCAAGACGCACCACCAACCTCACCCTTAGCACATTGGGAGGAGGCGGAGGAGGGGGTCAACAACTCACCGTGGTAGGGGCGGACAAGCGGGCCGGTGAATGTGAAGGGGGGGTGAGGTGGAAGGAGGGAGAGTGGAGGCTTCCCACACTCACACACAGGGCCGTGTGGAAGCAAGCAACGGGAGGAGGGGCCCGGGTTCTGAGGGCACATCAAGGGGTCAGACTAATGGAGAACGCTGCTTAACAACCCAACTTTCCTGTTCCTATTTATAGAGGAATCAGGAACAAAAAACACAGAGAGCTGCCATGCCAAACACTGGCTAACCCCGGATAGATTCCATGGTCAGCTCTGGTCTCACACCTGGAAGGATGTCAAGAGTTCATAGGGAAACCAGAATGGGTGAGCAATGAAGGGCCTCAGTCATGTGTAGACTCTTGGCCTATTTGCATTGCAGGGGAGGGGAGTATGAGACTGAGAGCATGTTCACAAACCTGTGGTGGAACAAACAAGGAGAAGTTGTTCCATGAAACATACAACATGGACATGGGGTGATCACATCAGAGGCAATGGCAGACGACAAATTCGGCAGAAAGTGGAGAGACAGCGCTTTAGGAGACCCTTCACAAAGAGGGCTGGGCCTAGCATTGAAGGGGAAACCTTGTAAAAGACTGGGAGGAAGGGCAAGGCAACAAGGGAAATAAATACAAAATGCCGGAGTAACTCAGTAAGGCAGCATCTCTGTAGAAAATGAATGGGTGACGTATCGTTTCGGGTCAAAAATAATAATCACTTGCTCCTATCTCTCATGCTGGCCCTACATTATCTTAAAAATATGTCAAACAAAAAATCATACATCCACAAGGCACTAAAACATGATTTTAGCACATCAAATTTCAAAATGTCCGTAAGGCAGGTGGGTGCCCCCTTCCCGCAACCTCCCACCGCTCGCTCGCTCGCTACGCACGCTCACCGGGTACCCCTGAGGCCAGTGATCAGTGATCGCTCAGCCCCCCACTTTTAAAAATGATCCGTGGCCCCTGATCATGTATCTATATACTTTAAATGGTTCCATTGTAATCATTTATTTCCTTCTGCTGACTGGATAGCATGCAACAAAAAGCTTTTTGCTGTACCTCAGTACACGTGACAATAAACTAAAAATAAACTCTCTGACAAGCAAGAGTCATTGAGTTATAGAGCACAGAAAAAGAATGATTTCCACTTTTAAATAATCACCTTCTACTGCAATACAACACGAACAGGCAGTATCGCAAAGTTTAAGAAACATTTGGACAAGTACATGGATAGGACCGGTCTAAAGGGATATGGGACAAACGCAGGCAGGTGGGACTAGTGCAGGTCGGCAAGTCCTGATCCAGGCATCAGTGGAGTGGGCAGCAGCCTGGGCCTCGATTCGATCAGACACCACTCCACAAGGCTGAGCACACTGTTTGGACATGGCTACAGCGGCACAGAGTGGCAAAGCAGCAGTGGAGGACACAAACATCATCGCCTGGCCAGGCTAACCTTGCAATTCTGACCTAGTGCTGCTGCCAGGCCAATGGTCATTAATGACTATGTTAAGACTCTACATTTTAAACAAACTTGGCCTTGAATCATATAAAATGGCACCAGAAACAATGTGACTTCTGTTTTCAAGAAGGAACTGCAGATGCTGGAAGATCGAAGGTACACAAAAATGCTGGAGAAACTCAGCGGGTGCAGCAGCATCTATGGAGCGAAGGAAATAATTAACTTCTGTTTACTGTCTCCACGTAATTTACTATTCATACATCATTGTACTTAAGAATGTTTGTGCCTATGTATAGGAACATTTTTATAGAACTGTATGCAATAGAGGAATTTCTACCTAAGTACATGTGACAATCAACTACCATTAGACCATTAAAATAATGATAATTATGTGTGGTGGCGATGCACATGTAAACATTAAATTTGTAAAGGCAAAAAATAATTAGAATTTTGAAGTAATTTGTTGAACTCACCTGATAATAAAGGTGAATGTAAACTATGCCTTCAATTTAATCAGTTGGCCAGTGTTTGGGACACTAATTTTACATTATAAATATTTCTAGATATAATTAAGAGTGATCATGTGGTGCAGTTTGATTAATCCAGATGAAAATAGGGTCAACCCAAAATGTGATTTTCAATCACTCACTTTAATTACATTCCACCAATTCTGATCTTTTAAATAACAAAAAGTGCCTTTCAAAATTGATGTGAGAGCATTATCTAGTAACATTATCATGGAGTTGTCTGTTTCTTAGTGAATTGAAAGAAAATCAGAAGCTTTTAAAAGGGGTCTAATTAGTGTCATTGCTACAGAAGAAGTGTCATGAGCCACCTTGAATGCCTGCAAACCAGAGTAATTAGTGGACACTTTCAACAGTGATTAATTTAACCCAGGGCATCACCTCACTTGTTTACGTGGGTTGCTGAATACTTCTGAAATATGCTGAATACTTGAAATACGTTGACCTTAACATGCGATTAAAATTACATCATCTTTCCCATTAGTTTGTTAATTTGGCACAAATGATTATGGAATGCCAGGTACAATCCAGAGGAAATTATTATTTAACTACAATTGCCTCAAGTTCTTCAGGACTGAATTTTGGAGATTAGAGCAAGGAGTGATTTACAGTGGCCAACAAATCTTTAGGATGCGGGATCAAATTTGAGCCCATGGAGCTGTGATGCAGCAGTATTAACAGCTTAACAGTGGACAGCAGTAATAACTGCTGCCCCAGTGTGCTTGCTTATTGTGGCTGTAAATCTAGTGTAGGATGGAGTCTCAGAATAATTCAGCCTGTTGTTGCAACCCAGGCAATAATTAGTAATGACAAAGGGGTGTTAGCCTATAAGTAACAATAACGTTGAAGAACATCATATATTTGTCATTCAGTCTGCATCGGACAATAGCTATCCACTTGGATTTGGGATTGAACTCATGATTGAAGTTGTGCCAAATCAATAGGTCTTGTTTTACAGTACCACATCTTTTGCTGAAGGGGAACCTCAGAGAATATTCTGAATGTACAAACAAGAACAAGCCATTTCTCTCCTCTTTATTGCATCCTCTAGATCAGCAGCAGATGCACCTCTTGCTAAAGAAATGTACCTTGGCCTGAGAAAGATCATCTCATGTGCTAACAGAAAACACTGCAAATGTTGAGTAGGTATTAACTAGAATTTTTCAAAAGAACTAGGAATTCAATCTAACATGTTAACAGTTGCCTTCTCCACAGATATTTTCCAATAATTTCAATTTCAGATTTTCATCATCTGCTGTATTCCAATTAGCAATAAGTACAACTTTAGCTGTCTGGAGAACCGTGCGTGGGACGAATCAGCACTGAAGGTGCGATGTGAGTTTGTGTGCAAAACACATCACATTTCTCCCTTAAATGAATTTTTAAAGTTGCAGTTTAAACAAAATGTTGGAAGCATTTGGTAGGTCAAGCAGCATCAGCGGATTTTTCATCAAAACTCCTGAAAAACTAATTTGATTACAATTTCCACGGATGCTATCTAACCCTCCACTTTAAAACTTACCTCTTTGATATTTGATTTAAATGTCTTTAAATAGTTGGAAATCAAATGCTATTTCATAATATCCTTTGATCGCTCCTTGGACTACTTTCACTATTTGTATAAGACGTCTGTGGGGCCACATTTAGTATTGTATTCAGTTTGGGCACCATGTTATGGGAAAGATATTGTCAAGCCTAAACAGGTGACGAGAAGATTGCCATTGCCAAGACTCGAGGACCTGATCTATAGGGAGAGGTTGAGCAGGCTTGGTCTCTATTCCTTGGAGCAAAGGAGGATGAGGGGTGATCTTGTAGAGGTATACAAAAGCATGAGAGGAATAGATCGGGTCAATGCACAGGGTCTTACCCAGAGTAGGTGAATCAAGAACCAGAGGACATAGTTTTAAGGTGAGGGGGGCAAGATTTGATAGAAACCTGAGGGGTACATTTTTCATACAAAGGGTGGTGGATCTATGGAACGAGCTTCCAGAGGAGGTAGTTGAGAGGTATAATCGCAATGTTTAAGATGCATTTAGACAGGTACATGGATAGGACAGGTTTAAAGGGATATAGGCCAAATGCATGCAGGTGGGACTATGGTAGATGGAACATGTTGGCCGGTGTGGGCAAATTGGGCTACTAGGCCTATTTCCATGCTGTAAGACCCTATATTAAAGCTTTTCAAGAGACAACACCTTCTTGATCTCAAACTATCCTTACGTATTAGTGTACCCCACACTGTTCTCACCATCCTTCATGCTCTTCTCCTTGGTGAACACAGATACAAACTACTCATTTCATACCTGGTCTACATCCTATGATATTCTGGGTGTTTCTAGCTTATTCTGTTTTTATTTTTGCTTTTTCACCGTGCAACATTTTAAACCGGAACTATTCACAGGTTATCTGAAATGCATGAATATTTACTGACAGCAACCCATAGATCAGACTTAGTCTGGCTTGTCAAGGATTGAAGTCATCCGGATGACTGCTCAGTTGAGTTAATCCAACCATGTCTTGAACATGTATCATATCAATCTGAGTCTCCATCTTCTGAATTAAAAATGGGAAATATTTCTGTGAGATGTAGATCAAGTATAGTGGCTTGTCACTGAATAAGATTTTTCTTGGTCTGTCAGTCAAGTTTATGGAACCTTCATTGAGAATATAGAAAAAATGGGGTAAGGTGGAGAACGTGCTTATGGAAAAAAATGACCTGATTCTCTTTTTAGTTAAGCCATCGGCATGATCCAATTGCCGAAATGGACACCACTGAGAGGCAGCATGATGTCGAAGAAGGTAATGAACATTCTGTTCTCAAATTAAATAATCTGCTCATGGCAAATCAAAATTAACTGCTGCAACATCGTTCTCAGCTGTCCTTCAATTATTCACCCCAATACAATACTCGTATTTCGCTGGTAAATGAAAATAATGTTCAACGGTTTTGTTTTATGAGTGTTGGTAAATTTCAGAGTTCCTGTGGGATCTGTGTTGGGTCCACTGTTGTTTGTCATGTACATCAATGATCTGGATGATGGTGTGGTAAATTGGATTAGTAAGTATGCAGATGATACTAAGATAGGTGGGTGGGGTTGCGGGTAATGAAGTAGAGTTTCAAAGTCTACAGAGAGATTTATGCCAGTTGGAAGAGTGGGCTGAAAGATGGCAGATGGAGTTTAATGCTGATAAGTGTGAGGTGCTACATCTTGGCAGGACAAATCAAAATTGGACGTACATGGTAAATGGTAGGGAATTGAAGAATGTAGGTGAACAGAGGGATCTGGGAATAACTGTGCACAGTTCCCTGAAAGTGGAATCTCATGTAGATAGGGTGGTAAAGAAAGCTTTTGGTGTGCTGGCCTTTATAAATCAGAGCATTGAGTATAGAAGTTGGGATGTAATGTTAAAATTGTACAAGGTATTGGTGAGGCCAATTCTGGAGTATGGTGTACAATTTTGGTCGCCTAATTATTGGAAGGATGTCAACAAAATAGAGAGAGTACAGAGGAGATTTACTAGAACGTTGCCTGGGTTTCAGCAACTAAGTTACAGAGAAAGGTTGAACAAGTTAGGGCTTTATTCTTTGGAGCGCAGAAGGTTAAGGGGGGACTTGATAGAGGTTTTTAAAATGATGAGAGGGATAGACAGAGTTGACGTGGAAAAGCTTTTCCCACTGAGAGTAGGGAAGATTCAAACAAGGGGACATGACTTGAGAATTAAGGGACTGAAGTTTAGGGGTAACATGAGGGGGAACTTCTTTACTCAGAGAGTGGTAGCTGTGTGGAATGAGCTTCCAGTGAAGGTGGTGGAGGCAGGTTCGTTTTTATCATTTAAAAATAAATTGGATAGTTATATGGATGGGAACGGAATGGAGGGTTATGGTCTGAGCGCAGGTATATGGGACTAGGGGAGATTATGTGTTCGGCATGGACTAGAAGGGTCGAGGTGGCCTGTTTCCGTGCTGTAATTGTTGTATGGTTATATGGTTATACAAGTCACAGACTTACTGCCTGAGCTCTGATGGCAATTTTCACAGCTGGGCCAGTCTATCAGTAACATTGGGTTTTACTGACATTACCCTGTACTTGCACTGAGCAATCTGCTTTCAATTTTACATAAGGTTTATGTAATAAGGTGCAGGGTCCAGGGTGTGGTAGCCAATTTAATTAATTTGGGGTGTGATAGGGCTGCAAAAAATAAAGGATTTATTTAATTATTTGTGGTTCATTGATTTTTCAAAACATTTCGATAGGTTTCAGAAAAACTTGAATTTCCATTAGCTCTGAATAGGAAGACCATCAGTAATTGCAATCCTCAAAATATATCAACCATCTCAACGTCAATTGAGAGGAAATTGATGCTTGCATGATTTGTTTTTGACCTTATTAGCAAAATGTCATTACTGCTTATACAAACAATTTAGTGGTGATACTTTTGCTGGCTGCACCTCTGTACTTTACATTTACTTTAGATATACTGCGCAGAAAAGTGCCATTCAGACCCCTGAGTCCATGCTGACCAGCGATCACTCCATACACTAACACTATCTGGTACACTAGGGATTATTTACAACGTTACTGATGCCTGTACATCTTTAGAGTGTGGGAGGAAACCAAACAACCAAGAAAAAACCCATGCTGTCACTAGGAGAATGTACAAAATCTGTACAGACAGCACTCGTTGATAGGATCAAACCCGGGTCTCTGGCGTTGTAAGGCAGCAACTTTACCATTGTGTCACTGTGCCTCCCTACTTGCAGTGAAACAGGAAGGTATGAGACGTTAATAAGAGATTTATGTTAAATGGTCCCTTTTGGTACAAGTTAATGGAGCTGCTGGGCGTACACTCTGGAGTTTAGAAGGATGAGAGGAGATCTCATTGAAACATATAAGATTGTTAAGGGCTTGGACATGTTAGAGGCAGGAAACATGTTCCTGATGTTGGGGGAGTCCAGAACCAGGGGCCACAGTTTAAGAATAAGGAGTAAGCCATTTAGAACGGAGACGAGGAAACACTTTTTCTCAGTGGTGAGTCTCCGGAATTCTCTGCCTCAGAGGGCGGTGGAGGCCAGTTCTCTGGATGCTTTCAAGAGAGAGCTAGATAGGACTGTTAAAAATAGTGGAGTCAGGGGATATGGGGAGAAGGCAGGAACAGGGTGCTGATTGGGGATGATCAGCCATGATCGCATTGAATGGCGGTGCTTGCTCGAAGGGCCGAATGGCCTACTCCTGCACCTATTGTCTATTGTCTAGTAATGATTTTAAAAATCAAGGGGGATCTGCTAGGTGTATGAGAAGAGTCGAAGCCACAAGATTTAGTGAAGTAAGGGAATGGGAAATGAGATTTAAGGAACTGCTCCCATGGAAGCAGCATGAACAAAATGGGCCAAAAGTCTCCATTCTATGCCTTTATAAGAATGATGATCAGAATCTATTCATTAAGGTATTGTAACCTTGTTGAATAGAGTAAATATTAAAATAAAGCTCAAATTCAAAACACAACCAACATACAAGTATATTCTTCGCCAATGGCATTCCTCAACTTGAAAAATTTCATGACTTTATTTAGCAGTTTTACTTTAATTCTGACCATTACATTTATTTATTGAGGAGTCGTGATTTCTAGATTTGCAGTTGTCTGCAGAATTCCCTGGTAGAACAATGATGTCTGTGCCTGATCTCAAAGTCGTCGCTGATCCTCGGCTGCCGAAACAACAAATATTAGCCCTGCCTAAGTAAACATCAGGGGCAGTGGGATACTGAGCAGGGAATCGTGGTTGCTTCTGCTCTGATGTGCTTGAGAATTATAATGGTAAAAGGGAAACACCCTTCGTCAAAGAAGGATATTATCAGGGGTTACATTTTCTGGAAATAGTCTTGAAAATATGCACCTGAGTCAGCTTAGATTTCAGCTGAGGAACTATCAATTTTAAATGGCAGAGTCGCACATTGACATTTGTGGATATAAATTTGCATCGAATACCAATCCTATTTCTTACAGGATATTTATCCAGTTCTTTATGAGAGAGTTAATCATCCTTGCAGTGTGTGAAATCTGATTGCCACACACTGAGCTAAAATGGCAAGAAAACTGTTGGGACATTTTACTCCCACTTCACTATTATATTCAGCATTAAATGTAATAAAGGGGATAATTTTCACCCTACTTTAGTCAGCAGCTGTAACCAATGGCCTGGTTGCTAATAATGGCCAGTGATTTATTCCCTCAATCCCCACAGAATAAAATATTTTGGTCTGATGGGTGAGATGAGGGTGAATGAGTAGGAATTCCCCTGGTCAGTAAGGTTGTTGTCATACAGTGTGGAAATAGGCCCTTCAGCTCCATGCTCATATATTATAATCAGACAGTCCTATTTACCTGCATTTACCCTATATCCTACAAAACCTTTCCTATTCATAGAACTCTCAAAATATATAGTAAATGTCACCATCCTATCAGCATCTAAAGCTTCCCCTGGCAGCTTGTACCATCTGTGTGACAAAATTATTCCTCGGTTCTCTTTTAAATCTTTCCCCTCTCACCATAGGTTCACGACTCCTCTACTGCACAAAAAATATTGTGACCATTCATCTATGCCTATTATGATTTTGGATTCTGCTGAACTAAATAAATGTAATATTACTTGGGTCCAACTGCAATTCCAACAGACTGAATCTTCTCTGAATCCTCTTTCTCCCGATATGTTTCAATCCAAAATTATACTTACAACTTTGATAGGCCAGCAATCAAAGATTGCTGACCCGCCCATCCTGTGCCTTCCCTTGAGTTTCTTCCTGCAGTCTTCTGTTGGAGGTTAGCTCCCAGCTCATCTCTGTAGCCCAGGAAAGCACAGGTACTCTCCCAATGCAAGTGACCAGCTGTACCAACAGCTGCCAAAGCTCTGCCCCCAGGCTCACCAGCTGTCAATGCTGTCACTGGCACTGGATGTTTGTCTGATTTAGTCAAGAGATACAGCAGGGAAATAGGTCCTTCGCCCCACCGAGTCCACGCCGATCAGCAATCACCCAAACACAAGTTCTATCCTACACACTAGGGACAATTTACAGAAGCCAACCAACCTACAATCCTGCATGTCTTTGGAACGTGGGAGGAAACCAGCTCATGCAGAGAAAACCAACGCGGTCACAGGTATAATGTTCAAACTCCGCACAGACAACACCCATAGTCAGGATCAAACCCAGGTCTTTGATAAAGTAGCAACTCTACCTCTGCGCCACTGCATTGCCCTGATTGATTCATTGATCAAATTATACTGAATGGAAACACACCCTTCAGTCCACCGAGTTCATCGATCAATCGTTCACACTAGTGCTATGTTTTCCCATGTTCATATCCACTCCCCAGATATAAGGTGCCGTTTACAAAAGCCAATTAGCCGACAAACCTGCATGTCTCTTGGATGTGGGAATAAACCAGAGCACATGGAGAAAATCTACACGATCACAGAATGAATGTGCAAAGTCCACATAAACACCACCCAAGGTCATGATCACAATTAGGTTTCTGATGCTGTGAGACAGCAAGTATATTCAACAATAATGGGGCACCATTTAAAATAAGATTAAAGCAATTCAAATGATGAACACATTAAAACGTTTGCTTGCACTAAAAAAAGATAAAATGAAAAACAAGGTCTGTTTACTGCTCTGTAAATGTGTTTATCTCAATAGCGTCCTACTGCGAAAGTGTCAGCTGGGGCAGGTTTAGTTGCCAGACCTCTCAGCCAAAGAGATGTGGAATTGGAGAAAGACTACTCTACACTGCCCTCTTTAACTCAATGAGGATTCCTCGACGGCACAACTTTCCTAGTTCTGGAAATGACCTAGGAAAGGACGTTCCATGGCCTTTTAAGTGGATGATCCTTCAATAAAGGAAATTAAGAAGTGTTTTGTTAATTACAAGTATCTGCTCTGATGCAGTTATTAACTGTCTAAATTTTGGGTAAAAGGTTACAGACTAATGTCCCACTCCATAGACTTGAGCACAGAAATCTGATATTTCAGATGAGTGCTTCACTGTCAGAGGTGCCAAATTATTGACAGGTTATTGACTGCATGGGGCTTCCTCATTTGACAATCGGTTCCAATAAAAGAGCCTCCTCACTGTCCAACCTATCTCTGGGGTTTTCGTCTGGGCTGCACAGTGGAGCAGCAATAGAGTTGCTAGAGTGCTAGAGACCCAGGTCGATCATTCACACAGAGTGGTGAATCTCTGGAACTCCTGCACAGAGGGTAGTTGAGGCCAGTATTGGTTATATTTAAGGGGAGTTTTCGTGGCCCTGGGCTAAGGGGATCAGGGGGTATGGAGAGAAGGCAGGTACGGGATACTGAGTTGGATGATCAGCCATGATCATATTGAATGGCGGTGCAGGCTCGAGGGCCGAATGGCCTACTCCTGCACCTAATTTCTATGTTTCTATGTTTCTATGACCATGGGTGCTGTCTGTGCATTCGCCATGTGACCACATGGTTTTTCTCCTGTTGTTCTGGTTTTCTCCCACACTGTAAACTGTCCCTGGTATGTAGAATAGTGCTACTGTATGGATGATAACTGGTCGGGGCCGACTCAGTGGGCCGGATAGCTGTTTCCCTGCTGTATATCTAAAGTCTAAAGTCTGAAATCTGCTTATTGATATGCAGGTTAAATACTCACAAATCTGACCTCCCACCCCAATGTTTGACTTACCACTGACATATTGACCTAAGGAGGGGGGAGGAATGCACTTCACATCTGACCCCTCATCTTTATGCAAAGGCTGGCTGGCTGGTCTGATTGTTACAATAGGATTTCACATAAATGAGATTGTGGACCTTGAATGAAATGATAAATGGGGTTAAATGCTTTAATTATTTCACTTTACTTAATAAGTTCTTAATTAATTTCTGGGACCTTAAGGCACTTTTAATTAATTTCTTAATTTTTGTTAATTGGTTTAGTTACTGAAGACTGTTTGAACACCTAGTAGTGTCCCTGCAGACACCCTTGAACCAGAAGCCTGATTACGTCTGCCTTACCGGTACAGAATTACAATCTACCATGTCATAATCAGGCCATCACAGGCATGTTGTCAATGTTGACAGTGAGTTCAGGCAGCAACGTAAATCCATGGCCATCCAACCCATTAAACCAAGGCTTGTCTACTGTCTTGGATAGCATACAAGATCCTTTGATGAAGGATTTCATCTAAGCAGCCAAGGTAATCATTATTTTTTTTTTTTTTTTTTATGTGTTTTTTGTTTTGTTTATTTTATTAGAAGTTAATACAGTACAAAACAGTACAGTGGAACCTAATTTTAGGTGCCAACTATGTAATACCATAATCCATTCTATGTACAACCTCTAGTTTTATGGTATGGGAAGGAAGTAAGCAAGACAAGAAAAAGAAAACAATAGAAAGAGGAACACGTGGAAAAATAGATGGTAGAGAGTAGAAAAATGTGAAGTGTGTATATAAAAAATAAAAAAGAAAGAGAGAGAGTGGAAAGTAGAAATAGAAGAGAAGGCCCCTTAAAAGAGAATTTTTCAAATCTGTATTCGGAGATGGTAATAATTATTTCTAATCAACATTTTGCAGTTTAAATTAGTTGCATTCATTACATTGCAATATTAGACTCAGATGAGTCTCATTGACTGTAAAGCACCATTGAGTCATCATGAGAGCAAGACAGAAACCAAATATTCATGTATTTTGGAACAAATGAGAAGCCATTTAAAGATTATGCTATTGCAGCAAATAAGAAAGGTGTTAATGATCGATATTTTGTGCCATTGATCGATGAAGATTTGTTTTAATGACCATGCTATTGAGAATGAGAATAGATGAAATGGTCATAATTACAATCTAATAGTGAAAAGGAAAAAATTTAATGATTAGGATTCTGTGTTAAGGGTGAATGCGGAAATAATTAAATGATTAGAATTCCTTATTATTGGTGAAACATATGGAGTTAATTGATTGAAATTTGATTGTACATGAATGGGAAGATTAATGATCGGAATTGTACTATTGGTAAACATGCTTTCATCATCAGAATTCTGTCCTTTTGGTGAAAGAGAACGGGCTTCATAATTGAAAGTTTGGGGAATGGACAGACCTTTAGGAAATTGAGATTTCTAATCATATTTAGTCAGATTTAAATAATGAGTTTAATGATGTTAATGGAAGCTGATTAAATTTTGGAATGTTTAATTGTTTTCTTCTTGTTCTAGAGTACAAAGCAATTAGTGTAAACCAATCATTGGCTTTCCAGCCCCAATAAAATTAGTTGTGTGGATAACAATATTTGGCCAGTGAGGTTTTTTTTAACCAGACCTTGTTCTATGCATATGTCAACAAAATTGTTAAATTGTATGCCATGTTCATTGAGTACTTTAATATTGTGCTAGGTACAGGAACACCCACACAAGACAGTGTACGGGAACTCTCATTGAATCCTAGTGAGATGGAAAAAAGGAAGCCTGAGATACTGATGGAGAAAATAAACACAATTCAGGAAGTCATCCTCCACAAACCCGTTCCGAATACACAAACTGACAGCAGCCAGTCAAAACTTTAAACTCCATCTACAACTGGTTATCCCTATAATTGGTTGGCAGACAGGAAACAAAGAGTAGGAATTAACGGGTCCCTTTCAGAATGGCAGGCAGTGACTAGTGGGGTGCTGCAAGGCTTGGTGCTGGGACTGCAGTTATTTACAATATACATCAATGAGTTAGATGAAGGGATTGAAAGTAACATTAACACATTTGCAGATGACACAAAGCTGGGTGGCAGTGTGAACTGTGAGGAGGATGCTATGAGAATGTAGGGTTACTTGGACAGGTTGGGTGAGAGGGCAGATGCATGGCAGATGAAGTTTAATGTGAAGAAATATGAGGTTATCCACTTTGGTAGCAAAAACAGGAAGGCAGATTACAATCTAAAAGGTGTCAAGTTGAGAAAAGGGGAAGTACAACAGGATCTGGGGGTCCTTGTTCATCAGTCAATGAAAGTAAGCATGCAGGTACAGCAAGCCGTGAAGAAAGCGAATGGCATGTTGGCCTTTATAACAAGAGGAGTTGAGTATAGGAGCAAAGAGGTCCTTCTGCAGTTGTATAGGGCCCTAGTGAGACCAAACCTGGAGTATTGTGTGCAGTTTTGGTCCCCTAATTTGAGGAAGAACATTCTTGCTATTGAGGGAGTGCAGTGTAGGTTTACAAGGTTAATTCCCGGGATGATGCGACTGCCATAGGCTGAGAGAATGGAGTGGCTGGGCTTGTATACTCTGGTGTTTAGAAGGATGAGAGGGAATCTTATGGAAACGTATAAGATTATGAACACCCTAGAGGCAGGAAACATGTTTTCAATGTTGGGGGAGTCCAGAACCAGGGGCCACAGTTTAAGAATAAACCATTTAGAACGGAAAAGAGGAAACAATTTTTCTCACAGATAGTTGTGAGTCTGTGGAATTCTTTGCCTCAGAGTGCAGACAGTTCTTTGGATACTTTCAAGAGAGAGCTAGATATGGCGAGTCAGGGGATATGGGAGTCAGGGGATATGGCAGTAGGCAGGAAAGGGGTACAGATTGGGCATGATCAGCCATGATCACATTAAATGGTGGTGCTGGCTCGAAGGGCCAAATGGCATACTCCTGCACTTATTGTCTATTGTCTATTGAAATCATGGTTTTCAGGCACCTGTTCCTTCTTCCCAATGGATGCAGTGAGATGAGAGTATGGCCATGGTGGCCTGGGTTTTTGATGATATTAGCTACCTTTTTGAGACATGCTTTCTGTTGAACCCTTCGATGATAGGGCGGTAATACTCAAGGATAGTGGAGTGGGAGCTATGGGTCTGCTTAAGCCCCTGTAAAACTTAGGAGACCTAAACAGCAACCTCTGGTGACCTTGCCCGCCACCCAAAAAAAAACCAAGGTCAAGGTGACCTGTAGCCTCCTACCACCTCCCACGAATATGTTGAAAACCTTCCTCGACTATGAAAAAAACCTGCTTCGACTAGACTTGCGACTAAAAAAATTTTGATTTTTAAAACGGCAATCTATTTTTAGTCAAGGCGGTTTTAAACATGATGAAAAAATAGCAGCAACCTAGATGAAACCACTTTTGACTATTAGGGAGAGTGACCAAAACCTCCGGTGACCTTACAGAAACCTTGGGTGGCAGGCAATGTCACCAGAGGTTGCTGTTTATGTCTCCTAAGTGGGACAGGGGCTTTACTGAAGAGTTGTGAGTTGCTGCTCATAGCTTCAGGGCACTTTCCGCTCATATCCTTACAATTAGCTAGTAGGTTAATTGTTTGCTGCACATTACTGTTTATGTGGCAAAATAATCAAAAGTTGCTGTATAGGCCAAGTGAGAGGGGCTAGGCTTGCATGGCCACAGATAAATAAAGGACAATAGGACTGGGAGCATTGCACTTTTGGAGGCTGACATTGGCCTAATGTGCTGAATAGCCTTCTACTGTTCTTTTAAATGGTGTTGTGTCTAAGGTATATATTTTAACCTGGGTTTTATGCATTAACATCATTGTTCATTCATTCACATAGATGCTAAGGCAGGCAAAAGGCTATCTATACATGATTTCAGATGTCAAAGTTGTAGCTGATTGAAGGTTTGCTTCCGCAACAAGATGGATGATGTTTATTTCCCATAGATCATTCTATGTGAGAATGCCAGCTGAGAAAACATAGAAAGCCGTCATGATTTGTGCGGAACCCTGCACATGTAGAATCGTAGCAGAAATCTAAACATTGTCAAACTCTGTAGCTACAGTAATCCTCATTATCTTTGCCAACAAAAACTTAGGTGAGATTCTGGTTCGATGATGAAGGAATGCTTAAAACTGTTTTCAGTCCTGTCACACATGACAGCACTAAGCCTCAATGTAGATAAGGTAAACTTGAAACTAATGTCATTGCTTCTATGCCAGTGATGCCATCTCTCAGATGAAGCATTAGGTTGCTCTACAACTGGATATAAAAATAACCATAACATTACTATAGTGTCTCTAGTGTCTCGAACAGGAATTATCTTTCAACAAGCAAGGCTAAATATGGTTCAAACAGGCCATCCACAGGTAATGAATGGATTGTGTTTTTGCAGCCATGCATTAGACGATTTACCTCCATTAAGTCTGAAAATACACAAACATCACTTGATATGGTAACCATTCCTCCATGAGATAGTAATGATTACCACCAAAAGCGTATGACTGATAAGAAAGATCAATTATTCAAAGTGCAGGGAGAGAGGAAACTGGTTCTGCCATTCATAGCAATGAATGTATGTACACATATCAACTTTTGAATTTATTATCAACGCTTGCTCATATATACGGGTGTCCATAAGTCAGGCAATCATCACTTGGAGACAGTTTGCATTATGCAGCAGTTTGATGAGGTTTTCGGTGTGCGAATCATCTCCATGTTTCTTACATCACACTATTTCATTGAAACATAGAAACATATAAAATAGGTGCGGGAGTAGGCCGTTCGGCCCTTCGAGCCAGCACCACCATTTAACCAAAATCAGTTCCCCGCTTCTGCTTTTTCCCCATATCCACTGATTCCGTTAGCTCAAAGACCTAAATCTATGGGCTATGAATTAAATCTAAATTTCATTGGCTACAAGGCAATTAGTGATGTGACAATAGATGCTATATAAATGCAAGTCTCCCTTTAACAACACTGACCACTCAGATTGGTTTCTCTCATAATCAAAACTGAAATAAATGGTGCATAAATGCTGAGAATGGCGTAGAACTTCTATTTGTCTATAATACGCTTCATATAGAATTACAAAGTTTCAAAGTTCTTTTAGAACAATTCATTACAGAAATTAAAAACTAATTGCATCTTAATCTACATAATCATGCATAATTATACATGTTTATTACTTCTCAAACGAGTCATCTTTTTGCTTTGGTTCTGAGATAAAAAATGATTGCAAAGCATTTAAACAGCATTAGGATATGTAATTGAATTCAGTTGAGTGAATTTATCCCATTAAATTTTGGTGTTTTAAAGCTTAATTAAAAATAATGCATTTTCAATAGTTGGCTGATACATTTGTCAGTCAGAGCAGAAACAAAGGTTTATCATAATGAATCCCTTCCTCAATATACCTTACACCCGATTTCTGTTGAAGAGGACCACTTTCACTTCACCCTGCTTATGCCGTCAGAGAGAAATTAGACTTTCAACCACAAGCCATGTGAAGTTCACATCTGAAGAGCCAGCAAAAAATGCTAGTTGCTTTTGGTGACTGTCCAGTCAGTTTATTTTCCACCTTGACAACAGAGATCTGACTACAAGGTCTTCCCAGTAGGTAGCACCTTTGTAAAGATCTGACAAGGATTTCTATTAATATTGCACCTTTAACCAGCGACAAGCATCAATGTTTTCCCAGGAACGTTATCAAAAGAAAACAAAACAAGTCAGATCATGGCAAGCAAGTGACCAACAGCATGATCAAATAATCCTCCTTTCCCCTCCCCTAGCTGACCTTGTACCGGTTTCTCCACTCCCCCTCCATCTCTACATGCACCATTTCCAACGGCTACACAATTCACAACTTTCTTATCCCCAAGCACAACAATTTGGAACTCTTTATCCTTTTGGGCTCGCACTTATCTCTTCATCCCAGGCCTTTGTCCAACAATCTGCCTATTGAAAACCCTCCTCGCCCGTTTTCACCTATTACTGACCATGCCCTTCCGCTTTTCCAGCATTCTTTCCCACTCCCCTGTAATCAGTCTGATGAAGGGTTCCAACCTGAAACATTGCTTATCCATGTTCTCGAGGGTTGCTGCCTGACCCGCTGAGTTACTCCAGCATGTTGTGCCTTTCTTTGATATGCCAGCATCTGCAGCTCCTTGTTATTAAAGTCAAAGAGGTAGGTTTTTATGAACTGAATGGAAGGATAAAATAGAAGCAAAAGTGCAGGCAGGAAAGATGGCACATTAAACCTTTCCGGATATGGCTTGAGCTGCAAAGTGCGAAACCGATTATTAATCAGCAAATGTGAAAGGAGTAAATGATTCAGTGACGTAAGCTGAATTGCCCATCTGCAGAAGGCAGTAAAGGTTAGTTATCTTCCACAAATGCCTGACCAAACTCGATTGAGGAAAGTTGGATAATTTTTCATCTTTATCACTGCTTGTAAATAAATAGCAAAGATCCGCTACTATGAAGCTCAGCCAATTTTAATCATCAATGAAATATTTTGGGCTATTTCTATAATTAGCAGAAAATACATCGCCCAGTATACTGGCTGTACAGTGAAGTTAAAAATTCACTCCGAATGCCCTATCACATTAAACATTAAATTGTGATATATCGTTGATCATTTAAAGTCTCCCTAGCCTGTATATTTCAATCAAATGACTTAAGACTGACCATTTTTAAAGGGAATAAATAACTCACTGCTAAATGAGTGCAGGAACAGAAAGCTAATCAACTATCGTGGGATCTCAGCAGTAACTGACAATCATACAAACATATTTACAAACAGTGGAAACACAAGAGAATGTGGATGCTGGAATCTTAAGCAAAAAACGTTTTTAGAAACTGCCGAATGAACTCAGCAGATCAAGCAGCATCTGTGGAAGGAAATGGACAGATAACTGGTTGGGAACAAATGTGGATTGGTTTTTTTTTATTGTCTCTTTGATAAAGGTGACAGTTATATAAGTGCTCAATCAGAAGACGTTCACTTATCGCTTCCCTCCCAAACAATCCCTCCCCAAGTACTTCCTTCTGCAAACGTAGGAGATGTGACACCTTTACCTACAGCTCCTCCCTCAACTCCATCCAGGGTCCCCAGCAGTAATTCCAGATAGTCACGTGCACCTCGACTAACCTCACCTACTGTATCTGTGTTCCTGATGCGGCCTCCTGTACATCAGCATGAGAGAGCGTAGAGTTGGCAACCATTTCACCAAAAGCTTGCACTCAGTCTACCAAAGCCTGCTGGATCTTACCAGTTGCTAACTATTTTAACTCCTCTTCCCATTCCCATAGAGACTTTTTTGTCATAAAGGGGCTGTCCCACTGTGGCGACCGAATCTGCGAGTTTTGATGAGTTTGCCCTCGACTCAAACTCGCAGTATGGTCGACACGTGGTCCTTGGAGGTCCTATGAGGCAACTGGAAGTCTCCTTCATGCTCAAGGGAAGTTTCCAAATACTCGTGGCCTCAGACAAATTTTCAGCATGTTGAAAACATTTCCGTGTGTAAAATTTGTTCACATGGTTCTTTTTAACTCGTAGTGCAGTGGAGTGGGGTCGCTATTTAGTTACCGGCAATCGAGGGCAGCCATCGGCAATCTCCTTCGCTGACTGGGCATTTTGATTGGCTCATTGAAGTTTTCAGGATCAGGGAAAACCGACTGAAAGGTTAAATGCTTGTTAAACTTTATTATACTTCCTAAAAGTGTTTCCACTCCTTCTCCCCCCCCCACCCCACCCCCCATTCTCTCCTCTCATCTCCCCTTCTCTCCTTTCTCCTTCTCTCCCCCTCTCTCCCCCCTCCCCCCGCCCTCTCTAAAGGACTTACCGTACACTGTGCAGCCATCTTTCCTTCCTCTTCATCGCGGTGTGTGAATTTCAGACAGCGCTCCCCCATTTTCCCTGGCCCCCGCCTTTGCGATGTGTTTATGTGTGTGTGTGCGCGCAGTTGGTTAATCCAGCTCACGGTTTAAACATGGACGGTCGATCCAGCTCGAGGTTTTCCAGGCGAGTGCCCTCAAGCTTGAAGGTCGAAGACACTCTTCTTAACTTGTGGATTAGGTCCCCGTAATGGAACAGCCCCTTAAGCCCCCTCCATTGCCAAAGTGAGGCCACACACAAACTGAAGGAACAACGCCTCATGTTCTGCTTAGGTAGCTTATAACATAACAGTGTGAACATTGAACTTTCCAACTTTAAGCAACCACAAAGCCATCCCCTTCTACCTGAATATGCCATATCCCCCCATCTCCCCCTTTCCTCCCCCGTGCCCCATCACACCTATTTATCCTCTCCCCTCCCCTTCCAACTGCATTCTTTCCTCCAGATTCACATTTCACTGCTCATCAATCATTTTATCTCACACCTTCTGCCTTTTCAACACTGACTTTTGTCCAACCATCAGCCTATCAAAGCCCCGCCCCCCACTCATGTGTATTAACCTATTATCTGCCAGGCTTTGTTCTGCCCCTCCTTCCTTCCAGCTTTCCTCTTCCCCACTTACACCCTCTTACAATCAGTCTGAAGAAGGGTCCCCACCCGAAACATTATCTATCCGTGATCTCCAGAGATACAGCCTGATACGCTGAGTTACTCCAGCACTTTTTGTTGTTTATTGTCTTGTGTGCAATCTCTGTCGGTCTACATGTTGGGAATGTACTACCAGTAGAGTCCCCGTTGTGTAAAGTTTACAAATTAATCTGGATTTTTAATGGCAGACTTCCATTTTCAGTTTGTTCAGATCTTAATTTGTCTGAAAGCAAAAGGTCACAATTTGAAGAATAATGTTTCTAATGTTGCAAATGTTCCTAATGTAGCACAGTGGGAAGCAGTGATTGCAATTCTACAATTATCAGCAACCGCTTGTTAAATCTAGTGCATGTGTAGTCAGCACCAGTCTAAACACACGCCCTTTAACGCTTAGTTTCTCAGTATGGGTGGCGCCATGTGGGTGGCGCCATTGAGTGTGGCTGCCCCGCCTGCAGCTGTTCGTCCTTTAACCCTTTTTTTATTTTTAGTCCGTCAAGAAGTTTTGTTTTGGAGGTCTTTTAGACTTTTTTATGTGGGGATGGGAGGGGGGGGGAGGGGAGGGGGAGGGGCGGGGGGCAGGGGGAAACTGGTATCTTAGTCACTACCTGGTTGAGGAATGCGTCTTTCCTCCGAGACACATCTTTGCTCCCTCCTCGCGGCCTACCATCTGCATTGGCATGGCCTTTCCTGCTGGAGACCGGCCAGAGCTTTAGCAGCAGCAGCAGTGCAGCACTGAAGTACCATCGCGGAGCGGGGCGATGCCTTACAGAGGTCGCTGTGTTGGAGCACCAGAGTGCTGGGACTGCTGACTTGAACACTGTGGAGCTGTGATCTGCGGAGATTCCAGCCGCGGGCGGCGCTGACTTTAACAACGGTCTTTCGCCGAGGATTGCCGTGTGGAGCTCTGCCCAGCTTGGCCTGTGGACTTTGGGAGCCGCGGTCTCCGGTTGGAATTGGCTGATTCGGAACTGCAAGCCGCTGAGAGTGTTCTTCTGACGCCAGAGTTCCATCATCTGGCGAGAGGGCTTGAAACATTTGGCCGCCGTTGCGGCGACTGCGGAAGCCTCAATAGGCCCTGACCACGGGTGAACATGGAGACAGATGACTGAACTTGTATTGCCTTCCCCCACATTCCGCTGTGTGGGGTTGTTCATGTTAAATTCTATCGTGTGTTGTGTTCTTTTTATTTGTATGGCTGTGTGGCAACACAAATCTCACTGTACCAATTCGTACAGTGACAATAAATGTAAACTTGAACTTGAACTTGATAAGAGATTGTGAAGTGACATTCATATATTGGCAATACGAGGGGGAAAATTAAACTCCAAAGGTCATGTATTATACTGGCTCATGGGGCGTGTGATGTGTGATGATAAGTATGAAAAGAAAAAAGAGCAGAAGAGTTGTTGGTAACAAAGGGAATATTGTCAAATGATCCAATTCGTATAATCTGCTTGTTGCATCTGTCAGTGCAATGATTCATGTAAGAGGTAGAATGATAGAATGCAGCATAGATAAAAATCAGTTGTATCGCAATAGAAAAGTAAGAACTAGGGGAATGTAACTGTAAAGAAGACAGAGGGAGTTTACAATGAGTTAGGGATGAGTTAACCAAGGGGGCAAAAATCTGGCAAATAGAGTATGATGTCGGAAAATGTGAACTGGTCCAGATTGCAGAGCTCTGGGGTGCAGTGATTCTGAGTGTTCCACTTTCGGTCTGAAGAAGGGTCCTGGTCTGAAATATCAACCTTCCTTTGCCAGTGATGCTACCTGACCCATTGAGTTACTCCAGCACTTTGTGTCTATCTTTGGTATAAACCGACATCTGTAGTTCCTTTCTACACACTGAGTGTTCTAGTACATGATTGGCAAAAGGTTAGAATATAGGTACAGTGAATAATTAAGAAATCAAACAGAATATTTTTGTTTATGCTGAGAGGCTTTCAACTAAAAAGTAGGGAGGTTACATCGTCAAGAGTGTTTAATTGTCATTAGTACTGGCATCAGAACAACAACACTCTTATTTGCTGCAGCTTTACAGGCTCATTAACATAATAACACACATATAAATATACAAGGAGCAATAATGTAATACATGTATGATTATTAATACTAGGTAATCAGACCATAATAATGCAAAACCGAAGAATGCAGAACAATCAAAACAATGCATTTAGCAGATCATAGCTGTTGAGGTAGGGTTGTGGATTGTGTTCTATAGTTTAAAGATTCTCATGTTTGTTGAGGAGAAGCTGTTCTTGAACTCGGAAGTAATTGTTTTCAGGCTCCTATATCTTCTTCCAGATGGTGGTAGTGAAACGAGAGCATGGCCAGGGCGGTGTGGGCCTTTGATGATATCAGCTGCGCCCTGTAGATCCCTTCAATGATTGGGAGGTCAATACCTGTGAAGGACTAGGCAACGTTGACCACATTCTGCAGCCTCCTTCATTCCTGGGTATTCGAGTTACCGAACCTGGCCATGATGCAATCAGTCAGTGTGCTCTCTACTGTACACTTGTGGAGGTGTCATAGAATATTTGGTGATAAAGCAAATCACCTTAATCTTCTATGAAAGTAGCAAAATTCATGATTTTTTTTGTGACTGCTTTGAGATTGGTCCAGTTATATGGAGCGATGGTATGAACGCAACTAGAATACTGTGCATAGCACAGTGTCTCTGGAATCAGTGGAGGAGATGAAACTACTGGGCTGCCTATGCCCTCACCTACTGGTTCCATCTGCCCATTATTCTTCCCTTATCTTCTTTACTCATCAGATTCCAGAATCTGGAACCACGGTGGCGAATCGGTAGAGTTGCTGCCTTACAGTTCCAGAGACCCGGGTTCGATCCTGACTACGGGTGTTTGTATCAACATAGTTTGTACATTCTCCCCGTGACCTGCATGGGAATTCTCCAGGATCTCTGGTTTCTCAAAAGATGTATAGGTTTGTAGGATAATTGCCTTGGTATAATTGTAAATTGTCCTTAGTATCGGCAGAATAATGTTAATGTGTGGGGATCGCTGGTCGGCGCGGGCTCGGTTGGCCGAGGAGCCTGTTTTTCAAAACGATACCAAACTTTTGTTATCTCTACATCACATTCCAATCTTTGACTCATCATCTACCTCACTCCATCTGTCCATCATTCCCCTCCTCAACTCTTTTCACCTTTTGCCTGAGATAGACACAAAAAGATGGATTAATTCAGTGTGTCAACGAGCATATCTGGAGAAAATGGTTAGGTGACATTTTGGGACCCTTCTTGAGATGGGTGATATTTTGAGTCGGGACCATTCTTTTTCTTTACTAATTTTTCCCCAGAAATGCTGCTTGACCCGATGAGTTACTCCAGCTTTTTCACCCATTGCCCACCAGCTCCTGCTCACTCCTCATCCTCCTCTCTTTATTCTGGCGGTCTCTATTCTGCACCCTCCGTTCAAATTCAATGACTTAGATCCTAAATGATTGTCATCCCTCTGCCTCCAGCAGTTTGTTTTTTTTGTTGCAGATTCCACTATCTGCAATTCGTGTCTTTTGCTTACTCATTTTTTGAGTTCGGATGAAGTGCCTAAATACTTGAAACATTAAGTCTGTTTCTCTTTTCACAGATATTGCCTGACCTGCTAAGTCTTTCCAATGTTTTCTGCTTTTATTTCACCCAAAGTTAGTTGTGCGTGTGTACTTTCCATGATCGTTGACATTGAGTCCAACAGCACACTAGTTCAACACTTCCACCACCTGCCCAGTTTCATTTCCTAAGATGGGCAGCACAGTGATACAACTGGTAGAGCTGTTGACTCACAGTGACAGAGACCTGGGTGCCATCCTAACCTCGGGCTGATTTTGTAGAGTTTGCACGTTCTCCATATGAACGCGTGGGTTTCCTTTGTGTGCTCCAGTCTCCTCCCATGTCCGAAAGACGTGTGGGTTTGTAGGCTAGTTGGCTTTTGTAAATTCCCTCAAGCATGTAGGGATTGGATGAGAATGTAGGATAATATAGAACTAGTGTGAATGGATGACTGATGCGCAGCACGGGCTCAGTGAGCCATAGTGGCTGTTTCCATGCTGTAACTAAGCTTGAAGCTCTAAAGATGATTACTGCCTTCTCTCTTGTAGGAATTAATTTAATGATTTTACAAGTAAACTTCAAACTAATCAGAGTGATTTTAAGTGCATTTTGAGGAGACTTTTCTAATTTCAGACTGTGAGCAATTTTTCCTCTGGAATAAATGTTCCTTCAATTTATTTCACAAATGGTGGGCATTTTCCATTCTCAATAAAGTTCCTGCCAGATTAATGAGGGGAAACATTCTCTCCATTTATATGCCTTAATTATTTTTGTACTCCACAAAACAATATAGTTCATGAGAAAAATTATTTTGTTTTTCAGCAAAAGTACTTATTGCATATTGACGAAAAAGTAATTAAATTATTTTGTTCAAAGCAATGACAAAAGCAAATAACACCAGATTTTTTTTCCTGATACACAGTGTTCTCTAGTACGAGTCATGGATCGTAAGTCATGAAGGAACTAACTGAATGTGTCACAGCAGAACTGTGCCTGCTAAATGTCGTTAAAGTAGAGGCAATTTACAACAACAGCAATTCTATAAGCATCAGCATCTTTCATCTCTCCTAGTCAAGCTATATGTGGCGGTACCACAAAGCAAAGTCGACCTTTCTGCGATGCCCTTCTCAAAGATTTGTAATCAATTCTTATTACACCTCTTTTAAGTACATCTCTGTGCATCACCATGAAAGGATCTTTGGTTGATATTTAGGTCATAATGCCAAGAGTTTTAATGATGGCTTTCATCATGATTCTCTCCGAATCTTTGGAATGTTGATCACCACAAAAGGAAGCCAGTTTTCAAATCAATCTTGTGCTTATTTCCTTTAAGACAATTGCTGTCACTACAAATGTCATTTCAATGTCAAGTGTAAATCTGAATCCGACATTTACTGATTAAGTTTAAAACTCTACAGCAATATCAACTCCATCAGTGACATTCAGTTTGATTGTTTTAATTCAAAGCATCCTGCCCCAGCCGCAAAGTAATCATGTTGTTCTCATGTCCTGTATCAACTCTCCGAAAATTTGATTTCAAAATCAATCTAATGACTTTGTCTATACTTGATTTAGTTTCAATATTGGTTTTACTTGGTCTGAGTTGAAACCAGTTTAGTGCAACAAGGCATCTTCTCAGTAACACAATGAAGAGTGCAAACTGGATGAGAGCATAAGGCAACCCCAAGCCTTTGCTATAATATATTAAGACCATCTACTTCAAGAGGACTATCCTGCCTTATTCCCAAATATATCTGTGTATCATTTAGTGTATCCAAAATGTATCTCTCTCAGTCTTGAATAAACAAATAACTGAACATCCTTAATGCTCTGCATGGAGAATTCTGAAGAACTAACATGACGAGGAGTTGCTTTTCATCAGTTATAAAGAAACAATTACATTATCCCATTATCCGGAAACTGTGTATACTGAACACTTAAGCCCCTGTCCCACTTGAGCGACCTCCACTGCGACCTCTGGTGACCTTGCCCATGATCCATAGTCGCGGCGGGAAGGTCGCCACAAGGTCGTAGGAGGTCTTCGTCACACTCCTTCATGGTCGAAAGTGGTCTCCACATAGTCGAGGCTTCAGCTAGGTCGCGCTGTATTTTAATGATGTTAAAATTGACCGCCACTAAAAATAGGTCGCCGTGGCAAAAATCTATATATTTTTAGTCGTAGGTCTAGTTGAGGTCAGCCGTAGTAGATCGTGATGCTAGTCATACGTAGTCGAAGGTGGTTGAAGGTAGTCGAAGGTAATAGCTCCTGAGTGAAAAAAAAAGGTCAATAGAAAAAAATGGTAATTTGAACAGCAGCACATCACCTCTGTGACTCCAGGGCATGTTCATTCATAGCTGGAGAGTTTTCTGGAGAGGAGACTTGTATTTTAGAGATGGCAACAAAAAGGCAGCAGCACAGGGGGAGGGCACAACCCTCAAAAAAACTTGCCATGCAGGTGTTGCCACCCAGGGGGAGGAGTGGCAGGAGGTGATGCCATAGGAGGTGATAGTGCAGGAGGAGGTAGCGCTGCATGAGAGACCCCTGGAGGAGGAGACCAGGGTGGTAGTATATGTCCCCACCACCACCCCATCCTTCACTGCCTCATTTGAAGGCTGCAAAGCAGCCCTTTCCCCTGTGTCTGACACAGCATCGGAGGCAGATGCCCCATTGGTGGTGAGGGAGGGCTGGAGGAAGGTTATGCCCTACACCTTCACCAGACAGCAGGAGGGGGACCTTGAGGAATGGTTCCAGCAGAATGCCATCATGTATGATAAGGAAAATGAGGGGTACAGGGACAGGGACAAGAATGGCATGCTTGCCATCCACTGCCCCACATGTGTGCTTAAAGTTCCATCTTTTGTCAAAGCCCAGCGCCACTCTCTTCCAGTCATCTGGTGTACTGGGACAGTCCATCACATCATCTCCATTCACCCATTGAGACCTCTTCATGTGCTTCCTCTTCACAATTACTCTTCCCCTTCTGCCTTTCTTAAAAGGCTGCTGAAGCAAAGGGGCTACTGCAAACAGCAGTAGTTGTATTTTTACTAACATCCTCCAATCTAGTTCCTTCCTTGCTTGCATGGTTCAGAATGACTTAAAATAAAATGTGGGAGGCATTTTTAGTGAGATAAAAAAAAGAGACATGACATCATTTTATCAGGTGATCATTTGAGCTGCAGACACTCGTCACTGGTCGTTGTTGGTTTTCGGTGTGGTCCTCTGAGGTGGAAGGGGGTCGTGCTCATTCACGGACCAATTTGCCAGAGACCATCCTTGAGTAAAACGTGCATGGTCGAAGCCAGTCTTCAACATAGTCGAAGGAGGTCGATGGAGGTCAAAGAAGGTGAAAGGAGGTCTTCTTCATAGTCGAGGGAGGTCTTCAACATAGTCGTAGGAAATTTAACACCATTAGCCCCTCCAAACCTATCATAAAATTCTACAAAACTGGATCTCTGCTCGTCTCTATGTACTTAGAGCATTGACTTCCTCATTGGCAGACCATAATCAGTATGAATTGGCAATGACATTTCCTTCTCGTTGACCATGACAGGAGCACCTCAAGGCTGCATGTTTGGTCCCCTTCTATACATTATCTATACCCAGGAATGTGTAGCCACATACAGCTCTCATGCCACGTTTAAAGTAGATGATGATACCACCATTGTTGGACAAACAATGGGCAATGATATGCCGGAGTACAGGGGAGAGACAAAACATCTGATTGAATGGTGCCAGGCAATTATTTTGCTCTTAAATGTCACTAAGACCCAGGATTGTTTTCTGCAGGAAGGAAAAGCTAGAGATCCACAAACCTGTCTTCGTTGACTAGGTAGCAGTGATGAGAGTCAGTATCTTCAAGTTCCTGGGCATGCATGCTTCTGAAGATCTATCCTGGGCCTAGGACACAAACAAAGGCTCATCATTACCTTTACTTCCTTAGAAAATTGAGGAGATTTGGTATGCCATCGAATAACCATATATCCATATAACCATATAACAATTACAGCACAGAAACAGGCCATCTCGGCCCTTCTAGTCCGTGCCGAACACTTATTCTCCCCTAGTCCCATCTACCTGCACTCAGACCATAACCCTCCATTCCTTTCCCGTCCATATACCTATCCAATTTATTTTTAAATGATAAAATCATACCTGCCTCCACCACTTCCACTGGAAGCTTATTCCACACAGCTACCACTCTCTGAGTAAAGAAGTTCCCCCTCATGTTACCCCTAACCTTCTGTCCCTTAATTCTCAAGTCATGTCCTCTTGTTTGAATCTTCCATACTCTCAATGGGAAAAGCTTATCCAAGTCAACTCTGTCTATCCCTCTCATCATTTTAAAGACCTCTATCAAGTCCCCCCTTAACCTTCTGCGCTCCAAAGAATAAAGATCTAACTTGTTCAACTATTCTCTGTAACTTAGTTGCTGAAACCCAGGCAACATTCTAGTAAATCTCCTCTGTACCCTCTCTATTTTGTTGATATCCTTCCTATAATTAGGCGATCAAAATTGTACACCCAACTCCAGAATTGGCCTCACCAATGCCTTGTACAATTTTAACATTACATCCCAACTTCTATACACAATGCTCTGATTTATAAAGGCCAGCACACCAAAAGCTTTCTTTACCACCCTATCTACATGAGATTCCACCTTCAGGGAACTATGCACAGTTATTCCTAGATCCCTCTTTTCAACTGCATTCCTCAATTTACTACCATTTACCATGTACATCCTATTTTGATTTGTCCTGCCAAGATGTAGCACCTCACACTTATCAGCATTAAACTCCATCTGCCATCTTTCAGTCCACTCTTCCAAATGGCCTAAATCTCTCTGTAGGCTTTGAAAATCTACTTCATTATCCACAACGCTATTGGCAAGTTTAGAAGAGTTTAGGAGAGTTTGGAAAAATGTAATGTTTAAGACCTCCTTCGACTATGTAGAATACGCTATTGAAAATCTACAGGTGTTTTGTTGAGGACATAACTAGTTGAATCGCAGTCCGGTTCAGTAATGTGAATGTTCAGGAATGATAGAGACTAGGCAGAGTGGTAGAAATCGTCTGGTCTATCATAGCTACTGATCCCCCTACTTTTGAAAGTATCTTTGGGAATCGCTGCCTCAAAAAAGTCAGCAATATCATCAAATACCCACTTCACCCTGACCATGGATCTTGATCCAAAACATCATCAATTCCTTTTCTCGAGAGACACTGCCAAGTTGCTCCAGCATTTTGTGTCTATCTTCAACTGAAACACTTCTGTTTTTAATACCTAAGCTCATTTAAATCTCTCTTAGCTCTCTGCAGTTTATTGTTTTCAGGATCAATGGGTTAGATTTGGTATCTCAAAAGAAGCAATTTTGCAAACGCTGCAGTTTTCCATGAAAAACATGCTTAAAGGGGCTGTCCCATTGCGGCGACCTAATCCGCAAATTCTGATGAGTTTGCCCTCGACTCATACTCGCAGCATGGTCGACCCGAGGTCCTAGGAGGTCTTTGTAACACTCTTTCATGCTCAAGAGTAGTCCCCGCGTACTCGAGGCCTCAGCTAGTTCGCTGCGTATTTTTCAACATGTTGAAAAATTCCGAGGAGTAACAAAAGGTTGGCATGGAAAAAATAAATACTTATTTTACTCGTAGGTTTAGCCGAAGTAGGTTGTAGTAGATTGGCAAGGTATTCGTAGGTAATCGAGGGTAGTCTAAGGTAATTAAAGGTAGTCGAAGGTAGTCGTAGATAGTCTTCAACATAGTCGAAGGAGGTCGAAGGAGGTCTTCTACATAGTCAACGGAGGTCTTCAACATGACATTTTTTCAAACTCTCCTAAACTCTTCTAAACTCGCCAATTAGGTCTCCGCAGTGGGACAGCCCCTTTACTAAAATGCATCAAAGGATGATAATGAGCTTAAGTCATAGAGTCTGCGAGTAAACAGACTCTTTGTTCCGTTAGGTGCAACAATTTGGCAAATCCTGTTGTTTTACAAGAAAAACAAGTTTTACTAGAATTAGGTTGACTCACATCAGGTTGACTCGGGTTCATCCATCACAGGCACGGCATTACCTTCATCAAAGGCATCTACATGAGGCGCTGCCTCAGGAAAGAAGCTTCTCTCATCGTGGATCCCACCATCTATTCCTTCGTCTCACTGCTGCCATCAGGCACAAGAAACAAGAACTTGAAGTACCACATCATCAGGTTCAGGAATAACAGCATTCCGACAACTATCAGATTCTTGAACAAACCTGAACTACTCATCCTATGGAATGCTACCTACCACCTTTCACACTATCATGGATTTGTTTTTTTTTCCTAATTGTGTTACACACTAATATCTTGTTTTGTTTTTGCATAGTCATTTTACTGTCTTACGAAATGTGATGTTCAATTTCTGTGTAATTTATGTTTTAGTGTGCCACCTATGTGCCTGTGATGCTGTGGCAAGCAAGATTTTATAGTACCAGCACTCCACCTTGCTGGTGCACATAGACAATAAACTTGACCTGACTTGGTCACACTTAGGATACTTCTACTTATTATGACTGAAAAAAGGCATTTGGCAAATTGAGTTTATGCTGGATCTCACAATATTCCCACCATTCATACCTGTGAAAATCCCCCTCTAATTTGCAAATAAACTGTTCTCTGAAGCACATCCATTAGCTCCATCAGATTCTGCTCTCTTCCACCATCAAATACTACAGAATTTTATGAGTTAGTAGCTAATTGGATAGATTTTGCAGCACATGCAGTGGAAATCAAAAGGCTACCAGTAAAATGGATTGCCTGTAAAATGCTGATAAATCTGGAAAATGGTAAAATAAGGAGGATGATGAAGAAAACATTAGGTTAATGATGAAGAAAGCATTAGGTTAATGGGTCCTATTCAGTTTAGACAAGCAGTTTACCTCAGGGCCCTTTCTAGCTTCACATTATGTACTCACTGAGACTTGCACACAACAATTTCAATCTTGCACTTTGAAAGTCAACGTTCTAGCAAGCAGCGTGAGGGACACTAAGAAAGAAAGTCAGGACAGCTGACATAGGTCATTTGATGTGATGCTCGAAATAACAACACTTTAGCAAGGAAAAATAAAATTACAAAATAAGGTTAAAAATCCTCAACAGATTGATAATGATGGATGTAGAGAAATTGTGATATTCATTGGTACAGATTGCATAAGCGTGAGTGGAAGTAAACAGTTGAACAAAAAGCAGCAAAAATTATATTCTATGCATTGGTGACATGGAATACAAGAATAAAGAATGGATAATAAATCCATACAAAGCACTAGTTGATTGATAGTCAAGAGTATTTCAGATGCAGCATTTTGGCACCAGACCACAATTGCCTGTAGTGTTCAATGAAAGACACATAATTTTATTTTGCACAATTTTGCTTTGGGCATTGACAAAGCTGTGCCTAATCTTCTAGGGAAGGTTGAATTCAACACTTGGATAATTTGACATGAAGGAAACCAAGTTCAGAGGTTTTTTTTCTAGGGCCGGGTCAGGAATCTCACAAGAATGTAAACCAAGCCTTGAAGCAGCAGCTGATTGAATGGTTCCTGAGAGTGAAAAGTGTCCCTGAAAGCAACGAGACTCACAACAGATATTTGCCAGTAGTATGAAAGGATACTTCCATTCTATAAAACCATAGAAATTTACATTATAGATGGAGGCCATTCAGTCTATTATGCCCATGTGAGCTGAATGCCTAATTCCTCATCTCAGGTCTGGCCCCAAAGCTCTTCAAGTGCTTATCCATTTATATAATGTCATGAGGCCTTCTTCCTCACCCGTCTTTGCAAATTGTTCAATCCAGACCACCTCCCGGATTTGTTTGTGCATTTTATAAAGAACACTTTTGTTACCTCTAACTTTATCTCAAACACACTGAAACACCAGCATTATTTATTTTTCTGAAAAAAGACACAAAATGCTGGAGTAACTCAGTGGGTCAGCTGTTCTATCTCTGGATAGAAGGAATGGGTGATAGAAGGAATGAGTGACTTTTTGGGTCAAGAACCGTTTTCAGACTGAGAGTTAGGGGAGAGGGAGACACAGAGATACGAAAGTGTAAGGTGTGAAAACGAGTATCCACTGTGACTGTATCCGCTGTTCCAAGTGTGGACTCCTATATATCGGCGAGACAAAGCACAGACTTGGTGATCATTTTGCTGAACACCTCTTCTGATCTCCCAGTGCTAAACACTTTAACTCCCCCATCATTCCTATACTGACCTTTCTGTCCTGAGCCTCTTTCTTGTTTCTTGTTCTCTGTTACCATGAGGCCCACCCCAAATTGGAGGAACAGCACCAAATGCTTGGCCAACTTACACCCCAGCTATATGAATATTAACCTTTCTAACTTCATATCCCTTGCTTTCCTTCCCTGTCCATCACTCCCCCTTCCTAATTTCCTGACCAGTCTGACTGTTCCCTGGTTAAATGTTATCTCTGTATGCTTCGTCAACTTCTCCGAGCTAACAATGATCTATTCTACATTTTCCTTGAGCCTCATCCTCTTTGATGTTTCATTTTCACACCTTACTTCCTTATCTTTGTATGCCTCTCCCCTGACTCTCAGTCTGAAGAAGAGTCTCAACCCAAAACATCACGCATTCTTTCTATCCAGAGATGCTGCCCGACCCGTTGAGATACTCCAGCATTTTGTGTCCATCTTCGGTGTAAACCAGCATCTGCAGTTCCTTCCTGCACATTTATTTTTCCACTAGTGCTGTTTCACCTGTGCAATTCCAGAATTTTCTATTTTATTTCAATGTTATTCCAACATCTGTGATGTTTTGTTTTGAGATTAACTATAATTATTAGGATATGGTTAAAGTGTTGTAACTGTATCTACTGGAGCAGAGATCAACGAGAGATTTAATAAAAGGGTTTGAACTGATGATAGATTTGAGCAGAACGGATTACTTCAATTGGAATAAAAACAAACTGCTGGAACAACTCAACAGATCAGGCAGGATCTATGGAGGGAAATGGACAAACAATGCTTCAGATCAGGATAATCCGGCTGATGGAGTGGAGGGGAGATAGAAGATGCAAAAAGTTGAGGGGGAGGATTGAGGCAAAAGTTTGCAGGTGATAGGTGAATCCAGGTGAGGAGAGATTGATTGGCAAATGAGTCAAAGAGGGGAGAGGGATGGGGATGGTATCCAAGGCTGGAGGTGATATGTGGAGAAGACAAAAAGGTGCAGATGGTTGAATCTGATCAGGAAGAAGGGGAGTGAAATATAGAATGAGACAGAGATGGTGGGTGGAGGGAAAACGTGAAATTGGGGGCCTTGGGGATGGAGAGGTGGGAGGTGAGCAGATGGGGAGGGGAAAAGAGCTGGGTGAAAAGGGAGCAGGTGAGCAATAAGGGAATGGAATAAAGGTGTGATCTGTGGGGGGGGGGGGGTGTGGAGTGATGAAGTTGGGTGGATCATAATGAGGTGGTGGGGGGGAGGGGGGGGGGGAGGTAGATTAATTGAAATTGGAGAATTCAATGTTCAGGTCATTCATTTTTATGCTGTACAGGAACATAAGGTGCAGTTCTTCCATTTTTTGTGTGACCTCACTCTGGCAGTGGAAGTGGCCAAGGACGGACATGCTGGTATAGGAATGAGAAGGGGAAATGAAGTGTCCAGCAACCGGTAGCTTCAGCTGGCCCTAGCAGATAGAACACAAGTGCTTGCTGAAGCTGTTGCGTAGTCTACACTTGGTTTCACTGCAGAGGAGGTCACAGAGGGAGCACCTTGACTGGAGTTTGATAATGGGGAGATAATGAATTTACCACTATTTATTTATTGGTGAGGGAGAAGGCTGATTAGGAGAAATGTCTATTCAGATGGGTGCTACAGCATTGTTGTAGATTGTAGAAAGCACACACCATTGCATCTTAAAAAAATATGACCCCTTGATGCTCAGGGTTTTGAGAGAACAAAGGGATGTATTGCTCCAGTAAGGAACTTGCACACATGCTTGGGTCAATTTGCCTTCTTCTGTGTAGCAAGCATTAATAGTTTTACAAACATATAGAACATGATCAGAACTTTGACATTGATTTTGGAATCAAATAATCAAAAGTGTAATCCAGTACAGTCAAAGCTTTTACATGTTTGGTAGTGTTCAGCCAGTAGATATACATGCAAAATAATGGATGTGTACATACACAGAACAAACTCACATTCCACTTCCCAAACCATGCAAACCTTAAGGTAACACATTGCATCTTGGAAACATGGAAACATAGAAATTTGGTCTCCTAATTTGTGAAAGGACATTCTAGCTATTGAGGGAGTGCATCATAGGTTCACCAGGTTAATTCCCAGGATGGCGGGACTGACATATGATGAAAGAATGGATTGATTGGGCTTATATTCACTGGAATTTAGGATTAGAGGGGATCGTATAGAAACATATAACATTCTTAAGGGATTGGACAGGCTTGATGCAGGAAAAATGTTCCTGATATTGGGGGAGTCCAGAACCAGGGGTCACAGTTTAAGAATAAGGGACAGGCTATTTAGGGCTGAGATGAGGAAAACCTTTTCACCCAGAGAGTTGTGAATCTGTGGAATTCTCTGCCACAGAAGGCAGTAGAGCCAATTCACTGGATGTTTTCAAGAGAGAGTTATTTTTAGCTCATAGGGCTAGTGGAATCAAGGGATATGGGGGGAAAAGCAGGAACGGGGTACTGATTTTGGAAGATCAGTCATGAACATATTGAATGGCGGTGTTGGCTCGAAGGGCCAAATAGCCTACTCCTACACCTATTATCTATGTTTCTATGTTTCTATGTTACAGATTGAATGGGCCTTTGAAGGGAGGTCATGTAAAAATAGCAGCAGAGATGATTGTTATTTCCTGTTATTTTGTGGCCACAAGATTTAAACTTCTTTGTACTTTCTTAAATAATAGGATTTTGTTTTGTACTCGGATTTTGCATTGAAGCCATTCTATCACTGATATCTAGTCTAACATCGGTAGTGGGGAAACTGCTCGAGTCAGTTATTAAAGATGGGATAGCAGCACATTTGGAAAGTGGTGAAATCATTGAACAAAGTCAGTATGGATTTACGAAAGGTAAATCATGTCTGTCGAATCTTATAGAATTTTTCGAGGATGTAACTAGTAGAGTGGATAAGGAAGAACCAGTGGATGTGTTATATCTGGACTTAGAGAAGGCTTTCAAAAAGGTTCCAAATAAGAGATTAGTATATAAACATAAAGCAAACGGTATTGGGGGTTCAGTGTTGATGTGGATAGAGAACTGGCTGGCAGACAGGAAGCAAAGAGTAGGAGTAAACGGGTCCTTTTCAGAATGGCAGGCAGTGACTAGTGGGGTACCACAAGGCTCAGTGCTGGGACCCCAGCTATTTACAATGTATATTAATGATTTGGACGAGGGAATTGAATGCAACATCTCCAAGTTTGCGGATGACACAAAGCTGGGGGGCAGTGTTAGCTGTGAGGAGGATGCTAGGAGGTTGCAAGGTGACTTGGACAGGCTGGGTGATTGGAAAAATGCATGGCAGATGCAGTATAATGTGGATAAATGTGAGGTTATCCACTTTGGTGGCAAAAACAGGAAAGTAGACTTAAAAATCTGAATGGTGGCCGATTAGGAAAAGGGGAGATGCAACGAGACCTGGGTGTCATGGTACACCAGTTATTGAAATTAGGCATGCAGGTGCAGCAGGCAATGAAGAAAGTGAATGGTATGTTAGCATTCATAGCAAATGGATTTGATTATAGGAGCAGGGAGGTTCTACTGCAGTTGTACAGGGTCTTGGTGAGACCACACCTGGAGTATTGCGTACCGTTTTGCTCTCCAAATCTGAGGAAATACATTCTTGCCATAGAGGGAGTACAGAGAAGGTTCACCAGACTGATTCCTGGGATGTCAGGACTTTCATATGAAGAAAGACTGGATAGACTTGGCTTGTACTCGCTAGAATTTAGAAGATTGATGGGGGATCTTATAGAAACTTACAAAATTCTTAAGGGTTTGGACAGGCTAGATGCAGGAAGATGTTGGGGAAGTCCAGAACAAGGGGTCACAGTTTAAGGATAAGAGGGAAATCTTTTAGGATCGAGATGAGAACAATAATTTTCACACAGAAGGTGGTGAATCTCTGGAATTCTCTGCCACAGAAGGTAGTTGAGGCCAGTTAATTGGCTATATTTAAGAGAGAGTTAGATGTGGCCCTTGTGGCTGAAGGGATCAGGGGGTATGGAGAGAAGGCAGGTACAAGATACTGAGTTGGATACTGAGCCATGATCATATTGAATGGCGGTGCAGGCTCGAAGGGCCGAAGGGCCAAATGGCCTATTACTGCACCTATTTTCTATGTTTCTATGTTTCTATGATAGAATTTGATCACCTCTGATTTCAGGCATTTTTCCTCTTTCCCTCATTCATTCAAAATTTTGTGCCTCTCCCACTGAGCTCCTCCAGCACTTTTTGTTTTGCTCAAGATTCTAGCATCTGCACTTTCTTGTGTCTGCACTCTTAACCTTGTTATTTCTCTCTCTGATATTTCACTCCATTCCCATGCATGATAATTGTCTATGAACTAAATCAATTCCACTTCATTAAACAAAGGTACTACTAGGAAAACATTATTTTATAAAGAATTAAGTCTATGAAATTCACGTTCCATGTTCTGATGAGTAAAGGAGAAAAGAAATATTACATTTCCGAAGATCCAATCAAATTTTAAGGATTTTGCAAAATGTTTGCATCCAATTACATTGTGAAATGTATTCAATATTTTAGGAATGGTAGAGTAATGCCAAAGTATTGTTTTGAAAAACATGTCATTGGTATTGAACCTGGATCAATTAATGTGTCTGGTTCACTGTGCTTCAAGAGTTTCATGGTTTGTCAGATCAATTTATCGAAAAAATAAATATACAATTTATTGCAAGTAATGCTGGTGGAAATCTGAAATAAAAGTTCTGGGAACACACCGGAGATCAAGAAATGTTCTAGAAAGAGGAAACATTTAATGTTTCAAATCAAAGACCTTTCATTAGAACTGGACAGAATGTTTTTGACAAAAAGTGATTTTAAGTAGCAGAAAAGGTAGTGGAAGGTATTAATAGGACAAAGGGAAAATCTGTGATATAGTGGGACAAATAAATTAATGAGGTATTGAGAGGGTGATTATGATTTCATGTTTCTGTTATGTGTTGCTAATATGCAAGCTGCAAACCAAGTAACGGAAACAGTAAACAAGCCGCATCATATATTGATGACTTCAAATAGGAATGGCGAGTTCTGATACAAATCAGTCCTCATATAGACAGAAATAGTGATAAATGTAAAATGGTGGCATTCACTATTGAGTTTAGAAGGCTATGACGTACCCAGACAGGTGAGATGTTGTGCCTCAAGCTTGCACTTGTAACAGTGTAGGAAGCAGCAAACAAGGATGTCAGGGTGGGAATAGGAAGGAGATTAATATGGTAGGCCAGAGCTCAATGTCAACCCTGCAGACCGAATGTCATTCGAATGTCATGGAGGTTATCTAATCTGTGTTGGGTTTCTACAAATGCAATACAAACAAATAAGCATAATCGCTTTTTTAAAATTTCAGATTTCAAGTCTGAAGAAAGGTTGCAACTTGAAATGTTGTCTGTCCATTTATTTCCACAGATGCTGCTTGATCCACTGACTTCCTTCAGCAGTTTGTCATTAGTTGAATATGTCAGCATCTGTAGTCTCCCATGTATCATTACCACACTGGACCTGATCTCACCCCGTCACAGTTATTCCTTATCAATTGCTCCCACTATCTTCTCTGCAATTTAACATTACCTACTCTAGTTTAGTTACAAGTTTAAATGAATGGCCTTTGCTGAAATCTCTCTTTCCACAGCTGATGCCTGACTGCTGAGTGTTTCCAACATTTTAGAGACATAGAATTGTACAGCTCGGAAACAGCCATTCGGCCCAACAGCCCCATGCCGACCAACAAGCCCCATCCCCTAAATCTATCCTATCCATTTACCCGTCCAAATGTCCCCTAAACGTTTAGATAGTACCTGCCTCATCTACCCCCTCTGGCAGCTCATTCCATATAAAAACACTATTTGTGTAAAAAGTCACACCTCTCATTTCTATTAAATTCTTCCCCCCTCACCTTAAACCAATGTCTTCTGGTTCCCGATTTCCCAACTATGGACAACATACTCTGTGCATTTACCCAATCTATTCCCCTCATAATCTTGGACACTTCTGTAATAGAACCCCTCATCCTCCTGCACTCCAAGGAATAACGTCTTAGCCTGCTCAACCTCTCCCTATAGCTCAAGACCTCAAGTCCTGGCAACATACTCGTTTATCATCTCTGCACCCTTTCCAGCTTGACATGGTGATGAAAACTGAACACAGTACTCTAAATGTGGCCTCAACAATGTCTCATATAACTGTAACATGACTTTCCAACTTCTATACTCAATACTTTGACTGATGAAGGCCAATGTGCCAATAGCCTATTTAACCACACTTTCTACCTCTGATGCCACTTTCAATGAACTATGTACCTGACCCCTAGATCCCTCTGCTATACAACATTCTCCAGAGCCCTACCATTCACTGTGTGTGCTCTTCCTTTGTTAAACTTCCCAAAATGCCGCAACTTGCTTTTTTACTGTATTAAATTCCATCAACCATTCCTCAGCTCGCATGCCCAACAGATCAAGATCATGCTGCAATTTTTGACAGCCTCTTCACCATCCACAATACAACACACTTATGTGCCATCTGCAAACTTGCAAATCATGCCATGTATGTTCTCATCCAAATCATTGCTATAGATGATAAACGGCAACGGGCCCAGCACTGAACCCTAAGACACACCACTAGTCACAGGTCTCCAGTCGGAAAAGCAACCTTCTACAATTACCCTCCGCTTCCTTCCATGAAACCAATTTTCTTTCCAGTCAGCTAGCTCTCATTGGATCCCATGTGATCTAAACTTCCAGAGCAGCCTACCTGAGGAGCCTTGTCGAATGCTTTACTGAAGTCCATATATACAACATCTACAGCTCTGCCCACATCAAACCTTTTGGTCACTTAGATTAAAACTAGATTTTTTTTTGATATTTAGTGAATTTCTAGGTTTAAATAACTTCAAAAATTGTTCAAACCCTTACACTTTCCTCAAATTGCATGTTTCACAGCTCTTTAAAAGTGTGGAAAAAGTATGGATTAAAATTAATGGCGAGTCACCCATGTCTTCTTGGATCCTCAAACACCTGCTGATATGATCCATAGATACAGAAGTTGTTGTGGAAAGATGGCTGTATCTCCCATGGTGAAGCTTCCTTTCATCATAGAGTCATCGTGTCATAGTGATACCGTGGAAGCAGGTCCTTCGGCCCAACTTGCCCATACTGGCCAACATGTCCCAACTACACTAGTCCACCTGCCAGCATTTGGTCCATATCCATGTACGTATCTAACTGTTTATTAAATGTTGGGATAGTCCCTGCCTCAACTACCTCCTCTGGCAGGTTGTTCCATACATCCACCACCCTGTGTGAAAAAGTTACCCATCAGATATTTTCCCTTTAAACCTATGTCCTCTGGTCCATGATTCACCTACTTTGTGCATCTTCCCAATCTATTGCTCTCATGATCTTATACACCTCCTGTGTTTCAAGGAATAGTCCCAGTCCACTCAACCTCTGCTTAGAGCTCAGACCCTCCAGTCCTGGCAACATCTTCATAAATCTCTGTCCCCTTTTCAGCTTGATAACATATTTCCTATAATATGGTGCCTAGAACTGAACACAATACTCTAAATGTGGCATCACCAATGTCTTATACAACTGCAACATGACCTCCCAACTTAATACTCTGGCTGATAAAGCCCAATGTGTCAAAAACCTTTTTGACCGCCCGATCTACCTGTGATTCCACCTTCAGGAAACTATGCACCTGCACTGCTAGATCCCTTTGCTCTACAACACAATCCAGAGCCCTACCATTCATTATGTAGATCCTGCCCATGTTAGATTTCCTAAAATGCAACAACTCACATTTTTCTGCATGAAACCCCATCAACCACTCCTCAGCTCATTTGGTGATTGATCAACATCTTGCAGCAATTTTACACAATTATCTTCACTATCTGTAAAACCACCTACTTTTATATAATCTGCTAACTTGTCAATCTTAACGTGTGTGTTCTCATCCAAATCATTGACATAGATAACAAACAGTAATGGACCCAGCACCGAATCCTGAGGCACCACTAGTCACAGGCCAGCAGTCCGTGAAGCAACCTTCCACCATCACCCTTTGTTCCTTTGCAGAAGCCAATTTTCTGTCCATTCAGCTATCTCTTCTTGGCTTCCATGCGATCTAACTTTCCAGAACGAATGCTTTACTGAATCCCATATATATTCAACATCTTCAGCTCTGCCCTCATCAACCTTTTTCGTCACGTCTTCAAAAAACTCCTAATAGGAGTATCTTAATAATATGACACCATGCCATAATACGATATGCAGTGGGGAGAATGATAGATGAAAACCTGATCCATTTACAAACAAACTCAATAACTTCAACAGATCGATATGCTGTGTCTCTGTCTTAGCCAACTGTCAAGTTTTATAAATGTTTCTGATGTTCAAAAACATTCAACAATTATTAAAAACAAACAAAAGCATTTTAAAACATTCAATTGATCTAAATACTTATTTATGTCTAGTAACGGAATTGAAATGAATAGAGCAGATTAAGTTTATGCAAATTACCAGTGTAAATAGGCCAGTTTGAGAATGCGTTTGGAAAAATAATAGCGAGCAGCAGATCGTAATATTAGAATCTCTGCATTTCTATGGAAATCTCAGAAATTCTCACATGTAGGGAAAGAGTTGTGCAGTTGGCTTGTGGAGGTAAGTCATTAGGTTTGCTGAATAACCACTGAGGCATGTTAAGGGACAGACGTTTAAGGGTAATATGAGGGGGAACTTCTTTACTCAGAGAGTGGTAGCGGTGTGGAATGAGCTTTCAGTGGAAGTGGTGGAGGCAGGTTCATTGGTATCATTTAAAAATAAATAGGCATATGGATGAGAAGGGAAAGGAGGGTTATGGTATGAGTGCAGGCAGGTGGGACTAAGGGGGAAAAAATTTGTTCGGCACAGACTTGTAGGGCCAAGATGGCCTGTTTCCGTGCTGTAATTGTTGTATGTTGTATGTATAATTTGCAATCACATAGGAGTTAACATCTTTGTGTAAAAAGGAACTGCAGATGCTGGTTTAAACCGAAGATAGACACACAAAAATAGAGTAACTCAGTGGGACAGGCAACATCTCTGGAGGGAAGGAATGGGTGACGTTTTGGGTCGAGTTTTGGTTTGGAACTAAAACTTTTTCTGTTTATTTTAACAGCTGTATCTCATCTAAAGTAAGTTTGGCCATTCCAGTGGATAGAAATGATCATCATTGTTATTCCAGATTTTTTTCAGTCATCTTCTTTGATTTTCTTGGACATTGTGCACATTACTAGAATGGCTGGCACTTATTCCCCATCTCTAATTAGCTCCTGAACTGAATAGATTGGTTGGCTATGCCACAGAGCAGTCAACCAAAGTGCAAGGCATCTGTCGTCATGATTAGACCTGACCAGGTAAGGATGGCAGATTTTCTTCCCTGACTGATATCAGTGAAGCATGTAGTTACTCAGGATTGCATGATAGCTCCATTAACTGACCAATTTTTTTAATTCCAAATTTTATTAATTACTCTAATTTTGCTTCACCAGCTGCCATGCTGAGATCTGAACTCATGTTTTAGGATCAGTGGTCAAGAGCACTGGATTACTAATCTAGTAATGTAGAGACTTGCCATTGTACACTGAAACTGCTGATGGAGAAGAAAAACATATTGTGCAGGGAACAAGAAGTTGTTGGAAGTTTGCTACTTGGGAACATCATTAAACTTTTAAAGATAATATTTAGCTTTTTAAGTCATGATATTTTCTCCAAATCCTTTGGCCTCTTCTCATGATTGAAACATTCCATCCCAGGCCACATCTTGGCATATCTCTTAAGTCATAGAGTCATAGTGCATTTCAAACTAACTTGTTCATACTGACTCATTTGCAGATGAGTCACATTTTCCTGCATTTGGCTCACATCTTTCCAAATCTTTCCCATTCATGTAACTATTTTGGTGCCTTTAAGCATTGTGATTGCACCTGTCTCTACCATTTCCTCTGGCAGCTCATTCTACCTACCTATTACCCTCTATGAAAAATTTGTCTCTCAGATTCCCTTAATATGTTTTACCTCTCAACTTTAATCCATACCCTCTTGGTTAAGACTACCTAACCTTGGAAACAATTGGGACCATTCACCTTATCCATGGCCCTCATGGTTTTATATTCTTCTATAACATCATGCCTCAGTCTACTTCAGTCTAGGGGACAGAAAAAGCCCCAGTCATTTCAATCTCTCCTTAGAACTCAAGCTCTCCATTCCTTATCAATCTTTTCTGCATCCTTTCCAGCTTAATTATGTCCTTCCTATAACTCAGCAACCATAACTGCATACAATAATTCAAGTGTGGTCTCCTGCACCCTGCCTAGTGCAATCATTTATTTCCTATGGAATGGCAATGGATGTGGTGTGGACCTTTAAATATAGCTAATGAGTGGTGTTTCTTGTTGCTAAAAGTGTTCGATCAGTACAAAATTGAAAGAGAATGGTGCGGTGGCGTAATGGTAGAGCTACTACCTAACAGCACCAGAGGTCCGGGTTCGAACCTGACTATGGGTGCTGTCTATATGGACTTTTTACGTTCTCCTCGTGACCTGCATGGATTTTCTCCGAGATCTTCGATTTTCCTCCCACATTCCAAAGACGTACAGGTTTGTAGGTTCATTGGTTTGGTATAAATGTAAATTGTCCCTCGTGTGTAAGATCATGTTAATGCATGGGGATCGCTGGTTGGGGAGGACTTGGTGGGCTGAAGGGCCTGTTTCCGCACTGTGTTTCTAAACTACACTGAAAATAATTAGCTGGAGTGTTGTGGCCTGAAATGATAGCACTGGCATTGCATCAGCATTGGTAATTGATATCATAATATTATTATTATTATGCCAAGTAAACCAGGTTTTGTGACCAGTGGTGGAAAAACAAACAGTTGACTTGAAAAAATTATGGGTACAGCTTTACACTTAAGGTCCCCATAAAGGATGCAATTTGCTGCTGCAATACTCAAAGTTATTTTGGTTAGCTTTAAGGTAAGGTAAGCTTTAAGGAAAGAAGCAAGATTTAAACATATCATTGTTTGCTTGATCCTCTTTTAGAAATATTAATGTTGATTATCTAGACTGCACTATTTAATACAACAAAATAAGTAAACCGTTATTTTTATAAAACATTACTTTGCTGTTTCCAAGACAACAGTCACCACCTACAGCTATAGTAAAGGGAAAATTGCACACAAAGCATCTTATAATTTAAATTTGTCATTTACAGCTCTCAAGGAAGACTGCACAGACTATTTGAAATTAAACAGGGATGCTCCCTGTGTCCCTATCAACATCCATTAATCAACTAAAAACTGGATAACTGGATGTGAGCTCTTAATCATGCACAACAGCCACATTGTTTCTTACCATGCTAACAGGCATTGTGCTTCTAAGTGGATTATGTTGTATGAAAAAGTATGCTTGTTGTAGGGCACTAGGGTAGGTCTATGTATCTGATTATTTTTTTCCTTTTCCATCTAGAATAAAAATCATAATTCCCTTCCTCAATTTTAGACCATTTTCTCTATGAAAGAGGTTAGATCGAGGAATTTGATGTGGGATTTGTGTAAATATGCAGAATACCAGAGGCTTGTTTGAATAGAAATAACCAAAAGGTTAATTCATTGATAACCAATGATGATCATCAATATCAATTTGAATAGCTAAACTCAACAGAATAGAACGATTAAGCTCATACAAAATACTCTTTCTAATGTAATGCAGCAGAATCATATGTAGCAGCTATTTGTTCAATGAAATTGATTTGAGAACATAAAACATGAGAAAGGGAAGATCAGTGGGTCATTTGGCCCCTTGCGTCCACTCTACCATTCAATAACATCATGGCTGATCCTTTACCTCAGCGCCACTTTACTGCACTGACACTGCTGCCTTAATATCCAAAAATCAATCAAATGTACTAAGATTCTAAACCTCCAGAGTTGTCTTGAGTACAACATTCTGAGGATTCACTGCCCTCTGGGTGAAGAATGTTCTTATCTTGGCCCTGGCTGGCCAACTATTTACTTTGAGACTGTGACCGAAAGCTTTGGATCTCCAAGTCAGCAACAATAGCATCTGTGCATCCATACTTTTAATTTCCCTGAGAGTTTTATATGTTTCAATGTGTGATTTTCTCACTCTTAATTCTAGAGAGTTTATTGTTCAATCTGATTTATCTTTCCTCATAGGGCAATCTAACTATTCAATCTGATTAACTTTTGTGCACTCCTTCTACCAAGATTTTTTTCTTCCTACGGTAGGGAGACCAAAAGTGCTCACAATGTTCCAGGGGGATACTTCCCATAGCATGAGATAAAAGAGGTTTACAAGGATGCTGGCTGGATTAGAGGGTATTAGCTATAATGAGAGGTTGTGCAAACTTAGATTGTTTTCCCTGTAGTGTCAGAGACTGAAGAAGACCTGAAAGAAGCTTATAATATTATGAGAGGTATAAATAGGGTCGACAGAACCCTTTTCCCGCGGTGGGAATGTCAAAGACTAGACTTTATCACCAATGTCAGAGGGTGAAAGTTTAAAAGAGATATACACTTTATTTTTTTTTTACAGAGAGTGGTGGCTGTCGGGAACTTGCTGATAGGGGTAGTAATGGAAGAAAATATGATTGTGGCATTTAAGGGGATTTTAGGTCAGCACATGAATTTACAGGGAATGAGGATCATGTGCAGACAGATTGGATTTGTTTGATCCAAGATTGATATGGACATTGTTGTGAAAAAACCCTGTAATTTTATATTTTCTACCAAAGTGGACATTCTCGCATTTCACATCTCACAATCTCACATTTTCTCACATTTCATTCCATCTGCCAAGTCCTCATCCATTCATTGTCATTCACTTTGCTATCTATATTTGTACTGGTACTGTCTACGATTAGTACAGGTATCAGGGGTTATGGGCAGAAGGCTATAATTGCTATATTTAGAGGGAGTTAGATATGGCCCTTGTGGCTAAAGGGATCAGGGGGTATGGAGAGAAGGCAGGTACAGGATACTAAGTTGGATGATCAGTCATGATCATATTGAATGCGGTGCAGGCTCGAAGGGCCGAATGGCCTACTCCTGCACCTAATTTCTATGTTTCTATGTTTCTTTGTTTCTAAGGCAGGAGAATGGGGTTAAGAGGAAAAGATAGATCAGCTATGATTGAATGGCAGAGTAGATGTGATGGGCTGAATGGCCTGCTTCTGTTTCGATAACTTATGAACATGAATTTATATTCCCCTGAAGCTTCTCTGCATCCTCCTCACGACCAATACTGCTTTGTATCATTAACCACTTAGGATATCGTATACATAATCATCCAAATTATGATTAGAAATTGTAAACTGCTGGGATCATAGAACTGATCTCTGTAGAACCTCTCTAGTTACAGACTCCCAATCTAAAAATGAGTTATCTAATATTACCCTTGTGTTTTCTCAGTATCAAACAATCCTCATTGCATACCAACACATTTCGTCTGAGCTTGTGTGCACTAATTTTTATCTAGTGACACCTTATCTGACCTGAAAATCCAAATACAAAATCACCCAATCATCCTAATACATGCTTATTTTCTAGCCAATTAGCTATCTTGCCCTTAATAGCAGTTTCCAGCATTTTGAATATGAAATTAACAATTAGCAGACCTGCAACTGAGCTAACAAAGAGTAAAGTATTTGTTGAATTTTTTAACTGCCACACTAAAAAAAAACATTTGGTAAACAAAGCTCCACAAAATACCCGCAAAACAGAAATGCACTGTTATATTAGTGTGATGTAAATAATACCAATTACTTTAGAAACAACAGTGCAATAGGGCACACCATTGAGGAACACTGCTTCGTGCTGACTAAGATCAACCGCTGTGCCAAATGGTTCTATTCATAAACATTACTGTCAGATTCCCTAATTATATCGAAGCAGAGGATTCAGCAATTGTTCAGTTTTATGTTTTCCACATGGAAAGGCGCATCTCCTTCCCGCATCCCACCGTTGCCTGATTCCAGCTGTATTTACTCAAGTCACCATCTGTTGAACATTGCAATGCAGCTGGAAAAGTTGGCATCCTTAATGCACAGTGACATTTTGCCAAATGGACAATTCTCCTACCCTCCAGTGGTGGGGATGAATGTCCATGTCAGTGATTCCCCAAAGTTATAAAACCCGAATGATTGGCATTTGCAAGCCTACTGCTTTATGTGATAAATGCACTGTTGAATGATTTAAGATTTGCTGGATGTCCAACAACCAAGATCCTTCGTGGCTGCTGATAATGTGGTTTTGTTTATGTCATTGTGAATTAGCACCTCATCCATAATCTGAGAAAAACACGTTGGGCCAATAAAGAAGGCTCGATCAAAGGCTCGAATTCAATTTCTGATTGTGAATTACAGCAAATGATACTTTCCCAAGCCTACCCTGAAAGGTCAATGTTCTCATTCCAGAAGATGAACGGCCTTGGCTGCAAACTGAGAAATTATTCCCAGATCTCAAATGATTTATTTCCTTCATTCAAAATAATCTGCCTGACATATTGGTGAGCTTTGGGGGTCACACAAACATGGGACCTCCCATAAGTAGAAGCTAGAGAAGAATCCAGCATCCCAATAATTTGTTTCCTGAACTTATGCATTTTGTATTAAGCAGATTAATTTAACAGTCTGCAAAAATCCTGGACTGGTATTTCCACATCAAATCTATTTCCTTCATGGATTATTTATTTAGTACTACTTTGCTCCATTGCACATTTTTGTGTTATGTTTAGTGTGTTTTAAATGTTTGAACGTCATATCTCCGGTCACTCTGCGGCCTTAGATCATGGAGCTGGAGGCCTTGCTAGGGACTGACATTGAGCCCCCATTGCTGGCATGGACTTACCATAGGAGCCGATCCTTTGCCTGGGATTGACGCTCCAACCACAGCCTGCGGGTTTCAACATTGCGGAGCTCACAGTCTCGGGTAGAGACAGAGTCGGGTAGCTCCAACGACGCACAAGATTCGACTAGCCCCGACCCGCGGTTCGATCGTCTGGCGCAGGGAGCTGACATCTCTCCAATGCAGGAGCATGATTGCCCCGACGCGGAGGGCCCGCCGCCGGCTATGGGAGACAAGATCGTCCCGTCAATGGAAGGCTAGAGGCCCCCGTCCGCGGGTGAACAAAGAAGGGCAGAGACTTTTTTTTCACTTTCCATCACAGTGAGGAATGTGGAAGAGTCACTGTGGCGGATGTTTATGTTAAAATGTATTTTGTGTATTCTGTTGCTTTTTTATTAGTATAATTGTATGGCAAATCAAATTCCTATTAAGTTAAAAAACATACTTGGCTAATAAAGTATGATTATGATGATTATGATTGCAAGTACAATTTATGTGATATGTTTTCCCACTGTTTAAGTTACTTTTCTTGTCACTGTAAACTTTTAAGAAAGCAGGTCACATTCTTGTAAGAAATCACCATTGTTCTAAAGTTGTTACAAATCAAATTGCGTAAACTGTTCTCCCGCTCCCATTAAGAATCCAGTTATCCAGTGTAAATGACTATATTATTAATAAGATAACAAATTGGATATGCAATCCTCATATCCCCAGAACTTTCTAATTAACTTCTCCTAAGTTCTTATACAATTATACATTGCATCTCATTATTAGATTCATAGAATCATATAGCACGGAAACTGGATTTTCGGCCCAACTTGACCACACTGAACAAGATACCTTGTTTTAAATAGTTCCATTTGCTCTTGTTAGTCCCTTATCCCTCTAAATCTTTCTTATCCATTAGGATGAGATTAATCCTGAAAATGAATATGACACAGAACAACCCAGAAAAACTGAGGAAAGAATACAACCGTGGGAAAATGATATTGCACTGGGAGAACTGTTGCCAATAATATTGGAGACTTCCCTAAACTGCAGTTGATTGTCAAGAAATACATAGACCATTTGTCATAACCAGGCAGAAATAAAACAGAAAGTTTTTGAGTTTCCCGTCGGGGCCCCAATTAAGTGGCCGTAAATTTATAAGATATTTTAAGACCTACATGGATAGGATAGGTTTGGGGGGTTATAGGCCAAATGTAGGCCGATGGGACTAACGTATCTGGGGCATGTTGGACAGTGTGGGTGTTGGGTCGTTGGACATATTTCCCGCTGTATGACTCATGACCGTCGTCAGTATTTTAGTTGCTACCTAAGAGGGGTAAAATTGGCAAATATGGAAGGAGTCCATCTACCTAAATTAGTCACGTGTTCTGTTCCCACCTAGAAGAGAAGAACTAAAATTCTGATGCAAATTATTCATTGGTAACTGTATTGGTGGAGACCAACTATTTTGAATAATATATTTTTATAATTTAGAATCTGCAGTAGTGAAAGGTATAATATAAATGCACATTCCATTCTTTTAGTTTTAGTTTTAGTTTTAGAGATACAGCATGGAAACAGGCCTATTGGCCCACTGAGACCACACTGACCAGCAATCCCCATACATTAACACCATCCTATACACATTATTTTCATTTATTCCCAGCCAGTTACCCCACACACCTGTACGTCTTTGGAGTGTGTGAGGAAACCGAAGATCTCGGGAAAATCTCATGCGGTCACGGGGAAAACGTAAAATCTACGTACAGACAACACCCATGGTCAGGATCAAATCCGGGTCTCTGGTGCTGTAAGCGCTGTAATCTAGCAACTACCACTGTGTAACCATGCCGTCCTTTCCTTTGTTCTTTTTGCTGTTTTCCTTTCTATTTCTTTCCTTCTCTATTACTTATTTCTTTCTTCCCCCTTTCTCTTTATTGCCAAAGACACAAGGGATCTCTAGGCTTTCTCACATGTTGAAAGAAATCTAGTGTTCTCTAGTTTTTTTTCTTTTCTCTCTCTCCTTTTTTGACCACGTTATTGGTAAGTCAGGAAGCCTAAGGAGCAAAACCACCACATAAGACATAAGAAATAACATGATTTTATGGTTTTATTCTTTATTGCTGGATACCCCAGAAGTGCCTTTGCTTTTTTCAGTAGTCCCAGGAGAATAGTTCAGTCAGTAATTATCATAAATCCATTGTTTATATTTAATAGTGTTCATTTATCTATTTAATGTTTACATGGGAGGGATGGTCCCCCAACGCAATATTCCACCTCTCCACCAGTGGGGGCAGGGCCAACAATCCATTTCAATCCATTTCAAGTCAAGTCAATCCATTTCAAGTCAAATCAAGTCAATCCACTTCAAGTCAAGTCGAGTCAATCCATTTCAAGTCAAGTCGAGTCAATCCACTACAAGTCAAGTCAATTCAATCCACTTCAAGTCAAGTCATCAATCCATTTCAAGTCAAGTCAAGTCAAGTCAATCCATTTCAAGTCATGTTCACTCCTACTTTTTGCTTCCTGTCTGCCAACCAATTTTCTATCCATGTCAACATCCTATCCCCAATACCATGTGCTCTAATTTTAGTCACCTGTCTCCCATGCGGGACGTAATCAAAGGCTTTCTGAAAGTCTAGATACACTACATCCACTGACTCCCCTTTATCCATTTTACTTGTCACATCCTCAAAAAATTCCAGAAGATTAGTCAAGCATGATTTTCCTTTCATAAATCCATGCTAACTTGGCCTAATACTCATACTGTTATCCAAATGCCCCATTATTATCTCTTTAATGATAGACTCCAGCATCTTTCCCACCACCGAAGTCAGGCTAACAGATCTCTAATTCCTCGTTTTCTTTCTCGCTCCTTTCTTGAAAAGTGGGATAACATCAGCTATCCTCCAATCCACAGGAATTGGTCCTGAATCTATTGAACATTGGAAATGATCACCAATGCGTTCACTATTTCTAGAGCCCTCCCTGAGGACCCTGGGATGCAGACCATCAGGCCCAGGGGATTTAACATCCTTCAGATCCATTAGCCTAATCAATACTACTCGCCTAATGACAATTTCTTTCAGTTCCTCTACCCCCTTAGATCCTCTGTCCTCCAGTACTTCTGGGAGACTGTTTGTGTCTTCCTTAGTGAAGACAGACCCGAAGAACCTGTTCAGCTCTTCTGGTAGTTCCTTGTTCCCCATAATAATTTCACCTGTGTCTGCCTTCAAGGGACCAACATTTGACTTTGCTATTCTTTTTCCCTTAACATATCTAAAGAAGCTTTTACTGTCCTTCTTTATATTCCTGGCCAGGTCCCCTCGTAGTTCATCTTTTCAGCCTGTATTGCCCGTTTTGTTTCCCTCTGTTGTCCTATGAAATGGCAGGGCAGGCCAACCCTACTCATTGCATTGTCACTTCATTTCAAATTTTGCATTGCAGTTTCAAGCACAGGCAGGGCAGGCCAAACAAGTCATTGCATTGCAGTTTCAAGCACAGACAGGGCAGGCCAAACAACTCATTGCCTTGTCACTTAATTTGCAATTTTGCATTGCAGATTCAAGCACAGGCAGGGCAGGCCAAACAACTCATTGCCTTGTCACTTAATTTGCAATTTTGCATTGCAGTTTCAAGCACATGCAGGGCAGGCCAAACAACTCATTGATTTATCACTTAATTTCCAATTTTGCATTGCAGTTTTAAGCACAGCAGGGCAGGCCAAACACCACATTGCATTGTCACTTAATTTCCAATTTTGCATTGCAGTTTTAAGCACAGCAGGGCAGGCCAAACACCACATTGCATTTTCACTTCATTTCCAATTTTCATTGCAGTTTCAAGCACAGGCAGAGCAGGCCAAACAACTCATTGCTTGTCACTTAATTTCCAATTTTCATTGCAGTTTCAAGCACAGGCAGTGCAGGCCAAACAACTCATTGCATTGTCATTAAGGGCTAACAAATCATTTATTGCAAGTACATTGCAGATTCTCTGTTAGTTGATTCACGTTTTGAAATCACAGTTGTGGTCTCTCCCTTGTGATCTTCCAGATTGACGGACTCACGTTCAGGCATCCAGGGTTTTATATTCCTGCCCCCCCCCCCCGGAATGGTCGTTACCTTCATCATGGTTATTGACATTTTCATTTGATTTCTTGACAGGCGAGAGGACCAATCAGCTGATCTCAAGATGTGTTAAACATTCAGAACTGTTTAATTTCTCATCGATCGGAAAAATCCTCAGGACTGCCTCAGCGGAGAAGGACTGTGAGTAAGATGGCCAAAAATCATAGTGATATTTGGTAGCGTTGTTTCTAAAATCAATATACAGTGCAGACAGAAATTGGTCAAGATGAGACTTTTAGTTATATAGATGTTCAATAAATCTGATTGTAGTTTGGAGTTAGTCACAGCCTGGCATGGTTTTTATTCTGCCGTGTATTAAAATGTGTTAAACAAAAACCAGAATACTCAATAAGCCAGGTAAGAGTAATATCTTCGACGCTTGGGCAAAGCGAACATCAAGGTCAACTCCAGATCAAAATAAATGGCTTTCCTTTGCCAAACTTCTAGAAATACTGAAAACATTTGTCACATAAGACCACCAAATCAGAACCGGTGAAAATCCTTGCCATTCTCATTCTCAAAATTTTGTTGTTGTCAAAAAGAGCAAGTCTGCTTGAGTCATTGTTCTCCTCCAAGAATTTTATACACATAAAATGTTAATGTTGCTCCACAGGAGGCAAAATATCACCATCACTTCCAATAGTACAAAGTGAATTGAAGGTCAGTATGTTTTTTTTGTTTTACTTTGACATCCTTCTGGAATTTTTCATCCCATATGTTTGACATCGGCAGAACAGTGCTAATAAACAAAGACTACATGGAATTTACATTGCAAATAAATCCAGCAAAATTGTTTAAAAATATGGCATGATTTATTTTGATTGAACAAAATATTTCAAATGTCATCATATAGATTATATTGCAATTTTGGAAAAGGCATCCCTTTTTAGGTCCAAAATTCCATTATTTCTCAATAAGAGGCTGAAGGCCATTTTCAATGTAATCAAAGTGAAGATTTCTTAATTTATTTACTGATAAACTGCATCTGTTCCCTATAATTTTGACCATGCTATATTTACCCAGAGAAACTAGTTTTGAAAAAAGCTACTTTATCCATCATGTGAAAAGTAGATCAACTTTTGAAGCAACGGTTCACAGCGTGTGGTTATTATGACTGTGGAGAAATTGCTTGGTTGGAAGCATCAACTATGTGATTTCCATGGCTTATTTTCATTATAGTATTCCTCCGAGACGCCTTTTTGTTGACCTCAATGGAACAAAGCTTATAAAGCCAAATATAATGTGCACATGCTACTACACTGCATGTTTCAGAGCTGCATAAACCCTAAAGGGTCAACATTTTTTTAAGATGGGTAGGTGAAGCACGCACTTGGAGACTGTGGGCAGCAAATTGTGCAGCTGAGAAATTTGGAAACTATTCCATTGATGCAACTTTTCTTGAATATTAGCTTAGTAGATGAGCAATATAATTAAATTTGCTTGAAGCATTGGTTTCCATGTCATTAATTTTTGTCTCATTTAAATATCTATGAATTTGAAAAAAGATAAATCCAGAATAAAAATGAGTACCTAAATACTTATTTCCTTAGTAGATTTTAACCTTTCATGTTTCATTGTTTTGCCTTGTTATATGTATGCATTTATTTTCTTTCCCTCCAGTTAAGAATTGACTTTCAAGAAGAGATGGCTAAAAGTTTTTTAAAGGTGTTTGAGCATACAACATCTTTAATTTGCAGTGGTGAGTGTCAGAAGCAACCAAAAATATCAAAGAACCAGAGGGGAATTTATGAGAAACTTACTGCAGAAACATTAAAATCTGGAATGCACAGCCTGCAAACAGAAGCAGGCACAAATTCCATTGTATTTCCAAAAAGATAATTAGATTTACATTTTTAAAAGGCATTATTTTTTTGAGTGAAAGGGACTGACTCAAACTAAGTCAGCATGGGTTTGTGAAGGGGAGATCTTGCCTGACAAATCTGCTGGAATTCTTTGAAGAAGTAAATTGGGGGACAGACAAGGGAGAGTACGTGGATATTGTTTACCTAGATTTTCAGAAAGCCCTTGATAAAGTGCCACGTGTGAGATTGCTAGGGAAGATGAGAGCCCATGGCATCAAAGGACAGATATTAGCATGGATAGGAGATTGCTCCATGACAGAAGGCAAAGAGTGGCAACCATCCAGGCTTTTTTCGGTTGGCTGTCAGTGACTAGCGTAGTTCCTCAGGGGTCAGTGCTGGGGCCACTATTCTTCACATTGTATATTATTAATTTGAATGAGAGGGATTGAAGGCTTTGTGGCCAAGTTTGCAGGTGATACCAAAATAGGTGGAGGGACAGGAAGTGAAGAAAAAGTAGGGACTTTGCAGAAGGACTTGGACAGGTTGGGATAGTGGGCAGAGAAGTGGCAAATGGAATATAGTGTCGCAAAGTGTTAGGTCATGCATGTTGGTAGTAGGAACCTGCAGCCATCAGGCTATTAAACACGACAACAAATAAGCTCTGAACTACAACAGACTACTATTATTATTGCACTATATTTGTGTATTTATTGAGTATGTGTGCATGTATATATATACACACTGAACTTTTTTTTCTCCCGTTAAGTACTATGTTTACAAATTCTGTTATGCTGCAGCAAGCAAGAATTTCAATGTTCTATCTGGGACATATGACAATAAATCACTCTTGGCTCTTGACTCTTGGAATAAAGGCAAGGACTATTTTCTAAAATGAGAAGAGAATCCAGATATCGGAAGTGCAAAAGGACTTGATAGTGCTGGTGCACGATTCCCAAAAAATTTAATTTGCAAGTCAAATTGGTCATAAGGGAGGCAAACACAAAGCTCGCATTTATTTCAAGAGGGCTTGACTACAAAACAAATGTAATGCTGAGGCTCTATAAGATTCTGGCCAGGCCGCATTTGGAGTATTGTGAGCAATTTTGGCCATCATATCTGAGGAAGGATGTGCTGGCTCTGGAGAGGCTCCAGATCTCTATCCTTGATTGTGCTGATATATTTTGTTGATGATTGATTATTTTATTTCTGTAATGCTGAGCAGATTGGAAGGTAAGGTTTCTGGACTAACAAAACAAAGTTTCAAGATCAAATCCCATTCAAATCCCACTGTGGTTTATAGTTTAGTGCAGTTTAGTTTACAGCGCAGAAAAAGGCCCTTCGGCCCACCGAGTCCACACCGACCAGTGACCCCCCGCATATTAACACTATATTACACATACTAGGGACAATTTACATTATACCAAACTAATTAACCTACAAACCTCTACGTCTTTGGAGTGTTGGAGGAAATCGAAGATCTCGGTGAAAACCCACATGGTCACGGGGAGAACGTATAAATTCCGTACAGACAAGCACCCATAGTCGGGATAGAACCTGGGACTCCAGCGCTGCAAGCGCTATAAGGCATCAACTCTACCGCTGAGTCACCGTGCCGCCCTGTAGAATTTAATTTCTGTTATTCAGCTGAAATTAAAGAAAAATACTCATACAGTGAATCACAAAGCTACTTACAGTAATTGTAGCAAAACTCATCTGGCTCAGTTATCTAAGAAAGTCGTCCATCCTATCCCAGCCTGGCTTCTATGTGTCTTCAGACCTACTAATATGGTTGACTTTCCAAAGCCAATGTTGTAACCCCCCCCACCCATCAAAGTCAATTAGAGATGGACAAAGCATGCTGGCCTTGACAGCAAATCATGGACCCTGAAAGATAAGTTACAAAAAAAAACTATTAAAATTTCGAAGACGGTAGGTAACTGAAAATGTTACAAATCCTACATGTCAAGCTGAAAGATTTCTGAAGATTCTCGCATTACCAAGGCATAGCTGGCAGAAAGCTAGGGATAGCACCAGTAACTGGTCATTTACTTCATTTCAATGGAGCTTCTAACAATTTCTATCAAATATATAATAGGTGTTTGACAGAATCCCCTTACCATGGGAGATTCATACACTCTTTGTATCAGCTGACAATGAACTACATTTAACTCTAATCTTGACATCAAGCTAAAAAAGAACTGTCATTTGTTCATTACCTTTCTGTATCTCCCAAATCTCTTACCAGCCAATAAAATATTTTTGTAGTATTTAGCTACTATTTAGATGTAGGAAATACAACAGCCAATTTACACAATCAGATACATGATAATAGATACATGATAATAGATGGTAGACAAAAATGCTGGAGAAACATAGAAACATAGAAATTAGGTGCAGGAGTAGGCCATTCGGCCCTTCGAGCCTGCACCACCATTCAATATGATCATGGCTGATCATCCAACTCAGTATCCCGTACCTGCCTTCTCTCCATACCCCCTGATCCCCTTAGCCACAAGGGTCACATCTAACTCCCTCTTAAATATAGCCAATGAACTGGCCTCAACTGCCCTCTGTGGCAGAGAGTTCCAGAGATTCACCACTCTCTGTGTGAAAAAAGTTCTTCTCATCTCGGTTTTAAAGCATTTCCCCCTTATCCTTAAGCAGTGACCCCTTGTCCTGGACTTCCCTAACATCGGGAACAATCTTCCTGCATCTAGCCTGTCCAACCCCTTAAGAATTTTGTAAGTTTCTATAAGATCCCCTCTCAATCTCCTAAATTCTAGAGAGTATAAACCAAGTCTATCCAGTCTTTCTTCATAAGACAGTCCTGACATCCCAGGAATCAGTCTGGTGAACCATCTCTGCACTCCCTCTATGGCAATAATGTCCTTCCTCAGATTTGGAGACCAAAACTGTACGCAGTACTCCAGGTGTGGTCTCACCAAGACCGTGTACAACTGCAGTAGAACCTCCCTGCTCCTATACTCAAATCCTTTTGCAATGAAAGCTAACATACCATTTGCTTTCTTTACTGCCTGCTGCACCTGCATGCCTACCTTCAATGACTGGTGTACCATGACACCCAGGTCTCGCTGCATCTCCCCCTTTCCCAATCGGCCACCATTTAGATAATCTGCTTTCCCATTTTTGCCACCAAAATGGATAACCTCACATTTATCCACATTATGCTGCATCTGCCAAACATTTGCCCACTCACCCAGCCAATCCAAGTCACCTTGCAGTCTCCTAGCATCCTCCTCACAGCTAACACTGCCCCCCAGTTTTAGGTCGAGACCCTTCTTCAGTCTGGAGAAGGGTCTCGACCCGAAACGTTGCCTATTTTCTTCGCTCCATAGATGCTGTCTCACCCGCTGAGTTTCTCCAGCATTTTTGTCTACCTTCAATTTTCCAGCATCTGCAGTTCCTTCTTAAACATGATAATAGATGGATCACCATAGTTGCTGAGTAGCAGAGTTGCTGCATCACAGTGCCAGAGGCCTGGGTTAGATCCTGACCTTCGGTGTTGTCTATCCGGAGTTTGTAGGTTCTCCCTGTGGCCTTGTGGGTTTCCTCTGGATGCTCCAATTAAATCCACAAGTGGCGGCACTGTTGACAGCTGCGGCTCGCCTGCAGTCCGTCTGTTTTTACTTTTTTGTTGTTGTTTCCTTTGTCCTGTTCTAGTTAAATTTTGGTTTATTAGCTTGTGTGTGTGTGGAGGCGGGGGGTTAAAACAGGTTTTCTGTCTCTTCCTTCGGGGGAATGTGACCTTTTCTAGTCGTATCCCCTTCTCTGCCTCCGTCTGCGCTGAGGCCTAATGGCGGAGCTGGCGGCCTCCAACTGTGACCGACCTCGAGGCTCCAGATGCAGAGCCAGCCAGGACTAGGCAAGCCGCCTTCGGGGCTGATGCGGCGGCGGCCCGACTCGGATCTGAGACGATGGCGGCCTGACTCACTAAGGCAGCGTTCCAGCTTTCAGCAGCGGCCCGACTCGGAGCTGAGGCAGCGGCAACATCACTTCGGAGGTTCGGCCGCGGGCTCAGTGGACGACCGGGAGCTCGTAGGTTACAAGTTGGTGACCTGTTTCCGGCACTCCCGCAACTACAGCTGCGTCCGCTGGACTGGAGGGCGGCATCTTCGGCCTGGATCGCCTCAGCGCAGAGGGAGAACAAGGAGGGAAGAGACAGAGACTTTAAGACTTTTGCCTCCATCACAGTGAGGAGGTGCCTGGTGAACTCACTGTGGTGGCTGTTAATTTGTGTTTATTGTATGTTTTGTTATTTATTATTATTGTGTATGACTGCAGGCAACAAAATTTGGTTTAGACCGAAAGGTCTGAATGACAATAAAGGAATCTAAATCTAAATCTAAATATCTAAAATCCCACATCGCAAAGATGCGTGCGTTTGTAGGTTAATTGGTCTCTGTAAATTGACCCTGATGTATAGGGAAACAGATGAAAAAGTATGATAACATAGAATTAATGTGAACGAGTAAGCAATAGTCAGCATGGACCTGGCAGGCAGAAGGGCCTGTTTACATGCTGTATCTCTAAACTGAGAGCGTTAGAAAGAATGCCAAAATAATCAAAAAAATATAATGTCTTGGAAGATCTCCCCAAGATAATAATGGAACTTATGGCAATAGAACGATGATAAAGACTAAAACTGGTCTTTTCATATCTTGAATTTATGATAATTTTGAACATATCTATATTACTAAAAGTTTGTTCTTGACCGGTTTTGGCCATCTGTGCTGCGATTTCCGAGAAAACGCTGCCGCCTACGGCCATCATTATTGGCCACCTTGCTCTGAGCACCCCTCCGCCGCGTGTGTGCCGAGGATTTTTCCTGTCGATTAAAAATGACAGAGATATTAATGTTTTTACACAATTCCCCATTCTCTCTGCTGCCCCCGCTGGCGGCGGGGGGGGAACTATAAAACCAGGAAGTGGTGTGCCTCACTCACTCTTCAAGATGGAGGAAGGCAGAGGGTCACGTTTCTCTGAGCTGTGAATAACACTGAATACACGTCTACTCAAATGTAAGTGTCCTTAGTGGTTCTAAAATGCTTGCAGAATGTGTCTATTGGTTCTAAAATATTTGCAAAAAGTGTCTCTTTTGGTTCTACAATGCTTGCAAAAAAATGTCTATTGGTTCTAAAGATTGCAAAAAAATGTCTATTGGTTCTAAAGCATGCAAAAAAAATGTCTATTGGTTCTAAAGCTTGCAAAAAAGATGTCTATTGGTTCTAAGGCTTGCAAAAAGTGTCTCTATTGGTTCTAAAGCTGGCAAAAAAATGACTATTGGTTCTAAAGCTTGGGTGTGGCTTTAAGTTGAAAGGCACTAACTGCAGATGGTGGCTTGGGTGCAATGGCTTGAAGTTAAAATGCATTACTTACTGCAAATGGGGGCGTGGGTGCATTGGCTTGAAGTTGAAAGGCACTACTTACTGCAAATTGTGGCTTGAAGTTGAAAGGCAATACTTACTGCAAATGGTGGCTTGGTTGCTTTGGCTTGAAGTTGAAATGCACTACTTACTGCAAATGGTGGCTTGGTTGCTTTGACTAGAAGTTGAAGGCATTACTTACTGCAAAAGGTGGCTTGGGTGTGGCTTGGGTGTGGCTTGAAGTTGAAAGACACCACTTACTGCAAATGGTGGCATGAAGTTGAAGGGCACCACTTACTGCAAATGGTGGATTGGTTCCTTTGGCTTGAAGTTGAAAGGCACTACTTACTGCAAATGGTGGCTTGCGTGTGGCTTGAAGTTGAAAGACACCACTTGGGTGTGGCTTGGGTGTGGTTTGAAGTTGAAAGCCACTACTTACTGCAAATGGTGGCTTGGATGTATTGGCTTGAAGTTAAAAGGCATTACTTACTGCAAATGGCGGCTTGGGTGCATTGGCTTGAAGTTGAAAGGCACCACTTACTGCAAATGGTGACATGAAGTTGAAATGCACTACTTACTGCAAATGGTGGCGTGGGTGCATTGGCTTGAAGTTGAAAGGCACTACTTTAAATGCACTTACTTCCTGTTTGCACTGTACATTGATTTTAGATAAAACGCTACCACTTACGGCTGTGATTTTTGGCTATCTTACTCAGTCCCCTCTCTGCTGAGCAGATGCAGAAAATTCTTCCCATCAATGAAAAATAAAAGTGTTATTAGTTTAAAAAAAATCTTGAGAATCTCTCCCCTGTCAATCACGCCATGAAAGCCACACCTCTTCCGGTGGGGGGGGGAGCGGTTATAAAACCAGGAAATGTGGGTGTGGCTCAGTCTCTGCAAGATGGAGGAGGGAGAGGTCACGACTTGCTGTCTTTAGTGGCTTTGCACCCTACTTCAAATGGTATGAAACTGCACTTGAATTTGGTGGCCTTGCACCCTGCTAGAAGTGGTAGGAATCTGCACTTGAATTTGGTGGCCTTATAGAAACATAGAAATTAGGTGCAGGAGTAGGCCATTATACCCTGCTTGAAATAGAATTTCAAGAATTAGCCGTGAGTCAACTACCAGCCCACCAGCCGTAAGTGAGTGAGTTGCCAGCACAACAGGCTTGATTGACTGAGACGCCAGCCCAAGAATCCATTTGGTGCACAATTTGCATACCAGCCATCTGGAAACCAGTCCCTTCAGCCCACAACACCCATACTAGTGCTCCAGAAAGCCCCCCCTCCCAACTGGCCACCAATATTAGAATTGGTGGAGAGGTGGAATATTGAGTTGGATGACCGTGTGATGCTGGGACCCAACGGGTCCTACTTAGTCTAGTATATATATATAATTTTAGGAACAGGTTATGTTCGGATAGAATCCAATTTATCACTGCTGATTTCCATGACGAGGCCACTGAATAATCCTTATTTTCAGAACATTACCTGTTTTAATATGCTGGGATCTCTCAGGTATTTATACTGACAATTAGCGACAGGCTTTATGACAGAGTGAATCAGTAATTTTTGGAATAACTTCTTAATTGTGCAATGGTGGCATATCATTTGGATTGTTAGAGCCAGCCAGCTTTTTTGCATTTGTGGTTACGTGGGACATATTTATACCAATAGGTTCTTATAATGTGCTGGCAGAGAGATAAATGTTATTGCCAAATATGCCCCTGGCGAATGTGATGTCTGGAATTAAGTAACAACTCTGGGCCAAAACTGAAGACTCAGATGATCACATGCCATATGAGGAAAAATTGAGAATGTGCAGAGACTGTGTCAGTTTATTAGAGGAGGAAAATTATAAAAATAATAAATAAGGGCCTTCAAATTGTTCTAAGTGGGAGAACTGGAGCCTTTGTTTTGAGAATCAATAAAGCGCACAAGACTATGGAACATTAGCATGCAAGTGCAACACAGAATTTGGTGGACATAAAATGCCAGTCCTTTCACAAGAAAGGTGGAGTACAAGGGCAAAGGAGCCTTTTTACAACTATACAAGGTAAGATCACGCTTGGAATTGTGGAGTCATAGTCAGAAACCACACACACGAAACAGGTCCTTCAGACCATCGAGTCTCTACTGACCTTGGACCAACCCATTTGCACTAACCATACTTTAATCCCCCTTTTTATTATTCCCAGATTCTCATCACTGGGATGAGGATGTGATGAGCATAGTGTTGTGCTCTTTAGTAAAGGAAAGTTATTCTTGGATTGGAAGCAGTTTGGAGAAGGTTCACTAAATTGACATGGAAGGGTGTGAGGTACAATTGAACAGGTTGGGGCCAGAATCTTCAGAGATGAGAAGACAGAGAGGTGGTTTTATTTAAAAAAAAAGATATATTAGATGTATTTTAACACTTGATATTCAGAAGGGGTTGTCAGGGAAGATGATAGAAGGGTTTCCCCCACTTGTGGGAACCTAGAACTATGTGGCATTATTTGTGGCAGAAGAGATGGCAATGAGCAGGAATTTCTTCTCGCATTGAATATAAAGCATGGAATAATACAGCATCGCATCATGTCCTTTCACCCTCGATATCTATGCTAAACGTGATGCCAAATAGATCCACTCTCTTATACCTGCACATGCTCCATATCCCTCCATTCGAAGCATAAACATGTGCCTATCTAAAAGCCTCTAAAACCCTTATATTTTATCTGCATCTACCACCACCTCTGGCAGCATGTCCCAGGCACCTGCATTGCTCTTCACCCTTCTGTGTAAAAAAACTGCTCCATATATATTTGAACCTATGCCCTCTGGTATTTGTTATTTCCACCCTGGGAAAAGTTTCTGACTACACTATTTATGCTTCTCATAACTTTATTTAGTTCTAACAGGTGTTTCCCTCAGTCATCAATGCTCCAGAGTAAACAATCCAAGTTTGTCCAGCCTCTTCTTATAGCTAATACCCTTTAATTCAGATAGCATTTACTCTGATCAAGAAGGCTCAGTCTACTCTGATCAAGAAGGCTCATCACCGTCTCTTCTTCCTGAGGAGACTGAAGAAGGTCCATCTGTCTCCTCAGATCCTGGTGAACTTCTACCGCTGCACCATCGAGAGCATCCTTACCAACTGCATCACAGTATGATATGGCAACTGCTCTGTCTCCGACCGGAAGGCATTGCAGAGGGTGGTGAAAATTGCCCAACGCATCACCGGTTCCTCGCTCCCCTCCATTGAGTCTGTCCAAAGCAAGCGCTGTCTGCGGAGGGCGCTCAACATCGCCAAGGACTGCTCTCACCCCAACCATGGACTGTTTACCCTCCTACCATCCGGGAGGCGCTACAGGTCAATCCGTTGCCGAACCAGCAGGTCGAGGAACAGCTTCTTTCCAGCGGCTGTCACTCTACTCAACAACGTACCTCGGTGACTGCCAATCACCACCCCCCCCCCACTTATTATTATTTATTCAAATTGTTTGCTATGTCGCTCTTCAATGGAGATGCTAAATGCATTTCGTTGTCTCTGTACTGTACACTGACAATGACAATTAAAATTGAATCTGAATCTGAATTCTGGTAAAGTTATTTTGTACCCTCTTCACAGTCAAAAAGGCACAACAGAGGATGCACTTCCTACGGCAGCTGAGGAAGCACAATCTGCCACAGGTAATGATGGTGAAATTCTACAAGGCCATCGTAGGGTCTGTTCTCACCTACTCCATCATGGTCTGGTTTGGCTCAGCCACCAAGTACGACACCTGGAGGCTGCAGCGAATCATCCGATCAGCAGAGAAGGTTATTGGCTGCAACCTTCCCTCCATTGATGAACTGTACACTGCAAGGGCCAGGAAGCGAGCGGGCAAGATCATCTCTGACCCCTCTCACCCTGGCCAAAAACTCTTTGAATCACTTCCCTCTGGAAGGTGACTGCGGACTGTCAAAGCTGCCGCAGCCAGACATAAAAACAGTTTTTATCCACGAGTAGTTGCTCTACTCAACAGCCAAAAATCTGTAGCCTACCTTTGATCTGATATTTTGTTGGTTCACATGCTTGATGGAGACATTCTGTTCACCATACATTAGAGGATGCAGAAGAGATTTACACTCAAAAGAGGTTTGGAGTGTATTAGCTGTAAGAAGAGGATGGATAATCTTGGATAGTTTTCTCTGGAGCGTGGGTGACTGAAGGGCAAAATGATAATCAAAGTACATAACATAAAATGTCAAATACTAGAGGGGCATGACTTTAATGTGAGAAGTGGAAACTTTAAAGGAGATGTGCAAAACATTTTTTTTAAAGAGAGTGGTAAGTGCACTGCCAGGAGAGGTGATAGATTTAGACAGCATATTAACTGGCAAATAATAGAGAGACTTGCACCATGTGCAGGCATTTAGGATTGACTTAGATTGGCATTTTGGTTGGCACTGACATGATGGGCCTAAGGACCTGTTCTTGTGCTGCACTGCTCTTTGTTCTATTTTCTATTTCTATTCCTTAAGGGACTCAGTGAACCAAGTATTTTTTACAACTAACTTGATTTTTATGGTTACCATTACTGATTTTGTATTTTAGGCCCATTTGATACCATGACTGTAAGTTTCCCAGCTGATGTGGTGGAGTCAAACCTCACATGCAGTTCATTCTATTCGTTGGAAACCACTTGGCTTATTATGACACAGAAGGAGTCCATTCAGCCCATTCTGATTCCCAGCACATCATTCTCATTGGTCCCATTGCCCCTATCCTATTTCTTCAACTCTTGCAATTTATTTCCTCTCAAAAACCATCAAAACCATCTGCTTGTTTTGTGACTCAACAACACTGAGGGTTAATTTACAGTAGACAATTAAGGGCAGCACAACGACGCAAGGGCGACATGACGGCGCAAAGGCAGCACAGTGGCACAGCGGCAGAGTTGCTGCCTTACAGCACTTGCAGCGCCAGAGACCTGGGTTCGATCCCGACTATGGGTGCTGTCTGTATGGAGTTTGTACTTTCTCACTGTGGCCTGCGTGGGTTTTCTCTGAGATCTTTGGTTTCCTCCAACACTCCAAAGACGTACAGGTCTGTAGGTTAATTGGCTTAAGATAAGTGTAAATTGTCCCTAGTGTGCGTCAATGTGTGGGGATCATTGGTCGGTGCGGACTCAGTGGATCAAATGGCCAATTTCCGCGCTGTATCTAAACTAAACTAAATTAACCTACTGGCAATTTTCTTGGATTCTACTGCATCCCAAAAGGAGTGTTATTTAGGTTGATGATGTGATGCAGTCAATTGCCCATTGGGGAAGTCGAGCCACCCTATTAAAAGACAGGCAATAAAAGTGTTGAGATTTAAATATTACAAAGTAACAGGATAAAGGAAAGTATATTGTGGCCGAGAGACCATAATAGGTTCATTCCTTTAGGGCAGAACCGTCTACAGAAATAATTGGTACCTTTGAATGACTGATAGAGTGAGTTATTGTGATGAACATGGAAATTGTTTCAGATGTTTTTCCTCCAAAGCCTCAGTGGGTCATTTTTTATGTCTACTCAGTAGTGCAGAGAACGTAGCTGAATATCTTGAAAGGAACACACAGGAGGGATATAGAGAAGATACTGTGGTCATTTTCAATGCATCATGGCCCAGGCTTAATGAAGACATAGTACTCCAGAGAGAAAAAAAAATCAGTTCAAGGTTTGCTTCGCTATTGTCTGTACCTGATGATCATTATTTGACTGCAATTAGCTACTGATGTAAATAATGGAAATTACAAGAATTAGTACATTTTATCAAGAAATATTTCTCAATTAGTCACGAGAGGAAACAATCGAACTCAAGGGAACTTTGAATTGAATCTCATTCAGTTTAATTATGACAGATAACGTAAAATTGCAACACAGCTCAATCTCCATCTCTCAATGTGTGTTGTAAATTTCAGAGAATGTGGAGGAAACGGATCCCAGATCACTAATTTCACACCAATTTTTGAAAAGGTATACATAGATACATAGAAAATAGGTGCAGGAGTAGGCCATTCGGCCCTTCGAGCCTGTACCGCCATTCAATATGATCATGGCTGATCATCCAACTCAGTATCCCGTACCTGCCTTCTCTCCATACCCCCTTATGTACGTACGTGTATATAACTATACATATACATGCACACACAGACATGCACACATGTACACTGCGTGCATACGCACACGCGCATATATACATCGACATATGCATGCATGGATGAATGTACCAACATCCACTCGTAACTACATAATACACACGTAAATAGATGTATGCAAACACATGCATGTGCATTCAAACACAGAAACTCCTCATTACTAATCTGCATCTGGCCGCTTTTTGTGCAGAAATGAGACAAGTTGTAAATAAGACAATATTAATTTTAGATGAGAATAGCTTGAAGACAAAAAGTGCTCTTCTTCCCAGTTTGACCAATTAAGACATAACTGCCGAGAAATTCATTCCGTTTAAACCACCAACCTCTTTAATGATCTCCATCAATGCATTGCACACTTTATCTGAAAATAAAAGGAATTACATATTTGGGCGGAGCACTACCCCTCACACTGGATCCCTATCAGTTTGCCTACCGCAAGAACAGGAGTACGGAGGATGCCATCTCAACTGCACTTCACTCCACCCTCTCCCACCACGACAACAGAGACACTTACGTAAGAATGCTGTTCATCGATTACAGCTCAGATTCAGATTCAGATTCAATTTTAATTGTCATTGTCAGTGTAAAGTACAGAGACAACGAAATGCATTTAGCATCTCCCTGGAAGAGCGACATAGCAAACGATTTGAATAAATAATAATAAGTGTCCGGGGGGGGGGGTGATTGGCAGTCACCGAGGTACGTTGTTGAGTAGAGTGACAGCCGCCGGAAAGAAGCTGTTCCTCGACCTGCTGGTTCGGCAACGGAGAGACCTGTAGCGCCTCCCGGATGGTAGGAGGGTAAACAGTCCATGGTTGGGGTGAGAGCAGTCCTTGGCGATGCTGAGCGCCCTCCGCAGACAGCGCTTGCTTTGGACAGACTCAATGGAGGGGAGCGAGGAACCGGTGATGCGTTGGGCAATTTTCACCACCCTCTGCAATGCCTTCCGGTCGGAGACAGAGCAGTTGCCATACCATACTGTGATGCAGTTGGTAAGGATGCTCTCGATGGTGCAGCGGTAGAAGTTCACCAGGATCTGAGGAGACAGACGGACCTTCTTCAGTCTCCTCAGGAAGTAGAGACGCTGATGAGCCTTCTTGATCAGAGTAGAGGTATTGTGGGTCCAAGAGAGGTCATCGGAGATGTTGACTCCCAGGAACCTGAAGCTAGAAACACGTTCCACCTCCGTCCCGTTAATGTGGATGGGGGTGTGCGTGCCGCCTCTGGACTTCCTGAAGTCTACAATGAGCTCCTTGGTCTTCTTGGAGTTAAGGGCCAGGTTGTTGTCAGCGCACCATGCTGCTAAGTGCTGGACCTCCTCCCTGTAGGCCAGCTCATCGTTGTTGCTGATGAGGCCAATCACCGTTGTATCATCTGCATACTTGATGATGGTGTTAGTACCATGTACAGGTGTGCAGTCATAGGTGAAGAGGGAGTAGAGGAGGGGGCTCAGCACACAGCCCTGTGGAACGCCGGTGTTCAGGGTGAGGGTTGAAGAGGTGCGCTTGTCTAACCTCACAGACTGGGGTCTGTTGGTTAGAAAGTCCAGTATCCAGTTGCAGAGGGAGGGGTCGATGCCCAGGTTACCGTGTTTGTATGCAGATGATACAACGGTGATTGGCCTCATCAGCAACAACGATGAGTTGGCCTACAGGGAGGAGGTCCAGCACTTAGCAGCATGGTGCGCTGACAACAACCTGGCCCTTAAATCCAAGAAAACCAAGGAGCTCATTGTAGACTTCAGGAGGTCCAGAGGTGGCACCATGGACTGTTTACCCTCCTCCCATCTGGGAGGCGCTACAGGTCTCTCCGTTGCCGAACCAGCAGGTCGAGGATCAGCTTCTTCCCGGCGGGTGTCACTCTACTCAATAACGTACCTCGGTGACTGCCACTCACCACCCCCCCCCGGACACTTATTATTATTTATTCAAATCATTTGCTATGTCGCTCTTCCAGGGAGATGCTAAATGCATTTAGTTGTCTCTGTACTGTACACTGACAATGACAATTAAAATTGAATCTGAATCTGAATCTGAGCACAAGAGTCAAGAGTCAAGAATGTTTTATTGTCATGCTAGACTAAGTGGGACCCGTTGGGTCCCAGCTTCACATGGGAGGGTTCCAACGCAATATTCCACCTCTCCACCAATTCCATTATTGTTGGCCAGCGATGGGGCAGGGGGGGGGGGGGGGGGGTGTTCTGGAGCGCTAGCATGGTGTTGTGGGCTTAACGGACTGGTTTCCAGAGGGCTAGTATGGACATTGTGGGCTGAATGGATTCTTGGGCTGGCAGCTCAGTCACTGAGACCACTCACACACACGCTCATTCACACACACACTCACATACTCACATGCACTCCCACTCACACACAGACACACACACTCACACACACTTACGCTCACACTTACACTCACACTCACACTTACACACATACACACACACACACATACACACACACAAACACACACATACACACACATACATACACACACACATACACTCACACATGCACACCCACACACACACACACACACACTCACACACACACACACACACACACTTACACACACACACACACACACACACATACATACACACACACATATACACACACACAAACACACACATACACACACACATACACTCACAAACACACCCACACACTCACACATACTCACACACAGTAAACTTTCTTTCTGGAAATAGGTCGCCGTTTTAAAAATCGGTAATTTTTTAGTCGAAGCTGGTTGCGATGCTAGTTGAAGGTGGTTGCTGGAGGTTGCAGGTAGTGGAAGGTAAGAACTTTTTTTCACCCAGTTTTATTCCACCAGCGAGGTCTTAACTTCCACTACCTGCAACCTCCGGCAACCACCTTCCGGCAACCACCTTCAACTAGCATCGCAACTGGCTTCAACTAAAAAATTACCGATTTTTTAAACGGCAACCTATTTTTAGTCGCGGCCGGTTTAGAATTTTTTGAAATAATCGCTGGAACATAGAAGCAGTGGAACCACTTTCGACCATTAGGGAGAGTGACAAAAACCTCCGGGAACGGCATGGAAATCTTGGGTGGGGCGCAAAGTCGCCAGAGGTTTCCGTTCAGGTTTCCTAAGTGGCACAGGGGCATAACTCTCCTTCATGCTCCAGGGAAGTTCCCGCATACTCGCGGCCTCAGTTTGATCGAGGAAAATTTATCAGCATGCTGAAAATATTTTCATGAGTAAAAATTGGTCAGCATGGTTCTTTTGAACTTTTAGTGCCATAGAGTGGTGTTGCTATGTAGTTATAGGCAATCGAGGTAGCCGTAGGCAATCTCCTTTGCTGACGGGGAATTTTAATTGGCTCATTGGAGTTTTCAGAACCAAGGAAAACCGTCCGGTAATGTTAAATGCTCATTAAACTTTATTAAAAATTGTCTGGCTTCTTAAAACTGTCTCCACTACTTCTCCCCCCCCCCCCCCCCCCCCCCCCTTCCCCCATCCCCTCCCCCCCCCCCCCCCCCCCCCCCCCCCCCCCCCCCTCCCCCCCCTCTCCCCCTCCCCCTTCTCCCCCCCTTCTCCCCCTCCCCCTCCCCCTCCCCCTCCCGTGGTACAAGACATTGGCGAGGTCGCATTTGGAATATTGTGTTCAGTTTTGGTCACCCTGCTATAGGAAGGATTTTGTGAGGCTGGAAAGAGTGCAGAGAAGATTTATGAGGATGTTGCAAGGATGTGAGGGCATGAGATATAAGGAGAGGCTAGCCCATAAAGGACTTACTTCCTTGAAGTGCAGAAGGCTGAGGGGTGATCATACATAGATATGAATGGAATAGATGGTGTGAATGCATGGTCTTTTATCCAGAGTAGGGGAATCAAAAACCTGAGGAAGAACCTTAGAGGTAACGTTTTCAAACAGAGGTTGGTGAGTATGTGGGACAAGCTGACAGAGTTTGACATTTAAACTACATTTGAACACGTACATGGATAGTGAATGTTAAGAGTGATGTGCGCCAAAGTGATATGCGCCAGATATGACTAGTGTAGATGGAGCATCTTACTTGACTTGGGCAAGTTGGGCCGAAGGACCTGCTTTACTGCAGTATGATTTACATACAGGTCAACAGGTGAATAAAGATAAGGGGAGGCAGAAAATGGCAGTGAATAACTAAAACAACATAAAATAAATTAAAATAATAGTTATTTTAGTTATTCAGTGACTTTTTAGATATTATTTTACTTCTTAGCCATTTAATATATTTTGTTAATTATGTTGAATCCTTTTTTTAGCGTGTGTAGGAAGGAACTGCAGATGCTGGTTTAAACCGAAGAAAGACACAAAAAGCTGGAGTAACTCAGCAGCACAGGCAGCATCTCTGGAGAGAAGGAATGTGCGATGTTTCATGTCTCGATCCTTCTTCAGACCTGAAGAAAGGTCTCGACCTGAAACGTCACCCATTCCTTCTCTCCAGACATGCTGCTTGTCCCGTTGAGTTACTCCAGCTTTTTATGTCTATCTTTCTATTTAGCATCACATTCTGAGTTATTTAAAATGGTGGAACAGCCATTAAGAGCAATGAGTGTACTCGATCACCTGGGGGTTGAGGTCCAGTTTTAATGCATCTCCCTATCCAGAAAAAACTCATAAATGGGTCAGTTCAGGGCAGTGTAATGTCTAGGAACATCCAGCCCAATCTGATCAGACTTCTACTGTGCAGAACTACTTCAAAAGAGTTTGCTGGTTTTCGCATTGGCTTGTTATACATCGCAACAGTCGAATGCAGAGGTCAATAAGAACCTTGTTTCAAAATTTGCTCATCAGAAGTAAATCCAAGTCTAAAGAAGATGAAGATAGACACAAAAAATTGGAGTAACTCAGCGGGACAGGCAGCATCTCTGGAGAGAAGGAATGGGTGACGATTCGGGTCAAGACCCTTCTTCAGACTGATTAGGGATAAGGGAAACTAGAGATATAGACGGTGATGTGGAGAAATAAAGAACAATGAATTAAAGATATGCAAAAAAGTAACAATGATAAATGAAACTGGCCATTGTAAGCTAGTTGTAGGGTGAAAATGAGAAGCTAGTGCGACGAGTGAGGGAGGGATAGAGTGAGAGGGAATGCTGGGGCTACCTGAAGTGAGAGAAATCAATATTCATACCACTGGGCTGTAAGCTGACCAAGTGAACAGATGCTGTTCCTCCAATTTGCATTTGCCTCACTCTGACAATGGAAGAGACCGAGGACAGAAATGTCTGTGTAGGAATGGGAAGGAGAATTAAAGTGTCCAGCAACCGGGAGATCATGTGTAAGAAAGAACTGCAGATGCTGGTTTAAATCGAAGGTAGACACAAAATGCTGGAGGAACTCAGCGGGTGGGGCAGTGTCTTTGTAGAGAAGGAATGGGCGACGTTTCAGGTCGAGACCCTTCTTCAGATCGGGAGATCGTGGGCTGAGCGAAGGTGTTCCACGAAACAATCACCCAGTCTTCGTTTGGTCTCGCCAACGTATAAGAGTCCACATCTTGAACAACGGATACAGCAGATGAGGTCTGAGGAGGTGCAATAGAACCTTTGCCTAACCTGCAGTTGCATGGTGAAGGTAGCTGTGGAGGGGGTAATTTGAGTGGGAAGGGATGAGTTAATCAGGGAATTGCAGAGGGAACGGCCTCTGCGGAAAGGGATGGAGATGGGAACATGTGGCTGGTGGTGGGATCCCGCTGGAGGTGGCGAAAATCTTGGAGGATTATGTGTTGTATGTGACGGCTGATGGGGTAGGAGGTAGACTAGGGGGAGGGGGAGCAAGGGCGGAGCTGTGGGGTACAGAGGAGACACAAGTGAGGGCCTCATCTATGATTGGAGAGGGGAACCCCCGTTCCCTAAAGGATGAGGACATCGCAGATGTTCTAGTATGGAACACCTCATCTTGGGCGCAGATGCGGCATAGACTGAGGAATTGTAGGGATGCCTTTGAGCAGAATTGACAAAATACTTTCCATGCACCAAGAGCTGTGTGGTAGAGTGCAAAATAATGCCAGAGGAGAATGACCATTTAGTCGAGTAGCGTTATGGTGGCATTAATTAGAAACACACTGCTTTGTTAACCAATGTGTGCTTTATGCTTTTGATCTTCGCTATCCCCCTGCAGTGAAGGAGGAATCTTTAAGCAGTGTTTGTTTACTTGCTTGGCACTAAGGCACAGTACATGCTATTGAAATTATGCCATTACATTATCTGATCTGGAAATCTTGCATAGAGAACTGTTTTGTAAACTTAAGGCAATTTTGGCATATCTCTGTCATTTATAACTAGTTAATGAGATCTGCAGCAAAATAAAACCTTGCTATGCACCTGGCACCAGTCCAACTTGCTTTCTGAAACCTTGCAATGAAATAATCCCACACCATTGATGGAAATGCTGTCATATGTGAGAAAATAAATCTTCTAATTGCTGCTAATTAACGATATTAGGCATGCCTTTGGTCATTGGCATGGTTTGGAAGCTAAATGAGGTGCCAGGGTGTCAACAGAATGTACATCAGTGAAAACTTTGTTTTTAAGATAGTTTATTTAAAGTTAATTAAACGCTAATTAAAGAAATGTTAGAGTACAGTTGACAAAGGCAGCTTGATGCACAAACATCTTCTGCTGCGTAGTGTGAAGATGCTAACTTGTAGTTATCATTCTGGAGACTAATTGAAGGTGGCATTAATTAGAAGGATGCATTGATTGGATAACCATGGGCAGAAAATTAGACTCCCCCAGCTTTTTTGAAAAGTATGTTGGGGTAGGGAAGAAGATTTTAGAGTTAGGCCTCCACACTGTATCACCAAAACTTCTATTGCCATCCAAACCATGCCACTAGAGTCTAGAGTTTGGAAGGTTCTTGATTAGTAAGTGCATCAAAGGCTACAGGGATAAGGCAGGAGAGTGGGATTCAGAGGAATTAATAGATCAGCCATGATCGAATGGCAGAGCAGACTTGATGGGCTGAATGGCTTAATTCTGCTCCTAGGTCTTATGGTCTTAAGTGTGTAATGTTAGTCTTCCAAAATTGGAAACATCATGGGCGAACCTTTGGGAAGCATGGGAGGCTGGTGCATTTTTTGGGGGAGGGGGGGGGGGGGGGGGGGGGGGGGGGTTGGGGGGGGGGGGTCATCATTGTTACAGCTATTAGCAAGATTGATCTTTATTGTTCATTCCTATCCTTGAAAAGATAGGGATGTGATTCATGCTACTTGATTCTTGAAACATTCCCGTGAAAGAGCTCACAGATGCGGTTGAATGGGGGGGTTCAGAATTTAGACCCAGCAACTATAAAAAACATGGTGATAGATTTCCAAGTCAAAACAGTCCATTACTTGGAAGGGAACTTGCTAGTGGTGGTATACCTTTATACCTCTTGCACTTGTCCTTGATAAGAGATGTTGTTGGTTCAGGAGATGCTGTCTGGATAGACTAGTGGTGGGAGGAACTGTGTATTTTCTGGATGGTACACATGTGCATTGGTAATGGAGTGAATAAATACTTTGAGTGGAATATGGATAACAATATAGCAAGCTGCTTTTGTATGGTGTCCGCTTTAATTCAGTTCAACTCATCCAGGCAAGCAGAGAGAGTATTCCATTACACTCCTGACTTGTTCCTTGTATGTGGTGGAAAGGTTCCAAGCAGCATGATCTGGCCTAATATAAACACTTAACTAAACATTAAGCTTATGCTGACTCCCATCACGATTTGTGGTCAGAGGCAAGGAACATTTAGATTCACAATGAACATTTAGATTCAACAATGAGCAATGGATTTAGATTCAACATATTCACAGGACTGTTAGAGGGGGCTTGTGGAGAGCAAAAGATAACAGACCCTGTGTCTCTACTCAGATGGGAATCAGATACTGGACTGAGACTGCAGAAACAGATGACTGCAACATTTCGAAGACATTTGGACAGCTACATGGATAGGAAAGGTTTAACGGGATATGGGCAAATGAGATTAGCATAGATGGAACATTTTGTTCAAAATGAACATGTTGGGAGAAAGGCCCTGTTTCATGCTGCATGACTCTATGACCCTATGACTGAAAACAAAGTCATCAACCAAAGGCCTTATGAAGAAAAGGCTGTAGTTTCAGATTAGTCAGACATTATTCAAATCTGCATTGTCATAACTCCATGAAAGCAGTTTGAAGACGGCAGCGACATAGGGAAGAGTGACTTGGCTTTGAGCAATCAATGGAAACCAAATGTTCTGTGATAGGATGAGTGCATATCTAAGTAGGTGTATTCCCTGGAAAATAAATCAAATCCAGGACCCAGGAATCCCACATCAGGGAACACTGATCAAGAGGTTTATTTATTTATGTTTCTGCTTGGATGAGATAATTATATTTTACCTCTAAGTGAGTAAATAATAAATTATGGCAACACAGTGTTGCAGCGGTAGAGTTGCTGCCTTTACAGCACTTGTAGTGCTGGAGACCCGGGTTCGATCCCAACTACGGTTGCTGTCTGTAAAGAGTTTGTATGTTCTCCCCATGACTGCGTGGGTTTTCTCCGAGATCTTCGGTTTCGTCCCTCACTCCAAAGGTACAGGTTTGTAGGTGTTAATGTGCGGGGATCGCTGGTTGGTGCAGACTCGGTGGGCTGTAGGGCCTGCTTTCGCACTGTATCTTTACTAAACTAAACTAAAAATGTCAGTGTGGGAGGCCATTTGCCTAACGAGTTCATGCCAACTCCGAGGAAAACAATCACATTCTATTCCCCTTAGTTCACTCTGCCTTGCAACTTATTGCTTCTCATAACCTACAGACTCACTTTAGACTTGTTTTTTTGTGGCATACCCTGCAGTAAGTAATAAGGTCAATTAGCCAAATAACTCAATGGCAGGTCTTTGGAAAGTGGGAGGAAATCTGAGCATCCAGAGGAAACCTATGTGGTCACAGGAGAATGCCGAGGTCAGGATTGGATCTCGATCGCTGAATCTGTGAGGGAATGGGGTTACGCTGACGCACTGCTGTTCAAACCTAGTGCTGAGCTGATTATGGGAGAGCGTATAAGGTTTTTTTTTCTCTTGTATACAGTTGGAAGTGTTGTGTAGCAATGTATTCCATAACTTTAGAATCTCTCAATGTAGTCATTGTTGTAATATGAAAAACATGTCAATATTTTTCTTCTCAGCAAAACCCAACTGGATGAAGTATGATGCCGAGCAGATTGTACATTTTAATGATGACAACTAAAGGATAAATATTTGCCTTAACTTTGGCCTGACCCAAATCCTTCCTCGAATACCATTCTGATATCATATGTACAATATCCTCTCAGACTGGAAGAGCTGACTCTCTCACATTTAAATAGATGGAATTTTGGCTATTCCATACAAAATCAGTACACAATGTCCTTTTTCCCCCCCATATAATTATCTTCCCCTTGACGTTTATTTGTTTCTTGTTTATGGGATCATTTGGGTTCAACCTCTCAGTTCATATGGTAGAGTGTTTTCCTGCAGAAAATGATGAAATCATACTGTAAACATCTGGTCCAGCTTCAAATCTGCAGGAGATTTAAGACAGGCATACAGCAGGCCAGACTTTGTTTCTGGATAAGAGTAAACATGTTGCCATGACAGCACTTCTGTAGAATCAAACCCAAATGAAAAAGAGCTAAAAGGAATGCTGGATCAAGGAGATAAGATGTTAATTGTCAGATGGGAGTCAGGGGAGGGAGGGAAGGGTTGAAATAGCACCAGGGGGTGGGATGGTACCAATGTTGTAGGACAGTAGTAGGTATGGTAACAATGGGCTGCAGATGATGGAATCTGATAGGAAAGGAAGGTGAAGCGTGGCCCAAATAAGAGAAGTAGGTTAGGAAGATTGGAACACTGAGGGAAAGAGACCCAGTGGAAGGAATGCATGGGTGATGGACAAAAGGAATGGGTGAGGGAAGGGAAAGAGGCATTGTAGTCTAATGGTAAAAGGCATGGGAGGATGATTAAAGTATCTTTCCAACTAATTGGACCTTAACAAGGAAGCAGGTTAGGTAAACTGAGATGAAGTGTCTCCACTGGACGTCTGAAAGGTATCTCTCTCTCCACAGGTCTCTCAGGTCTTGTTCCCCTCCACCAAAGGCAAGATCATAACTACGTGACAATATTGCCCACATTGTACCTTGGCTAGCCAATAATTCCAAAAATAAGTCCAAATGTCAATTTGTGTCAGATTTCCACACCCAATCTCCGCAAAGCACAAATATGCATCATGGCCGAGGTCAGAAGGCAGTACATCTCATATCCTGCTCTGTCGGTGGCCACAACACTGAGTCCAGAATATTCCATGGACGGACTGAGCTGAGTGGCTGAATATCCTTTCATACTTCACCTTCACTTTTACAGTCCTGAGCTACTATCTACCTCATTGGAGATTCTCAGACTATCTTTCATTAGACTTTACCAGACTTTATCTTACAGTAAATGTTATTCACATTATTACCTTTATCATGTATTTGTGCACTGTGGATGGCTCGGTTATAATCATGTATTGTCTTTCCACTGACTGGTTAGCATGCAACACATTTTTTTCACTGTATCTCGGTACACATAGCAATATTTAATGGGAATTTACTGGACATTATCTTGCACCAAACATTATTCACATTATTTCCTTCATAGTGTATTTGTACAATGTGGATGGATCAACTATAATCATGCATTGTCTTTCCGCTGACTGGTAAACATGCAACAATAGCTTTTCACTGTGCCTCGGTACACGTGACAATAAACAAAACAAACTCAAACTCACCACTTGATATATCTGATGAGCTCCAATCCAAATGGACGTGTTTGTTATCCTTAATGAAAGACGTGGTTTGCTCCTTTTTGTTTTGTTTAATGCTAGCCCTTGTAATTATTTTGTATGTTGAATGAGTTTTGAAAGGAATTTTGTGTGAAATTGCATTGTTTTTAGAATCTTTGCCTTTAATTAAATGTCTGTGTTTACCAAAGATATTGTCCAAAGTCTCTTACCAATTTCTACTGATGAGTGTAGAACAGTGTAGAAAGTATCTTATAGGAATTTATCTCAGCTTGGTATGTGCCCAAGACTACAATAAATTGCTAAGAGTTGTAGAGCCAGCTCAGTCCATCATATAATTCAGTCTTCCCTCCATCAATTCCATCTACATGTCACTGCCCCGGGAAAGCAGCCAACATTATCAAGGACTGCCTACACTCCAGTCATTCTCTCTTCTCTCCTCTCCTGTTGGACAGAGGATCCAAAAGATGAAAACATGAACCACCAGATTCAAGAACAGTTTCTACCTCACTATTATTGAGCACTTGAACGGACGAATCATATGCTCAGGATGTATTTTCGACCTGCCAATCTACGTCATTGCGGCCCTTGCATTTTCTCTGTAGCTATTATTCTGTACCTGTTTCCTTTCTCTTTTGCATAACCTATTGTACTGAAACATAGAAACATAGAAAATAGATGCAGGAGTAGGCCATTCGGCCCTTCGAGCCTGCACCACCATTCAACATGATCATGGCTGATCATCCAACTCAGTATCCTGTACCTGCCTTCTCTGCATACCCCCTGATACCTTTAGCCACAAGGGCCACATCTAACTCCCTCTTAAATATAGCCAATGAACTGGCCTCAACTACCTTCTGTGGAAGAGAATTCCAGAGATTCACCACTCTTTGTGTGAAAAATGTTTTTCTCATCTCGGTCCTAAAAGATTTTCCCCTTATCCTTAAACTGTGACCCCTTGTTCTGGACTTCCCCAACATCGGGAACAATCTTCCTGCATCTAGCCTGTCCAACCCTTTAACAATGTTGTAAGTTTCTATAAGATCCCCCCTCAATCTTCTAAATTCTAGTGAGTACAAGCCGAGTCTTTCCAGTCTTTCTTCATATGAAAGTCCTGACATCCCAGGAATCAGTCTGATGAACCTTCACTGTACTGGCAAGAATGTCTTTCCTTGGATTAGGAGACCAAAATTGTACCCAATACTCCAGGTGTGGTCTCACCAAGACCCTGTACAATTGCAGTAGAACCTCCCTGCTCCTATACTCAAATCCTTTTCCTATGAATGCTAACATACCATTCACTTTCTTCATTGCCTGCTGCACCTGCATGCCTACTTTCAATGACTGGTGTACCATGACACCCAGATATCGTTGCATCTCCCCTTTTCCTAATCGGCCACCATTCAGATAACAGTCTACTTTCCTGTTTTTGCCACCAAAGTGGATAACCTCTCATTTATCCACATTATACTGCATCTGCCATGCATTTGCCCACTCACCCCGCCTATCCAAGTCACCTTGCAGCCTCCAAGCATCCTCCTCACAGCTAACACTGCCCCCAGCTTTTTATCATCCGCAAATCTGGAGATGTTGCATTCAATTCCCTCGTCCAAATCATTAATATATATTGTAAATAGCTGGGGGTCCCAGCAATGAGCCTTGCGGTACCCCACCAGTCACTGCCTGCCATTCTGAAAAGAATCTGTTTACTCCTACTCTTTGCTTTCTGTCTGCCAGCCAGTTCTCTATCCACATCAATACTGAACCTCCAATACTGTGTGCTTTAAGTTTGTATACTAATCTCTTATGAGGGACCTTGTCGAAAGCCTTCTGAAACTCCAGATATAACACATCCACTGGTTCTCCCTTATCCACTCTACTAGTTACATCCTCAAAAAATTCTATAAGATTCGTCAGACATGATTTACCTTTCATAAATCCATGCTGACTTTGTCCAATAATTTCACCACTTTCCAAATGTGCTGCTATCCCATCTTTAATAATTGACTCTAGCAGTTTCCCCACTACCGATGTTAGACTAATTGGTCTAATTCCCCGTTTTCTAAAATATAGTATTATTTGCCTGACTAGCAAAAAAACATTTTTTTTTCACTGTATCTCAATATATCTGACAATAATGTACCAATGCCATAAACCAGAATATTTAGAAACAGTGGCAATAATCTTTGACAGCATAAAATGCCACAACCTGGCCAGTTCATTGGCTATATTTACGAGGGAGTTAGATGTGGCTCTTGTGGCTAAAGGGGATCAGAGGGTATGGAGAGAAGGCAGGTATGGGATACTGAGTTGGATGATCAGCCATGATCATATTGAATGGCGGTGCAGGCTCGAAGGGCCGAATGGCCTACTCCTGCACCTAATTTCTATTTCTAACCTCTGCACCCCATACCGTGAGTGGGGTGGCAGTTCCAGTTTCAACCTACTATGTCTTAGTTACTGCTTAATGTGAGAGGGGAATATGAAGTGCTGACTAGGTCCAGAGTATTCTAACCCGATAGAACAGGAGAAGGGAATAACTTTGCATGTGTTCCCAGAGAGGTGGATAAACACGACTCTGCTTTTGTGCTAGGCTTGCTGGTGCCAGTGCCCCATGTATTTATCATCCATCCCTGGAGACCCAGCCATTCTGGAGAGTTGGCTACACCAACAATTGCTGCTACTTAAAATGCATGACTTTCAAATTTGCATTTTAAAACTCTCAAGTTTTCTCAAGTCTCAACATTTCCAGGGAATTCCAGTTCTTGAACATAACGTACTTAAAATAAGAATTAATGCCCCTGGTACAGTGCTTCACCAGGTGACTTTGCAGGAATTTGGAAGATCAATGTTACATTAATGTGATTAGTAAATGTCCGTTATTTGATCTTCTGAAAGCAAATGTTGGGCATCACTTTATTTACATACATTTGGTTCAGTTATTTCTGGAACGTCATACGAACGACCCTCACTCTCCATTTTCCATCTATCTCAGTCCTGAATCGTTGCAACTTTTCCATTTCCTTCAACATCCACCTATTATCATCTGTGCCTGATGCATGTCATTGGCCCTTGATCCTACAGCATGCATATAGAGTCATGGAGTTATACAGCATAGAAAAAGGCTCTTCAGCCCACCATATCTATGCCAGTTATCGTACCTAACTATACTAACCCCACTTACCAGTAATTGGTCCTAATTTTTGTTAGTAATTCAAATGCTTTTTCAGGTGTTGAACTCCCTGCAGGGACTTATCTAAGCCTAGTTTTACCACCTTTCCTTTTAATTGCCAAGTTAAACATCCATGAACTCACTGTAACTCTGATGTAGACCTCTGTCCTTTCTCTCCATCCTTAGCCCTAGGTTTTGTCACCCCTGCATTGGCCGTCTTGTTTCTGTTCAATAATATTTATTTCATAAAAATCTCCACCTACAAAATCCATCAAAAAATTCATATGCACATGAAGGAATCTGCAGGACCAGGGGGGAAGCCCATGCAATCACAGGGAGAATGTGCAAACTCTACACTGACAGCATGAAGATGGAGATTGAACCTTTCTCTCAAGCTCTGAGGTTGCAGCAGATCTTGGCCAGTACACCCTAATTTCATATGAGTCTATGATCTATTGGTCCACAATTTTTCACTTGAGCTGAATGACCCAGAGGGAAGTCTTTTAGGACCGAGATGAGAAAATCATTTTTTACACAGAGAGTGGTAAATCTGTGGAATTCTCTGCCGCAGAAGGTAGTTGAAGCCAGTTCATTGGCTATATTTAAGAGGGAGTTAGATGTGGCCCTTGTGGCTAAAGGGATCAGGGGGTATGGAGAGAAGGCAGGTATGGGATACTAAGTTGGATGATCAGCTATGATCATATTGAATGTCGGTGCAGGCTCGAAGGGCCGAATGGCCTACTCCTGCACCTATTTTTTATGTTTCTATGTTTCTAGGAGAGTATGAGTGATGGAGTACTCTCTCATAAAAGGTTTAGCACTAAAAAACATTTGCACTAAAGACTAAGACAAATTTCTCTAGCCATGATTGGAGTTAGTAGTTTTGATAGGAACTTCTGCACCAATGCAGTTGAACAGGGAAGTCCATGAGCCATTGTTTCCACACTTGTCAATGCACTCTGTTCTGGACTCCACGCTGTGATGGAGCCCACTCTTGCCATCCATTGGGGAAATATCCTCCCCAATCCTATTCCAAGTGAAACTCACCACAGGGTCCATGGCCCCATTGATATCAATGGGAAAATTATATCTGCAGATTAGGCAAAAGGAAAACTATATTTCAAATTATCATCCATTGATATCTTTAATTATTTCTAATTGTTTTATACGATTTTAATTAACTTTCTTTTATTTTGAAAATAGATAATTTCCTTTTGATTTATAAATTCAGTTATAATAATTGTCAGAGTCATTAGGAACTACAAAGTTCAATAATTGTCAGAACTCTGCCCCCAGTGGCGCAGCAGTAGAATTGCCGCCTTATAGCGCTAGAGACCAGGGTTCGATCTGACTGCACGGAGTTAGCACATTGTCCATGTGACCATGTGGGTTTTCTCCTGGTGCTCTCCTTCAACACTCCAAAGGCCTACAGGTTAGCAGATTACTTGGCTTCTGTAAATTGTCTCCAGTGTGAAATAAAGTACTAGTGTATGAGGATCACTGATCGCCATGGACTTGGTGGGCTGAAGGGCCTGTTTCCACACAGTATCTCAAAAATATTTGTCTCCAGTCAAAGCTAGTAATATGGATAGGAAGGGTTTAAAGTGATATGGGCCAAATTAAGGCAAAAGGTACTAGCCCAGAGTGTCAAATTAGTCAGTTTAGTCAAGTTGCCTGATTCCATACTGATGCCAAAGCGCCTGATTCCATACTGTACAGCTTTATGACTTAATGGCTGCCCCCCTGGGCCAGGGTCTCAGCAATTCCATGAACGGAACCCAGTTGAAACTGAAACCATCCTGCCTGATCCAAGAGGAAATAGATTGAGATCATGCTTCTACATGCAGTCCAAGTAAGAGTGAGATGGCAAGACCACCGACAAGAGAGTCAGTGCAATAGTACAAATCCAGCAAGCACAGCCCACTGTTTCATCAATTTTTAGGCACCCACGGAATTGCTGTTTCTACGGATTTAATCTATTACAATTCCCATATTAGTTGTTGATCAACTTGTAGTGTTGTTCCATGTTAAAGATGTAACACAAGGGAGCGGATGCGAAAGTGGGATAATATAGATCTAGTGTGAAGGGTGAGCAATGGTCAGCATGAACTTGGTGGGCCAAAGGACCTGTTTCCATTCTACATCTTTAAAATTGTATATATATATAAAAAAACAGGTTAGAATTGTGCTCATCGGCAAATTGTGCCTTTCTTATTTTTATGATCTGATCACAATCATAGCTGCAATAATTGCAAGGAGCAGGGATTGTTATCCATGATGTCCATAAAAAGGGCCATTTCAATGAATCATTTTTTTTAAATTCCATTTTCTATAATGCTTTCTTCAGTCAATGAAAATCCATCAATTCCAGATTTAAAATGAGCAATTGGCTTGACATCAGATATCTTTAGTGAAAGAGCATTCCAAGTTTCTGCCTTACTTTGTCGGGAGAGAAGTCTCCTGTTCCAGAAAGCCCTGGCTCTGATCTGGTCTCAGACTCCCTAATGGCAGAAATAGTTTTTCCTCATCTCCATTTGCCCGATCAGGTTCCCTTCATATCAACAAAACTTAAGTGTAGCTTGGCTTCACTTTCAAATTCCAGAGTATATAATTCACGTTTGAATTACAATTGCACATTGACACAGCACTGCTAATGACCCAAATCCAATCCTGCCCTCGGGTGTTGTTGCTGTGGAGTTTACATGCTGTTTCTGTGAGTTGTTAGGTTTCCTTCAGGTGCACATTTTCTTCCCACCTCCCAAGATTTGCTGTTGGTCTCATTTGCTATTGTAAATTGCCCCTAGTGTAGGTTAGTGGCAGAAAAATAATTGATGGGTAGGTGAGGGAAAGAATAATTTGTGGGGTACAGGGATAGAAAAAAAGAAGGTTGCTCCTTTGGCAGCTGGCATAGAACCAATAGGTCAAATGGTTTTCTTCTATGTAGTTATTAAGATAAGATATTTTAAACCCCAGCGACTAAGTATCATGCTGATTAATAATCATTGCACTCTTCATGTGGTTGAGTCTCCAACTGTCTGAACAAGTGTGTCAGCATCTTTGAAACAACACCAATTATCTTCAAACATCTACCAGGGATAAATGATATTTTAACAAAATAAATGTAAATGACAAACTGTAATCCAAAGTGGCTAATTGGTTTGCAAGCAGGATGTTTTTTAGATCCATTTTACAACTATTGGGCTATTTTGGCTCCTATTTATCTTCCGTCATACTTTATTATTTTGCCACAATCTACCCTCAGGGTTGATTAACACTTTGAAAAAAACTGAAGTTGCAAATCCTTTGACATAAGAGAGAGAAACATAAGACAGAGAAACTGCCAACAATAATAAATAAAAGGAAATGCCTGCAACTATTTTGAAGGGGAGGCATTTGTAATGCTTAGCCAAATTACTTTGCACAGTGCTGCAAACATTATTATTGAATCTTTCTTAGATGATGTTGCGGCATGCCCAAACCATCCAATCTCAGTGGTGAAATTCCCTTCTAGAATATAGGAGTATTGTTGCAATGTGAACCATATTGGCATTGTCTTTTCTGGTTCATGTCATGCAATGTTGCCTCTGAATCCAAAAATTGTGACTTTGTGTGCCAGACTAGAGTGTAGAAATGCTGGGCTCTCAACTCAGTGCAGTATGGATGGGATGCAGTAAGATAGGTAAATGTTGTTTTGTTTTTTTCTCAAGCAGGATCAAGAAGATCCCTGACTGCCTCTTCAAGCTAAATTAAGGAAGATTTCCCCATAGTCCTGGAACAAATATCTAACCCCCAACTAACATCACTAAATGTGTGGCCTGGTTGCAATCCTGTTCATGTTTGAGGGGGCTTGCTGTGTGCAAAGTGAATGCCAGGCTTCCTATAATACAACAGTTGTAGTTTTGCCTGGATACCTTGCATTATGAAAGATGTTACATAAACAACATGAAAGGATAACTATCTGCAATCTTACATTTATTTATAGCTGGTCTAACCTTCACAGCATCTTATGAAGTATATGGATAAGTGGTTGAATTACCAAGCAACAGAAATCTACGGACCAAGTGCCGGTAAATGGCCTTAATATATAGATGTTTGGCATGGTCATAGGGGCCAGAAGGGGCAGCTTTTGTGATGCCCTAATAGATACTGCTGCATTAACAGGGAACTTAAGTAGAATGTTCTGTTCTCTTTGGTTAAACCCAGTGATAGACAATAGACAATAGGTGCAGGAGTAGGCCATTCAACCCTTCGAGCCAGCATTGCCATTCAATGTGATCATGGCTGATTATCCACAATCAGTACCTCGTTCCTGCCTACTCTCCATATCCCCTGACTCCACTAACTTTAAGAGCCCTATCTAGCTCTCTCTTGAAAGTATCCAGAGAACTGGCCTCCACCGCCCTCTGAGGCAGAGAATTCCACAGACTCACAACTCTCTTTGTGAAAAAGTGTTTCCTCATCTCCATTCTAAATGACTTATCCCTTATTCTTAAACTGTGGCCCCTGGTTCTGGACTCCCCCAACATCGGGAACATGTTTCCTGCTAGAGATTAGTAAGATTTGTTTCTAATTTGCTGCCTGTCACATCCAAATTGTTGTGACTCAGCTCCCTGTTATACAAACTGACCAATTCCACTTCTAAATAAAGTTGTGTAAAAGCATTCTGCCCCTTATATTCATTTTTTTTCTGTCCAACTTCCTCACACTTTTTTTGTACTTTCTCCTTCCTTTAGATCATAACATTTACTTTTCAATTGAAATTCTTGCTTTGGTGCAGCCAAACAACCTGATTTGATTTCCAGTTGACATAACATATCACTGTTAGGTACTGTTCAATCAGTCATTCAGTTTGGCTTTATCTTGCAACTTTACTTTGATTTGTATTTACTGCAGCAACAGCCATTTTTTGAGGAAGTTGCCAGCTGTCACGCTAAACATCTATACAGTCTTCATTGCCTCGGTTTGTTTTATAACACATAATATGTAAAATATGTCTGCTGTGAATCTATACACTGAATTCTGTGGTACCTGCACACATCTTGAGTGAATCTGACGTGATATTGCACTGGTTTGTTTCCTGCATTGGAGATAATATTAGCTAGATCAATGTAAGGATTGCAGTACACAATCTGGCATGTAAATTTAGGTTAGTTTAGAGATACCGCGCGGAAACAGGTCCCTTGGCCCACAGAGTCCGCGCCAACCAGCGATACCCACACATTACCACTATCCTACACACACTCGGGCCAATTTAATTTATACCAAGCCAATTAGCCTACAAACCTGTACGTCTTTCGAGTTTGGAGGAAACCAGAGATTCTGGAAAAAAACCCACGCAGGTTAAGGGGAGAATGTACAAATTCCGGGCAGAAAGCAAGCGTAATCAGGATCGAACCTGGGTCCCTGGCGCAGAAAGGCAGCAACTCTACTGATATGCCACAGCGCTGCTCTTGTGAACCTTTGCTGAAATTCAGCGAACAAGAACCCAAAGACAATGTAATAGTTTACTTATGTGCAACAAATAAACATCGCAAGGCAGCTGGCGGGAGTGTTGTCAAGCAACATTTGTCTCGGCTACATGGGAAAGGTAACTAAAGACTTGATCAAGAAAATAAGTTTTAATGTCAATTTAGTGAGGGACTATGTCATGGAGAAGTTTGAAGATGAAAATGTAGGTAACTGAGGTTTAATCAGTCCTCAGTAAGCATAATTGGAAAAGTTGTCTTCTATCAGTTCTCCATTAGTTTATGCTGATAACTGGCCTACACTCAATACATCTACCCCTGATTTATTTTTTATTGAACAATTCATTGAATGAATGTGTTCCTGCAAGGCCACCTATTGTTGCCCATTCTAAATTGCTCTTGATAAACTGGTGGCGAGAAAGGTGCGTATATGGATGGGAAGAGCAGTTAAAATGGTTAGCAACTAGATCCACTAGATCTTAGGGGACCAAGCATAAGTTGGTTAGACAGTTACATGAACTTTATCACTAAGTCTGCACTTTGTCTTGCCGACCTATAGGAGGCCATATCAAGAATACTGGATGCAGCAGCTGAGGGGAGAGGAGGTAAACGTGAACTTCTGTCTCACCTGGATAGACTACTGGGGTCCCTGGATGGCGGTGAGGGTGGAGATATAGAGACAAGTGTTACGTCTCATATGGTTGCAGGGGAAAGTACCTGGGGAGGGGGTGTTTTAGGTGTGAAGGAATATGTGAACCACGGTGTCGTGGAGGGAGCGGTCTCTGTGGAAGGCAGAAAAAGCTGATCAATGGGAAGATGTGACTGGTGATGGGATCACTTTGAAGGTGACAGAAATGTGGGAGGATCAGCTGAACTATCCTTGTTCTGTCTGGGGGGAGGGAGAGTGAGAGCAGAACTTTGGGATACAGATGAGACGTGTAAAGGATCTATCTATGATAGCAGGGGGAAAACATCAGTTATGAAAGAAGGAGAATAACCTGGATGTCCTAGAATGGAAGCCTCATCTTGGGAGCAGATGCGGTTGAGACGGAGAAATTGAGAGAAGGGGCTAATGTCTTTGCAAGAGCCAGGGAAGGAGGAAGTGTAATCCATATGTGGAAGTTGGTGGGTTTATAGTAGCTGTCATTTGACAGTAGTCTGTTTTCTATGATGGAAAAGGAAGGGGTTTCAGAGATAGTCCAAGTGAATTTGATGGCAGGGTGAGTTAAGGGCCTGTCCCACTATACGAGGTAATTGAAGAGCTCTCCTGAGTTAAAAAAAATAATCAAACTCGTGGTAAGCGAGGGGACATGACATGAGAATTAAGGGACTGAAGTTTAGGGGTAACATGAGGGGGAACTTCTTTACTCAGAGAGTGGTAGCTGTGTGGAATGAGCTTCCAGTGAAGGTGGTGGAGGCAGGTTCGTTTTTATCATTTAAAAATAAATTGGATAGTTATATGGATGGGAAGGGAATGGAGGGTTATGGTCTGAGCGCAGGTATATGGGACTAGGGGAGATTATGTGTTCGGCACGGACTAGAAGGGTCGAGATGGCCTGTTTCCGTGCTGTAATTGTTATATGGTTATATGGTTATAAGCACGGAGAATGTAAGTAGTAGGTACGTCGAAGCTCGGGACGTCTCTTAGCGGCTCATAATGCTAATGGCAGGTACTATGGAAACGCGGTAAGCTCGTGAGGACTCGTAAAGATTTTTAAACATATTAAAAAATGTCCATGAGAGCCCCGAGTACCTACGAGCGGCTATTACCGTAATTCTCCGAGTTCGAATCAAGGAAACTCGGGAGAACTCTTCAATTACCTCGTAAAGTGGGACAGGCCCTTGAGTGATAAAAATGAAACTAACAAATTCTGTTCCACATAGGTGCAGAAGGCAGCCCCGATGCTCCATTGACAGCCCCAATGTCTGGCACATTCTCCAGGGCTCTACCGTTTACTGTATGAGACCTGCCCTGGTTTAACATTCCATAGTGCAACACCTCACACTTGCCAAAGTTAAATTCAATTTGCCATCCCTTGGACCACCTTCCCAACTGATCGAGATCCTTTTGTAAACTTACATATCCTTCCTCACTGTCCACTATACCACCAATGTTGGTGTTATTTGCACATTTACTAACAATGCTAGTTGTATTGTTATCCAAATCGTTAATGTAGATAACAAACAACATTAGAAACATAGAAACATAGAAAATAGGTGCAGGAGTAGGCTATTCAGCCCTTCGAGCCTGCACCGCCATTCAATATGATCATGGCTGATCATCCAACTCAGTATCCTGTACCTGCCTTCTCTCCATACCCCCTGATCCCTTTAGCCACAAGGGCCACATCTAACTCCCTCTTAAATATAGCCAATGAACTGGCCTCAACTACCTTCTGCGGGAGAGAATGTGCGGGTGTGAAAAATGTTTTCCTCATCTCAGTCCTAAAAGATTTCCCCCTTTTCCTTAAGCTGTGACCCCTTGTTCTGGACTTCCCCAACATCGGGAACAATCTTCCTAAATCTAGCCTGTCCAACCCCTTACGAATTTTGTAAGTTTCTATAAGATCCCCCCTCAATCTTCTAAATTCTAGCGAGTGCTAGTGAGAACATTGAACCCAGTATTGAATCTGTGGCATCCCCCCTTGTGAAAAACAACCCCCCACATTTAGACTTTGACACCCTCAAAGCCAATTTTGAATCCAATTGACCAGCACACCTATTGTTACATGCACTCCAGTCTTCCAGACTAGCCTACCAAGTGGGACTTTGTAAAGGCCTAACTAACCACCATACAGTATAGACAACATCCACTATCGTGTCCTCAATAATTTGCATTCCGTTTGGATAGCTTAAGCCTCAATGGTATGAGCATTGAATTCTACAGTTTCAAGTCATAACCACCACCCCTGTGATCTTTTCTCCTCCTCCATATGGCCATCTCCCATCCCTGGATCCCATATTTCTCTTTTATCTCCTCTCTTTCCTTTTCCATGTCCATTTCTGCAATATCCTTCATTCTGGCTTTACATTTCACTTCTCTTCTTTCCTTATCTGACACTCTTTGCACCTCTAGCACCTGTACCTTATTCCGCCCCTCCCCCTCACCTCTGTCCACCTATCACTCGCCAGGCTTTGCCCCACCCACACCTTCCCTTTTCAGCATTCTCCCCTACCCCCCTTTTCCAATCTGACTGAAGGAAGGTCCTGACATTCCCTCCACAGATGCTCCCTGACCTGTTGAGTTCCTCCAGCACTTTGTATGTTGCTCAAGATTCCATTATCTGCAGTTTCTTTTGTCTCAATTTTTATAAAGGATCTAAATTATCATAATCATAACTGAATGGCCAAGTTGATTAGACATTTTTTTTTTCTTTTTAAAATGTTGTTGAGAAGTAACATATATTTGCTATGTTTGTCAATCTAACATTCTATTTGAATCTATACCAACAAATGATCTGTAAACATGCAGGACTATTACTTCGAAACTCAAGTTCAAAGGTTTTCACAGGGCTTTTCAATGATAATTGATCAATGTATGTTTAACTTTAGAATTAGGCGCAGGAAATCGATAGCAGCATAAAGCGATTATGCTGTTCGCTGATATCTTGCAGAGGCTATTAGTTATAAATAATTTAGAGACGTATTCTAAAATGTTTAAAAAAAGTCATTAAAAGGAAGTCGACTTTTTTTAAACGGTGTCTGGCCATTTCAGTCTTTGTGAGCACAACGGGGTTTACACTGGACATCAGCCCTCAGGGTTCAATTCAAGAAGCATTTTCTTAATGACCTGTTTAAATTGAAAGAATCAAAGTGGAATATCCCTTCATTCTCATGGTGTTTAGACCAACTTAAAAGTTTATTTGAGTTTTATGTTGTTCAAGTTATGTCCCAATGAGTACTCACTGTCCGGGCCCCATCATTCTTCCAGAAGAAACTGTGATAAACATATTTTTTTCCTATTTAGTTGCCTAGAACTATTATTTCACCTGCATTTTGATGTGGTAAAACTTGATTGTGTACAATCCGAGCACCAAATTGCGTTTGGAAAGAAGAACATAGGATCTGCCCAGTTTCATACTGTATGAGGCTTAACTGAATACTCATGGGAGCCAAAGAGAAGGAGCACACAATTATGGCTGGAGAAAGAAAAAAGGTGAAGGAGTGAGAAAGAGAAAGGGAGGGAGGGAGAGAGAGGAGAGAGGGAGAGAGGGAGAGAGGGAGAGAGGGAGAGAGGGAGAGAGAGAGAGAGGTGGAAAGAGAAAGAAAACAAGAGAAAGAATGAGAGAGAGAGTAAGAGAGAGAAAAATAAAGAGAAGAGGAAGTGGAGGTTGAAGAAGGTGCGAGAAAAAGAAGGAGGCAGAGAGAGGGAAGAAGGAATAGAGGAAGGGAGAAAGAGAGAGAAAGGGAGAAAGATACATGAAGGGAGAAAGGGAAAGATCCTGTGGTAGGATGGTTAGGGAATGACAAGAAAGGCCTGGGAGAGATGGCTGGAGTTGTCTTACAGGTGAGAATCAGTACACTGTGAATCAAGTTAGGAAGACATTTCAAGTGTTGGAGGAAACCAAAGATTTTGGGGAAAACCCACGCGGCCACGGGGAGAATGTACAACCTCCGTACAGACAGCACCCATAGTCCGGATCGAACCCAGGGCTCAGGCACTGCTAGTGCAGTAAGGCAGCAACTCTACCACTGCGTCACTGTGCCGTCCATTGGGTATGGGTGCAATAATGTGTATGGGTGTGAGAATGTTTGTGTCTGTGTAAATGTTTGGGTGTACTTATTGAGGTGACCAAACAACAAGTCTGTACGAGCCACTTGCCTTGCCACAAACATTTAAATGCATTAATACACATACACAAACATACTCACCCATACAAGCCATCTCTGAAGCTCCAACAAATTCCCCACCCCCACCAATCCCCACCCAAACCTTCAACCCACTGCCAAGCGGATGGTGGAATTTATGTTGGTCAATTAACATACGAACATGGGAAATATCAAGTCAAGAGTGTTTTATTGTCATCTATATTACTAAAAGTTTGATCTTGACCACCTGTTGTTCTGTATATTGATTTTAGAAAGAAAGCTGCCACTCATGGCTGTGATCTTAGGACAGCTTATGCAGATGATACTAAGATAGGTGGTGTTGTGGATAATGAAGTAGATTTTCAAAGTCTATAGAGAGATTTAGGCCATTTGGAAGAATGGGCTGAAAGATGGCAGATGGAGTTTAATGCTGATAAGTGTGAGGTGCTACATCTTGGCAGGACAAATCAAAATAGGACGTACATGGTAAATGGTAGGGAATTGAAGAATGCAGTTGAACAGAGTGATCTGGGCATAACCGTGCATAGTTCCTTGAAGGTGGAATCTCATGTTGATATGGTGGTAAAGAAAGCTTTTGGTATGCTAGTCTTCATAAATCAGAGCATTGAGTATAGAAGTTGGGATGTAATGTTAAAATTGTACAAGGCTTTGGTGAGACCAAATCTGGAGTATGGTGTACAATTTTGGTTGCCCAATTATAGGAAGGATGTCAACAAAATAGAGAGATTACAGAGGTGATTTACTAGAATGTTGCCTGGGTTTCAGCAATTAAGTTACAGAGAAAGGTTGAATAAGTTTGGTCTTTATTATCTGGAGCGCAGAAGGTTAAGGGGGGACATGATAGAGGTCTTTAAAATGATGAGAGGGATAGACAGAGATGATGTGGACAAGCTTTTCCCATTGAGAATAGGGAAGATTCAAACAAGAGGACATGACTTCAGAATTAAGGGACAGAAGTTTAGGGGTAACATGAGGGGGGACTTCTTTACTCAGAGAGTGGTAGCTGTGTGGAATGAGCTTCCAGGGGAAGTGGTGGAGGCAGGTTTGATTTTATCATTTAAAAATAAATTGGATAGGTATATGGATGGGAAAGGAATGGAGGGTTATGTTCTGAGTGCAGGTAGATGGAACTAGGGGAAAATAATTGTTTGGCACGGACTTGTAGGGCCAAGATGGCCTGTTTCCGTGCTGTAATAGTTATGTGGTTATATGATTGAAGTGGCATGAAACTGCACTTTAATTTGGTGGCCTTGCACCTTGCTTGAAATGGTAGGAAACTGCATTTGAATTCTGTGGTCAACTGCCAGCCCACCAGCCGTGAGTGAGCTGCCAGCACATCAGGCTTGAGTGACTGAGTTGCCACCCCAAGAATCTATTTGGCCCACAATGTCTATACTAGTCCTCTGGAAACCCGTCCCTTCAGCCCAAAACACCCATACTAGCGCTCCAGAAAGCACCCCCCCCCACACTGGCCAACAATATTGGAATTGGTGGAGAGGTAGAATATTGCGTTGGGTGACCAGCCCTCCCATGTGAACATGGGACCCAACGGGTCCCACTTAGTCTAGTATAACCTAGATAGAACAACGAAATTCTTACTTGTAGCAGCACAATAGAATATGTAAACATAGTACTCTGTAAGCAATATAATAAATGAGAAAACAAATTCAGTGTGTGTATACACATGTATGCATACATACACACACACACACACACACACACACACACACACACACACACACACACACACACACACACACACACATATATAAATATACATATACATGTAAATAGCTTTTTCTAAGCTCCCCTAGTCTAGTTTCATTCAATAAAGTACTGAATATAGCACTTGAACAACTAAACTTTATTTTGGATAGCTCAACACAAATTCCCCACTACTAAACCTAACCACCATGGGTTCGATCCTTGTATCTGCTTCGCCAAGCTCTTCTAGCCTCGTGCAAGCAGACACACTCCAAAAGGTCACGTAGTCCCAAGCACTCTTCCAGAAAATCGACAAAGGTCTTCGTGGGGGCTGCCTTTTATAGGTTCCCGAACATTGAGGGACTGACCACATGAGGGTGGTCTCCTTATAAACCAATCAAACATATTGATAATAACAATACATAATTGACAGTTCCCTAACCCAATAATATTATCTTATATACATTGTATTCAAAAGAAGCTTCTTGAAGGAAGACAACACAAATGAATAGGGCAACATGTGCCCTGGGATTCAAACAGTTCCTCCAAAGGCACAACATTTCAACTCATCAACAATTATCAGGACACTCTTCTCACATCATTACTATATTCAATGCCCTTGCAGCGATACAATCAAAATGATGCATTTAAGGTTTGTTTGCAAGACTGCTATACATTTTAGGAACAATGAGAACACCTGGATCCTTCACCATCCTGCATATCAGTCTGAGCCTAGACTGGCTGGCATCATCCAAAGCCTGTAAATTTCAGCTGACAAGGGTTAAGCAATTCTGACAAGTGCAGGGCTCCTCCATTTTAGTGTTGTTAATTTGGTCAGTATTAACCTACACACACACATATTACCGTACATATACATACACATAAAAGTCAAACAAACAATAATAGTGCAAAAAGATAAAATAAATGCCTGCAAATCTATGTAGTTCAGATCTTATAGGAGGTTGTAGTGTTTAATAGCCAGGTGGCTGTAGGGAAAATGCTGTTTCTGAACCTGGAAGATACAGTTTTCAGACTCATGTACCTTCTTCTCGGTGGCAGGGGTGAAATGAGGGTGTGGCTAGGGAACTGTGAGGAAAGGACAGCACAATGAGAGAGCATGCCAACCCTGTACAAACATCCCGAGGGCAGGCTCACTAGATTGTGAGGTAGTGTTGCCCTGACTGACAGGGAAACTTGGTTGCAGTTATCCATATAACTGACTTGTTGAAATTAAATACATTTCTGATGCAATATCAAAAGTAATTGGAATATGAAGGTAGTAAGATGTCTACGACCGTTCTATTACACACGTCACATCAGTCTAAATCAGCAGAAATCGAACTGCAAAATCTCAGTTTGTCGTTATATCATGAAATTAGCTAAATAATTGCAATGAGGTGTTCCAAGTGATGAATGTTACAGTTCCTGTAAACGACATGATGCAACATCAATGAACAGTTGTAAGAACTTCTGCCTGCTGTTTGATTAAAAATGAATTTGATCCGAATCTGTTAAGTGATTCCACGGTAATTAAGGTTTGTATATTATTGATAGATAGTGCTTCATTCTGAACTGCCTGAAGCTGTTAACTGAGGTGCTCATCTCTGTCAGTGATCATTTGTCCTCTCTAATTGAACCCATCAGAAACATTGCTGTCCATCTGCCAAGCCGCACCAGAGCTGGTTGTCTCATCGCCATTGCACTTTCTATCCTGCACTAGCTTCTAGTGTTGATGTTGATCACAACATCTGGAGCCTGGATCGCCTCGGCGCAGAGGGAGAACAAAGAGGGAAGAGACAGAGACTTTAAGATTTTGCCTTCCACCACAGTGAGGAGGTGTTTGGTGAACTCACTGTGGTGGATGTTAAATTTGTGTTGATTGTGTGTTTTTGTCATTTTTTGTTCTATGTATTACTGCGGGGAAACAAAATTTCGTTCAGACCGAAAGGTCTGAATGACAATAAACGAATCTAATCTAATCTAATCTCCTGATCCATGAACACCTATTTTCATTAATCCGGTGTACTTCTTTGAATTATCACTGATTAAATATATCCTTACTTAAATGAGATCAATACTGTACTCGGGTCTATAGGTGTGATCTCAGTTCTTCCAGGACTTCTCTGCTTTTATGCTTCATTCCCTTGTTTATAAATGGATGGTGATATAGTCTAGTACAACATAGAAATGGGCCTTTTAAGATACTAGGTCTGTGCTGAATTATTCACTCATCTACATCAATCCTATTGCCTGCATTAAAATGGTATCCTTTCTATGTCTTGCTAAATGCCTTTTTTACTTAGTTTAGTTTAGTTTAGTTTAGTTTAGTTTAGTTTAGTTTAGTTTAGTTTAGTTTAGTTTAGTTTAGTTTAGTTTAGTTTAGTATAGTTTAGTTTAGTTGACCCACCGGGTACACGCTGACAATCAATCTCCCATTCACATTAGTTCGATGTTATTCCACTTTCTCATCCACTCCCTACACATGAGGGGCAATTTAGAGAGGCCAATTTACCTATAAACCTGCACGTCTTTGAAATGTGGGAGGAAGCAGGAACACCCGGATAGAACTTACATTGCAGCAGGGAGAACGTGCTAACTCCACACAGACAGATCCTGAGGTCACGATCGAACACAGATCTCTGCGCAGTGAGGCAATAGCTCCCCCAGCTCCACCATTGTGCTGCCCTAAACATAGTAATTGCATCTGGTTCCATATATCAACCAGTTTCCTGTAAAAAAAAGACAAGAAACCTCTGTGTAACAAAAAAACTAAAATACTTCATCCTCAAATTCCCTTTAAAACACCTTCTTCACATCTTGAACCTATGCCCTCTGAAGAAGGGTGCTGATGTGAATTATCAACTATCCACATCCTTCAGAGATGTTCTTTGACCCACTGACTCCAGCATTGTTTTTTTCGTAAATTATTATCTGCAATTTCTCATGTCACCCTCTAATTTATATTGATGGACCAGTGCAGTTTGAACTCTAGAATATCTTTAATCTCTGCAATTATATTTATTTGTACTTCTTTACCATTGTCTATTTCCCTCTCTTTCTTTGCAGGTTTTCCTTTCACTATATCCCTCTAATTGCAAACTTCAACTATATAAAACTTTGTGGGCCAAATAGCCTCTTTCTATGCAGGGGAAAATCTGAATTATATTTGTGAATCTGTGACTTTGTTCTCATACCTATGAATATTCCTGAAAAAGTGGAGTTCCCTTTCTCCTGCGAAGATTGACTTCATTATTGAACAATCTTCGATTATGACCACTGAATAGTTAAACAGACAATTAAGATCCAAGATGTATTCCCGTTTCTAATTTGCTGGTGTGTGAGACAATCCTATCACTAGGATGGGATAAATTGTTATTAATTGGATTAACTGGGGATTCAAAATTTGAATTGTCATTTTAATATCAAAGGTATCTAATCTTTTAAAACAATTTTGCACCTGTTTCAATCAAACTATCAATTAAATTCAGCGCCAACTGCATTTAAGAACAGTCTAATCAATTTAGATTCAGACTTGACAAATGAAAGGACATTATGTTGATGACAGGGCACATAAACTGCAGTTATGGTAGCACAAAGAAATCCCCAAACTCCTGTTTATTATCTTCATTAAAACAAGTGCACCCTGTCAATAAAATGCTGAATCGTCAAAGGAAATATTTGCCAAATTGGCAGAGTGAGGCCACATATAAACTGAAGGAACAGCGCTTCATATTCTGCTTGAGAAGTTTACAGTGGTGAATTTACAATGGTAAGAATATTGAATTCTTCAATTTTAGGTAACTAACTTACAAATGCTGTATCCTTCCTTCCACCTCCCTGTGCCCCACCAGGACTTTCAGTATACCCGTTTCTTCCCCACATCCTCCCCCTCCTTTTCCACCCATAGTCCTGTGTTTATACCTCTGGCTTCACAATTTGAACATCTCACATCTTTTGTCTATTCATCTTTGGCCTTTGCCCAATCATCTGTCGATCACCTCCCACCTCCCTCACCTGTATCCATCTATCACTCAGAGGGTTTTGTATGGCACGTGCTTTTCTCCAGCTACCCACTCCCCACCACAATCAGTCCAAAGAAGGGTCTAAAGAAGTGGAGTCTCGGATATGCCACATGGGGACGTTGCAACACATCACATCCTGAGCTGCTGCCAAAGGCTCTTGGACAGGGCCGGTACACCTGGCGTCACAACCAGGTTCTTAAACCCATTGCACAGGCCATCAGCATGGGAATCAGCAGTGTAGACGAGAACTCCCCAACACCCAGATGATTCCCTTCGTGAAGCCTGTAGTGCAGCTGCCAAGAAACACAGAAGCCAGGAATCAGTCAGGAATCCTGCACAGGACTGGCAGATTTCTGTAGACCTGCTGAAACAGCTGAAGTTCCCACAGCACATTGTCACGACCAACCTGAGGCCAGACATCCTCCTGGTCTCAAAGGCGACCAAAAACATTGTCTCTTTGGAACGTACAGTGCCGTGGGAGGATTTTCTGGAGGAGGCCCACGAGAGGAAGATGACCAAGTATGAATAGCTGGTCATAGACTGCTGTAAGCAGGGCTGGAAGGCAAGGTGTATGCCCATCGAGGTTGGCTGCAGAGGTTTTGCAGGGCAATCGTTCTACAAAGCCTTGAGTGCACTGGGCATCAATGGAATGGAGAGAAGAGCCATCAAGAATCCAATCCAATCCAATCCAACTTTATTTGTTAAGCACTTTAAGACAACCAATTTTGACCAAAGTGCTGTACAGAAGAATAAACAAGACATCATAAACAGACAACATAACAGAACATAACATAACAGCTCACATAAAGCGCAAAAATTACATATGAAATACAACAATAAATTAAAAGACATAAAACATGAGTAAAAATAATAACCACGCAATAAAGCAATCAAAAAAGAAATTAAATCAAGTAAATAAAGTCGACATCTTACTGGGTATCAAAGGCCACGGAGAAGAAATGGGTTTTAAGAAGTGATTTAAAAACAGACAGAGAAGAGGCCTGTTTAATGTGGAGAGGCAATTGTTCCATAATTTGGGTGCCGACACAGCAAAGGTACGGTCCCCTCTGAGCTTCCGCTTAGTTTTAGGCCCACTCAGGAGCGGCTGATTATCTGACCTGAGAGAGCGGGCGGGTGTATAAGGATGTAGAAGCTCAGATAGGTAGGGCGGGCATGACCATTTAGAACATACAGAGGCAGCAGAGAAAGCCTTGAGGTGGCTCTGAATCAGGAGTGGAGGTCCATGAAGAGGAGCGAATAACACCTGAACACAAGTCGTGGTCTGATCAACTATGGCTGGGTCGCCCGGATGAGGATGTCTGATGTTGAAAGACCCGAAACACCCAATGACCCCAGTTTACATCACTGATGATGTGTTCAGGAGCATCAATAGATGTATTTTTTTTAATCAAAATTGAACCGAATCATCACCTCTCCAAGTTCTCCAGAGACGCCACCTGATCCGCTGAGTTACTCCAACACTTTCTGCCTTTTTTTTGTCAACCAGCATCATCAGTTCCTTGTATCTAGTTAAAAAAAAAGCTTCACAGTTTGTTTTGTGAAGAAATTGGAACTAATTTTGTAATCTCAAAAAAAAAATATGATCATCAATTCTTGTATTTGGCATCTGTGAATTTAAAGACCTAAAATGTTCACCCTTTTCCATAGGGTGCCAAAGTGTTTGATGTCGAAAAATAATAATTTAATAATTTTATATGTGTTTAATGATTATCTCCTTGTGTGAGGGATTAGTGTGTTTGACCTGCATCCTGAATGTTTTTTACATGGACTTTTCATGGCAGTCACGGTGGCACAGTGGTAGAGTTGCTGCCTTACAGTGAATGCAGGAGACCCGGGTTCCATCCCGATTACGGTGCTATCTGTACAGAGTTTGTACGTTCCCCCCGTGACCTGCATAGGTTTTCCCTGAGATCTTCAGTTTCTTCCCACATTCCAAAGACATACTGGTTTGTAGGTTAATTGGCTTGGTAAATGTAAAAATTGCCGTCTTGCGGACATCTTTGGGGTGGACAGGGATCTGGTTATAACTCCTAACCAGGTCCATTTTCGAATAGAAGGGGGCATCCTCGAGGTGCGCCAAAAAATCCTGAATATGGGGCACCGGGTAACGGTCCGCCGTGGCTACCGTGTTAAGCCGTCTGTAATCACCACACGGCCTCCAACCTCCAGATTCTTTAGGAACCATATGGAGTGGGGAAGCCCATGGGCTATCAGACCGCAGCACAATGCCCATGTCTTCCATCAACTGGAACTCATCGCGGGCAATGTGCAGCTTGTCCGGAGGCAGGCGGCGCATGCGGGCGTGCACCGGTGGGCCCTCGGTAGGGATGTGGTGCACAACTCCGTGACGGGGCGCGGCCCTGCTGAAACGGGGTGTGAGGAGCTCGGGGAATTCAGAGAGCAGGGCGGCGATAGGGCCCTCGACCTCTGCGATGTCGTCAGGTTGCTGTTCGGGTGGGGGCGGGCTGTGTGACTCGGCGTGGCGGAGGTCTGACAATGGGACCATAAGACCGCCTCGCACATCAACGAGAAGGGAGAATGTTCGCAGGAAATCAGCCCCCAAGATCAGCTGGGCGACGTTAGCACCGATAAACTTCCACCTGTATGGATGAGAGTCGAATGTAAAGTTAAGTGTCTGCGTACCGCACGTTCGGATGTTGCTGCCGTTAATGGCGGAGAGGACGGGGCCTACCTTACCGGCGCGGGTATCATGGCCGGTCGGGGGAAGGATGCTGACGATGGCCCCGGAGTTCACATGGAAACGGCGGCCAGATCGGTGGTCATGGGCATAGAGGCATTCCTTCGGGCCGATCGCTGTCGACTCTACAGGCGATTGGCTCGAGACATTTCCCTGAAATGTACAGGGACTTTGGCAGCGTTGAGCTTCCGCACCGAAACGTAGATGGTAGTAACACCAGCGGCGTCTACCAAAAGACTCTGGGTGTTGCAGCGGATCCTCAGAGGTGGCCGATGGCGGGCTTTCCTCGCGTGGCCACCGTGGCGGTAAGCGAATCAGTGCAGCCGTAAGGGTGATGGCGCAGTCCTCCTGGTGCCTCGTGGTCCACAGTTTGTCAGCTCTCTCCGCGAGCTGTTGGGGATCGTTGAAATCAGCACCAGCGAACATCAGGTGGACGTCATCAGGCATCTGCTCCAGAAAAGCTTGCTCAAAGAGCAGGCACGGCCGATGCCCATCCATCATGGCCAGCATCCGGGCCATTAGGGCGGAATGCCTTCTATCCCCCAAACCTTCCATGTGCAGAATCCGTGCTGCGCGGTCCCAATGACTGAGTACGAAGGTGTGCAGCAACCGGCCCTTGAGACCGTCGTACTTGGCCGTCGCAGGCGGGTCCCTCAGATAAGGCAACAAGCGGGAGGCTGATTCCTGTGGTGGGGCCCCCACCATGTGGAAATACCGCGTCTCGTCAGCAACGATGCGGTGCAGGTGGAATTGCGCCTCGACGTGCGCAAACCAAACCTGTAACTGATCAGGCCAAAACGGAGGAAGCCAAAGGCTCACTGAGTCCTGCTGGGCACCGGCACCGCCGGCGGGAAAAAAATCATCCTGCATGATCAGATGTCTATCAACGGTTAGACTCATCGGGGTCACCGATTTGGCGGATCAAAGACAATAGTCGGTAGGTTTGAATCAAATTTATTCAGAATTGGATTCACCGATTAAACACTGTGTCATTGAAACGCAACTGACCACAACGGTGGTCTCACAACGACTGAAAGGCAGAGCCCAGAAACCGCTCAAAAATATTACCCTCCCAGAGTCACGTGCGCATAAAATCCGACCGCAGGGTTCGATACTGACAAGCACCAGCAAGTGCCGCTACACGTTACATGCAGGTTTTACATTTTCACAATTCATCAGTAACTATTTTTTGTAGTATTTAATCATCATTTATCTCCATGGTTAAATGGCTATCATTTTCTGTCAAGACTCCACTTACCTTGCAATCAGCTCTTCTTCACTTAGCCTGCACTCCAAACTCCATATGTTTATCTTTGCTTCAGCCAACAATACTCGGCAATTTAAACACATCCACGATCTAATTACTGCCTTTTCACTAATTTGCGTTTTAAGTTATCTGCATTATTGACCTACTTTCCCATTATCTTTTACCAGTTTGTTTGGCACTTGGGTTGACCATTTTACAAACATTCCCAATTTTCTTATAATATCCAGATATCCCCTCTTCACTCTCATTAGAAGACTTTCAGTCCAAACTTGCCATAAAAAGACTAGAAATCTAAATAAAAAATATAAAATGCTAGAGGTGTTTAATAGGATGGCCAGCAATCTGTGGACCTTGGAGTGCAAAAAGATATGGGATGATCTTATGGAGGTCTATAACATCATGAGGGGATGAGATTGAGTGAATGGCTTAAGGGCCTGTTCCACTTCACGACCTAATTCACAACCTTTTTTACTCTTGGACATCTTTCATCAGGCTAGAAAAACGCCCCGACATACTTGATGCCACGAGTACCTACGACTGGCATCACAACCTACCTACGACCTAACTACAACTTCCTACGACCTCCTACAACCTCGTGACGACCATGCTGCGATCATGAGTCATTGGCAAACTCGGCTGAGATCATGAATTAGGTTGTGAAAGTGGACAGGACCTTTAGACTAGAGTCTTTTACCTGGACTAAGGGAATCAGGACCAGAGCATATAGGTTTAAGGTGAGATGGGAAAGATTTAATTGGAACATGATGGACAACATTATTGCACAAAAGGCAATATCATGGATTCCTGGTTGATTAAAAATGGAAAATAAAAGTATCTGGGAAGCACTGATCTTCTAACGTCTTCTTGAAGGAAGCACATGGGAGCACTGCAAAAAGGGCAGAGGGCAGAATCATCCAGCCAAACCAGCCATCTCTTCTGTGAAGAATCTCCAATCCCACCACAGAGACCGCTGGTTGCGTAAAGCTTTATCAGCCACCACTGAACCCATTGGCTGGAATCGACACATGCCATCCTCAACTCCAAGAGACTACCCAAGTGTGCAGGGTAAATCCAACATAATTTGGCTCAGCACTTGTACCAATTAAATGTTGATCAAGTCAGAGGAATTCATATTAAAACACTGATCAGATTTATGAATTTTGTATGCATTGTTGCACATAATCTTTCGAAAGACTAGGATTTCAAGGGACTGATCACTACAGGCAAATTACGATTGCTCCTCATTCTACTATAACAGAAAAGTTGAAATAATTTAGCTGAACAAGTGAATCATTCACCATTTTACACCAATTTACATGGTTGTCTACTTGGCAGTGCTCGGTAATTAAACCTTTGATGCAGTTGGATTGTGTCTCACTGATTTACTAATTGGAAACACAAATAATCTGGCACAGTTATAAACATGGTGGTTTCTATAGCATCCCATTTTATTCTGGAGGAGAAAGGAATGTTTAACTCTTATGGCCATTAATTTGGCAGACTTACTATTGAAACTTTTTAGGTGAGCAAGCGTCTCAGCTTGTTGGCCCAGAGGCTTGTGTGCAGTTTTAAACAAGAAAGGTATAAAAACAAATCCTTCGCTAACATGTTTCATGGCAGGTGTATTGTGGGCATCGACCATTCCATACTCTACTGAGAAACAACATGTTGCAACTCCCTCTTAAATACTACTTTCTTTGTCAGATCTTAATTAGCTTCAAGCTATTTCATTTTCTGGTATCTAAAAAATTCAGGACTTTATAAATCATTTGAATGCAATAATCCTTTGGAAAGATATGATCCATCAAAGCTTACCATTTATAAAAAGGGTTTTGGATGAAATTATGTTGCATGTTCAAAAGGAAGCATTTAATTAAACATGGCTCCAAATTCACCCTTCACGGAAAAACCCTAAGGATGAAACTTAATGCATGTGCTTAGTATTAAATTAAACCTTATGTTTGGAGATTAAATTGAGATTATCTGAACTTTGCTTTACTTTAACTTTATTTTTTGTATTAGGCTTGGTGCATTGCTGAAAGTCCACCTTTCATTCAATTTGTGTTTAATTGTGCACCTCAATAATGTAGATTGTATTAGAAAAAGGCCTCCTCCATAGATCAGACCTCCTGAAATGTTGCTTTATATTTGTGGTAAAGTGGTGTTAATTTAAGGTCCTCCAGTATACATCAAGTATGCTGATGCATGTAGAGTTTAAAGAGAAATTCATATATAGACCATTGTGGCTAAACGTGTGTTATCGTGGTGTCTAAATTGTATACTCTGCTTCTGAAATCTGTTTGATTAAATTCAATGGAGATCATACATATTGCCATGTCACCCCTTTAAAGGTTAGGTGCATGAAGGTGCATCTCAGTTATGTAACAGAGGAATAAAAGGGGAATTTTTAATTGAAGGAGTAAGTGAATTTGTCATGGGGATTGATTTAATTTGGGGAAAATGTGAATATTTTGAAAGCAGCTTTCTTTCCTACATTCACACATTTAATTGGTGCACTTTTGGTACATTCAAACAATGCCTTGAAAAGAAGTTGGCCTTTTCAATGTTAATTACTCAGTTGCCACCACTACAGTTGTCGCTGTTTTTGATATTTATGGTATTAGCATTATTTATTATTGTCATGAGTACTGAGATCCAGTGATACAGTGAAACACTTTGTTGCATGTGCTATCAAGGCAAATCATACTATATGTGACTACACCAGGTATTGCAAAACAAATAATTAAATAAATAAAGTGTAGGGTATAGCCTTACAGCTACATAAAAAATGCAGCTAAAAATGCAAGGGCCGCATTGAGCTGGGTAGAAAGATCCAAATTTATCGCTAACAGATGAGAGGTCCGTCCAAGAGTCCAATGGGAGTGGGGATGAAGCAGTTATTGATTCTGGTTGTACTTTATTTCCTGCTTTTGTACCTTTTGACAGCACTGGAGGGGAATGACGGAATAATCGGGGTGTAAGTGATCCTAGATGATGTGGACTACTTGCATAAAGTATAGATGGAGTTGATGGGGAGAGACTGGTTTGCATGATGGACTAGGTTGTGTTCATAACCGTGAAGTAATAACTGTTCCACCTGTAGAAATAATTAAGATTGGTGGAGGCATGCCAAATTGCTTTGCCATGTGAAGAGGCATTGGTGTGCATTCATGGCCTTAGCAACAATGTAATTGGATCTCGGATTCCCACTATTCCTGGAATTTACGAATGAAAGCGGAACATAAGTAAAAACCAAAGCAACTGAAGCCATGGAAATGTGTCAATGAGTAACCTGCTTTCAACTGCTTGATTATCAACTGCTTTTTGATTTGCTTGATTTGATATCAAGGGATTATGCTGAAAGCACAGCTATGGATGTGATTTGTAGTGACACTGACATTATTTCCACCTATGGATTACCAGGGGCCTCCTGTAATCAACAAAATACATACGGAAGCAGCACTGATCTATTTCCTTTCATTAATCTGATATTTCACCCTTCTTTGGCTCAGATAAATGTAACCACAGATGAAATGTATTAAGTATGGAAAGTCAACCAAGAGAATAATTACAGCCATCCAAATGTACGTACTCCCATTCTTTATCTGGTGTTTTTATATTTGATAGGTTGTACTCTTCTACTGAAGGACAATATAAGCTCGAGAGATTGCAACTCTCCTGCTAACCTAGTGCAACATAAAGTTCCGAACCCGACATCCAATTCAATAAATTCAGGTAATTAATAGTAAGATTAAAAGAGAACTTACCAGTTTGAAGTTTGATCGTTATTTTATGAGGAGTACGTTGAGGGAATACGTGATGAACCCCGCCAGGACGCATGCGTGTCATTCTTCAAAGCAGTGGTGTGAAATCACAGAAAACTGTAATGACTGAACATAGTAAGATTAGAGAAGAAAATACCAGTTGAGTATATGATCAAGGGTGGGAGCAGAGGGCACGTATTCCCTCAACGTACTCCTCATAAAATAACGATCAAACTTCGAACAGGTAAGTTCTCGTTTAATCTTACTATTTTACTTCGGAGTCACGTGAGTGATTACGTGAAGATTTCAAAGCTCTGTGATTTCATGCCGTGGAAACGAGTCCATGCATCAGATCTGCCTTAATTGACTGTGGGACGAATTGTGTTAACATGTTTAGACATGAATCCAACATTGAAATCTATGATAAATTGTTAACAACAAATTATAGCCCCTATTCATGGGGTGAAATTATATTACAGAACTTAAAATTGGCTCTGCAAAGTTCCAGTTTAACTACTGGTTTGTGGTAGAATAGTTGGAACATTTTCCCCTGATCCATCCTGCTGTCTCGAGGATTTGGTTCATTGGTACATCCAACTCCATAGCTGCCGATGTAGTTGCAGCCCTGGTGGAATAAGATTTGAATATGTTAGTATCCACCCCAGCTGTTGTTAAAACCTGTTTCAGCCATCTGGAAATAGTTTGAACCAACACTTTTTTGTGGGGTTGTTTGTGGCTGATTAGTAGTGCCATCTCATAGCCTCAGATGTTTTTAGTGTTCTCCATATAGAACAATAATTGTCTTATTATACAGAGACGATATCTGTAGGGTAATCCCTAAATTCTATTTTGAGGCCTTTTGAGGTCTGTTCTGTTTGACTAATTCGTAATATGAAATGTTATATTCCTGTTGAAGAAGTCGTATAGTCCAGCCTTAACTTATGAACGACTGTACACTTAGTGCCTTGACCAAAGCCATCAGCATGACTGTTTTGTGCGTCAGTCTTTGCAGGGACAGAGCTGTTGCTGGAGACCAATTCCTTAGCAACGTTAGGGCAATACTCATATCCCATTTAGAGAGTACCTGGTTCTTGGGGGATAGATATTAAAAATTCCCCTCATAAATTTGGTTACCAGGGGTGAGTCCCAACAGAATGACGCTCTGATCCTCGCCATAGATATGTTGATAGGGCACTTCTGGCGCAGTTAATGGCACTGTAACTGAGCCCCTCATCATAATGGAGGCCTGCCAGGAATTTGAGAACAGACATTATGTTCATCAAACTGTAGGTGATGTTGTTTCTGTGACAATATATCTCCCATTTCCTGATGTATACCAGATATAGTTTTTGGTGGGCTGTCTGTGGCCCGCTGAGATAATGTTCAATGTTTGGTCCGCCAGTCCCAGTTGCAGTAGAGATTTCTTTAGACTCTACAAATTGAGAGGTTTGTTGTTTTTGACATGGATGGGTTCCCCTGTACGGGATGAACCAATAATCTGGTTGTTTCAGGATGGTGATGCATGGTTAAACCCCATGTTGAGTATCACAGGGAACCATGGTTAAGTAGGCCAATCGGCACTACCAGTTAACAGATGCTGAGTCTTGTGGGATTTTTCGTAATACCCGACTGATGATGCAGAAAAGGAGAGAATGCATAGATAACCAATTGCCCCCTTAATGCAGTGAAAAGCATCTGTCCCTGCTGTCCCAGGGTCTGGTTCCCAAGAAACACAGTTTGGTAACTGGTGATTAAGTCTTATTTTATTGAATTTGCGTGACCTGATGTCTGTCACTGAATTTTGGGTTACCGGGTAGGTAAGTAGCTGATATTCCAATATTTCTCTGGATACACCATTACCAAATTGTATTAGTCAGATTGTCACTCTGTAGTCTAACACGCTGGTGATTTATCCCAGAGCAGTATGACTTTAGGCCATAGAACGCACCCCACATTTCCAGGTAATTTATGCCCAGTGTCTGTGATAATGATGTCTCCTGTGCCTTTCATCTACCTCCACAGATGGAGATGGAAATTGGTAGTATCCCAACCAAGTGCACTGGCATCAGTTTGTAGCACCACTAAGGCTTTGCTGATAACGATAGGGTTGGAACAATGCCGAATGTTATCCCTCCACCATTTTAATTCCATAAGCTTTGATTGGTGGCTTTTTGGTCTGTCGAAATGACCAGTATTAACTTTGAGTGTTTATATTTTGCCCTTTGTAGATTTTTGGTAATACAAAGGTTCAAATTGTGTGGCTGGAAAGGCAGACACTATATGCCAATTATACTTGCTACCAATCTGATAGACGGTTCACTGATGTCAGTGGGGTTGTTGCAGGCCTCAGTTAAGACTGTAGCCTTGTCCTTTGGTAAAGTCACCGACATGTGAGCTGTTAATAGTAAACCCCAAATAATCCATTATGTTGGTAGGCGTTAGTTTAGATTTAACTGGATGGATGATAACCCCAGTTTTCACCCAATTGTATGGTGGCTGTTACAGCTAGTTAGGCCAACTCCAAAGTTATGCCCACAATTAGTATGATCATATGATTATGTATATGGTAGAGCTCTATACTGCCAAGGCTGCCCCATCCAGTTGAATTTTTTTAAATAAAGTTTGTGATCAGTCCGTGTAGGCACTGAATAGTAAGCATCTTTTAGGTCGATGCTAGCCATGGAGTAGCCTTTGGAAATCAGTCCTTTAGCAGTTACCAGTTCCCATTTTGTACTGAATATATAGTACAATGTATTCCAGCCAATCGTGTTGGGTTTACCCATTACCCCTTTTTGCACAATTCAATGGTATATCCCTGGATACTGCTTAGGATATAAGTGTCTGTAGTTAATATACAACATATCCAAAAGAGTGTAATCTCCCACCAATGAGTGTATTATCCACTCTTCCTATAATTTGTAAGGGACCAGACCCACCTACCTCCATTGTTACCAGTGGAAGTTTGCTTCTTCTGTGTGGACTTCATGGAGGTTGAGGCGCTGGTGTCTGGGTTTGTTTGTGGGTTGGGAGTTTGCGCATCTTCCAGAAAGGCCGGTCTGGGCTATGGTCTAAAAGACCGCTGTCGTGTATGCCCGGTCTTTGAGCTTTCACCAGCTTCTCTTGTTCTGCTGGTGGGTGCATACGGGTGCTGTCTTTGGCTGTAGGAGATCCTTAATGTTGTCGCCTTTATGAGCCCCAGGGCTTTCCTAAGTCCTGCTCCGACGTGTTTCCAGATGCTATTTCCACGACTGGAACATTCAGGGATGCGCAGTTTCCTGGTCCCAAGTATTTTTGCAGTGGTGACCATCGTGGTCTGGCTGTATGTATTTGGACACCATGACCAGTAGATTTTGCCTTCCTGCACCCCCTGCACACTTGTAGTTTTGTTCGTCAAAACCCCTCTTCAGGGTCAGCCCAGAATTGACCCCCCAGTACTCCCCTCTGACGAGGGAGATGCACTGTGCAGCCCTACAAGAGGTGCTGCTGTGGGTTTTACATAGTGCCCACAGTGACTAGACTCCATCTCCCGGAGCCTGTCATGTTGGAGCTCGGCTCCATAAGCCGCTCCAACTTTCTTTTTCATGTTGGAGCTCGGCTCCATAAGCCGCTCCAACGGGCTCCAGCGCTCACGTTCGCTGGCCGCCCAAAGTTGGACTCATCAGTCCTCGACTATTTTGGTTTTCTTCTTGCCTTCCCGCCCAGATGCAGTGTTTAATCTGGCCATTACGGGGGCGAAGTCGGGCACAGCTGTTCCCTTACGGGTGATTCCTGTGCCGCCGGCAACTCCGCGGTCTTCCCCCGCCAGCTTTGTCGCAGCTCTGGTCGATTCTTTGCCTTGTGCATGTTTCCCCCACCTGTAGAACAGTATGGGAACAATAAAGACCGCAGTATCACTTACCTGCAGGTCCAGGCTTAAAACTTACCATTGTTTGCACAGCTCTCCATGTTTCCCCACCTGTGAAACAGTATGGGGAGAATGAAGACCGCAGTTTCACTTACCTGCAGGTCCTGGTTTAAACTGTCGCTACGGGGGAACGTCGTTCCACCCCGCCTCCTGCCGTTTCGACTTGTCAAAGTCGACGGCCCCATTCTGAATAGTCTCCCGCCCGGCCGTGGTGTTCTGGCCGGCGCGGGACCAAAAGTCGGCACAGCTGATCCCACTTACGGGGCTTGTGCCTTTAGCTGCTGCTGGCTCCCGCAACTTCGCGGTCCTCCCCAGCCAGCTTCACTCGCAGCACTTGTGGACACTATTTTGTCCAGCTTCCCCCTCCTGTGTAAAAACAGCGCGGGGCCAAACACTACCGCAGAGTAAATCACTTACCTGCAGGTCGCGGTTTCAAACTTACTGCTGCGGGGGAACGCTCCACCCCGCCTGTCGTTTCGCAAGCGTGAAAGCGATATGACACGCATGCGTCCTGGCGGGGTTCTTCATGTAGTCACTCACAGCGGCCTCTGCAGCCTGTCCGCGTTTTTATTATTTTTGTCTGTGTTTTTATGTAGTGTTTGTTATTTTATGTTGGGGTGTGTGTGTGGGGGGGGGGGGGGTGGGGTGGGAAACTTTTTGAATCTCTCCCTGCACTGGAGACCCGACCTTTTCTCGTCGGGTCTCAGTCGTCGTTGAGGCCGCAACGAGGAGCGGCCTCCAACAGGAAGAGACCGGGGACTCAGGTGTCGACTCACCGTTGCCGTCGCGGAGCTGGCCGAGTCCGGAGCGGTGGAGGAGCGCTGCTGCTGCTGATGCTGTTGCTGCTGCTGCTGCTGCTGCTGCTGTCGGAGAGCCGGAGGCTCTCTACAGGTCTGTGGACGACGGCGCCGGGAGCCCACGGCTCCCTGGGGGGGAGACTGCTTTTCGGGGCTTCTGCGGCGGCGACTTCTCCCGCCCGAGTTGCGGGGTCGAAGAGCTCCTGGAGCGGGGCCTGACACCACTGCCCCGCGCGGCTGGAATGGCCGCGGACTCTGCGAGCGCACACCGGGGGCTCTAACACCAAGACCCGGTGTGCGACCTCGCACCACCCGGCGTGGCTTTAATGGCCGCGGGACAATCGCCATCGCCAGCCGGGGGCTATGACTTTGACTCTGACATCGGGGGGGGGGGGGAGAGTGCAGTGGAGAGATAAGTTTATTTGGCCTTCCATCACAGCTATGTGATGGATGTTTATGTTAAATGTAATTATGTTGTGTCTGGGGTCTATTTGTGTGTAATGTATGGCTGCAGAAACGGCATTTCGTTTGGACCTCCAGGGGTCCAAATGACAATTAAATTGACTCTTGACTCTTGACATGACTCCGAAGTAAAATCATCCTATCTTTCATTTCTCATTTGATTTGTTTTCAGCTCTACCCTTAGGTATTTCTAACATCATTTATCTTATTTTACATGTCTCCGGTATAGTATTTCACTAACCTTTACCATCCCGTCTCAACCTGCACTGCCCCACTTGTGTACTCAATCTCTCTTGGGCTTATCACAGACCTTGTCCGCTCCATCTCCCCTTTCCCTGCAGCTTATAACATTTGCTTAATTTCTAACTTCAATGAATATGCTGAGCAAGCTCAGCAGATCAGGCAGCGTTAGTGGAAGGGGAAACTGTCAATGTTTTGGGACTGTGACCTTCATCAGAACATAGAAATATGAGAGGGGATCTTATTTAAACATATACGATCATTAAGGGATTGGACATGCTAGAGGCAGGAAACATGTTCCCAATGTTGGGGGAGTCCAGAACCAGGGGCCACAGTTTAAGAATAAGGGATAGGTCATTTAGAATGGAGATGAGGAACAACTTTTTCACCCAGAGAGTTGTGAATCTGTGGAATTCTCTGCATCAGAAGGCAGGGCAGACCAATTCTGTGGATGCTTTCAAGAGAGAGCTAGATAGAGCTCTTAAAGGATACAAAGTCAAGGGATATGGGGAGAAGGTAGGAACAGGGTACTCATTGTGGATGATCAGCCATGATCACAGTGAATGGCTGAGTTGGCTCGAAGGACTGAATGCCCTACTCCTGCACCTATTGTCTATTGCCTATTGTCTGATGCAGTCCAGATGAAAGAATGCATCTCCACAGATGCTGCTTGACCTGTTGAGTTTATCCAGCAGGTTCTACTTTTGTTTCTACATTGCCAGTATCTGCAGTTTCTTTTCTTTTTATTCCTTCCATTCTCCAGGACTGATGAAAAGCTATCAATCTGAAATGTAATTACTGTTTCATTCTGAGCAGCTGCTACCTGATCTGCTTGGTACTTCCAACACTTTCTCCAGTTTTCCAATATCTACAGCATTTTACTTTTAAACAGGTTTACTGATTGGTTCCTGTTGAGAAATGGCTTGTTAATATAATTAAGTAGGATAGGTTTGTAGTGAAAATAAGGAAATGGAATTCTAGTATTTTACTGCTTGCCAGTCTCCAATCAGTGCTTAACAGTTAATATAACTGATGAAATATTAATCTCTGGTAATTATGACAGTTATCAGGTAAAGTGTATTATCTGCTGGTGAGGAATCAAATTTATATTTGGAGAAACATTCCTTTGCCATGCATTTAGTTTGTGGCTGTAAATGGTGTATTATAGGTAATGCTTATAACTGAGTTCATTAGTTGCAGAATATAAGCCTGAAGGTTAAATGATTCTTCAACAATAAGAATTAATTCTGATCATGTATTAAACTAGAGAAGAGGATCTATGTTGGTTTTCCACACTGGACTGTGCACAGCTGGCTTTAGCCGATAAGAAACAGCTTGGTTAACCTCCAACAGAGGCATCTCGCTTTAAAGAACATCACCCACTTAGATGACGATGCCAGGATAACATATCCAAGTTTGCTGATGATCCAAAACAGGGTGCAAAGGGAAATTGTGAGGAGAATGCAAAGAAGCTGCAAATAGGTAAAGATGGACTCAGTTAAATTTTGCAAATTGACAGCATATGTAAAATGTGGAAAAATGCATATATAGGTTACTTTGGTAAGAAAACAGTATGTTTTGTTAAGAAATGAGAGACAAAGAGATTTGAGGTTCCTTGCACATGATTCTCAACAAGGTAAGGTAGTAGTGCAGCTGGCAATAAGAATGCAGATTATGCATATAGTCTTTATTGCAAAGGATTTAGAGTACAAGAGTAATATATAATATGCTGAGAGCACATCTGAAATTCTGTCCTTTCTTTATACCATCTCACTGAAGGGAAGGCAGACTTGTATTTACATTTGAATAGTTAATTAGACTAATTACAGTGAGAGTGGAACCTCATGAGGAAAGACCTATTTTTTTAAATATTCAATTATATGGCATTAACATCGCTGGTAAGGCCACAATTTGTTGTCCACCTCTATACACCCTTGGAAAAACAATCCACCTTCTTGGAAAGCTGGGGGTAGACACAAAATATTGGAGTAACTCAGCGGGACAGGCAGCATCTCTGGAGAGAAGGAATGGGTGAAGTTTCGGGTCAAGACCCTTCTTCAGACCCTATCTGAAACATCACCCATTCCTTCTCTCCAGAGATGCTGCCTGTCCTGCTGAGTTACTCCAGCATGTTGTGCCCACCATCAATTTAAACCAGCACCTGCAGTTCTTTCCTACACTTCTTGGAAAACTGATTGAGGTGCTTCTACAGTTGCTGCAAGGATACGATAACTTAAATTTGGCAATGCTTTAAGAATGACAGTATATTTTAAAGTATTGTGTGAATTGGAAGGAATGTTGAGCTGGAGTGCAAGGAGTAAATGCGTTGACTATTGAGTAGAATGGAGTTAAGAAGGATACAAAAAGCTGGAGTAACTCAGCGGGTCAGACAGCATCTCTGGTCAAAAGGAACAGATGTTGTTTTGGGTCAAGACCCTTCTTCATGGTTGACCCAAAATGTTACCTATTCCTTTTCTGTATAGATGCTGTCTGACCCGCTGAGTTACTCCAGTTTTTAGTGTCTATGTTTGGTTTAAACCAGCAGCTGCAGTACTTTCCTGTACATAAGAAGGATGTAAAGTGATCTCACTGAAAGATCTGACGCTTGATAAGAATTGAGAGGGTGGATGATCAGGGCCGGATTTACGTATAAGCTAGACAAGCTTAAGCTTAGGGCCTCGAGATCTAGGGGGGCCTCGGCCCACTCCACCAATGTGTATAAAACGTTTGACATAGTGGCGTTGTTACAAAACCTACCATCGGTGGCGCTGTTTCCACACTGCAGACTCCAACTCTCCTGAGTTTGCTTGTGCTGGGTCCTAGTGCTAGGTTCCCCCAACCCTGGTATCCTCAGTGGCTGTTCCACTGGGTCTTCCCCATTCCCCTCAAACCCTGTGACCCCAGCTCTTCCCCACCCACACTACAGTCCTCATACCCCCCTGCCCCCTGACTACCCACCACCCCCCACCAGACATCGCCTCAGCCTCAGTCTACTCACCTGCCTTCCTCCAGCCCCAACCCCCATCCCTGCCGTGTGTGTTCACCATACCTCCTAACCTCCCCCTCTCAGATACTGAATGGTCTGTCCTCACCAGAGTCCTCACCTTTGTCCCCCTCTGTCCCCACCTCAATGAGTTCCGTGCCCGCACACGATTTGGAGTTCTTCTTACGTTGCCTCCGCCACATCGTTCTTCCAGGGAAAGGAGTCCTCGCCCCCATTGATGATCCCTTTTCCCGTCTCCAACGGATCCCCTCCTCTTGGACCCCCCCTCATGGCCATCTTCCGGCTTTAGACCATTTTATTTTAAACTGCCGGTGGGGATAAGTTTAAGATAAAATCCTTTATTTCTATACGAGATACACTTGAAATGAATTTAAAAATAAGGGGTATTGTGTACACTGAAGTTGCACAACAGTTTTCTTTTCTTGCTAATCTGACAGCATCTAAGCAAGAAATTCAGCAAGGTGTTGAATTGTTGATGGAAGCATACCCAGAAGATGTTGACCTGAAACTTACCGATGAACTTTTGCACTTTCACTCGTACGTGAGACAAAGCCATAGGCATATAGAAGAGCACTCTCTGTCTCATACAGACCTTTATCAAATAATATACAAGGAAACAATTCAGATGGGCTTCCCTAATGTGGAAGCAATCTTGTGGCTGTTTCTTAGCTTAATAGTCACCAACTGCTCGGGAGAGAGGTCTTTTTCAAGACTCAAAAGAATTAAAAATGAATTAAGGTCCACAATGTATCAAGAGAAGTTGACTGCACTGAGCATTCTGTGCATTGAGAGTGACAAACTTAGACAAACAGATGTTGGTGAACTTCTGGATGATTTTGCTATGAAAAAGGCGAGAAAAAAAAAAATTTTGCGCTTAGTTTATTTGCAGTTTCTTTATTTCTTAATATTCACGATCAATTCAAGAGACACCTACTGTCACATGCACCAATTGGTGCAATTAAATTTGGGGGTCACCATCCAACGTCGGAACGGGAGCACATTCTCAGCGGCTTGGACTTCCGAATCGGCCACGTCCTACCGGAGACCGCAGCTCCCGAAGTACACAGGCTGAGCCCGAGGCTGTGAGCTCTGCAAACCACAGCTCCATGATGTTGAAGCAGCAGGCCCAACACTCCAGAACTTCAAACGCCAATCCAGGTAAGGCATTGCCCGCTCCGCGGTGAATCCAATATGTATTTTAAAACCAACTGTTTAATGACAACATACAGTAGGATCTAAAAGTGTCACACTGTATCTGTTGGGTAGTCATGTTCCTCTAGTCGTGGGGGTGGGGGATTGGGGGGTGGGGGGGGCGGGGTGACTCATAAGTGAAATAGCTTAGGGCCTCTCTTCATCTAAATCTGGCCCTGTGGATGATAGATACAATGTCTCTTGGGCAGGAGTTTATTCTTTGGGATCTTATTTTCAGTTGGGTATTGAATTACCAGCACTTCCTGCTCAATGGCACGAAGGAAAGGGGGAGGGCATTTTCTCATTTAGCACCTTGGGAATCTTTGAAATTCTGTCAGCCCCTGTAGAACATTGTTTATTCAGTTGATAATTTCATGTAAAATTGCAAAACTATTTTTTTTAGGTTGTGAGTCAAGATGAATTGGGATAGAACAGGAAATTGACAGAGGACATCAATGTAGCAGTTAGTGCTGGTTCCTTACAGCTCTAGTAACCCTGTATCAATACTTACCCTGGGAGCTGCCCATGTGGCAGTTGCACATTCTCTCTGGGATCATGTGAATTTTGTTGCCTGCATTAGTATGTTCCACTTACCGAATAAGTATTGATGGACAACTGACTACTAAAAGAGACCCTTTTATGTTGGCGGGTAGCAGGAGAATCAAGGAGCGGAGTTGATGGGCATGTTTGAGGTAATATGATACTATGGAACAGGAAATAAGACATAGAGTGCTGGGGTAGCTCAGTGGCTCAGGCAGCAAATCAGGAGACATGGATCGATGACAATTGAATTGGGCATGTTTCCCCCACCTGTAGAGGCTTTGGGGGTTGGGGGTGGGTGAAAGCTGGAAGAGAGAAGGGGCAGGACAAAGCCTGGGTGCTGTGCAAAGTACTATTGCCGCAGAGTCATTATATATCATAACAAGTATGTTAATTACAACGTACATATAAAGACCATCGAAATGAGTACTGTAAGATCCTTCAATCGACCTGTTACCTTGACCTGTGATGCATCTCAGTATGGCATCGGCGCAGCATGCCTGCAGGATGAGCAGCCTGTTGCTTGTGCTTCCAGGACAATGACAGACACGGAGACTAAGTATGCTCAGATCGAGAAGGAATTACTGGCAGTGGTCTTTGTATGTGTTAAATTCAACAATTACATTTTTGGCATTGCTGTTACCGTAGAGACTGACCACCAACCTTTGGTTACCATTTTAATCAAGTCTATACATGCTGCTCCGGCACGGCTGCAAAGAATGATGCTGCAGCTCCAGAAGTATGATATCTCTCTCACAAGCAGGGTAAGCATATGTATCTAGCTGACACATTATCCCGTGCTCCCAGCAGGTCAAGCCCCCAGCACTCATCAGAAATAGACACTTTTGACGTTATGGAAATTGATTTCACTCATCCTTCACATCTGGATATGTTGGTGGTTCACATGACTTAAGATGCCACCCTGCTGATGCTCGCCTCAGTCATCAATGCTGAATGGCCTGGCAATCAGCATTCGCTTCCGCTTGCTCTTCAGCCTTACTTTTCAGGACGAACTGACCATTGAAGGTGGTTGATATCGAAAAAGGCCACAAGGCAGTGATTCCGGCTTCACCCCAACAGAAGTATTTTGACGCCGTACACAGAGGTCATCCTGGTTCTGAAGCTTCGCTGCAACAAGTGAAGAGCATTTTTTTCTGGCCCGCCATGTCAGACTATATACGCCAGAGGGTGCAGTTCTGTGCTGTGTGCAACAGCATGGCTCCACATCTACAGAAAGAGCCCCTCTTGCAGCACCCGGTTCCTGACTTGGTTTGTCCTGCTCAGCGTATACCTATTGCCATGAGAGACCGGGACAAAGCCGAACTGAACAGGATGGTGACAGTGAGGGTCATCAAGTCTGTTTCAGGCTGGGTGTCCTCAATGGTGGCTGCCACAAAGACGAATAAGCAGGAGATTCATACATGTATTAATCCGAGGAGCCTGAACATCGCACTCAAAAGGCCCCATCACCCCATGCGCACCGTGGAGGAGGTAGGTGCCCACATGGGTAAGCCAACGGTATTCTCTGTATTAGACGGCAAGAGTTCCTTCTGGCAGATTTCACTGGACCATGCATCATCAATGCGTACCACCTTCAGCACAGCTTTCGGCCGCTACAAATTTCTGCACATGCTGTTTGGTATCATATCAGCCAATGAGGTGTTTCAGCACATCATGGAGCTATTTGATGGATACCCTTGTGCTATCATCGTGGATAACATTATTGTTAGTGGCAAAGGCATGGAACAACATGATGCCATCTTGAAGAAGGTATTTGAGCATGCCAGGGGAGTAAACTTAAAACGGAATCCCCAAAAATGTCGGTTCCGTGTTAACCAGATGAGCTACATGGGGCATATTTTCACAACTGATGGTCTCAAGGCGGATCCTTCTAAGACTGTGGCCGTTAGCGAAATGTCCACATGCCCATATGTTGCTGGCCTGCAGGGATTTCTGGGCAGGATTAATTAGCTCGGAAAATTTGTTCGGCTCCCTTGATGCAACTTACTCACAAGGACACTGCCTGGACATGGCACGAACGGCAGCAACATGCTTTTGACACTCTAAAATGTCAGATGTCATGCCCACCTACCCTGGCTTATTATGATGTCAACCGACCTGTTACCTTGACCTGTGATGCATCCCAGTATGGCATTGGTGCAACATGCCTGTAGGATGAGCAGCCTGTTGCTTGTGCTTCCAGGACAATGACAGACATGGAGACTAAGTATGCTCAGATCAAGAAGGAATTACTGGCAGTGGTCTTTGTATGTGTTAAATTCAACAATTACATTTTTGGCAAGGCTGTTACTGTAGAGACTGACCACCAACCTTTGGTTACCATTTTAATCAAGCCTATACATGCTGCTCCGGCACGGCTGCAAAGAATGGTGCTGCAGCTCAAGATGTATGATATCTCTCTCACAAGCAGGGTAAGCACATTTATCTGGCTGACACATTATCCTGTGCTCCCAGGAAGTCAAGCCCCCAGCACTCATCAGAAATAGGCACTTTTGACGTTATGGAAATTGATTTCACTCATCCTTCACATCTGGATATGTTGGTGGTTCACACGACTTAAGATGCCACCCTGCTGATGCTCGCCTCAGTCATCAATCCTGAATGGCCTGGCAATCAGCATTCGCTTCCGCTTGCTCTGCAGCTTTATTTTTCTGTCCAGGAAGAATTGGCCATTGAAGGTGGTTGTTATCGAAAAGGGCCACAAGGCAGTGATTCCGGCTTCACTCCAACAGAAGTATTTTGACACCGTACACAGAGGTCATCCTGGTTCTAAAGCTACGGTGAAACATGTGAAGAGCATTTTTTTCTGGCCTGCCATGTCAGACTATATACGCCAGAGGGTGCAGTCCTGTATTGTGTGCAACAGCATCACTCCACATCAGCAGAAAGAGCCCCTTTTGCAGCACCCAGTTCCTGACTTGCCATGGCCCATGGTGGCTACTGACATTTTCAACTGACGTGGCAACCAATGCTTGGTCCTGGTTGAGTCTTACTCCGGGTGGTTTGAAATTGATTCCGAGGCATGATTTGGTCCAAGGGTCACCTCAAACCCTCATGTCTGGCAATGGTGGCCAATTCACAAGCCATCGTTTCAAGGACTTTGTACAGGAATAGGATTTTAAGCACATCACCAGCAGTCCAGAGTACCACCAGTCAAACAGGCTGGCCGAGCGAGCTGTGTGCAGTGCAAAGGAGCTCATGGAGAAGTCCAGCAGGGCCGGGTCTGACGTGCTCTCGGATCGTCTCAATCTCCGCAATATTCCACATGATCCCACTTCTGACACCATGTGCAAAGTACTATTTATACAGAGCCATTATATATCATAACAAGTACTTTAATTGGAATACATCGAAATGAGTACTGTAGGCTCAAAATCGTAAGTTGAACTGCCTAATCAACATGGCTGCCCGTATGCCACTAGGTGGTGGTGGTGTGGAAACCTGGCCTGGATTATGGATCAGGTCATCAGCAGCAAAACCAGACTCAAATCAAATCAGTAATACTGTTTGATCTACAGCAGCTAAGAGGCCAACACAGGTGATGTGGTTTGATGTTTGATGGCAGATGTTTGATTTAAGGCCACCTTCTGTCTTTTCATCTCTGGCCTTTGTCTAACCATTTGCCTATAGCCATTTTACTAACCTGTCATGTATTGTCTGCTGTGCTTTGTCCTGCCCCTCCTCTCTTCCAGATTTCTTCCCATCCCTCTCTACAATCAATGTGAAGAAGGGTCCCGACCCGAAACATCATCTATCCATATCCTCCTGAGATGCTGCCTGATGCGCTGAGCTACTCCGGCATTCTGGTCTTCTACTCTAAACCAGTATCTGCAGTTCCTTGTTTGCACAAGGAAATCAGTATGGGAATGGGACTGTTAAGAATAACATGTTGAGAGGCCAACATATTGAAAGGTCAGATGTCCTCCTATATCATAAAATTATGAAAATAGGTAAAGGAATCTCTAGATTATATTATTGTCTAGCAGAGTTTGCTTGAAATGCCAGATGGCCAATACCTCCCCTTGTTTCATATGTTCTACACTTAGTCTGCAGGGAATCAATGGCAAGAACAACATTTTGACAACCCCTGAAAAACAGATGGTAGCCACCTTGAATTTTTGCAGCCCTTGTGAATACTTCGATAATGCCATTGAGCAGGAAGCTGGACTGAGAACTGTGTAGGTGAAAAAAACACAACGTGCAGGAGTAAATTCAATACCACCTTCCTCTCTTTTTTCCCCATATCCTTTTAATGATTATTATTCCAATATTTATTGATTTCCTTTTTGAAGTACTTGGTGGGACTGGTCAGTTGGTAATTTGGAAGGTAATACACTCCTCCTGTTATTTATGCTGGACTTCCACATAAAGAACTGATGACAGCGAAGAAATGTATCATCAATGCCTGCCTTAGAGACAATAGAGACTTTGAGAGAAATGTCTTTCCTCAGGGATAGAATATAAAGCTTGCAAAACACAAGAGCTGAATGAGATGAATAGCTCACCAGGAGCATTAATAAATATGTTTCAGTTCAAATAGGATGGCATCCTGATGTGGAGTACATTAGATCTCCAATCATTGTTGTTGGTGTAAATCCTAGCACTCCCTCCTTAAGACCACTGCGTGAGCACCCTCACTAGAAAGACAAATGCCGTTCAATACCGCCTCCTCAAGGGTAATTGGGGGTGGCCATTGCATAATTAACACCTACAACCCCTTAGTCAATTAAAAGCAAAATACATTGTTTTAGTGAAGCTGATTTACTTTGGAGGTGGGGCACTCATCCAAAAAGAAAACATGACGGCAGAAGAATGTAAGGAATAGGGGCAGGGGTGAAGCTATGCTACTTTGAATGTACTTCACCATTTAAAAGGATCATGTCTGACTTAGGGCAGCACAGTTGCACAGAGGTAGAGTTGCTGTCTTACAGCATCAGAGACCCGGTTTAGATCCTTACTGCGGGTGCTATCCGTACGGAGTTTGCACGTTCTCCATGGTTTTCTCTGGGTGTTCCAGTTTCCTCCCACACTCCAAAGGCGTACAGGTTTGTAGGTTAATAGCCTTCTGTAAATTGTCCCTGATGTGTAGGATACTGCTAGTGTAAGGGGTGGTCACTGGTCGGCGACGACTCACTTGTCCAAAGTGCCTGTTTCCATGCTGTATCTTTAAAGTCTAAAAGTCTAAAGTAAAATCTTGCATGTAAAGACTTGATTATGGCCCCAACTTCATTTTTCTTGCCAGATCCAGGATTATGGATATGCTTGCATGTGTTCTCTTATACTAGTAATGGTGCATAGCTGTGTTCTTCCAAAAGCAGAGAAATGTTAACAAAAATGTTTATACTTGTTGGGATGCTCTAATATTTTGTTGTTCTGGCCAGTAAAATAAATTATGTTGTATTTTATTATGTTTTCCTGCATGCCAAGCTGAACAGCACAGATTCCCAATTGAAACATTGTGATATCATTGTGGCCTTCTACTTTTTATGTGGTTTCTCCATCTCACCTGCCAAGAAAACAAAATAAAATAGACTACAATTGATATATTCATACACTTCTATGATTTATTGCCAGTTAGTTGTACATCTTTGGTTGAAATAATGTACTGAATCTTCAACGCTTCCTATTTGCTGGTTGCAATTGTAATTTGAGCATTGACAAGCAGCTGTCTAATAACCAAATTATTCAAACTGCATATTTTGTATATATAGCCCTCTGTGCTCTCTGCCACATCCTCACATAGCGTGGGGGTCATTCTTCTGTGAAAGTTGCCAGTCATCGATCTTGTTCATAATACATTGCAGACTGTCGTATGTACGGTAATGCATCATAGTGTTCAGCATCGCATGGTGTTGTATTGGAATTTCAGCTCCAATGCTTTAACTGTTCCAGAATTAGTGTTACACTCCTCTCCCATCAGTCAACATGTCCATGTATTATTCTTCGCAATCTGATCTATGCCCTGGTCCTAAGATTTAAAATGTAGTTTATATCGGAAGTTAGCCCTCTTCTCATCTACTCGGTGGTCTTCAGCAACGGCTATTGCAAGGAAGAAAAAATGTACAAACTGCATTTGTACAATAATATCCCAATATTTATACATTTGGCTTATAATGCATGTAATAATAATCTGATAATTTGCATATGCTACAGCAAACTCAAACAGTGAACAAACAATTTAGAACATAAACCAATACAGTACAAGAACAGGCCCTTTGGCCATAATATCCATGCCAAACATCATGGGCACTATGTGTGTGCCAATATACCAGGTTCAACTAATCTCCTCTGCCTGTACATGATCCATATCCCTCCAGTCCCTGGTTTGAGCTGCAGTAATGTCGCAATACTGAAAAAGTAATTTATAACAAGATTAGTACATTAGTAAATGCACCGTACTACCAGTATTTTAACTCCTGCTTTTGTTTTGTATGGTTTTGTTCGACGTTTAATGGGGAATTGAAAACATTCTCATTGTGCAATTAACTATTTTTGAACTGCATCTGAAAGACAATCGCTAATGTTGTAAACCATATAGCCTTTAGAAAACTTGAATGTATTTGTAAAAAAATATATTTATTACTTTATTATATTTAATTCTTTACAGATTTTTTTTGTTTTCATCTCAGGACACCTCATCAGGCTTATTACCAAAAATGATTTGTAGACATGAGTAAATTAGTCCTTTTCAGAATGGCAGGCAGTGACTAGTGGGGTACCGCAAGGCTCAGTGCTGGGACCCCAGCTATTTACAATATATATTAATGATTTGGACGAGGGAATTGAATGCAACATCTCCAAGTTTGCGGATTACACGAAGCTGGAGCGCAGTGTTAGCTGTGAGGAGGATGCTAGGAGGCTGCAAGGTGACTTGGATAGGCTGGGTGAGTGGGCAAATGCATGGCAGATGCAGTATAATGTGGATAAATGTGAGGTTATCCGCTTTGGTGACAAAAACAGGAAAGTAGACTATTATCTACATGGTGGCCAATTAGGAAAAGGGGAGATGCAACGAGACCTGGGTGTCATGGTACACCAGTCATTGAAAGTAGGCATGCAGGTGCAGCAAGCAGTGAAGAAAGCGAATGGTATGGATTTGAGTATAGGAGCAGGGAGGTTCTACTGCAGTTGTACAGGGTCTTGGTGAGACCACACCTGGAGTATTGCGTATTGAGGGGGAATCTTATAGAAACTTACAAAATTCTTAAGAGGTTGGACAGGCTAGATGCAGGAAGATTGTTCCCGATGTTGGGGAAGTCCAGGACAAGGGGTTACAGATTAAGGATAAATGGGAAATCCTTTAGGACCGAGATGAGAAAAACATTTTCACACAGAGAGTGGTGAATCTCTGGAACTCTCTGCCACAGAAGGTAGTTGAGGCCAGTTCATTGGTTATATTTAAGAGGGAGTTAGATGTGGCCCTTGTGGCTAAAGGGATCAGGGGGTATGGAGAGAAGGCAGGTACAGGATACTGATTTGGATGATCAGCCATAATCATATTGAATGGCGGTGCAGGCTCGAAGGACAGAATGGCTTACTCCTGCACCTATTTTCTATGTTTTTATGTTTCTATGACATTAGCATGCAGTACTTTTATTAATTACTAGACCAAGTGCAGACCCGTTGGGTCTGTTCCCTCAAAGTGTGGTTGTGGGGGGGGGGGGGCAGGCGGCATGCAGCGTCACACACTAACTACCCCCCCCCCCCCCCCCCCCCCCCCCCCCCCCCCCCAACCACACTTTGAGGGAACAGGCCCAACGAGTCTGCACTTGTTCTAGTAATTAATAAAAGTACTGCATGCTAATGTCATAGAAACATAAAAACATAGAAAACTGTACCGCTCTTGCCCCCTCCCTCTGCAACTGCAAACAATCCCACTCTCCTGCTCACCTGCAAGGGCGGTACAGTTCCCAGTCTCAGCTCCTGTATAGGGGGGGTGGCCGGAGACATCAGGACCACCAGAAGCCGCTCCCCGATGGGCCGCTACGGCGACAAGTGGCAGTTCGCCCAAGCCTGAGCTGCGCCCCCTCATCGGGACACCGACCCCCAGGCCAACTGCAAGCATGGAGATCCCAGATCAGCAACTCCAGCCCAGCCCAACTCCAGAGGAACACGCTCCCCGTAGGGGCGGAAGCTGATGGTGTGGAAGGTACGTCTTGTTCTTGGGGTGGCGCAGCTCGGGTTGTGGGCGAACTGCCACTTGTCGCCGTAGTGGCCCATCGGGGAGCGGATTCCTCTGGAGTTGGAGGGGGAGGGGGATATTGTGCTGTTTGATCGCCCCCTGCTATCCCAGGGACAGGGAGACACAGCGGCTTTTGAGAATGGTGGGCAATCACTTCCAAAGTTCTGTCCACACAGTCAGTACATCTCTCCTACACTCCTCTCCCACACTAAGATCATCTCGCAGAGAATGATCCCAGCCTAACCCTCCCTATTCTCTCCTATTCTGCAAGAAAAAACTACATTGAAGACTCAAACTCGCGATCGAGTAACTGCCGGGATCGAGGCGCAAACTCGTGAACCTGCAGATATGAGCCGAGCACTCTACCACTGAGCCAGCCGTTAAAATCTACGCTAAAAATCTTCCCTTCCGAAAGCCGAAAAATTCCGAATTATGAAACGTGTCTGGTCCCAAGGCTTTCGGATAAAAGGTTGTGCACCTGTATTTTAAATGGTGACCTCTGGTCATCGACACACTTGTCAGAGGAAACCGTGGTTCTCCATTCACAAAATCAAAACCCCTTATAGTTCAGAGCACTTCTAATAAATTTCCATCTACCATTCCTTGTTCTAAGGATAACATTCCCACCTTTTCTGTGTTTTCCCCAAAATTAAAGTCTCTCACTTCTGGCGGCATCCTGTGAATCTCCACTGTACCACAGGAATGAAAATTTTTAACATGGCTTCCATGTTTATCATGCTTACAAATAAATGGAAAATTGACTATGAAAAGATGTGTGATGTACTTGTGATATTGTAGTGACATTTCTTAATGACATGTGAGTCCATTAATAGAGCAGTGGATCTTGTGGAATAGGCCCAAGAGGCTAAACTTTGTTTCTTTCATTCATTCTTTTTTATTTTAGGATGTACTCGTTGCTAGCACTGGCTACATTTATAGGCCATTATTCAATATGAAATTAAGTGGTAATTAATTTCTTGAATTGCTACAATCAATTAATGTACCAGTAATGATACCACTGAGTAGATTGCCGGGGAAGTAACGACCCAAAGGAGCAGACATAAGAATCATAATGGAAGAAGTGAAAGAGGGTCTCACAAAGCTGCTGTCAGAGAGAGGTTTGCGTAGTTTGCCTGTCAGAACAAGTCTGAAGGTTGCTGATTCAAAATGTAGTCTATCGAAAGTTTATTTTCCAAATCATGTCTATGTTCCGAGGTTCTAAATACATATAATTACAGAAACAGCAATGTTATCTTTACGGATTTGAGGTTGCCTTTTGATCTCTGACATGAGCCTTCACATGAGTAGAAATGTAAAAGTGAGAATGGAAATATACAAAGTTGAGGAGGTGTATTTTAAAATTAATATCCTTTGGACACGAGGACAGGTAAAATTTGGGGCCATTTCATCCTACTACTGACCTATTTGTCCTGCCTTTCCGGTCTGCAGAGTATGAGAGGCATTAAATTCTAATTTTCATCAGCATGCTAGAATGAGTGACATGTTTGCAATAATTCTGTATATCTGTAATACTTTCCCATAACCAGACTCAAATATTCAGTAATTTCACTAAGCACTTTCTTGCCTTTCAGAAAATTACCTCTTAAGTGCCTTTGGAAATGGAAATTGCTGGTGTATGTTGCTAAAATATTTATATGCAGCAGTTAACTTTGGCGGCTTTTTGTGCACAGACATGACGTGTGTCATTTTGGTCTTTTGTTTTCCATTGCTGTGCAGAACCATTACAAGCTGTCTGGCTAATAATGTCTAAGAAGGAACTGCAGATGCTGGAAAATCGAAGGTACACAAAAAAGCTGGAGAAACTCAGCGGGTGCAGCAGTATCTATGGAGCGAAGGAAATAGGCAACGTTTCGGGCCGAAACCCTTCTTCAGACTGAAGAAGGGTTTCGGCCCGAAACGTTGCCTATTTCCTTCGCTCCATAGATGCTGCTGCACCCACTGAGTTTCTCCAGCTTTTTTGTGTACCTTGGCTAATAATGTCATCTGAAGCACCAGTATTGTATTTCAGAACCGAAGGACTTAAACGAAGGAATGGAGGGTTATGGTCTGAGCGCAGGTATATGGGACTAGGGGAGAATACGTGTTCAGCATGGACTAGAAGGATCGAGATGGCCTGTTTCCGTGCTGTAATTGTTATATGGTTATATGGTTAAGGACAGATGGAGGCAAAGAGTATTCTGAGCCTCTTCTCATTTGAGTCCCAAAATTAATGATAAAGATGGTGAAAGACAGATGACGGTTTATCCTTCAATCCACCTTCCAATTTGAGGCATTTAATCCAAATTCCTTCAATAATACTCAAATACCAAGCACAATTATTTCACACTCTCTAATGATATTTATTAAACATCCCTTTTGAGGTTCACTTTCTGCAGAAACCTTCATCTTGTTTTGATCTGGTTCAGTCAAATCATTTCTAACACTTTTCTATCAAAACAATTACCTTTGCCCCATTCTTCCAGATCTCTGCTGCCCATTCCTTGACTTTCCAAGTCATGCCCTTCCATTTTTCCTGTGCTTAAAAACCTATGTTAGCTTTTGGTACAATAGTGTCCTGATTTTAACTTCTTGTGCATCCCTGGTGTCCTTCACCCCTCCATTGATATCCATGCCTAGAGCTATTCTAAAACCACGTTCCATCCCTCGATGTCTTTGCCTTCTCTCCTTTCTCCTCCCTGATAACAGTCCTTAAAATCTATTTTTTGACAAAGGCTTTGATCATCCTTCCGAATGTCTCCTAATATAATTTGTCATTTGCTCCAGTGAAGATATTTTACTCTCTTAAAGGCATATATAAATTAGAACTGTTATTAAATCTTGCTTTTTATTTTGCAAAGGCTTCTGTTAAAATATGTCATTCTATTACTGTGAAAATACTGCAAGATAGTAGTTGAAAATCCTTAACATGACTCAAATGGGGGCAATTATAAATATGATAATAATTAATAATCTGATTATGGTTGTAATTCAGTTAGTATTGCATAAACCCACCTGAAGCCTGAAGAGAATAATTCTGAACACATTCTTGGGTAACAATGTTTGCATTTCCATTAGAATTTTATTTAGAATTCCACTGAAATTTCAGAGAGTAACATTGTGCTGGATATATTCTGAAGACCCAATCAATGGATAGACTGATCCAATAAGATGGGTAATGAAAACCTTTCACCTAATGTCGAAAAATAATGTCAGCTGTAATTATTTAATTCAGCTGTGGTCAATACATCTTGCTAAATTATTATGTTGTAATGTTGATTATGTACCATATCAATTTTGTTAAAGTGAAGACATTCCAATACTTGGTGGAATGGGATAAAATATGTAAAACTGATTGTGATGTGTTCTCTAAATGCGGGTGATGTGAGGAGTTACAGGACAATGCCTTTTGGATACCATAGGAAACCATGAAGCATGAAGGAATAACTTCAAAATTTACTCAACACTGGTTTCAAGTAAAATGAAAAAGAATAGTTGTTCAGTTACTTTGAATCATGGAAGATATTTCACCCAATTAAGGCCTAATTGGTGCATATCAACTCCTACCTCAACAAGAACCTCAACCCACTGCAGTTCGCTTACCGCCACAACTGATCATCGGAGGATCATTGGTGGATGCGATTTCATTGGCTCTCCACTCCGCTCTGGACCACTTGGCCAACAAAATCTCATATGTCAGGCTGTTATTCATTGACTACAGCTCGGCATTTAATACCATCATCCCCTCCAAGCTGGTTACCAAGCTCTCAGGCCTGGGTCTCTGTGCATCCGTCTGCAATTGCATCCTTGACTTCCTCATCCACAGACCACAATCTGTCCATTTTGGTGGAAATGTGTCATCCTCAACAACAATCAGCACGGGAGCACCTCAAGGCTGTATGCTCAGCCCCCTGTTTTACTCACTTTATATTCATGACTGCGTAGCTGGACATAGTACGAACTCCATCATCAAGTTCGCCGACGACACCACTGTTGTGGAACGAATCACTGTTGTGGACGAGTCAGAGTATAGAAGTGAGATCGACTGATTGACCAAATGGTACCAGCACAATAACCTGGCTCTCAACACCAGCAAAACCAAGGAACTGATTGTGAACTTTGGAAGGAGTAGGATAGGGACCCACAATCCCGTTTATATCAACGGGACAAAGGTGGAAAGGGTCAAGAACTTCAAATTCCTGTGGTGAGTGCATATTTCCGAAGATCTTTCCTGGTCCCAGCACACTGATGCAATTATAAAGAAAGCACATCAGCGCCTCTACTTCTTGAGAAGATTACGGAGAGTCAGTATGTCAAAGAGGACTCTCTCGAACTTCTACAGGTGTCACAGTAGAGAGCATGCTGCCTTGTTGCATTGTGGCTTGGTTTGGCAACCTGAGCGTCCTGGAGCGGAAAAGAATGCAGAAAGTTGTGACCACTGCCCAGTCCATCAAAGGCTCTGACCTCCCCACCATCGAAGGGATCTATCGCAGTTTCTGCCTCAAAAAGGCTGCCTACATCATCAAGGACCTACATAATCCTGGCCACATACACATCTCGCTGTTGCCAACAGGTAGAAGGTCCAGGAGCCTGAAATCTGGTGCATTCAGGTTCAGGTACAACTTCTTCCCCACAACCATCAGGCTATTAAACTTGCCATAAAACAACCTCTGAACTATAACAACCTATTGCACTTTATCTGTTCATTTATGTGTATATATATGATCTATGCTATATAGATACACTGAACTGTTCTGTATTTATGCTTATAATATTCTGTCGTGCTGCAGCAAGCAAGAATTTTATTGTCCTATATGGGACACATGACAATAAACTCTCTTGACTCTTGACTTGACTTGACCTGATTAATTCCTACTTTCCAGGATGGTGGTCCAAGCCCTTCAAGTACACATCCAATAGTGTTCAAATGTGATGAGGGCTTGTGTCCCTGCAACAATTTCAGGCAGTGTATTGCAAAATATACACTGATGAGACCACATCTGGAATATTGTGTACAGTTTTGGTCTCCTAATTTGAGGAAGGACATCCTTGTGATTGAGGCAATGCAGTGTAGGTTCACAAGATTGATCCCTGGGATGGCGGACTGTCATATGGGGAAAGATTGAAAAGACTAGGCTTGTATTTACTGGAGTTTAGAAGGATGAGGGGATCTTATAGAAACATAAAAGGTCTGGACAAGCTAGATGCAGGAAAAATGTTCCCAGTGTTGGGTAGTCGAGAACCAGAGGCCACAGTCTTAGCATAAAGGGGAAGCCATTTAAGACTGAGGTGAGAAAAAAAGTTTTCACCCAGAGAGTTGTGAATTTGTGGAATTTCCTGCCACAGAGGGCAGTGGAGGCCAAGTCACTGGATGGGTTTAATAGAGAGTTAGATAGCTCTAGGGGATAGTGGAATAAAGGGATATGGGGAGAAGGCAGGCATGGTTTATTGATTGGGGATGATCAGCCATGATCACAATGAATGGCTGTGCTGGCTCAAAGGGCCGAATGGCTTCCTCCTGCACTTATTTTCTATGTCTATGTTCCTTTTCCTTCTCGCCCCTTTAATTAACTATTTTGTATCTATACCTATAGTTTTTTACTTCTCTGGTGTGAAGGTCTTTCCTTTTAATTCTGTGTTGGCCATTCATAATTTGATACAGCTTGTTTAAGTTTCCCTTAGCCTCTGCTGTTCCATAGAAAACAACCTCACCCAACCTTTCCTGATAGGTAAAACTTTCATGGCATGATGACTTTCTTATTCCTCCACACCTTCTGCAATGAAGGAGATTTGATAGAGAATATAAGCAAAAGAGTGCAGAATCTGGAAATTTGAAAAAATTTCAAATTTCCAGATAAATGCTGAGTAAATATCCAGCAAGTCGTTATAAATATGAATACAAATTGTTATATGGTTATATGGTTATGTCAGACAACATCTGAGGAGAGAGAGAGAGATAGTTTCAGGTCGATAACCAGTCATCAGAACAGTTTCAATAAAAAGCATGCTGACCAAAGAGAATTGAGAAGAGAATAATGGTAGAGGAGAGTGGGCTGTATAAATGTGATGAGTTTCTGCTTCCACACCTTCACAGACAGTGATTCTCAGATCTGATGAGGATAACGGTATTATCTGGAATACTTCTTTGACTGGTTAAATTATAGAATCACAGAAATTTGGATTAGTGAAGGAGGCCTTCCAGCCCATATATTACACTTGTCAAATCAAAATAGACTCAAGGTAGTGGAATATGTTTGTTCAAAGGAATTTGACATTTAGAAAATCAGTGCAGGAGGAGGCCATTCGACCCTTCGAGCCAGTACCGCCATTCATTGTGATCGTGGCTGATCGTCCACTATCAATAACCCATGCCTGCCTTCTCCCCATATATGAAGCTTCAAAAACGTGTATCTAGCCTTTAATCTCCTTTTCGCGTTCATCATGATTCTCCTCCAGGATACTTTCTGTTATTTGTCTGTTTTTCCAAATCTTCAACAACAATCTGTGGCATCTGGCTGTGGCGCGAAATCTAAATCACCGACCGCCTACACCAATCTGAAGCCGCGGTTTCTGGTAGAGGAGGCACAGATTCAGGACTTACCTTGACTTTTATCATCTGGACGCCCGCAGCGGCGACTGCGGAGGGTTGAGGTCCCGTCCACGGGGAAAAATGGAGGAGGCCTGGCCAAATTTTGTGCCTTCCACCACAATGATGAATGCTGTGGTGGATGTTTGCGTTAAAATGTTATTGTGATTTTGTGTGTTCTTTCTCATTGTACCGTTGCGGCAAATTCATTTCACTTGCACTTTATGTGCAATGTGACAAATAAAACTGATTGATTGGTGTGATTGATTGTGGCAGGGAATTCCATGAATTCACAACTCTCTGGGTGAAAAGGTTTTTTCTCACCTCAGTCTTAAATGACCTCTCCTTTATTCTAAGACTGTGGCACCTGGTTCTGGACACGCCCCACATTGGGAACATTTTTCCTGCATCTAGCTTGTCCAGTCCTTTCATATTTTTATATGTTTCTGTAAGATCCCCCCTCATCCTTCTAAACTCCAGTGAATACAAGCCTAGTCTTTTCAATCTTTCCTCGTATGACAGTCCCGCCATCCCAGGGATTTATGAATAGGACAGAGGATGTAAGACAAAAGAGAAAATGATAACGTGTGTGAGCAAAATAGGACCACACAGAGTTGGAGTTCGAAGTAATGGGCGATTTATTAAACTGGTGCTTGTACACCGGGAGGCCAGCCAAAGCCAACCTGTCAAGTGTGAATGGTACATTTTTATATTTCAGATGACAAGTTTACTCAGAAACTTCATTAACAATACAACAGTACTCAGAAATAATTAATTAGGTCACAAACAGAATGAGATGATTATCCACAAGTCTAAATTTGTTAACAGTGGATCAAAATTTCTGTTACAATACTTGGTACAAGCATAATCAATTACATTCTTATTAGGCTTCATCTGTGGTTTTCTGCCACAACAGGAACACAATCCACATAACTATTCACTAATTCTAGTCCTCACTATTGGATTACCCTGCAACCCCTACCACAGCAAGAATATTTGTTCTCTCTTTCAGAGAGCTGCACTGTGGATGATGGGCCAAATGGCCTCTCTCTTCCCATTTGATTCTGTACTTACACATGCTCTGTAAGATCTTGTCTCCATAGCTACCAATGTGCTTAAAGTAGCTGGAATGTATTTTAAACCTATTCCCTAGCAGTGCGTATAGATCATTCTGCTTGTCACTTGTACACGACGAACCAAGCAATCGCTGACACAGCTATGTGTATCGCATCAGTGCCATGTGGGATCTGCACTCAGTTAATACTGGCAATAGGCATCATTTGTCCAGGAGCAGTTTCCACTGACACATCTGCTGTGCCTATCACAAATGTCAAATAAATTAATATAGGCTCATCCGTCTGCAAATCCCTGCTGCTATGTTTTTGGTGGACATACGGTTTAATCAGTCCACAGCAACCTTAGCAGAGAGGCTAGTGACCAGGAGGCAAAAATATAATGCAACTGTTCCTTTTAAGGAGCTGGGGATCTTGGTGTGCTGTGAACAGCCCTATAACTGAGCAGCATGTTTAATTTAATTTAGTTTAGAGATACATCATGGAAACAAGTTCTTCTCCCCACAGAGTCCGCACCGACCAACGATCACCCGTATAACAGTTCTCTGCTACACTCTAGGAACAATTTACAGAAACCACTTTATCCACAAACCTGCATGTCTTTGAAATGTGGGAGGAAACCGGTGTCATCCATGTTTGTGCTATACTAAAGGTGAACATTAAATTAAAGTAGCTGATCATTGTTTTGACATTGATAAAGTTATAAGAGATAATATTGGTTAAATAAGCACGGCTGAGACCGTGTAAGTAGCTACATACATTGTCCGCCTAGTCCAACCAACATAGTCAATTATGTAGCCCAGTCCATCACACAACCCAAACTTCGCACCACTGATACAAAGAAAACACTTTAATTACCTCACTTTGTTTGATAGGTACTTTAGTTCTGTGGCCTATAGTTAGAAATACACCTTCCTTTATTCTGCTAAAACCACTAGGCCTAAAAATATATGTTGCACCAGTAAATGAGGACTGATTGGTTTTGGTGAGGTGTGCCAACATTGGGTTTGATCGTGAACATGATTTTGACAACACAGTAGTACCTGAGACCCTCGGCTATATGTGCAATTGAATGGAACAAAAGTGTACATGTTGGAAAGATTCATTAGAAATGTTGAAAATTAGATTTAATAATTGAAGAAAAATAGTATGGCATGAGGAGAGGATTAGGAAATTGGCATTAATTTTAATTTGAACATTAATCGTAACACTATTCCACATTCTTTTAATCAAATTCCATTGGATGCAGAGGAAAACCTGTGAAGGAGGATTGGAGGTGAGGGTAGATGGAATGAAAGAAAGGTCTGGGGTCTTTCTTTGGGGTCAATATATTAAGTGAACATATCAGGTCAATGAAAGATCATTGGCTTGAAATGTTGACTCTGCTTCTCCCTCCACATATGCTGTTAGTCGTGGTGAATGTTTATTTCATTTTCTATTTCATTTTGAGAACAATCTATTTACTAACAATAAGATCTTCACCGCTCCTGTTTTTCTTTTACATGTTTTTTGAAAAAACGCTGCCACTTACGGCTGTGATTTTTGGCCATCTTACTCAGAGTCCCCCTCCGCTGTGCAGGACAAGAGGATTTTTCTCACCGATGAAAAATAAAAGACTTATTAATGTTTAAAAAATGGTGAAATTCTCTCTGCTGCCCTTGCTGGTGGGAGGGGTGAGGGACAATAGAACCCCAAAGTGTTGTGCCTCACTCAGTCTCTGCAAGATGGAGGAAGCGAGAAGGTCACGTCTCTCTGAGCTGTGAATAATACTGAACACATGTCTACTCAACTGTGAGTGACCTTAATGTGGGTTGAAAATGAAAATATGGTTGCTTTGATATGCTGCACTGCAAATGGTTATTAGTGGTGGTAACTGCTTTGAAATGTTGCACTGCAAATGGTTGTTGGTGGTGGTAACTGCTTTGAAATGCTGCACTGCAAATGGTCATTGGTGGTGGTAACTGCTTTGAAAATCTGCACTGCAAATGGTCATTGGTGGTGGTAACTGCTTAGAAATTCTGTACTGCAAATGGTTGTTGGTGGTGGTAACTGCTTAGAAATTCTGTACTGCAAATGGTCGTTGGTGGTGGTAACTGCTTTGAAATGCTGCACTGCAAATAGTTGTTGGTGATGATAACTGCTTTGAAATGCTGCACTGAAAATGGTTGTTTGTGATGGTAACTGCTTTGAAATGCTGCACTGCAAATGGGTGTTGGTGGTGGTAACTTGACAAATTCCTGTTTGCACTGTATATTGATTTAAGCTAAAACGCTAGCACTTACAGCTGTGATTTTTGGTCAGCTTACTCAGTCCCCCTCCGCTCATCAGGTGCAGAGGATTCTTCCAATGAATGAAAAATAAAAGCGTTATTAGTGTTTAAAAAAATGTTGAGCTTCTCTCTCCTGTCAATCATTCCATGAAAGCCATGCCCCTTCTGGTGGGAGGTGGGAGGGAGGGATTATAAAACCCGGAAGTGTGGGTGTGGCTCAGTCTCTGCAAGATGGGGGAGGGAGAGGTCATGACTCTGTCTGAGCTGTGAATCAACTTAACACACTGAATGTCTACTGAATTGAATTGAATTGAATTTCCTTTATTGTCATTCAGACCTTACGGTCTGAACGAAATTTCGTGCCTGCAGTCATACATACAATGATACAATAATGAGCAACAATAAACACAAATTAACATCCACCACAGTGAGTCCTCCAAACACCTCCTCACTGTGGTGGAGGCAAAAATCTTAGGGCTGCAGTCTCTTCCCTCTTCTCCCTCTGCGCTGAGGCAATTCCCCACCGGGCGATGGTATAAACAGTCCCGCAGCTCACCGAACCCCCCGAACGGGCCGGTTCAAACACTGCGGCCCAGGGTGGTCGAAGCCGCCGCACCTCCAGTCCAGCACACGCAGCCGCCGGCCCGCGGCTGAACCCAGGACTCTGGACACCGCCGCCAGAACGTCGTCCCAGCCACTGGAGCACCGTCCCAGCCCCCGGACCGGATCGCCCTCACGTGAGTACTGTTCCACCCTCGGGCTGGGCCACTCCGACGGGAGTGCCGTTCCTCCCTCGGGCTGGGCCACTCCAGCGGGAGTGCCGTTCCTCCCTCGGGCTGGGCCACTCCAGCGGGAGTGCCGTTCCTCCCTCGGGCTGGGCCACTCCGACGGGAGTGCCGTTCTTCCCTCGGGCTGGGCCACTCCAGCGGGAGTGCCGTTCCTCCCTCGGGCTGGGCCACTCCAGCGGGAGTGCCATTCCACCCTCAGGCTGGGCCACTCCAGCGGGAGTGCCGTTCCACCCTCAGGCTGGGCCACTCCGACGGGAGTGCCATTCCTCCCTCGGGCTGGGCCACTCCGACGGGAGTGCCGTTGGGCTGGGCCACTCCAGCCCCTCACCATGCTGAACTGTGCATGTGGTGTTTATGTGGAGTTTGTGTGGTTTTGTGGGTGGTTTTGTGGTGGTTTCATCCTGCTTGAAATGGTATGAAACTGCATTTGAATGTGGTGGCCTTGCCCCCAGCATGAAATGGTAGGAAACTGCACTTGAATTTGGTGGCCTTGCACCCTGCTTGAAATGGTATAAAACTGCACTTGAATTTGGTTATCTTGCACCCTGCTTGAAGTGTTATGAAACTGCACTTGAATTTGGTGGCCTTGCACCCTGCTTGAAATGGCATTAAACAGCACTAGTATTTGGTGGCCTTGCACCCTGCTTGAAGTGGAATGAAACTGCACTTGAGTTTGGTGGCCCTGCACCCTGCTTGAAGTGGTAGGAAACTGCACTTGAATTTGGTGGCCCTGCACCCTGCTTGAAGTGGTAGGAAACTGCACTTGAATTCGGTAGCCTTGCACCCTGCTTGAAATGGAATTTCAAGGAATAACCATGAGTCAACTGCTCGCCCACCATCCGTGATTGAGCTGCCAGCACATCAGGCTTGAGTGACTGAGCTGTCACCCCAAGAATCCATTTGCCCACAATTCCATACTAGCCCTCTGGAAACCAGTCCCTTCAGCCCACAATACCCATACTAGCACTCCAGAAAGCCCTCCCCCTCCCCCCACTGGCCACCAATAATGGAATTGGTGGAGAGGTGGAATATTGCGTTGGGTGACCAGCCCTCCCGCGTGAACATGTGACCCAAGGGGTCCCACTTAGTCTAGTAGATTATAAAAACAATTCATGAAGGAAATTGAGTTATGCTAAACTATGTAACATACCCACTCTACTATTCTGTAAAAAATTATATTCAGTTATGGACACCACACTTTGTGGTTAACAAAGAGCTGGTGTGTTAGTATGGTTTAGGAGATAAGGGATTTCAATAATGTCACCAAAGCAGGCCAGATAGGTTGTTCTCGTTTCAAAGCAAAAAGATTTACTGTTGATGTTTAAATACAATACAATACAAGTCAAGTCAAGTCAAGTCAAGTCAAGTCACGTCAAGTCAAGTTTATTTGTCACATACACATACGAGATGTGCAGTGAAATTAAAGTGGCAATGCTCGCGGACTTTTGTGCAAAAGACAAACAACCAAACAACCAAACAAACTATAAACACAATCATAACACACATATTCTTTTACATAATAAATAATGGATGGAAAAACGTTCAGTAGAGTTAGTTCCTGGTGAGATAGGCGTTTACAGTTTACAGGCGTTTCTTCCCGAATGGCCTCTGGGAAGAAACTCCTTCTCAACCTCTCAGTTCTCACCGTATGGCAACGGAGGCGTTTGCCTGACTGTAGCAGCTGGAACAGCTCGTTGCAGGGGTGGAAGGGATCTCTCATGATATTGTTGGCTCTGGAGATGCACCTCCTGATGTATAGTTGCTGCAGGGTGGCAAGTGAAGTTCCCATAGTATGTTCGGCCGAATGCACTACTCTCTGCAGAGCCTTCTTGTCCTTGGCAGAGCAATTCCCAAACCAGATGGTAATGTTCCCGGACAAGATGCTTTCCACCGCCGCTGCGTAGATGCACTGGAGGATCCTCGGAGACACTCTGAATTTCCTCAATTGCCTGAGGTGGTAAAGGCGCTGCCTTGCCTTACTCATGAGTGCTGAGACGTGTGATGCCCATGTCATATCCTCGGAGATGTGGACTCCCAGATATTTAAAACAGTTCACCCTATCCACAGGATCCCCATTTATCCTCAATGGAGTGTACATCCTCGGATGATGTGCCCTCCTAAAGTCCATGATCAGCTCATTCGTTATTTTTGATGTTCAAGAGGAGGCTGTTATCCTGGCACCAGAGTGCTAGACCAGCCACCTCCTCCCGGTAAGCCTTCTCATCGTTGTCTGAGATCAGGCCCACCACCACAGTGTCATCAGCAAACTTAATTATTGAGTTGGAGCTGAACCTAGCCACACAGTCATGTGTGTACAGGGAGTACTATAGGGGGCTGAGGACGCAACCCTGGGGCGATCCTGTGCTCAGGGTGAGGGACTTTGATGTATTCCCTCCCATCTTGACTACCTGGGGCCTGGCGGTGAGAAAGTCCAGGACCCAGGCACACAGGGAGGTGTTGAGCCCCAATTCCATTAGCTTCCCAGCCAGTCTGGTGGGGACTATCGTGTTGAAGGCTGAACTGTAGTCTATGAACAGCATCCTCACGTAGCCCCCCTTCTGGCTGTCCAGATGGGAGAGAGCGGTGTGCAAGACCTGGGAGACCACATCGTCCGTGGATCTGTTCGGACGGTATGCGAACAGCAACGGGTCCATGTTCCGAGGGAGGAAGGCACAGATGTGTTTCTTCACCAGCCTCTCAAAGCATTTCATGACTACCGAGGTAAGGGCCCGGACGGTAGTCATTCAGACAGGCTGGGGAGGCATTTTTTGGTACCGGTACAATGATGGATTTTTTGAAGCAGGCAGGGAAAAACGGACTTGTCCAGGGGGAGGTGCTGCTTGTTCTGATACCTGCTGGCTGTGAGAAGCATTCCAGCATTTAGTCAAGCTACGGAGAATAACATTGACAATACCCGAGTTGTGCACCATAAAAGCTGTCAAGCTGGCGGGCTCATTCGACAGTCATGTTCCGAGAAATGCGATGTGGCAATGCCACCTCTTACAGGACCAAGCTGTTCAAGCACCCGTGTCATCATCTCTTCCTTTCAGTGGCACATAAGACTTCCCTTGACTGTCCCTTCCATTTTACTGGACTCCACATTAAATAAAAAATGCTCTTCTATTTCCAGTATTCCTATTCTATCATACCATTGCCAAAGACTTATCTTCCCTTGCTCTTCCAGTCACCCCATCACCTCATTCTATCCAAGGCACCCTTATATTTTCCTTATATCCTCCATATTTTCCTTCACATAGTATCTCGTCATGCAAGCACAAAAAGTGCAACCGATACCCTTTTACCTTTGACTTACTTCAATCTGTTGAGATTGTTTCGGAAATTAACTTGCACTTCTTTCAGCTTGGGATACAGAATTTTCTGTTCATTATGCAGCGCCTTGAACATTTCACTTCATGGAATAGACTCCTTACCGGATGCAGGGTGGAAGGAAGTGTGCTCAGAGGGTTTAATGTGAATGTCAGTCAAAAGATTATTCTCAGAAATTGAGCTGGAGAAATTCAGGAAGAGAAGGGAAAGATCGGCGATTCACCTCTGCAAGCTAATTGTGTTAGCTGAACTTTTGCATTATCCATAGAGAATATAATACTTTGCAGGAAGGAGGGGCAGGCAGGAAATGTCACTTTGTGTTCCAAAGACATCAGCAACCTCTAGGTATTGTGGAGGAAGGACAGATCTCTGCACCGTGGATGAGTAAAGAATGGGTCACCTGCCTTGTCCCAACATTTACTTAATTAGCTTCTGATGCATATAGTATGTATGTTCACTCTGTGCATGACTCCTGGGACACTGCTTAGGTTCTCTGTTATTTTATTTAACTACCATTATGTTATAGTGTCATCATCTGTCTGTACATGTGTTTGGAACTTAGAAAGGCAAAAGATGCATGAACAAATGGCAATTAAAAAAAAATAGAATCTTCTTTGCAAGAGGAGATTTACAACTTATGCAGAAATGTTAAAGTATTTTGAGCAATGCTTCTGTGTAATGGGAGAGGGAAAAAATAAAAGCTGTGCATCACTGTGTTAATAGACATCAGCCGAAGTAAACAGACCATTTGATTTTTGATCTGCGTTTGCATGAGTAGAACTAAGATCGGATATGTGATAAGTAGAATTTTTTCCATAAAACAATATAACTTATGGTTTCATGGCAAAAACTGTGGATTTCTACTGTTAAACCAAGGTTCCGGTTTTGGTGGATATGAAAGATCTCATGGCAATATTATGAAGAAGAACAAGACAGTTTGTGTAGGTTTAAAGGAGACGTCTGGGGCAAGTTTTCTACACAGTGGATGGTGCATGCCTGGAAAGCGCTGTCAGAGGTGATGGTGGAGACAGATATGATAGTGGCGCTTAAGAGGCTTTTAGTTAACCACATGAATAAACAGTATAGGGAATGGAGAGATGTGGCTCATGTACAGAGAGGTGAGATTAGTTTATCACAGCATCATATCCAGTACAGGAACTGTGAACTGCAGGGATGGTTCCTGTGTTGTACTACTGTGTTGTTCTGTGTGACTTTTGATGAATGATCACTAACCTGAAATATCAACACTGTTTCCCTCTTCATAGATATAGTCTAACTTCATTTAGGATTACTGGCATTTTCTATTTTCATTTCAGGTTCCAGCAATTGCATTGTCTATGATTTCCTTCTGAAAATCTTTCTTAAATGTGCATATTTTAATGCTAGGAGCATTGTAAGAAAGGTGGATGAGTTTAGAGTCTGGATAGACACCTGGAAGCATGATGTTGTGGCGATCAGTGAAACATGGTTGCAGGAGGGCTGTGATTGGAAACTAAATATTCCAGGATTTCATTGCTTCAGGTGTGATAGAATTGGAGGGGCAAGAAGTGAAGGTGTTGCATTGCTAGTCAGGGAAGATATTACAGCAGTGCTTTGGCAGGATAGATTGGAGGGCTCATCTAGGGAGGCTATTTGGGTGGAACTGAGAAGTGGGAAAGGTGTAGCAACATTGATAGGGGAGTATTATAGACCGCCAAATGGGGATCGAGAATTGGAAGAGCAAATATGTAAGGAGATAGATATAGATATGCCATTTATTGTCACTATACATGTACAGTGAAACTGAAAGCTGCTCGTACTCAGTGCATACATACAATTTAGCACAAAAAAACAAGAAACAGAAAAACAAAAACAGAAGGGAGAAGGGGGGGGGGGATAGGTGCACAATTCTGCGGCGCTACATACATATATACATATATACAGATGGAAGTCCGTGTTGGGCAGTGAAGTCAGTGCATGTGTGAATTTGAATTAAGAGTAGTTATAATTCTCGGAAAGCAACTATTTCTGAGTCTATTTGTCCTGGATTTGATGCACCTAAAGCGCCTTCCAGAGGGCAGCAGGTCGAACAGTCCAAACGCAGGATGGGAGCTGTCTTTGATGATCTTCTTTGCCCTGCTAAGGCAGCGGGAGGTGTAGATGTCCATCAGGGAGGGGAGAGGGCAACCAATGATCTTCTGCGCTGTCCTAGTTACCCTCTGAAGCCTCTCGCTGTCTGCCATGGTGCAGCTGCCATACCATGCTGTAATGCAGTATGTCAGCAGGATCTCGATGGACGAGCGGTAGAAGGTCAGCAGCAGGTTAGAGTCCAGGTTGTGCTTCCTGAGGACCCTCAGGAAGTGCAGCCGCTGCTGAGTCTTCTTGATGACCGCTGTCGTGTTGTCTGTTGTCGAAAAAAGAGATAGCAGATATTAGTAGTAAGCACAAGGTAGTGATTGTGGGCGATTTCAACTTTCCACATATAGACTGGGAAATACATTCTGTAAATGGGCTGGATGGTTTGGAGTTTGTAAAATGTGTGCAGGATAGTTGTTTGCAGCAATACATAAAGGTACCTACTGGAGATGGGGCAGTGCTGGACCTCCTGTTAGGAAATGAGACGGGACAGGTGGCGGAGGTATGCGTTGGGGAGCACTTCGGGTTCAGTGATCACAATACCATTAGTTTCAATATAATTATGGAGAGGGTCAGAACTGGACCTAGGGTTGAGATTTCTGATTGGACAAAGGCTAACTTTGATGAGATGCAAAATGATTTAAAAGGAGTGAACTGGAACATTTTGTTTTATAGGAAAGATGTAGAAGAGAAATGGAGGACATTGAAAGGGGAAATTTTAAGATTACAGAATCTTTATGTTCCTGTTCGGTTGAAAGGAAACAGTAAAAATTGGAAAGAGCCCTGGTTTTCAAGGGCAATTTGACATTTTGTTTGGAAAAAAGAGGGAGATCTACAATAATTATAGGCAGCATGAAGTAAATGAGGTGCTTGAGGAGTATAAGGAATGTAAAAAGAATCTTAAGAAAGAAATTAGAAAAGCTAAAAGAAGATATGAGGTTGCTTTGGAAAGTAAGGTGAAAGTAAATCCAAAGGGTGTCTACAGCTATATTAATAGCAAAAGGATAACGAGGGATAAAATAGGTCCATTGGAGAGACAGAGTGGACAGCTATCTGCAGAGCCAAAAGAGATGGGGGAGATATTGAACAATTTATTTTCTTCAGTATTCACCAAGGAGAAGGATATTGAATTATGTGAGGTAAGGGAAACTAGTAGCGTAGCTATGGATACTATGAGTTTCAAAGTAAAAGAAGTACTGACACATTTGAAAAATATAAAAGTGGATAAGTCTCCAGGTCCTGACAGGATATTCCCTAGGACATTGAGGGAAGTTAGTGTAGAAATAGCCGGGGCTATGACAGAAATATTTCAAATGTCATTAGAAACGGGAATAGTCCCCGAGGATTGGCGTACTGCGCATGTTGTTCCATTGTTTAAAAAGGGTTCTAAGAGTAAACCTAGCAATTATAGACCTGTTAGTTTGACTTCAGTGGTGGGCAAATTAATGAAAAAGATACTTAGAGATAATATATATAAGCATCTGGATCTACAGGGTCTGATTAGGAACAGTCAACATGGATTTGTGCCTGGAAGGTCATGTTTGACTAATCTTATTGAATTTTTTGAAGAGGTTACTAGGGAAATTGACGAGGGTAAAGCAGTGGATGTTGTCTATATGGACTTTAGTAAGGCCTTTGACAAGGTTCCTCATGGAAGGTTGGTTAAGAAGGTTCAACTGTTTGGTATAAATACAGGAGTAGCAAGATGGATTCAACAGTGGCTGAATGGGAGACGCCAGAGGGTAATGGTGGATGGCTGTTTGTCGGGTTGGAGGCAGGTGACTAGTGCGGTGCCTCAGGGATCTGTGTTGGGTCCTTTGTTGTTTGTCATGTACATCAATGATCTGGATGAAGGTGTGGTAAATTGGATTAGTAAGTGTGCAGATGATACCAAGATAGGGGGTGTTGTGGATAATGACGAGGATTTCCAAAGTCTACAGAGTGATTTAGGCCATTTGGAAGAATGGGCTGAAAGATGGCAGATGGAGTTTAATGCTGATAAATGTGAGGTGCTACACCTTGGCAGGACAAATCAAAATAGGACATACATGGTAAATGGTAGGGAATTGAAGAATGCAGTTGAACAGAGGGATCTGGGGATAACCGTGCATAATTCCTTGAAGGTGGAATCTCATATAGACAGGGTGGTAAAGAAAGCTTTTGGTATGCTAGCCTTTATAAATCAGAGCCTTGAGTATAGAAGCTGGGATGTAATGTTAAAATTGTACAAGGCATTGGTGAGACCAAATCTGGAGTATGGTGTACAATTTTGGTCGCCCATTTATAGGAAGGATGTCAACAAAATAGAGAGAGTACAGAGGAGATTTACTAGAATGTTACTTGGGTTTCAACAACTAAGTTACAGAGAAAGGTTGAATAAGTTTGGTCTTTATTCTCTGGAGCGCAGAAGTTTAAGGGGGGACTTGATAGAGGTCTTTAAAATGATGAGAGGGATAGACAGGGTTGATGTGGACAAGCTTTTCCCTTTGAGAATAGGGAAGATTCAAACAAGAGGACATGACTTCAGAATTTTGGGACAGAAGTTTAGGGGTAACATGAGAGGGAACTTCTTTACTCAGAGAGTGGTAGTGGTGTGGAATGAGCTTCCAGTGGAAGTGGTGGAGGCAGGTTTGTTGGTATCATTTAAAAATAAATTGGATAGGCATATGGGTGAGAAGGGAATGGATGGTTATGGTATGTGTGCAGGGAGGTGGGACTAAGGGAAAACAATTGTTCCACACGTACTTGTAGGGCCGAGATGGCCTGTTTCCGTGCTGTAATTGTTATATGGTTATAAAATCTGTTCTTCAATCATTGCAAAGATAGGTTATGAGCATGTTGCCACACTGCCACTTTGGGGAATTTTGCAGCATACAAATTGGTTGCCCATGTTTTCCATCATTTTAACATTATAACATTGATAATGCATCAGAAACATTTGTTCTTTACTGTTTAGTGCTTTGGATTTTCTTGTGGTTCTAAAAGGTTCAATGGAAGCACATTTTTTTTTAGTTCTTCTCTTAACATATGCAATAGGTAACAGTTTGAAATCTTCAGGAGGTTCCACACTACATAAACCATTGCAATATGTACAAGAGCTGATGGTTGAGTGCATGTCTTTGCGCAGATAATAATATATTTATATATTCTTTTCATGTGTGTAGTCATCTGATCAAAATCCAAAATATACAGCATGTGGTAATGAACAAAATAAATGGTATTCATTTCTGGATAAAACAAATCTTGTGACAGAAATTAAATCAGAGCACTCTTGAAATAGTTAAACCTGTGACATGGCAATCAATATGGTGTTGTATCTGTCCTTTCCAGATTAAAGCAGTTATTACTGCTGGGAATGTTACCAAAGCAAGAAAGAGTTGGATATAGCTCTTAGGGCTAACAAAATCAAGGGATATGGGATGAAAGCAGGTACGGGAGACTGATTCTGGATGATCAGCCTGATCATATTGAATGTCAGTGCTGGTTCGAAGGGTCGAATGGCCTTCTCATGCACCTATTTTCTATGTTTGTATGTTTCTATCATTTGTTTCTATCATATCATATGTTTGTCTGTTTGTTAAATTGCATGTTTATCAGTTCTACAGGAAAATGGATACTATATAATCAGCTCCATGGCACCTAGGCCTTTAAAGATTATGTAGGAATTTTTTGAGCAGAGAATGTGCTTCTATTGGTGAAGGAAATAAATCATGGGACCCATTCCAAAAGGATAGTCATCATTAAACAGCGCATCATTTAGGATAAATAACTTTATTCAAAGTAGTGAGTAGGTAGAATAAGGGAGAGGAAGGGTTATGTGAAGAGCGTGAAATGTATTAGATATTGATGAAGCTTGTGATGGACAATTATTACTGGCTTGCTCCGGACAGGTGAGTTGAACTATTTTTTTTTTTTTGTTTTGTTCCATGGATGCGGACCATAAACTAATGATGGCACTTATTACCCATCCCAAACTTATTGGACAATTAGAGTCAACCAAGTTGGTAGATCTGGAGTTGCAATGAGACAAAGCTAGGTAAGAGTTATACTAATAATAAATTAAGATGTGCATAATATGCTTTTAACAACAATCTATTCATTCGATGGCAACTTTGACTGCGATTATCCCTTTCCACGAATTTTAGAGTGATTTAATTACTTGAAGTTGAATTCCCAACCCATGGTGGGATTTGAACTCACAGCTCTGCATCAGAGGCCCAAATCCTCTGGTTGCTGCTTCATAACGGAACATCTAGACAGCCCTATTCTTGTCTCATTCATTACTGGGTTTTTTTACTACATCCTATCTCTAGCCTTGGCACTTAATTAGCAATTACCTTGGCTACAACATTAAAATACAATCTGAAACCATCCCAAACATAATGAGCTTGATCCAGACCCAAGTCCGGAGGTCCTGACCTGAGCTGGTCAATGTCCAACGCAGAGGGCAGTGTTCAGTGGGTATTGTCCTAGGGCTTCATGCACTTGCAATACTTCTCTGGCCACTCAGCCTTTCTACTTCTCCTGTTCTAGATTTCACACCCACGCTGCGATTCAGCAATGGAATTAAACAGAGTTTTTTTTTTAAAGTTCACCCAAGCCCTCAGTTATTTCTGATACCCCAATTAAAATTGGAGCACTTGGTCATGTTGGGCTTATGTTCGGTAGTTCGACATATTAATACCATCTATGCTTTCCTAGACAAAATAACAAAAAAATCATTCACTCCACTTTGCAAGTAATAATAAACATATGACAGCATCATTTATTCAGCCTGTAGATTCCAGTCACATGTGAGGCTACCTCACTACAGTTTACCAGAGGCATTAAGGTACATTGTACTATAGGCTAACATGTGCCTGATAACAAGGAAATACTACATGCATGCTGAATAAGCAACAAAGGTATATGAAGTGAATGAACAACGTGATAAGAAATGAGTCTTATTCCTGACAATAATGGATAACTGCCTTGCATATTTCTCCCTGAATATATGGTAAGGTGACAAGGAAGATACATTTCATAACCCTTTGAAACCCATTATGAAGTTACAACTATTTGAACATTAGTTTAGGTCTGTATGTTCTGTTGGAACAATAGAAGAACCATGTAATCATAAATCAGCTGCTGCACCAAGGCTACAAATATATGATTTTGAAAGAGGTATTGATAATGCTGGCAGCCACAGGAAAACAAATTTACAGTGATCCCTGAAAGCTATCATTCCTGCTTCAGAGCTCATGTGATTTTTGGAAACAGCAAATATAAAATACTTCCGAACAAAGCCGCCTCTGTTAATGAAAGACCCCATGAACATGCATTCACCAGTTAAAGAGCTCCTTGGTAGGTAGAATTCACTTAGCCTTCTAAAAATGATGGGCATCATTTTAATATAAATAACGTAGGTTTGATATTTTTGGTAGAGTTACAAATGAAATGCATTTACAAATGGAATATGCTGCTTGCAAAGACAAATGTCTTTGCAATATTTAAATCACATGTGAAAATTTGTACTTGGAATGGTCTATTGCTCATTATACTGTGTGGGTTGAGCTATTTTGTGTGATAATGTGACAGAGTGGTGTATGTGTAATGCTCAGATTACAATTTTTGTTGCAGGCGTGGGTTTAAGTTCGACTCCAGACTTTAGATACTGTCTCCAAAGAATGTTAAAGGAGTAGCAAAATCTTATTTTTCCCATCTCAAACAAAAAATTAATCGGCCATCATGACTCTGTGATTAGACATAGTAAATCACCATTAATCCCGTTCAATTCTATATTTTTTGGAGATTCTCTCTTCAAAATAACATGCAAAAGGAAAAATAGGTTCACTTAAAAGTGTGAGTTTCTACAATGGAAGCTTCACAGTAGGGCAGCACAGTGGCGCATCGGTTGAGTTGTTGCCTTACAGCGCCAGAGACCCGGGTTCGATCCTGACTATGGGTGCTGTTTGTATGGAGTTTGTGACAGCTTGGGTTTTCCCCGGGTGCTCCGGTTTCCTCCCACATTCCAAAGACGTACAGGTTTGAAGGTTAGTTAGCTTTGGTAAAAATTGTAAATTGTCCCTAGTGTGTAGGATAGTGCTATGTGTATGGGAATCACTGTTCGGCATCGACTCAGTGGACTGAAGGGCCTCTTTCCGCTCTGTATCTCTAAACTAGACTAAACTTCATTCCACAAGAAACATTTAAATTCCACAAGACACACTTTCACAAGAACCTTTCATTGAACATCAGAGCAATGGCTGCTGGTGCTGGGTAATGGTGCTCTTCTAGACTGAGCCATAGCAAATAACAGCACAAAAATGGCCCCCTCGGACCACTGAGTTCACACTTACCTTCAATCATCCATTTACACTAATCTTACATTAATCTCATTATTTATACTCCCCACATTCTCATCAACATCCCCCAGAATCTCCCACTTGCCTACACACCAGGGGCAGTTTTCCTATCAACACACTAACCTGCACAGGATGTAGCAGTAAACCACAGCACCCAGGAGGAAACCAATGCAGTAACTGGAAGAGGTTGCAAACTCTGAGCAGGCAGCACACAAGGTCAAGAATGAATCTAGGTCTCTGGCACAGTGAAGGTAGTGGCTCTAGTAGCTTCACCACTGCCATTGCAAAGTTATACACAGAAAGGTCAACAATAACCCAGACCTCCATATCTAAAGAGATAGTACAAATCTCCCCGCTCATGCTTGGTCTCCTAGAAACCTGTGCAGACATGCTCTGGCTCAACAATGCCACAACTTAGAGGAAATCATAGGACGGTAACCACTATTCAAAACAAACTTTTAATTCATTATCAAATATTAAAGCTCTCAGTTTTGATCAATTGGATGAAACATGGAAGGATCTAAATCAGATCAGAACAGGCCAAGTATATGGTCACATGATTCCAACATGATATGTCAGAAATTCTGCATGAAGTGACCATGAGCTTGTAACCAGTATTGGGGGGGGGGGGGGGGGGGGGGGGGGGGGTGGGGGTGCTGTGCTAAACGGCAAGGTATAGTCTACGGAAAACAGCATAAAGTACGTGTTTTATTGTCATTGTGGTCCTGTACAGAATGGAGAGCTAGCAAGATCACATCCTCTGTTTATCTGTTGTGGCTGTAGGCAAATTGTAGTGGTTCCTGATGCTTGTTGAGGTGGGAGTTGATATACAAGATACAAGATACAAGATACATTTAATTGTCATTTGGACCCCTTGAGGTCCAAACGAAATGCCGTTTCTGCAGCCACACATTACAAACACATAGACCCAAGACACAACATAATTTACATAAACATCCATCACATCGCTGTGATGGAAGGCCAAAAAAACTTAACCCTCCCATGCACTCCCCCCCCCCCCCCCATATCAGAGTCAAAGTCAAAGCCCCCGGCTGGCGATGGCGATTGTCCCGCGGCCATTAAAGCCACGCCGGGTGATGCAAGGTCGCACACCGGGTCTTGGTGTTAGAGCCCCCGGCGTGCGCTCGCAGAGTCCCGCGGCCATTCCAAGCCGCGCGGGGCAGTGATGTAGGCCCCGCTCCAGGACCTCTTCGACCCCGCAACTCGGGCGGGGGAAGTCGCCGTTGCGAGAGCCCTGAAAAGCGGTCTCCCTCCAGGGACCCGCGGGCTCTTCATCCGCCGTCCACAGACCTGCCGTTGAGCCTCTGACTCTCCGGTCGGGCCGCAGCAGCAGCAGCAGCAGCGCTCCTCCACCGCTCCACCCGCTCCGGACTCAGCCAGCCCCACGACGGCGACGGTGAGTCGTAGCACCAGAGTCCCCGGTCTCTTCCTGTTGGAGGCCGCTCCTCGTTGCGGCCCCAACGACAACGGAAACCCGACGAGAAAAGGTCGGGTCTCCCGTGCAGGGAGAGATTTAAAAAGTTTCCCCCCAACCCTCAGACCCCACCCCCACCCCCCCCACACACACCCCAACAAAAAATAACAAAAACTACATTTAAACACAGACAGAAAATAATAAAACGCGGACAGACTGCAGAAGCCGCTGCTGACCAGAGTCGCGCCGCCCACCGGAAGTTACCGCAGGTAACCGATATACCGCAGGTATATGCGTCATGACCAACTTCTCAAAGCACTTCATCACTACAGATGTTAGTGCCACCGGTCGACAGTCATTGAGGCATGTTACCTCACTCTTCTTGGGCATTAGTATTATTAATGCCAATATTAAAGCAGGTGGGAACCTCAGACCTCAGCAATGAGAGTTTGAACAAGTCAGCAAAAACTCCAGCCTGTTGGTCTGCACAGGTTTTACAATCGTACATTTGTCAGGTTTAGACGTTTTCCGAGGGTTCACCCTCCTGACGGATCTTCTGATGTTGGCCTATGTAACTGAGATTGTAATATCATTGGGGGCTATGGGGGCCTGGGATGGCACATCAGCATATCGAAGTGTACATAGAACACATTGAGCTCTCCTGGGAGTGATACTTTGCTGCTGTTTCAGCTACTCTGGCTTTGCCTTGCAGGAAGTGATAGTGTGCAAGCCTCACCACAGCTGCTAAACATCCATCTCATCCTCCAGTTTAGAACAACATTTCCTTGTAGCCATTTTAATAACCTTATCAAGGTCATATCTCATAAGTGGAATCTCATGTAGATAGGGTGGTAAAGAAAGCATTTGGTGTGCTAGCCTTTATAAATCAGAGCATTAAGTATAGAAGTTGGGATGTAATGTTAAAATTGTACAAGGCATTGGTGAGGCCAATTCTGGACTATGGTGTACAATTTTGGTCTCCTAATTATAGGAAGGATGTCAACAAAATAGAGAGAGTACAGAGGAGATTTACTAGAATGTTGCCTGGGTTTCAGCAACTAAGTTACAGAGAAAGGTTGAACAAGTTAGGGCTTTATTCTTTGGAGCGCAGAAGGTTAAGGGGGGACTTGATACAGGTCTTTAAAATGATGAGAGGGATAGACAGAGTTGACATGGATAAGCTTTTCCCACTGAGAGTAGGGAAGATTCAAAGAAGGGGACATGACTTGAGAATTAAGGGACAGAAGTTAGGGGTAACATGAGGGGGAACTTCTTTATTGTGAGAGTGGTGGCTGTGTGGAATGAGCTTCCAATGAAGGTGATGGAGGCAGGTTTGTTTTTATCATTTAAAAATAAATTGGATAGTTAAATGGACTGGAAAGGAATAGAGGGTTATAGTCTGAGCGCAGGTATATAGGAGTAGGGGAGAATATGTGTTCGGCACGGACTAGAAGGGTCGAGATGGCCTGTTTCTGTGCTGTAATTGTTATATGATTATATGGTTATATCAGGGTTTGGAGGAATCTGCTTCACCAGACTTGACTGCCCAAGACCTAGTTCTCAGAAAAATGCTGACCTCCTGGTTCTTCCAAAGCTTCTAGTTGGTGAACACTCAGAAGGTTTTCATGGGAATACACTCTTCCACACATTTCCTTATGAAGTTGGTAACAGCTGTAGCATATTCATCCAGATCCATTGCTGAGTCCTTGAACATTGCTCAATCTACTGACTCGATGCAGTACAAAGACAGAATCAAAACCTCAAATTCCTGGATGTGCATATCTTTGAAAATCTGTCCTAGACCCAGCATATTGATGCAATCACAAAGAAAGCCATTCAATGCTTCTGCTCCTTGGAAGACTGAGGGGATTAGGTATGTTGACAAGTACTCTCTTGAACATCTATAGGTGTACAATAGAGAGCATATTGACTGGTTGCATCATGGCTTGTTTCAACAACTTGAACATCAAGGATTGAAGAAGATTGCAAAAAGTGATGAACACTGCCCAGTTCATTATAGGTATGGACCTACCCACTATCAAAAGGATCCACAGGAGTTGCTACCTCAAAAAGGCAGTCAGCTTCATTAGATACCACCCTGACCATGCTCTCATTTCACTCCTACCCCATTAGGAAGAAGGCATAGGAGTTTGAAAACTGTAATGACCAGGTTTAGAAGCAGCATCTTCCCAACAACCGTCAGGCTATTAATCACTACAACCTTCAACTAAGCTCTAAACTACATAGAATTTGGGGACACTGTTTTATTTAAGCACTATTGCTATTTGTTTTTTTCATTTACTGAACATTTTTTGGTTGTTTATTATGATGTTTTCAGAGTACGATCTGTTGTGCTGCTGTAAGTAAGAATTCCATTGTTCTGTTTTGGGATATATGACAATAAAGCACTCTTCATTTGACTCATGGTAACTCCAATCTAACTATGGTTCATATAAAATGCTCAGTCCTTAATAGAATTTTAACAACAATATTATAGGGATATACTCACAATCCAAAGGATTGGATAACAAACCTCAAATGTAAAGTTTGAACACCATTTCATCCCCAGGAAAAATGGGGTTTCACCAATCAGCTGATGGAAGGGTCTGTACAGTTGGCATGCTATTTAAATAGAAATAAGAGGGCGCAAAATCTCATAGAGGGAAACAGATGAATAGTAGAGGAATAGTAGAGGGCAAATGTACTCACAGGCGCATTTGCAAGCAATAATGTAAATCCTCAAGGTAGGAGCTCCAGTCTATCATGGCGGAGATGTAAGGACTGAGGGAGCCAGGCTAGGGATGTGCATGAAATGGCGGCTAAGCGATGAGTAGTATTAAAACCTTCACCTTCTCTACTCACTGAATCAGTCCATAACAGCATTCAACTCAGAGGGAGGAATAGAAACATTGTTTGAAGGCATATTGCCAGTCATTTCAGAGAATGAAGACTTAAACTTGCATTTATGAATATAATTGCATGATTTATCAACTAGTTATTCAATAACCCAAAGGAAACTGATTTACTGAACATGATGGGCAACATGCATTTCTTCATTCATAAATAATGAATCAGAGTTTTGGCTTGCCATTGGCCAAATCTCATTGATTGTTTCAAATAGCATGCAATATTATATGAGAGGTTACAGTGTCCAGAATGCGATCAAATACCCTGGGAACATTTCCTTGTGAGGAAATTTGTCCTCAATTGCCAAACTTTCAACTTTGCAGTGGCTTTCGGTTATAATCCACTTTTGAAATTATGTTCTTTTGTCCTGTTACTTTGGAAATTGTGTACAATATACAGCCACAAATAATTTACGTATTTAGGTCAGTAAATGAAGACAAATTTTCAGTATTTGTCTCTTAGGTGAATACAGGACAAGGAAACTACTCTCTATGTTTTATGGTAGCGATGTTACAAAACCTACCTGTGTGGGTGACTTTTGCGCCATTGAGGGGGGTGGGGGGGCGGGATTAAAATGCAGGTTTATATCGCTTGTCTGAGAGGGATTTCCTTGGGCTGCTAGTCGATGAAGAAAGATCGATCTGACATCCATTCCCGTTTTTAATAATTAAAAAAATAGTTGGATTAAAGTAAAAAGCGACTTTGAACGCTCTCAACGCCTACAACGGATCGTAATATCAGGACAAAACAAAAGGTAAGTCGTCTATTTCACATATAATCTTGCTTGTTGGGGTGGCTTTAAACTAATTTTACGACACAAAAATATTATTTGGGCCCCATACAAACCGGCAGAGACTTTGCATGCCGATATGGGGTTAAATTTCACGGCAAAGGCAACGTTCCAATCGATCGCATTCCAGAAACACCTACTCACAAGATGATTTAAATCCTCATTTTTTTGGACAATCATATCATAAGAGCATCTAAATTGTCTATATTTTGTGTTATTGTCTATCCATAGTCAATATTTTTATACTCAATATCCACAACAGTTTTAGCCACATGTATTGTGCAAACAATAATAATTTTGATTATATTGAGAGTGGATGCTTCTAGATTAATTTATGGGAATTAACATTAAATTTCTTCCTTCTGGCATATAAATTAATGACAGTGAGATTTTAAAATCATGTTATATTGTGTGAATGGGATTAGTTCCATTCCCCCCCCCCCCCACCCCCCCCCCCCCCCCTCCCCCCCCCCCCCCCCCCCCCCCCCCCCTCCCTCCCCCCCCTTCCCTCCCCCTCCCCCCCCCCCCCCCCCCCCCCCCCGCACGTATGTTTAAACAGCTTTAACTGTGTAATTAAAAACATTCAAGTTTAGCTAACAATCATTAATGCCCTCTTAAAAGTTTTACTTTTTAGAAACTAATCAGTTTATTTCAGCTATAAAGAGGAACAATTTATCCTGTAAATTTCATACTGAAGTGCCGTTGCTAAGTAAATGAACATTTTCAATATTCATTTAATATTGTGGAAACCTCTGCTAAAAGGTTGCTGTAGCTGAACTGCAAAAATGTTTAAATTCAGATGGATATTGTTAGCTAATAATGTCAGAGTTACTGAACCAAAGCCAGGGGAAGTAGTTAAGGTCTGGGTCTCATGTAAGACCCACATTGCACACTTTAGTGATGTCTCCTTTGAACTTTGCAATGAGCTGAAAATTAAAGCATTGCTTAAAACAAATCTACCCACATGAGGATTATTTATGTAGTTAATTTCTTTCAATGGAGGCAGTCCACTATATAATTGCTTACCGCAAGGCCACAGGTTGACCTTACGCTCATTGCTCTGTGGTCATCCTTGAAGTCCTGTCTACCATCACAGATTTACTGCAAGCCAATTACATACTGTAGCAGGAAAGTGGAATAAGTTAAAGGAGGAATTTATTTGATGTGATTACAGCAGAGGTTATTGCACGGAGATGTGGAACAGCAAGCATTAACTCAAAACCTTTTTTTTGCACTGTACGAAGTGAATGGTAGATTCTGCCTCCTCATTTAAGTTCATTACCAAAGGTTTCAATGTTGATTTTCCTGAGACTATGTGAATGAGTGTCTGTGTTTCTATTTGAGTACAAGAGTGTAAATACTCACAAATGTATGTATGTGTTCACATGCATTTATGCACACATGTGTCTTCACTGATATGCATTTGCATTGTTGTATGTACAGTAGGTGTTCAAGGGTGAGTGGGTATGCATGCATGTGTTTCACTTTTGTGTCCATGTGAGTATGTGTGTCTCCACCACTGTATGTATCAGAGTGTGTCTCTTTGTATGTGTTTATCTCTGTATTCATCCACTGCTCTGTGCAAATGAGTGTGAGAGTATCTGTGGGTGAGTAGGTGAGCGGCTTTAGTTGTGTGTAGGTGTGTAATCACTGATGTGTGACTATCGAACGAATGAGTGCATTGTTTCTGCGTGTGTCTATGCATGTGTGTGTCTCTGTGTGCGCGTGTATTATAACAGCAGCAAACAAGACCTCTGTCAGATGGCATTTTTACGCTACAGCAATAAACAAAGGAGCCAAAATAAATTGTTGATAGCAGCTTGATTCCAAAGGATGGCTTAGATGACTGTGATGGTGCAAAGTTAAGTCCTTTTAGATTTCAATCTGTATTGCAGAATTTTTAAGAATGATGTGGTTAGTCACAAGAAGTGAGTGGTGTAATTTATCTGCCACGTGCTGACAGTATACAGGTCCCTGAACCCCAGCTCAGGACACTGACAAAAGCTGTAGTTTCAAAAGTCCATTTTGAAAAAGTCTCAGTACGTGACAATGTGGAAATTTAACAGCTCCTGTCAGGATAATTAATAGAGAGTAGCTTCCTGGAAACGTGCACCACTGCATGGCTGTGTCTGTATTTCTGGGCATGTCAGTGACAAAACACAAGGGATAACGGAAGCACTTCAAAGGGCATGACAGAAGATGGGAATGTTTCTATATTGCCTATGTCTAAAGTGTCTATGTACATGAAGGTGGATGAGACACATTAACAACATTATGCTTCGGATCAAAAATTTAAATTAACTAGTAGAACTGGAGGAGGGATGAGGTAGAAAATGCACTCTGGGGGGATGGGGTGCTGAAGCTCAAGGGCCTGTCCCACTTGCATGCGACTGCATGTGTTTGGTGCAATCAATACAGAAGCGGAGTTTGCGGCAAGTATGCGCAAAGTACGCGGTAAGTATGCGCTAAGTTCGCACGCGATGTAATTTACGTCATCCTCACCAATCAGCTGGGCAGGAGGCGGACCGACTGAATTTGGGTGTCACACAGCTTCGTGAGGTGACATCATCACACAGCAACACGCGGCGTGACGTCATCGTGCAACGCCACGCGCTAGGCGTATGCTGTCAAGACGCTGCATATGCCATCAAGACGCTGCGTACGCCCTCAATGCGCCTGTGGGCCGACAGGCCTTCGGTGCGCGGAATGTTCGGACAGTGCAGGATTATCAGAGCCCCGCATGATGTCGGGACCAGCCCCGCACAACTCCATACGCCTCCGCGCTTGGAAGTGGGACTGGCCCCACGTGGCCCGTATGCCTCAAGCGACAACGTTTGGCCATGCCAGTCGCATGCAATTGCATGCAAATGGAACAGGCCCTTCCCTGTCTTAAACAGGGCTGAGAAGCAGAAACCCTCATTGTGTAGACAATGGTATTTATCACAGAAGAACTACCCTGAAAGTTTATTGACCCAATAACCTGACTCTTGGCTCTTGAAGGAGGGATCAGGCTGGTTGGTTCTTTAACAACTGGTAACGACAGGGACAGACATAAAAAGTAGAATCAATAAGGCTCGGGTGGTGTTTAAGATGCTCAGGAAGATTTGGACCTCAAAACACATCTCAATCAAACCAAAATCCGCATCTTTAACTCAAATGTGAAACAGGTGATGCTGTAGGGATCAGAGACATTGGGAAAACCACAAAACATACTACAAACAGGCTGCAAACATTCATTAACAGCTGCCTTAGGAGAATACTTAACTTCCAGTGGTGACAAAGTAAGCAATGTGGATCTGTGGGAAAGAACAAGCCAGGAGCCCATTGATTTACAAATTCGAAGGAGAAAATGGAGTTTAGATTGGAAGCACCCTCAGGAAACCTGCCATAAACATCACCCAGCAATCCCTGAAAAAGGAAAAGAGGTCACCCCAGGAACAGCTGGAGAAGAGGTATCCATACAGTAATGTCTGAGAGTGGCTCAACTGGGGATATCTCGAAAGAACCGCCAACAACCAAGTGAGGTGGAGGGCATTTATCAATGGCCTATGCTCCCTAGAGGAGCAAAGGGCTTCAGAAGAGTAAGAAGAACGACAGGATTGGGCCAAATGATTTACTTCTGTGTTATACATTTTCTACAGTTTTATGTTGCCATTCAGCCAACACCCATTTTTACCACTGAGAATAGCTATGAAAATTATCAGATTGCTCTGTTATAAATTTCCAAGATGCATCTTGACCTAGATTTAGCATCATCAGAGAAGCCACCTGTGGAATCTGGAAGTGCATGGACCATATGCTTTACCCCACCAGTATCTTACTGCCATTCAAGTCAGATTTCATTAATTAACTCAGCACAAAAATAGACCCTTCGGCCCACCAACATCATTCCAGCCATCAACTACCCATTACACTAATCCTGCATTAAATCTTATTTTCATTCTCCCCGTGTTCTCGTCAGGTACTCTTAGACACTACCACTCACCTAAACTAGGGGCAATTTATGGTGAATTTAAGACTTGACAGGGAGCCTCTCGGTCATAAAAACAGCATGCAAACTCAACACAGTCAGCACCGGATGTCAGGAATGAACAGGCGTCGCTTGCATTGTGAGGCAGCAGTTCTGCTAGAGGTATCAGTCTTCCTCCCTCCATGCTTTGGAAGTGGAAACATACATCTGTGTCCTCACAGTGATCCCATCAATGGGGAAGAGGGACATATAAATAAAAACAGAGAGTTCCAAGCAGCATCTGCATTCTGAAAAAGGAAAAGATCAGTGAGAGCTGCCCATACAGTAATGTCTGAGAGTGGCTCAACTGGGGATATCTTGAAAGAACCGCCAACAACCAAGTGAGGTGGAGGGCATTTATCAATGGCCTATGCTCCCTAGAGGAGCAAAGGGCTTCAGAAGAGTAAGAAGAACGACAGGATTGGGCCAAATGATTTACTTCTGCGTTATACATTTTCTACAGTTTTATGTTGCCATTCAGCCAACACCCATTTTTACCACCGAGAATAGCTATGAAAATTAGCAGATCGCTCTGTTATAAATTTCCAAGATGCATCTTGACCTACATTTAGCATCATCAGAGAAGCCACCTGTGGAATCTGGAAGTGCATGGACCATATGCTTTACCCACCAGTATCTTACTGCCATTCAAGTCAGATTTCATTAATTAACTCAGCACAAAAATAGACCCTTCGGCCCACCAACATCATTCCAACCATCAACTACCCAGTTACACTAATCCTGCATTAAATCTTATTTTCATTCTCCCCGTGTTCTCGTCAGGTACTCTTAGACACTACCACTCACCTAAACTAGGGGCAATTTATGGTGAATTTAAGACTTGACAGGGAGCCTCTCGGTCATAAAAACAGCATGCAAACTCAACACAGTCAGCACCGGATGTCAGGAATGAACCGGCATCGCTTGCATTGTGAGGCAGCAGTTCTGCTAGTGGTATCAGTCTTCCTCCCTCCATGCTTTGGAAGTGGAAACATACATCTGTGTCCTCACAGTGATCCCATCAATGGAGAAGTGGGACATATAAATAAAAACAGAGAGTTCCAAGCAGCATCTGCAGAGAGTGAAACAGAGCTGTTGTGTATTCCTCCACCGGTGCTGTCAGACCTGATGAGAATATCAGTTTTTTCAGCTATTATTTCAGAGGTCCAACATCTTTGGATATTTTGCTCTGGGAGGGAATGTAAATATTGCATTTATACTGCACCTTTACCGTTGATTCCTGAATGCTTTACCACTGGAGAACTATAGCACAGCATAATCCCACAAGCCCTGCGGTGATGACAAAATTGCACCTGAGATATGAGTAATGGCCTGTGTCGTCAGTGATAATGCTATTCTTCTCTTTGGCATAGCTGAATGGGATGTTTTATATCCACCTTCAGTACAGATGGGACCTCAGTTTAATATAGAGTCACGGAGAGACACGGCACAGAAACAAATCCTTTAGCCTACTGACTCTGCTCTGACTGACAAACCTCCCAACTAATCAATCTCAACCCATTCAAACCTCCTCACATACCAACCAGCTCACTTCATGATCTACTACTTTCCAAAATACTGAGGGGTAATTTGCAGTGACCCATTAACCTGCTGAGCTGTGCAGTTTTAAGATGTGGGAGAAAACTGTAAAGCCCTGTGGAAACCCATCCAGTTTGGAAGACCATGCAAACTCCACATTGCTTGCATCAGAGCTCAGATTGAAACTGGAGGCTTCGGATGTGTGAGACAGTGAACCTTTGTAATCACCAAAAATGAAGGGGTTCCTAGTTTTGCTCTGGAGTATTAGCATACATCTAAAGTAGGTTTTCAACTTGGGCTCTCCCCACAAGAACCAAAGGTGTGACCCCAACTGACCTAGAGTAAACTTTGGAGCAAGAGCAGCTAAAAACTCCTTGATGGTGTTGGTTTGAGTTCAAGGAGAGAAAATTATAGTAGGGCAGAGTCTTTTTGAAATTCTCACAATAAGTAGGCAAAGATTGCAAAGAAAGCAGAACCTTCTCTTTAACATTGATCTGGCCTCCTTGAGCAGATGACAATCCTTTATAAATCGAAGCATAGACTTGAATATATTCTGTGACTGAACCCCAAAAATTTTTCAGATAGAGAATTCCTAAAAATCATTACCCTATCATTATCCCTGGAAGTGAGGAGGGACAGGGTAAAGCCTGGCAGGTCATGAAACCCTTTATCAGCGGTCAAGGATGGGCCAGGTGGGTGCCGGAGGACGGACGTGCTGCCTAGACCAAAGGAGCACTCGGCATGGGGGAACAACCGAGAACTAAGGGGGACCACCAATGGAATGTGTTCAAAATGGTTAGTATAAAATTGAATACTTTATCGGCACACTTTATGTGACATCTTTTGCATATCTTGGAGATGCAAAACAGAGAATATCACTGTGATGTATCACATGTGACAATAAAGTACAATTAATTCATAAAGTATAATTCATTCATTCCAATAAAAAGCATTGAATAGTGAATTGTGAAGCTAGAGGAAGGAATGCGGTGGAACCCAGAAGAGGGTAGAATAGGTGTGATTCCAGGTGGGGTGCAAGGGAGGTGTGGGGGGAGGAAATTAAGGGGCTGGAGGAGGGGGGGGGGGGGGGTGAGGGTGTACTGTAGTGTATCTAAAATTGGAGAATTCCATGTTCATACCATTGGGTTGTAAGATGCCCGCATGGAATATAAGGTGCTGTTTCTGCAGCAATCCTTTTGTTCACACCTGTTTTCCATCTATGGCCTTTGCCCAATCATCTGTCTATCAATTCCCCCGCTCCCCAATATCCACCTATTACCTTCCAGGATTTGTCCTTACCCTCCTCTCTTCCAGCTTTCTCTCCCCCCACCACCACACACACAATCAGTCTGAACAAGGGTCCCAACCCAAAACAGTACCTAACTGTACTGAAAGGTACCTAACTGTACTGAAAGGGCCCACAGCACACTGTAAGGTCGAATAGTACCTATCTGCAAGGGTGGCACGGTGGCGCAGCAGTAGAGCTAATGCCTTACAATGCCGGAGATCCAGGTTCGTTCATGACTACGGGTGCTGTCTGTATGGAGTTTGCACGTTCTGCCCGTGACCATGTGGCTTTTCTCCGAAATCTTCAGTCTCCTTCCACACACCAAAGACTTACAGGTTTGTAGGTGAATTGACTTTGTATTAAAATGTAAATTGTCCCTAGTGTGTGTAGGAATAATGTATTTGTGCGAGGATCAAGGTGGTGATCACAATCGATAAGGTGTAGACTTGGTGGGCCGAAGGGTCTGTTTCTGCACTGTATCTCTAAATTAAACTAAACTGTCTACATTCTCTAGATATACTGCCTGACCTGCTGAATTATTCCAGCATTTTGTGTCATTTTTTGTAAACCAGCATCTGCAGTTCTTTGATTCTAGTGAGCATTGGCTTAGTTGATTTAATCTCTCCTCATGCAATAGTTATACTATCCTAGCAATTGGTCAGATGAATCCTTTGTTGCGCTTCCTCTGCATTAGGTGTATCCTTTCTTAGATAATGAGACCAAAATTGGAACACTAGTCCAGATGTTGCCTTCGCAAGATCCCTCGCATATATGCTCAAAATCCCTTGCAATCTAGTTATTTTCAGAAATGTAATGAGTCTGCTACCACTATATTTCCAAGAATAGTGCAAATGGTGGAGCTGCTGCCTCACATTGCCTGAGACCCAGGTTCAATCCTGGCCTTGGGTGCATGAGTTTCTTTGGGTGCTCCAGTTTCCTCACACATCCTAAAGACGTGGGGTTTGTTGGTTAATTGGCCTTTGTAAAACTGCGCCTATTGTGTCGTGAATGGATGCGAAAATGGGATAACATAGAACTGATGTGAGCAGGTGATCGGTGGTCTGTGTGGACCCGGTGGAGCAAAAGTGTCTGCTACCATCCTGCATCTCTAAGCACTAAACTTACATTTCAAATCCTATCTGTTTGTTAATGATCCTCTAAGACATACATGGTAAAACATAGGTCTTTATTCCATTCAGAAATACAGAGCATTTAAGTTGCACAGCCGTGCTCATGAAGGTCAGCATGCGTTCTGTCTACTGGCCATCAGCGTTAGTGTAGTACCATAATACCATGTAATGGGTGGCATGCATTATATGTATAGTGGAGATTATAAATGGCATGGATTAATAAAGGTTAATTTACATCATTCCTCTTAAAGAAGCAATGCATATAAAGAGTGGTTAATGGAGTATATTGTAAAACAATATAGGGTGTGTGCATTTTGTACTTGTACATTGTATTAGCACATAAAACAAAGCGGGTCCTGCACAGTTCAAGTGTAGCCGGTGAACTTTCCAATCATCGGGTTTGGCTTGCAGACACGACCTACATATGTACGGTAGTACCCCTCATCTTTCTCTGAAGAAGTGAGGCCCTCGTCGTGTGGATGCGGAGGAGTAGACATCGGTGGAGATGGGGGCACCAGGGAAGGTAGGGATGGTGCTGGCACTGGTAGAGGAGTCACTGGAGTGATGTTCGCAAAACGTGGGGGTAAACTGACTGGTCAGGTTAAGGATGGGAAGGTGCCGGTTCATTAACCAGGAAGAGGTGTTGGCAGGTGCATCAGTAAATGCCATTGTCAATATTGACCAGGTGTGAGTGTGTCTCCGCAGTTGCCCCTAGAATGACACCGAGGTGGTCATAGCCTCTGAGCGACTGTAACCGGACAACCTGTACCATGTTAAGTGGTTGAAGTGGAGAGCTGGTTTTGTCATAGTATTTTCTTTGTGCGTCTCGGCGGTGTTGGAGCTGGGATTGGATCGCCGACGGTGCGCAAACTTGTGGTTCTAACTGTTGCTTAGCCATAGGCAGGGTGGTGCGGGTTCGCCGTGACATGAATCGTTTGGCCGAAGATCCCAGGAGAGGGTCTCAGACGATGTTTCGTAGGTTGAGTAGTTGAGATAGACATCGGAGCCGGAAGTGTGTGAGCCTTCCATTAGTTGTTTTGCGCTTCTTACCGCGCGTTCGGCCAGGCCATTGGGCTGCAGGTACTCGGGGCTGCTGGTGGTGTGGTGAAAGTCCCAGCGTGTCGCAAAATCCTTGAAGAGCTGACTGGAGAATTGAATTCCATTGTCTGAGAGTAGCTGGAGGGGTGCTCCGTGGACAGAGAAGTGACGAGTGAGTTTTTGAATGACCATGGCTGAGGTCGGGCTGCTGAGCAGGTCGATTTCGAACCATAAGGAGTAGGAATTGACTAGAACTAGGTATTGTTTGCCATACCACTCAAAGATGTCGGCCGCCATTGTGGACCAGGGTAGGTCTGGTGTGGGGTCCGGGAGGAGTGGTTGTTTAGGTTGGTGCAGGGTCGGGCTGCAAATCAGGCAGGCAGTGACTTTCTTGCAAATGTAGTCAGCCATGTCAGGCAAGAAGAACACACCATTTGCATGTTGGAGGGTTATTTCTGCTGCAGGATGGCCCCCATGGACAATATCAAAGTACTTGTTGTGAAGAGACGTTGGGATAACTGCCTTATGTCCTTTCATTATACTGCCATCTTGAATGACCAGTTCGTCGTGGATAGGGTAGCATGGGTGGATCGGGAGGCAGTTGGTGCTGTTTGTCTGGCCAGCCGCAGCGAATGATAGTGGCAAGCAATTGTAGTGTTTCGTCTGCAGCTGTTTGTGCCACTAGGATGTCTAAGCTTGCGGATGGAAGGCAGGAGACCATCATAACCGAATATCCCTCGTAATCTGAAAGGTATTTTTCGCAGGTGGGGCGTGGTGCCAGTGAGAGGGTGCCAGCTAAGTACATGTCCTTGCCGCATTTGTAGGTTAGTTTGATGTCATACCTCTGTAGTTCCATCATCATGCATTGTAAATGAGCTAGTGCCATTTGGATTGGTTTGCTGAGGATACTGACCAGGGGCTGATGTTCGGTTTCAATCATGATCGGGTTGCCAAAGATGAAGTCCTTGAATTTCTTGCAGGCAAAAGTTAGGGCGAGTAGCTCCTTCTCAATTTGAGCGTAGCACTGTTCTGCGTCGGTCATAGTGCGGGAAGCATAGGCGACTGGTCTGGGACCCTTCCCATCGTCTTATAGACATGCGGCACCCAGTCCATACTGGGAGGCATCACAGGTTAGGGTGACGGGCAGCCTGACATCAAAGTATGTGAGGGTTGGGGGCAAGACATCAGTTGTTTGAGGATTTCAAATGCCCTCTGTTGGTGCTGGTGCCAGGACCAATGCGTATCCTTGTGGGTCAGTTGTCGCAGCGGGGCTGAGAGCTCGTTAAACGTTTAGCATGAATTTTAGTTTATCATGCCTCAAAATCGCTGTAGCACTGGCACGACCTTGGGTGCTAGCATTTCATTGATGGCAATAGTTTTAGAAGGGTCTGGCCTGAGGCTGTTGTTGGTGAATATGTGGCCCACGTAAGTCACTTCATCAACTCAAAACCTGCACTTGTGGGGGTTGAGTTTGAAGTTTACCTCCCTGGCACGATCCAGAAACCGCTTCAGGTTTGAGTCATGTTCTTGGATGTTGCACCCGGCGATCAGGATGTTGTCCAAAATTATGTTGCATGGGTAGCCAGTAAAGAGTTGTTCCATAGTACTTTGGAAAATCTCACTGGCCGAATTGATGTCAAATGGCATACATAAGAATCAGTAGCGTCCGAAGGGTGTCACGAATGTGGTTAGCATGGAGGATGCATGGTCTAGCGGTATTCGCCAAAATGAGTTATTTGCATCTAGGACAGAGAAGACTGTGGCTTTACCCAGGTTGGCTGTGACCCCTTCAACCATCCGCATCGGGTGGTGTGGTTGTTTGATGGCAGTGTTTAAGTCTTTTGGGTTGATGCAAATCCTTATTTTGTCTTTGTTTTACTTGATTGCTGTGACCATGGTGGAGACCTAGGAGGAGGGGTCGTTGACAGGGGCTATCATGCCCAGTGTTTCCATTTGGTCTAGTTCAATTTTGACGCGGTCCTTCATTGCGTGCGGGATTCAGTGTGGAGAGAGAACAACAGGTGTGACCTCTGGGTCCGTTACAATAATGTATTCTGTGGGAAGCTTGCCTAGATGATTGTCAAAAAGGTCTTTGTATTATGCAAGTACAGGTGCACAACCTTTTATCCGAAAGCCTTGGGACCAGACACTTGTCGGATTTCGGACATTTTCGGATTTCCGAATGGAAGATTTTTAGCGTAGATTAGGTAGGTAGCGCGGGCGGCTTGAAAAGTCTGGAGCAGCTGCCTCCTCCCCGGAGACCGGGAGAATCATTGCATAAATGTTAGTCAGTTAGTTTGGAGGGATTTTATGTGGTGGTGGTGGAGTAGGGGTGAAGGGGGAAACTTTAATTCTTAGTCCCCTACCTACCTGGTCGGCGACTCCCAACCTCGCGGAGCTGGGGGCTCCGTCCGGCCGCGGGCGGCGCCGGTTGGAGCTCCGACCCCGGCAACTCTACCCCTGGCTGCGCGGCTCCAAATCCAGCGACGCTCCCGCGAACGTTGGGTCGGCGGCCACAGCGCTCCGGAGCTTGCCGCACGGCGACCCGGTAAGGCATTGCCCGCTCCCCGCTGGTATCCCAGCGCTGCGACGCCGCCGACTCCCGACATTCGCGGAGCTGGGGCGTCCGGCCGCGGGCCGCGCTGGATTTGGAGCGCCTCGCAGCCAGGGGTAGAGTTGCCGGGGTCGGAGCTACAACCGGCGCCGCCTGCTGCCCCACCGGCCACAGCGCTGCGGAGCTTACTGCACGGCGACCCGGTAAGGCATTGACCGCTCCCCGCCTCTCCGACCAGGTAGGGGACTAAGAATTAAAGTTTACCCCTTCACCCCCCCTTCACATAAAAGCCCTCCAAACTAACTGACTAACATATTAAGCAATGATTTACAGATGTTTAAGCATCTCCCAGTCTCCGGGGAGGAGGCAGCCGCTACAGTAGTACAGACCTGGGTTGACCGTGGGTCGTTTCGGGTCAAGTTTGGCGCCAAACGCGAGCTTTGGTGCGCAGACGACATCTGGAAAAAATGGCCGGTTTTCGGAGTTTTTCGGTTTCCGGAACACCGGATAAAAGGTTGTGCACTTGTAGTTGTTGGGTGGGACTTTGAGAGGTGGATGGTTGGTACTCAGTTTTGCCAAAGGTGACTAGGCCCATATTGTGGCAGGCATCGATGCCCAGGAGGAGGGGCACATCCCATTGTCATGGGATCATTGTATTTTCATAGTGGGTCCGTTACAGGAATTTTTCCTGTACTCATTTCCCCTTCAACTCCATCTTTATACTCCCAATTTGCCAATCCCTCCCCCCCACTATTTAGTTTAAATCCACATGTGTACCATAGCAAACCTGCCTGCCAGAATGCCGGTCCCCCTCCAGTTAAGGTGTAACCCCTCCCTTTTGTACAGGCCACCCCTACCCCCAGAAGAGATCCCAGTGGCCTATAAATCTAAATCCTTGCTCCCTGCTCCAGCCCCTCAGCCACACATTCAGATCCCCTATCTCCCTGTCCTCCTCACTAGCATGAGGTACTGGAAGCAATCCAGAGATAGCCACCCTAGAAGTCCAGCATTTCAGTCTTCTTCCCAACTCTCTGAAGTCATGTTAGAGAAACTCCTTCCTCTTGTTCCCGATGTTGTTTGTGCCTACGTGCACAACTACTGCTGGCTGTTCACCTTCTCTCTCGAAGATGTTCTGAATTTGGCTCAACATCCTGAACCCTGGCACCAGGGAGGCAACAGACCATCCCCGCATCTCGTCTGCCACCACAGAATCTCCTGTCCACTCCTCGGACAATGGAGTCAGCCACCACTAGGGCTCTGCCCGACGTCAGTCTCGCCGGTCGAGTCCCATCTCTAGGATTGGAGCCACCGACGTGTCCACCGCTCGGACTGGAAACATCATCTCCCCGGACAGTTCCCAAAAGGGCGTACCTGCTTTCATTAGGCACAGCCACCTGGGTCTTCTGCACTCCACGATTTCCACCCTTTCTCTCCATCACACACCTTGGTTCTTCCCATATCCTTAGCGTGACTACCTCACTGTAGGTCCTGTCCAGGAAACTCTCATTTTCCCGGATGGCCCTGAGGTTATCCAGCTGCTTCTTCAGTGCCCCAACACGGACCTTTAGGAGCTGAAGCTGGACGCACTTAGAAACATAAAAACATAGACTTGCCACAGTTGAAGCTGCCAAAGGCTCCATCTGTGTTCCTGGGCTCCCACATTCTGCAAGCCTCACACCGTCTTATCTGCCCCAACATGTGTTTGCCATGCTCCGTCCTCTCCAGCTTGATGTGTAGCCTCCTCTCCTCAGCCTCTCGAGCCAAAGACTCACACTTTACCCACAAGGCCACTCCCTAAGAGCCGTCTTGCTTATATTGACTGATAAATTGCCTAATTTACCAATTTACCAATTTGCAAACCAAATTCCTAAATTTTAAACTGTTTTCCCCCCTCTGATTCACTTCTAACTCTCCTCCCATTCGGGCTAGAGCCACTCACTGCTTTTTCCTTCTTCTCTTTGCTGCTGTTTCTTCACAATCCACGGGAGCTCTGAGCAGTATGCATTTGTATTTAATTCTTGGTAGTACTTAGTAGTTTTGCATTTGCATTTAATTCTTTAAGAGGGTGGACAGAGATTAGTGTCACTCATACTGTAGCTCTGCCCACAGGCTTATGAGAGAGCTCTCTCTGGTAGGCTGGTAGTATGCAAGTTGAGAAGAATGCACCTTGTGTTTCCTCTGCAGTTGCTAATAAAATAATATGGATTCTAATCACTGTGTGTGATTTTGATCATTTCCAACAGGTGCTATTCTGTTAATACATCAATACATTTTGAATTCCCTTTGTTTTTAGATACTGCACAGTAGAATAGGAAGTTTTCTGATGAGCATTTCATATTTAAAGGTTCAGGAAACGGGTTGGGATACATTTCAAGAACTGGTCCAGGAACACAGAGGCCCTGTACAAGAAGGGACAGAGTCGGCTGTACTATTTGAGAAGGCTCCATTCCTTCAACGTCTCCGCTAAGATGCTGCAGATGTTCTACCGATCAGTGGTAGCCAGTGCCATTATCTTCGCTACCATGTGCTGGGGCAGTAGGGCGAAGGCTGCGGACACCAATAGGATCAACAAACTCATCAAGTTGGCTCTGTCCTGGGGGCAGAGTTGGATTAATGCGAGGTGGTCTTGGAGGGGAGGATGCTCCTCAATCTGCAGCGCATCCTGGACTATACAGCTCATCCCCTCCATGGCACCTTCAGCAACAGACTGTTTCCACCATGATGCAGGGCAGAATGCCACAGGAGAACCTTCTTCCCTGTGGCAATCAAACTGTACAACTCCTCCTCCTTCTATCGTGGGGTAGATTAAGATGGACTCCCCTCTCCTGCCCTCTCCCCCACCCCAATCTTTGCACATCCCCAATCCTTCCCACTGGTCATTTTAATTTAATGTTTCATGTATTTTGTGTTTCTATGACTGTTGGAAGATCAATTTCCCTCCTGGGATAAATAAAGTTCTATCATATCGTATTGTATCATATTGTATCATGTCGTACCATATCGTATCCTATCATGTCGTATTTCAAAGGAGTGCGGGAAACATTACCATAGTAAGTTTAATGGGAATGTGGAATACTAGTGCAGGAAATAAGGCTGCATAAAGTTTAAATGTAGAAAACAAGGCTGCTGCTGATGCTGTATGCCGGTAAGTTTAAGGAAACAGAATGAGGCAAGGTTTAAGGGAGCACTGCCAACAAACCCAAATTAATTTAAAAGGCTTCGGAGAAACTGGGGCCCTGGTGAATGGACAAAAAGTAAGGCCTATATCACCTGATGAGCCAGAAGCTGAATTATCAGGATTTCTGAATTGTCAGATAGTAGATTATCAAGGTATTACTTTATAAACCTTATTGATAACATTTTAGATTTTACCTTAATTAAATGGTATTTCATTCATTATTTCATTGTCTGCAACCTATTTAAAACATTATCACAATTATATTTTTTCCTTACTGATTTGTTGGCAATGCAAATTCTGCAATGCCTGCACAATTATCAAGATTTCTGAATTGTCAGAAAGATTATCAAAGTATTACGGGCCTGTCCCATGGTCAATTTTTCTGGCGACTACAGACAATGAGGTATGGTCGCCGGGGTGTCACCTCTATGGTCGTGAGTAGTCTCCTCTGTTGCCCAAAGAGTCGTAGAATTTTTCTGGTTGCCGCTGGGTTTTGAAATGTTCAAAACAGTTTTGGCAACAGTGGGCCAATGAGCGTAGATACCATTGTCTTCTCCTGACGTAGGTGCTGTCGTAGGTTGTTGCCAGGATGCAAAACAAAGTATAAAGTGTGCAATCCTTAAACAAATCCACAGTAGTTCGATGCTGAGTTTGGGTGGTGGTTGGGGTTGTTCAGTGTGATTCAAGAGTCTGATAGTTGGTGGGAAGAAGATATTCTTGAAGCTAGAGGGAACTCTGCACTCCACAGAGACAGATGGATCTTTGTGACCTGTCTTCAAGGTCAGTGGCATGTCGTGTTGGTTACACATTCAGGTCTATGGACAGTATAGAGAGCAAGCTCTTAATCTATCAGCAATATCTGGCCCTGTGTCATCATCATGCAGTCGTAAACAACTTACTTAAGAGTCAAGATAGTCAAGAGTGCTTTATTGTCATATGTCCCAGAATGAACAATGAAATTCTAACTTGCTGCAGCACAACAGAATATGTAAACATAGAATGATATGATTACACCCTACAACTTCAGCTGCTGAACATCAATAATTTTGATTAGAACTACCAGCAAAACTATCTTGCTTATTACCCACAATGAATGGAATCCTAAGAATACCGTTAAATCAACTATTATGCTAAAATCCCGTTAACGAATAATGGCTAAGCTCTCATTTCACTCCTACCATTGGGGAAAATATATAGGTCTCGAAAGCATGTCCACCAGGTTCAAGAATATCTTCTTTCCAACAACTATCAGGCTCTTGAACCTTACAAAACATGAACTAAATTATAGACTATGGACTCTCTAGCTGTGAATATTACGTTTACATCTCTGTTTTGCTGCTGCAAGAATTTCATTGGTCTGTTTTCACACACTATACAGTAAAATGCCGTTTAAAATGTAGTCATTGTTCTCCATTAATAAGTATTTAGAACCTACTGAACAGCAAGTAGATAATTGAAGCTTGCAGTAGATCTACATTTGGCTAGGATTCACTTTCCACAAGATAAATTAGGTATTTCCCATTCTCTGCTTGATAAAGGTGAAACTAATCTCTGGACAATGAGGAACTATCTTTCAAACAAACTTATCTTGTTCCACTTACTTCACTTGGTTCAATGTTGACTGATTTAGTTATGCCTCATTTGTTAACTAGCTATCGTTGCTAATTGAGATGGATGCAATCTCATTAGTACCTTCACATTTTTTTGTTTTCCAATAGTTAGTATTTGAATTGACTGGTGAAATGTTGGGAAGCCACAAATAAAAGAAAATGTTCCCCATTACTGAGGCCAGTAACTGGGTGGGAAGGGAGCAAGAGGGAGAGGGAGAGGGAGAGGGAGAGGGAGAGGGAGATAATTAAGTTAAAGTGGAAAGATTAGACAGATATTGAGAAAAAAATAAGATTCCACTCAACGAGAGTTGGTCTGAAACATTGCATGAAAGCTTAGTGCAGGCAGAAACTCTCTCAATGTTTATAAAAATATATCTAAATGATTACCAAAGGAATTCTGACCTACAGGGTGAAGGACAAAAAACTTAGACTTTTTAATAATCAGTCTATTTTAGGTCAGCACAGACACAAGTGTCTTATTTTTGACACTTATGAGGCTAATCTTTGTAAACCCTTCTTCAGCCTACCCACTGACCTCCCTGTGAAAAAGGTGGAGAAATTAGTACAGTAAACCTTTCTTTTAACAGATCGCTTTATAACAGATTTTGGTTAAAGCAGATGGACCTGCTAACCATCTCTGCCGGGCTGGACTGCCAACACTAGCCCCAGCCCGAACAACCTGCCCAGCCACTTCCTAGCCGGGCTGCTGACTCTGGCCCCTGACCTGCACCACCTCCTTGGCCATTTCCAGGCTGGGATGCCAACGCCAGCCTACACTGCCCTATCCGCTCCCAGGCCTGACCTGATCCACTCCGCCTCCCTGGCTGCTCCCAGGCCAGACAGCTGATGCCATATCCGGTCCACACAGCTTCCTTGGCCACTTCCAGGTCACTCCTGCAATCCTGCTCTTCCACCCCCAACCGTTACCTGCACTTTAGCCAACCACGACCCGTAAGCAATAACTCAGCCGATCCTCTCCTCTCCCCCGGCCACCAACAGACCGTCAACTCACTTGTATTTGAGGCTCAGTTCTAGACTGAGAGTCTGAAGAATGGTCCTGACCCGAAATGCTATCTATCCATGTTCTCCAAATACCTGCTGAGATAGTCTGGTGCTTTGTGTCCTTTTGTGCACTAACCAGTAAATGCAGTTGTTTGTTTCTACTACTTGTACAATGATAATACCGTACTCGGTATAGTGGGCAATCGATAATAACACGTGCCCTCTCCCCCTCCCCCTCCTCCATGGTCCATTACCACAAGGGAATTCTGTAACAAGAAATTTTTCCTCAGTCATTTAGTCATTTATAGCGGCTTAGTCTGCTTCAAAAGTGAAGTTTCAGTTTAATATTACAACAAAACTAAAGTTAGGAATTAGGTTGAAATGTTTAGCTGCTACTATACAGTGTTACAGAAGGAAGTTTTGAAAACCATGTACTTTAGAAACTTTTCAAAAATAGTATTAAAAGTGTAACTAGATGTCAACAATTATCTAATTTAAAAGACACTTCAATGTTCTCAGGGACTGAACTTTTCACAATGGACAGAAACCTTTTAAAATGATCTTCAGGTCACCCACTATATTATCAACATTGGATTATTTGAAGGAAGTGTTAAATTATAGAGGTTATGTTTCATTAAAGTAGCAAAGTTGACATCCATGCCTTCAACTGTCCAGGGTCTGGACTGAAATTCCCTCTCAAACTTTTCTATTTTTCCAGCCCTGTTCCTTCATAACATTCCATAAATCAATCTCTTTGATTTCAGGTCATCCATCCACGTAGCTCATTTGAAACACATTGTCAAATATTTTGTGTAATTCCTGTGAAGTATTCGGGGTCAATATATCATGACAAAGCTGCAATATCAATTAAAATGGCGCCAGCAATGGCTGCCTCACTAACAGTCTGTCTGTCCCTTACTTCTTTGTGTCTGTTTTGTATGTGTCAAAAGTTTTGTCTCAAGAGTTGTGGCAAAACTTTTTCTAATACCTTACCTCAATGGAGATGCGATTTTTTCCATATCGTATCTCCGTCAGCACTGCGGCCTAACACCGCGGCCTAACACCGCGGAGTTGGCGGCCTTTGCTGGAGATCGACGGGGAGCTCGATCGCGGGAGCCTGTGGGACTTACCGTCATGGAGCTCGTAATCCCTGTCGGAGGGTCGTCTTAGGGGCTCCAACAGTGGGAGCCTGCGAGACTTTAACATCGCGGAGCCCACGGTCTCTGGTAGAGACTGACATCGGTGACTCCAAACTACAGGAGTTTCAACCGGACACCCTGTGGCGCTGTTGCTAGCTGCCTCCGCCCACGGTCTAACTGTCTTTTTTTATTTTGTTATGTTTAGAGTGTGTCTTTTAGTTTTTTTCCAGTATTTTAAGTGGGGGGAAGCGGGCAGGATAAGGGGGGAACCGTCCTTCAGCCCAAGCCCCAATCGGGCGCCGTGAACTCCAGTGGAAGCTGGCCGATTCAGAGGTCCAGGCCGTTGAGGATGTTTTCCGTTTCGAAGTCGTGGCTCCATCGTTCCTGGCGAGAGGGCCTGAACATTGGGCCACCCGTAGCAACGACTGCGGAGGGCTCGAAGGCCTCGAACACGTTGAACAAAGAGGAAGATGACTAAACTTTATTGCCTTCCCTCCCAGTGGAAACGTTGATTCCGCTGTGTTGGGATGTTTATGTTAAATTCTATCGTGTATTGTGTTATTTTTATTGTATGGCTGTATGGTAACTCAAATCTCACTGTACAAATTGTTGCATGTGACAATAAACGTAACTTGAACTTGAGCTGTACGTTAATTGGTACATGTGACAATAAACTGACCTTGAAACCTTGATCCTTGAATACCATTACAATTGTGTTTGCCCTTGGAAAAAAATATTTTGGAAATAATGAAAAATTATTCAACATGTAAAAATGAAAAACAGAATTGTTATTGATTTTCAGCATTTCATATCTTAGTTTAACCGCCAAAAATATGCCAGCTGTGTTAATAAAACACTGTATAAATTTCATCTCACATTCAAAGTATATGTTTTGTGATCAATAATGGAGTGCTTATTGCTCTCAATCTCTTCTACATGTTCAAGTTTCTCTCACTTTCTCTTCTACATGTTCGTTTATAGGAGGAAGTATAATTATTTTCAGATCTTACAATAATGCACAGAATAAACACAACAATGCCACATGAGAATTGAGTCTGTGATTAATAAAGTCAACATGAACATTTTAATAAAGCAAATTTTCAATAGAACTCAATAATTGGTATGAATCATTATGCAATCTACTCCACCATCATTGAATGGTGGATTAGACTTGATAGGCCGATTGGTCAAATTCTGCTTCTATTACTTATGAACATGAATTTATTATTCTTGCAATCCAATATATATATTTTTAAAGAAGCCTGATTTAATCCAATTTTTAAAGGAAGAATATTAATGCTGTCGGACCAATTTGCAGTAATTTAACAAAGGTCATCAGAAACCTTTGAACATACATGTCTGCCCACTTTAGCTGCACTTAGCCATCTCCTATTTATCTCATTAGAAGTGTGAACTGATGATTACAGATGCTCACAATATTATATTTAGATGAATAGGGAAATAAATTGAATAAAATGCCCAAATATGTTTTGTTGTAAAAGCTCTCCAACCAGATTCTCTTGTCTCAAGATCGGTGTTGTGGATTTAACTTTACAACTATATTGATCTCAACTATTATTAAACTTGTAGGCCTCACAGCTGAGGCCCGAAGGTCACTCGGAGATTTGCAGCCACAAAAGGTTGGTACAACAATGGGGTGACACATTGGTGCAGCTAGTAGAGGTGCTGTTTCACAGTACCCAGAGACCCTAGTTCAATCCTGAACTCGGGTTCTGCCTGTGTTTGTGTGGACATTGTTTGCACATTCGGCCTGTGACTGCTCGAGTTTCTTCACGATGTTCTGTTTCTTCCTACATCTTAAAAACCGGGTTGGTTGGTCAGTTAGCCAATGTGAATTGCCTCCGTTTGTAAATAGAGTTTTAAGGGATAAGGATATGGGGAGAATGATAATGTAGGAATAACATAAATAGGTGAGTGATGGGCTCAAGGCTAAAGGGCTTTTCTGCGTGCTGTATTTATGGCTCTACAATACGGCCCGCTTTCCAGCAGTTTTTTTAATGTTTTCATAGACACTCGGTAGTCATTGTTGAAGCAAAATCTGTTCTTTTGCACTCCATGCGCCCTGTTTGGCATGAAACTGCCTTCCATTCTGTTTTAGCAAAAAAATGTTTTTATTTCCACATTGCTAAAATCTGGAACTGCTAGAGCTTTTCTGCTGTTGAAATCTTCAGCTGATATCCCTATACTTCATCGTGACGATCCTATCTTAACAAACTCTTAGCACACACGCCCTACTAACCAGCTTTTCCGAACATTTACTCCCTTTATCCGAGCCTGCACTTACTCTCATTCACTCCTATGCTTGCCGTCCTTCATTGCCCCCTCATATCATGTCATATCATATATCTCATGTCAAAAATTCCATCTCCTGTCTTGCAGAGCATGGCAACAGGCCACTGAGTTTATGCTGATAATTGAGCATCCATTTCACACTGATTATAGTCATATGCGCGCAGTCATACACTGTAGAAACAGAACCTTCAGCCCAATTTGCCTACACCGACCAACGTCCCATCTGCACTAGCCTCACTTGCCTGCATTTGGCCCGTATGCCTCTATACCTATCCTAACCATGTACCTGCCTAATTGCTTCTTAAAAGTTGTGATATTCTTCACTAAACATTATAATCTCCCTAAATTCCTATCAACTCCTCACCTTAATTCTTCTGGTTAACTACATACTAGGGCCAATTTATAATGGCTATTCAATCTACTAGCATGCACCTCTTTGAGATCTTGCAGCAAGCTGGAGCAACCAGAGGACACCCAGATGACCACAGGGAGAACAATGCAAATTCCACAGACAGCATTGGAGCTCAGGACTGAACCCATGTTACTGGAGGTGTGAGGTAGCAGCTCCATTATCTGCATGATGTCCCACCCCACACCCCACAAATCTTTCCAAAACTTGTTCCACCCCCAACTAGATTTTGAAATGTCTTTCAAAACATGCAATTGTTTGAGATCCTTTTACTTCCCTGCATTTATATCTTTGTAGATAATTGGTTGAATTGCTACACCATCGGCTAACCATGCATTCACCTGCCAGTACTCTAAAATTCCTCCTTAACTCTCTGGGTTTGATGTACCACATTTGTTTTACCACATTTAAAATGCAAGTTGTTTCCACAGCCAGAAGGGTGATTATGTTTTGCTGAGGAGTGAATTAGCAAGAATTTTAATTGTCTGTACTGTTCTGTATCTAGTCACTGGGGAAAGAAAAACTCCACAACACTCCAGCGAAATGATCATAACTCTGCCTCATGGATCAAGTGAATCATGAAATGGTTACACTATTAACTTGGAGTAGAAACAGAACAGTAGTTGCTGGTCAATACATTAAAAGGCACAAAATGCTGCAGTAACTCAGCAGGTCAGGCAGCATCTTTGGAGAATATGAATAGGTGAGATTCGGGTTGATAAACAGGTCGGTGCAAATCTCGACATAATTCAAGGAGAGAGTAGAAGAAATCTTTATTTTCCTTTGTGCAATTATAAATCTAAGAATTTGAGATACTTTTGGTGGAAAAATTGTGACAATTCTTTCCAATGTGGCTGTTCAATATTGACCTCACTTCTGATGTGAAAGGACCTTGGGAACTCCTTGTTATTTATGAAGCTAGATTCAAACTGCACGCTGTTTCAACCAGCTAGCAGTATAACTCAGCGATCAATACTAAGCAATCATGGCTCAGGGATGTCCAACATAGTATTCAGTCTGACATTTAAATGTTCTGATACTGAGTGATATGTTTATCAAGGTGAATGTCAGCCCCAGTGGGAGGACAATCATCAACATGTGGAGATTTTCTGGAAACTACACATATTTTCTTGTTATGAGCTGCAAGCCCATTGTTAATTGTTTAATTCATTCAAGGGATGTGGGCTTCACAGACGGAGCCAGTATTTAATTACACAACCCTAATTGCCTTTGAGAGCCACTTTCTTCAAACAGTGCAGTCCTTGAGACCCTTCTTCAGACTCCACGGAAGATAGAGACAAAATGCTGGTGTAACTCAGTGGGTCAGACAGCATCTCTGGAGAAAAGAAATAGGTAGCGTTTTGAGTCTGAAGAAGGATCTCGACCCAAAATATTACCTATTTCTTTTCTCCAGAGATCCTGTCTGATCTGCTAACTTACTCCAGCATTTTATGTCTATCTCCGGTGTAAACCATGATCTGCAGTTGCTTCATGCACATCTATGTTCAGGAGTAGCTTCTTCCCTACAACCATCAGGCTATTAAAACTACAAATAGGCTCTAAACTACTTAGACTTCATGTTGATTAGCTGGGCAAGCTTGTGGAGTCTAGTGTGTAATTGTGCTCCTAAATCTTACCGCATTAGTCCGGTTCAGTAAAACACTGAGTCAAGCACTGGATTAACTAAACTTCTTTATTCTCAATCACAAACAAACTTCCTACATGATACCTAACCATGCTGTGGGTCCGATCCTTGTCTCTACTCGTCGAAGCCCTTCAGCCTCCTGCAAATAGACACCTCCAGATGGTCAGCATGGTCCCAAGTGCTACCCCCAGAAGATCGACCCCGATCCATGTGGTGTCCCCTCTTATATACAGTATCAGCTCCATGGTGCAAAATACATGAGGGGGGGGAGTTTTTTAGAAAGATTACCGCATACCGAGACAATTTCTCTACCCATGGTCCAATGGATGCACTCCCATCTACGTACAATGTCATGTCAGGGTCCTCTATAGGTGCATCTCTCAAATCCTCCCTCACGGATGTGTCCTCCTCGATTATAAACAAACAGTCATGTCCCACCTCTGACTGCTCCTCTGGTGGTGACACAAGAAAAGACGCCAGATTAATTGTGGTAATGTTTAAATTGGAGTTTTGTATTGTTCAATAAGTAAATTTCATATTTATTTTGACGAGCCATTGTTAGGTGCTGAGTCTGGAGCTGTCCCAACAAGGCTGCTACTGAATGGGAACTTTATATTACTATCTCCTACTGTAGGGTCAAATTTGCAGCAGACTGCAAACTGTTATATATCACCGTCCGAATTTGGGTACATAATGGGTGTCTCCTTGCCACTGGGTCGAGTTTGGATGAATAGTAAGCCACTGGTCTATGCCTATCCTGGTGTCTTTGAGTGAGGACTGCAGTCGAGCATTCAGAGAGAATAGTGCAATAAAGTTGGAACGGTCTATCATAAAGTGGTCTTCCCAATGCTGGGGCCTGCATCAATGATTTCTTCAAGTTCTCAAAAGCCTCTTGTGCTTCCTTGGACAATTGGAATTCACCCTCTTTGCTTGTACAGGGTGTCAACTCTATATCTGTAGCAATGTTACACATTTTTTAGATTTTAAAAATCAAGTCTGCAATTTACCCCATCAGATAAAGCATAAAAAAAAAGTTTAATTTGACACCTAATTCACTTTCATATCTTCAGTTTTAAACAAGTTATGGCCATTTTCATACTCAGAAATTAGCATCTTGTTTCCTATTGCTTTTCCATTGACTTAACACAAAAGCTGTGATCGAGGACAGTCAAAAGCCCATAACTTTCTTAAAAATCAAGAGAACAGAATGAAATTTTCAGTTATTATAGATTGAAGCATTCTGAAATAAATATAAAACATCTTACTTGGATGACCTGAAATTAAAGCATATAATTAGTTAATTACCTAATTGTAGTTAATTACAAAATTGACCGTTGGGACGGAAATAGTTATAAACACCCAGACTGCCTTGAAAATTCAAAAATGTGATATTCTCAAGATCAGAACTTTAATATTATTGTATTATATGCTGTAAATCCATAACAGATAGGTAAATAAATTACAATTTCTAGCAATAGACCAAGTCTTTATGGAGAAGATCAGTTGCTAGCTGGTACATTGGCATATCATAATCAGCAGCACCATCATACTCCTCAGACCGTAACCAATAAGCAACTCTGTACACCTTGTTTTTCATCAACTTTTCAATTTTGGCATTGTAAACTACAAGTTTTTGCTCTTCAAACCACACATGACATGCCTTTCCGCCCACTACTTTCCCATTAACAATGTCCTGTAGATTCCATTTCTTAAGAAAATGATATATATTTTAAATAGCCTAAGTATCCAAAATAACAAACTAATCCGATTCACACATGAATTCACAATATAACATGATTTTTAAATCTCACTCATGAATTAATATCCCAGATGGAAGGAATTTAATGTTTAATTCCCATAAATTAATCTAGATACATCCACCCAAAATATAATCAAATTATTGTTTTTTGCACAATACAAGTGATTCAAACGGTTGTGAATATTTAGTTTAAAAATAATGATCATGAAGAGAGAGAATAAGACAAAATATAGACAATTTAGACAGCTTATCTCCAAAAAAAATGGGCATTTTAATCAACTTGCTTCTGGAACGCGATTGATTGGAACATTGCATTTACGATGAATTTGAACCCCATATCGGCAGTAAAAACACTGCCGGTTCGTATGGGGCCAAAATCTCATTTTACCAAATGAAAATTAGATTGAAGCCATCCCTAGAAACAAGTTTATATGTACAATAAACGACTTACATTATGTTTTGTCCCCTTCATGCGATCCGCCCCGTTGTAGGCAGTGAGGGCGTTTGTACTGGCCCTCTTTTCCTGCTTTCGGAACTGCAAGGATTAGCGTGGTGCAAATAGACTGGCATTTTACTAAGATGTCTTGTTCCAGCAATCCCCAAATTAACTGTCTATGCTGTTAATGGCCTTTGGTTTCAGTGGGTACTGTTGTATCGAAGGCAGTGTCACCCCTTTCTGGAGAACTACTTGGATGGGATCAATGCAAACATATCCTACCTGAGCTGCTTCTTCTGCCCAAACTTGCAGGTCCACATACTCACACACCTCACTCCCCAGATGTTGGCGTAGCTGGGTAACAACTGTCCTCGGGGCCTGATAGAACTTAACATTGCATTGGTTCTGCTCTTCGTACGTATTCCGGTCTGCCATGTCAATTACCTTTTTCACCGTTCCTCCTAGGTATTTTCCACTTGCTGGAAAATTTAATTTTCTGGTAATTTGTGGAGCAACCTCTGCAGTTCGTTTCCATAAGTTCACAGGTATTTCAGCGTATTCCGCAGTTCTGTCCTTTCCTATCATTAGTGCCAAATTTCTTATTTCCCAGTCCTTTCCCGCATATGGTCTAAAGAAGGCTTCTAGCTCCTTATTCTTACCACTCCTGTCATAGGCCAATGTAATGTGGACTGGAGGTTCTTCAACAAATCTAAGGACCACAATGGGGGGTCACTGTCGAATAACATTGCCTTTCTGGAGCTCAGGAGGTCACTATTGAATCCACTGTCACTGCATTCAATTTTTAATTGAAAGGCGCAGGGCAAATCTCTAGCCATTAAATTGCAATTTAATCCAGTTGTTATCATAAATCTATGCTTTATTGCTTTTCCTCTATACACCACCTCAACTGGCTTAGAGATGGGATACTGGCAGACTTGGCCTTGAAAACCGGACAGGCTTCATGTGATTCAGGGAGATTATACATTGATTGAAGAGATGACATAGATGCCCCTGTGTCTACCAAAGTACATATTTTCCCTTCTACTTGTATTGACAGCACAGGTTCTTCATCAGACTTGCATCCAGTCACCATTACATTTGCTAATCAGGATCGTGTAAATGGGCTAGTTTTGAGAGAAGGGTGTTTGTCTTTTCTGTTTCTGATTTCCCTGCCTGCTCCCTCTTTGCTCTCTCAGATCTCTTTGATCTCTGAAATCTCTTTGATCCCTCTGATCTTGGAAATCTCTTCGGTGACCCCTTCTTTCACGTTGTCGCATGCTTGGGCACTCCATACACCAGTGACCTGACCTACCACAAGTATAGCATTGGTCTGGTCCTAGTATTTTATTTCTTCTCCAATTTCGGTCTCAGGGAAATTGGCTCTAAAGCAGGCATCTATATTACTAAAAGTCTGAGCTTGACCGCTTTTGGCTCGCTGTGCTGTGATTTCCGAGAGAACGCCGCCACCTACGGCTGTCATTTTTGTCCACCTCGCTCAGAGCCCCCCACCACCTTCCAGAACCGGAGGACTTTTCCCATTGATGAAAAATCAGAGATATATTAATGTTTTTAAAACATTTTCCATTCTCTCTGCTGCCCCCGCTGACAGCAGGGGGGAGGGACTATAAAACCCGGAAGTGTCATGCCTCACTCAGCCTCTGCCAGACCCAGGAAGCCAGAAGGTCATGGTTCTCTGAGCTGCGAATAACACTGAATGCACGTTTACTCCACGGTGAGTCCCCTCGATGAGGCTGTAAAGTGACTGCTGCCAAATTGTTTGCCTCACTTTTTTAAAAGTTTGTGTACCCAAAATGAATTTTGATTGTCAAATGGCTGCTGCCAAATTATTTGCCTCGCCTTTTAAAAAGTTTGTCTTCACAAAATGAATTTTGGTTGTCGAGTGGCTGCTGCCATATTGTTTGCCTCGCCTTTTAAAAAGTTTGTGTTTACAAAATTAATTTTGGTTGTCGAGTGGCTGCTGCCAAATTGTTTGCCTTGCCTTTTAAAAGGTTTGTGGTAACAAAATGAATTTTGGTTGTCGAGTGGATGCAGTCAAATTGTTTGCCTTGGCTTGGTTTTTAAAATCGTTGCAACAGTTTTCGGATGGATAAAGCGTGAGTAAACATTTTATTAGATCAGGACTGTGTTTAATTTCAAAATTGGCGCTCATTCCTTGACTTCCGCTTAGTGGCAAGATGGCGCTGATGACGTCATTTCAAGTCAGCGTCAAGATGGCACTGACTGCGTCATTTCCGGTTCGTGGCAAGATGGTGCTGACTGCAGAAGGCATAGTGAAGACGTAGTTGAATAATTCAAGAGAGCTTACTGCTCTCTCTATGATGAGTGTGTTTGTTGGATGTTATTTAAAGCACGTTTTTGCTTCACCAGCAGCCGCCCCTACAGGAGGCTTTAAACGTTCGAATCATTCGGTTTACACACTGGATGTTCGCCACCTTCTGAAGTTACCTGGCATTTTAGTATTGGTTGTGAGTCTGTGTGTGAGTCTGTGTGTGTGATTTTGTGTCTGTGTGTGTGAGTGTGTGTGTTTGTGTGTGTGTGTGTGTGTGTGTGTGTGTGTGTGTGTGTGTGTGTGTGTGTGTGTGTGTGTGTGTGTGTGTGTGTGTGTGTGTGTGTGTGTGTGTGTGTGTATATGTGTGTGTATGTGTGTGTGTGTGTGTGTGTGTGTGTGTGTGTGTGTGTGTGTGTGTGTGTGTGTGTGTGTGTGTGTGTGTGTGTGTGTGTGTGTGTGTGTGTGTGTGTGTGTGTGTGTGTGTGTGTGTGTGTGTGTGTGTGTGTGTGTGTGTGTGTGTGTGTGGTGTGTGTGTGTGTGTGTGTGTGTGTGATAATACAAATAGTATCTGTGTGTGTGTGAGAGTCTGTGTGAGTCTCTGTGTGTGAGTGAGAGTCTGTGTGAGTCTGTGTGAGAGTCTGTGTGTGTGTGAGTGTCTGTGTGAGGTGGAGGGTGTGTGTGTGATCAAGAAATAACAAATAATACAAATAATATAGTCTTTTGTAGTTCAGAGCTTATTCGTTATGTTTAATAGCCTGATGGCTGTCAGGAAGAGGCTGTTCTTCAATGTGGATGTTACAGTTTTCAGTTTACAAAAGTCGGACATTACTCCAGAAGTCGGGCATAAGCCAGTCAGTCAGTCCACAAGCCATGATTTAGTCTGTCAGTCCAGTGGCCATGAGTCACTCAGTCCAGAGACCATGAGTTAGTCCCAAGGCAGTGAGTCCAGAGGCCATGAGTGGGTAACTCACCACTCGACGTGCACAAACAGAAGATCAAATAGAACAAGTTGTCCTACAACTTTAGGCTGTGCACACAACACAAAAGAAGAAGAAGCCACCCCCCACCCCACCCCAACGGCCCCCGCCTCAAACAAAGTGAGTCCAGAGGATTTAGAATTACAAATTACAACCGTTCAATCTCTCTATATTAAAATTGTCTCTTTTTTTATCAACAGTAAATAGCCATCAAGAGGCAGTGAGCAGCAGAACACAACAAGAGACACAACAAGAAATAACTTAATAGTTCTCATCCTTAACATTTAATTTGTTCTTATATTTTAAGAGTAATTCACAATTTAAACTTTAATAAATCCTTTTTCCACTTTTCATGCCTGCGTGTTTTTCATCACAATGGGAACCTAATAGACAGGAAAGGCTGCTCTGTGGGAGAGCCGCTAAGAGTGCATGGGGGAGGTTGTGAGGAGATGGACTGAATGCGTGGCTTCATACAACATTCATACTAGCACAACATAAAGCCCTCCCCCCCTCACTGGCCAGCAATATTGGAATTGGTGGAGAGGTGGAATATTGTGTTGGTTGACCAGCCATCCCGTTTGATGCTGGGACCCAACGGGTCCCACTTTGTCTAGTATGACAATAAAACACTCTTGATTCCTGACTTATTTTAGCTCATCAATGTATTTGTGCAATAACATTGAATACCTAATGAATTATTTACTTGAGCATTTGAAGTCCATGCTCATAATTGACTTCTCAAAATTGGATCCTCAATTAAATTAAATTTTGAAATCAAAAAAGCAGTTCTATCCTTCCCATTAATGTGGTTGCATAAAACCTTATGATTTTGTTGGTTAACCTTGATTGATGGCTACGTTTTCCTTTGAATTTCTTCCATTTGTTTTACTTAAGTTCTCTTTTGAGTTCATAAAATCTATAAAACTGACATTTCTTTATTCTTTCCTACACCCCACAAAAATGTACCAAATATATACTGTAGCCCTCATGCTGAAAAGTTTGAAGGCCCGTGCTCTAAAACCTAAAGCAGTTCAGAGGCATGCACCATTGGTGTAATATAGACAACATGATAGACAATTTGTTGATAGCAAGTTCCCTAAAATAACAATGTAAAAATGTCTAAATAATCTGTTTCTGTACTGAGGTTAAGTATGAGGAATGTATTGGGCAGGACAATAAAGATTACAGCTCTGCTCATCTTCATGATATTCTTTACATCCTCCCAAGAAAACAGAGAGAACTCAATATAATGTCTCAATGATCGGAGGAGGAGCCATCTTGAGGATCGGCTGCTAGCCAGCAGCCATCCATTTTAATTCGCTTTTTTTAATTGTTTTTAGTGAGTCCTGTTTTTCGTTCATAGGGATATGGACTTTTTAATGTGGGGGGTAGGTGTCAACTTTACTTCTAGGTCCCTACCTGGTCGGTGAGGCAGCTTTTTCTCCAGGCTGCCTGTCGACCCATCCTCGTGGCCTACCAGCGGGCTTGGAGCGCCGTTTCCTGGCGGGGACCGCCCAGCACCTCGGCCTCGGTGGCAGCACAGCGCTGGAGCATTTCGTGGGGCGGAGCGGGCGATGCCTTGCCTGGGTCGCCGCGCTGGATCGACGCGCTGGAGCTCCGGTGAGCTGAGACCGCCGTGTTCAACACCTCTGGGCTGCAGGTCTGGGGAAAGGAGCGGGCGGCGCCGACTTCATCATCGGAAGCCTGGGAGCTCCAAACCGGCGCGGCCTTGTCGGCTTCGGAAGCTGCGGTCTCCATCTAGAAAGCGGCCGTTCCAGGTGGCCCAGCCACTGAGAAGACTCTCCCGACGCAGGGCAAAATTACCCGGTGAGAATGGCCAGGAACATCGGGCCTCCATAGAGGCAATTGCGGTGGCCTCAATAGGCCTGACTTTGGGGTGAACTTGGGGTGGAGACTGGACATTGTGCCTTCCCCCCCAGTGGTATCCACTGTGGGGGGATGATTTTTTTTGTCTGTAATGTAATCCTGTTAGTCTTTGTCCAAGATGGCTGCCGTGGAGGGAGAGTGGTCGCTGGCGTGCTTTAGCTACCGCTGCCCTCTCTTCACATTGTGTTTTTGATTTTCTGTTTTTGGACTGAATTCTGTTTTTAGTTTGTTTCTCTGTGATGTCTTTATTATTTATTTTACTCTGATTATATGTTTATATTTCTGTTAATCTATGTAAGGTGTCCTTGAGATGTCTGAAAGGCGCCCAACAAATAAAATGTATTATTATTATATTATTAAGATGGCTTATTTGACATTACTGACCTCACTTAATACTCCATGGAATTGCCAGCTAAGATTTTCACACTCAAAGTTATTGGACCTTTCTGACACTGAGGGGTACAAAGATTTTAAAGAGTGGATGATGATGTGATTTTTCGTAACCTAGAGCTAATTTATCCATTAAATTGTGCTTCTCGGTGGATGTAATTTGCTTTACTTTAATATCTGTAAGATTACCACACCATTTATGCCTGGCAGTTGAATTATTGCATTATATTCCAGCTTTCTTTTGAACCTTCAGTGCATCAAAGACAACAAAGGATGCTTTGAAGACTCTTAACAAACTGAATGTGTGTAGTGATAATATGTCTGAGACCGATATGCAACGTTTCTTGGCTAAAACCTGACGAAAATACACAATGACACCTTATAGTTGTCTTGGAAAACCAGTTTAAAGAACTGAATTTCAATCTTTTGGGATATTTTCCCTGCAAAATAGTTTGGTCATTTAAAAAAAGTCTCCAGCATCTCTGCTGCAGACATTAGAAATCTCAGGTTACACAAGTCTATGTCATTAAGATGATGTTAAAAGGGTGGAATTTAACTATTTTATTAAGTACTGCGCATGCATTATTTATTGCACATTTCAAAAGAAATAACATTCATATATTTACTCGCTTCTTCATGGCTTTTATAGCAGGCTTAATAATTGTACTCTGTTTATGATTTGATCTATGTCTGACATGCTGTTCTGTGCGATATTTTGAAGTTGTATTATCAGTAAAATAAGTTCACACTTTTTCTTGTTTTTATGAGTATCTGGCATCTAGAATGGTGATCCTGTGATTATTCCAGGGTTGATTTAGGCAAAAATGGATTAGCTGGAATTAATGCCAATAACACCAACCATTCAAATTTTGATGGAGATTTGAGAGTTTAGTTTAGTTTAAATATGCAGTGGGGAAACAGGCCTTTCGGACCACCGAGTCCGCACTGACCAGCAATGCCCACATATTAACACTATCCTAGACACACTAGGGACAATTTATACATACACCAAGCCAATTAACCTATATACTGAAGAAGGGTTTCGGCCCGAAACGTTGCCTATTTCCTTCGCTCCAAGCCAATTAGCTTTTTTGTGTAACCTATATACCTGTAAGTCTGCAGTGTGGGAGGATCATCTCAGAAAATCCACGCGGTCACGGGGAGAATGTACAAACTCCGTATAGACAGCAGTCGGAATTGAACCCCGGTCTCTGACGCTGCAAGCGTGTAAGGGGGCAACTCTACCGCTGTGCCACCATGCCGCCCCAATCATTTTATGATCTCCTTTATCAGTTGTCATAAGTTAGATTGTGTTGGAACCAACCTACTGCCTGGAATCATTGCCCTTGAACCCCGCTTGCATGCATTTCCTTGGACCAAGTACAAAGGGCTGATTTTGTTGGGCATCCGCACCATGGCGTAAGCCACAGAAGTCTGACCAATAACTAGCCTGAGGTAAGGTTTTGACCCAAAAAATTACCCATTCCTTTTCCCCGGAGAAGCTGCCTGTTCCTCTGTGATACTCCAACATTTTGTGTCTATCAACTGGTCTTCAGACATGTATTTCAGTGATTCTATGCCTGAAACACCTGTGACTGCTCCTAGAAGTTGGCAAAGATGGAAGGTGGAGCTTTGCCTCATTTCAAAACAAGCTCTGAACTTTGTTCATTCCAATTACCTCAGACATGTAATTAAAACTAAATGAAACTATTAAAATGAACCAAACAATTCAATTAAAATCTTTTTTTTTTCAAGCATTAAAATAGAAATTGCTTAGCAATTGATAACTTTATACAACTGCAATGAATTAAAATATACTTTCCCTTCATCTTTGCCTTCCAACCTGCAAGCTTATCATCACCTTTGGAACCAATGCTCTCAGATCCTATGTCGTCAGAAGGTCATAAGTGATAGAAGTAGACTTAGGCCATTTGGCCCATCGTCTACTCCACCATTCAATCGTGGCTGATCTATATCTCCCTCCTAACCCCATTCTCCTGGCTTCTCCCCATAACCTTTGACAGTCCAGCAAGTCTGATGCATGATCTGTGAGGCTTGCATTTTTTTTCCCGAATCACAGGCCTGCCATAGGACTTCAGAGAGTATTGCAATGGGGAAGGGCCTGTCCCACTTACGCGATGTCCCGGCAACTTACGCCGATACCCGTCATAGTAGCAACAGGTCGCCGAAGATTTCCAACATGTTGAAAATCCAGCGGCAACAAGTAAAAGGTACGATACTTTGCACGACTACTCACGACCATACAAACTCATCACACCTGTATTGTTGTGAGTAGTCACCCAAAGAGTCGTACTTTCTTCTGGCTGTCGCTGGATTTTCAACATGTTGAACATTTTTGGCGACCTGCTGCGACTATGACTGGTGCTGGCAGTCGCCAAAAAACACACAAAAGTGGGACAGACCCTTATGGCACCATTTGTCATTCAGTATGTTCTGGACTCGGTGCATGTGCACTAAATCTGGAATTACATCTACTCTATCTACGACTACCTGCAGTAAGCCTTTGAAATCCTAGTCACAGAGAATACAATTAAGCCTTGCATCACTGCAATTCCTTTACTCCATAATCTTCAAACTGAGAACCAACACCAAATCAATTGCTCAGTTACATGGGACACACAACCTGACTTCAAACTATTTCATCCTGTGTCTTAGAAAAAATTATCCATATAAATATACAGTATACAGTTTATAGTTTCTCCTGGGATACCCCACTATATCTTTGTCCTCTGTAAATTACAATCTAAAGAAATACTTAATTTATCCTCCTGACGGCTATGCATCATCAAATGCAACCAGGAGATGTTGGATATGTCTGTTTAGATAAGGACAGATTTAATTACTTGGAGACACTAGCATTGTTGAAACAAAACGTTTTATTGGTGCAACTGGATAATTTGGCATTGTATATTGCTGACTGAAATGGTATAAAAAGAAACAAAGCGATGAAATATTAGGGATACTTAGAAAGGCAATAGAATTAACAAACTCATCAGGAAGGCTGACTCCATCCTGGAGGCAGAGTTGCATTCATAGGAGGTGGTCTTGGAGCATCCTGGACAATAAAACTCACCCCCACCATGACACGCTGGTCAACCTGAGGAGTACCTTCAGCACCAGACTGGTTCCATCAATATGCAGGACAGAATGCCTCTAGAGATCCTTCTTCCCTGTGGCTATCAAACTGTACAATTCCTCCCCCTTCTGTCATGGGGTGGACTGAGACTGTAATCATGAATCTCTTTATTTATCCACATCCCTTGCCTCCTTTGAGACTACCTCAAATTTGTTTCATTCAGCTAATTATTTGGTCACCCCTCCCAATATTTTGTTTAACTTAAATGGCATGAACTTGGAAGGCAGAGTGTATAGAACGATTAATCCTGCACACCACACTTAGCACTACCACTGAGGCTGAATTGCTGAGCATTCATTTCTCTGCTGGCTTTTGCAGATTCACATTGCAAAATGGTTGACAACCACTGAAGAACTTTTGAAATCTTTACCTTGTAATAGTTAATGATGGGTAAAACTATCAGGTTGGAAACCAAAAATGTCATAGCCTCAACATCTGTTCCAAATTGAGGACATGGAGGTACTTCACTGGCACAAATATTGCAGGGAAGATGAATTGACTTTGCCTGCAGGTCTGTGCGCATCAAGCGAGCCCCTTCATTAACAGCCTGAGCTTACCCTGCACCAAGCCTGTGGCATGGTCAAGTGAATGGCGTTAGTGCATGGGATACACTCACTGCAGCAGCTCATTCTGCTGTGAAGAATCTGACTTCAATACCTTTCAAAGTTCCTGCCTCTCCTCTGCAGTCTCTTCTTTATACTAATTGTGGGTTAAAATCTTTTATGCATATTTAGTTTTGAGTAAAACCCAATCTTAATCATGTCCTTCCTTTTGATGTAGACACAAGGAACTGCAGATGCTGGTTTATGGGATGCAAAGGAGATGTGGCTTTCCCCAACTGTTGTAGATGGATCCTTTACCGATGTCTCCTCTGAATCCTGTAGTTCAACTGTCACTCCCCCTCCCCAAAGACAGAACAAGGATAGAGCTCCCCTCGTCCTTATCTTTCACCGCACCAGTCCCCGCATCCGACACATCATTCTCCGACATTTACGGCTTCTTCAACATGATCTCACCACCAGTCACATCTTCCATCCCCACCCTTTTCTGCTTTTTGCAGAGATCACTCCCTCCACAACTCCTTGGTTCACTCATTCCTTCCCACCCTTTCCCCAGGCATTTTGCCCTGCAACCACAGAGACATAACCAAAGATCCTATAGCAGAGCTGCTATAGGATCTTTGGACATAACAACTATCTCTATGCTCACAATTGCACATCCACGTATTGCCCCAGCACTCCTTCCAAGTGAGTCTGACGATCACAAGCACTTTATCTAACTTCATCTACTGTATTCAATGCTCCAAATGAGGCCTTCATTACATTAGCAACATCAAGAGTAGATTAAGCAACTGTTTCACCAAACACTTGCGCTTGGTCCATTGAGGTCTGATGGATCTTCCGTTTGCTAACGATTTTAACACCCTGTCCCATTTTCATACTAACCTTTCTGTCCTGGCTGCACTCCATTGCCAGAGTGATGCCACACACAAACTGGGGGTACAGCACGTCATTGCTTGCAATTCACAAACATCTCTTAGCTCTCTTCCCTGTGCTCCACCTGGATGCGCACCTATGGTTGGCGGCGCGACTCACCCGTTGCAGCGGCCCCTACAGCCTGTCTGTCTTTTTTTTATTTTTTATCTAGTTAAATGTAGTGCTTGGTGTTTTTTAATAGTATTTTTAAATGTGTAAATGTGGGGGGCGGGGGGGGGGGGGGGGGGGGGGGGGTGGGGGGGGAAACTGTGTGAATTCTCTTCCCTGCCCGGGAGACCCGCCTTTTTTCCCTGTCGGGTCTCGGCTGTCGTTGGGGCCTAGCACCGTGGAGCAGCCTCCAACCTGAACGACCCGGGGGCTCCAGTCCCGGAGACTGCGGAGCTGCGGATCTGCGGACTCACCATCGTCGGGGGTGGCCGGCCTCGGAGCGTGGGGAGCGGCGGTGACTCGCTGCTGCGGCTCGACTCCTGGGGCTCGGAGGCTCCAGCAACGCAGCCGCAGGTCCGGTGGACTGTGACATCGGGAGCTCGCGGGTCTGGAGGAGAGAGAGAGACCGCTTCCCGGAGCTCCCGCAACGCGACTTCTCCAGCCCGTGTCACGGGGTTGGAACAACCCGGACCGGACGGGACAGTACATCACCCGGCACGGCTTCATGGCCGTGGGACTCACCATCGCCCGTGGGGGTTCAACCTGGACTTTCAGACCGGGAGCGGGGGCGTAAATCGCCCCGCGCGGCCTAAAATGGCCGTGGGACTCATCATCGCCCGCCTGGGGCTTGGACATCGGGAGAGACACGGAGAACAGGGGAGAGAAAAGACTTGCCTTCCATCACAGTGGCTTCACTGTGATGGATGTTTGTGTGAATTTAATTATGTGTATGTCTGTAAGACAGTGTCTTTGTTTGTATGGCTGTGGAAACAACATTTCGTTTGAGTCTCACTGGGGCTCAAATGATAATAAATTTGTATTGTATTGTATTGTATTGTATTTCTCCCTTTCCCCTTCCTTACATCCCCTTCCACTTTTACTCCTTCTGCTGCCTTTGCATATCATGCCTCATTTATCATTATCTCCTTTTCTCATGCTCTTTGCCTTTTAATCTTTGACTTTTATCTAACCATCTGCCAATACAAACCACCCATTCACCCATATCCATCCATCACACTATAATTTGCCAAGCCCTGGCCTGCTCCCACCTCGCCCAGCTTTCTCTCCCACACCAACCACCACAATCATTCTGAAGAGAGACCCAACCCAAAACTTCACCTATCTATGTTCTGCAGTGATCCACCATGACCTGCTGAGCTACCCCAACATTCTGTACTTTTTAAAGTACCGTTCTGAATGAGATTTTACTCCTTACTTCAAGCAGGGAACTCTGCCATCTTTAGATGGTGTGGACTGAGTTTAACCCCAGACACAGCTGTCCAAGCCAGTTGTAGCTACTCCAACAAATGTCCTAGCAAGCCAAATAGCTGTAGCAATACTCTATGAAGCTCAAGACCGGATGCAAAGAAAAAGTCCCCAGACCAATGCACAACCTTTTCAAGAGCAATTAGATTTAGGAAGTAAATGTCAGCCCTGTCACTGATATCCACATCTCAAGAGTGAATATTACAAAAAACACACTGCATAATTGAACACAAATCTCTCAGGAATAATCTTTGCTTATTTTAACAATTATTCCTCTAAGCCATTTATTATGAACTGTGCCTGCGATTCAACGAAAGGGTAAAGGAACAAAATATCTGCATTTCTGCTATTTCTCATTTCCACCCTAAGGATTCATCTGGTATGTATCTGACATGCTGGTGCACCAAAAGTTCTGTATAAACATGGTCTATCTAGAAATATATTTACTTTCCCTTGGTACAGTTTGTGTACTACTGTTCCATTGTAAATCATATGGATGAGTTCATCTGAAGGCAGCTTCTCCCTTTGCAATTGTCTGTACATTCATTATACATATAATTTGTATTATCTAACGAGAGGATTTGAATATAGGAGTTTCATAACAAGAGGATTTGAGTATAGGAATAAAGAGGTCCTTCTGCAGTTGTACAGGACCCTGGTGAGACCACATCTGGAGTATTGTGTGCAGTTTTGGTCTCCTAATTTGAGGAAGGATATCCTTGCTATTGAGGCAATGCAGCGTAGGTACACGAGGTTAATCCACGGGATGGCGGAACTGTCATATGAGGAAAGATTGGAAAGACAGTAGTCTCTGGAATTTAGAAGGATGAGAAGGTATCTTATAGAAATGTATACAATTTAAAAATGACTGGACAAGCTAGATGCAGGAAAAATCTTCCCAATGTTGGCAGAGTTTTTCACTCAGAGAGTTGTGAATTTGTGGAATTCTGTGTCACAGAAGGCAGTAGAGACCAATTCACCGGATGAATTTAAAAGATTAAAAGAGAATTGGATAGAGCTCCAGGAGCCAGCGGAATCAAGGGATATGGGGAGTAAGCAGGCACGGGTTACTGATTGGGGATGATCAGCCATGATCACAATGAATGGTGGTGCAGGCTCGAAGGGCCAAATGGCCTCCTCCTGCAACGATTTTCTATGTTTCTATGCTTCGAACATTACACTTTGTTCACTGAGTCAATTTTCAGCATAACATTTTAAGTCGAAAATTCTGCACCAATCATTAAAAGTATAAAGTAATTTGTACCGCCACTTCCGGTTTTCCGTAAGTGGCGGCGCTGTTAACAGCTGCGGCTCGCCTGCAGTCCGTCTGTCTTTACTTTTTTTTGCTGTTTTTTTTGTCTTGTTTTGGCTAAGTTTTAGTTTATTGGTTGTGTTATGGGAGGGGGGGGTGAAACATGTTTTTTTTTATCTCTCCCTTCGGGGGAATGCGACTTTTTCTTGTTGTATCCCCCTTCTCTGCCTCCGTCTGCACTGAGGCCTAATGGCGGAGCTTGTGGTCTCCAACCTGTGACCGACCTCGAGGCCCCGGAGGCAGAGCCAGCCAGGATTTACCAAGGCGAGGCTGGCCATCTTCGGGGCCGAGGCAGCGGTGGCCCGATTCGCTGATGCGGCGTTCCAGCTTTCGGCAGCGGCCCGGAGCTGTTGCAGCGGGACTCGGAGCTGATGCAGCGGCCCGGAGCTGAGGCTGCGGGACTTGGAGCTGGGGCAGCGGGACACGGAGCTGAGGCTGCGGGACTCAGAGCTGTTGCAGCGGGACTCGGAGCTGAGGCTGCGGGACTCGGAGCTGATGCAGCGGGACTTGGAGCTGAGGCTGTGGTGGGCCGACTTGGAGCTGAGACGGCATTCCGGCTTTCGGCAGCAGCGACATCACCACGGAGGTCCGCTGGACTGGAGAGCGGCATCTTCGGCCTGGATCGATCGCCTCAACGCAGAGGGAGAACAAGGAGGGAAGAGACAAAGACTAAGACTTTTGCCTCCATCACAGTGAGGAGGTGCTTGGTGAACTCACTGTGGTGGATGTTAATTTGTGTTTATTGTATGTTTTGTTATTTATTGTTACTGTGTATGACTGCAGGCAACATAATTTTGTTCAAACCGAAAGGTCTGAATGACAATAAAGGAATCAAATTCATATTCATTCATAACTTATTTAGCCTTCAAGAAAAGAAAGCATTTTTATCATATTTTATATGTAAAATTAGTTTGAAATACTCTGAAGACATCTCTATCCTGAACACTAAAACAGCAATTTCTAATGGTTTGTTTTAATATTTATTACAAAATTTTGTAAAATGATGATATTCCAAGTGGAATGTGTTTAAGCACTAATTTAAGATATTTGAATCCATATGCAAAATGTAAAAGAAATATAAAAGTTTTACACTACAGAGATTTCACTCTCTTTGAGAAATGCTATCTTATACTGTTTACAAAGTGCTCCAAGCGCACCTTATCATTCCAACATTAATTTATTTTGATTCAGTTTCAACTATCCTTACAAAGAGTAAGTTCTAGAAATGATTGCTTTGGCATTTTATACAGTACATCAATTGAGAAGACAGTTGGAACTTTGGTTTACAATCTCAGCCACGTCACCATTTCTGAGTTTGCAGCACTATTTTAGTATGTCTTTTAGGGCCGCACAGTAGATATCATTTACATGAATTTCAGTAAGACCCTTGACAAAATCCCATGCCGGAGATTGGACCAAAAGGTTAGGCTGCTGGGATCTAGGGAAAGATGGCAAATTGAATCCAAAATTACCTCAGTAATTAACAGCACATTGGCAAAGTTAGTAGATTTGTGGTCTCACAGAGGCAGAGATCCGGGTTCGAACCTGACCTCATGTGCTGCCTGTGTGGAGTTTAAATGTGATCCCTGTGATCGCATGAGTTTCCTCCGGGTGCTCTGGTTTGCTTCCACATCCCAAAGACGTGTGCGTCTGTAGGTTAATTAGTCCCTCTAGCACATATTTTGGAATAATTCGCTGTCTGCAGAATAAAAAAAGTAACGGTTTAAATCATGCCCATTTTAGAATGCCTGTCATTGTCATTCAAACAGCTTGGTTTGAACAAAATTGCATTTTCTACAGTCTTACATTCCAAAAAAACCCAAGACCCACACTTAACACAGTTTACATAAACATCCATCACAGTGGATCTCCAACATCTCCTCACTATGATGGAAGGCAAAGTCTTATCTCTTCCCTTTGTTCTTCTCCCACAGTCCAGCAGTCCAACTGCAGCGTCGAGGCGACTGGGGCTCCCGATGTTAAAGCCCCCGGCGGGTAATGGTAAGTCCTGTGGCCGTTTAAGCCACGCCGGGCGATGTTAGGCCCCGGCTCCGTGTCCTTTAAACCCCGTAATTCCAGCGGGAGAGGTTGCCATTGCAGGAGCTGCAAAAAGCGGTTGCCCACCAGGGACCTGGAGCTCCTAATGTTACCGTCCACAGGGCCTGCGGCCGGAGCCTCCGAAGCTCCGAAGTCGGGTCGCAGCCGTGCACCACCACAGTTCCTCCCGCTCCGAAGGTGGCCAGCTCCACGATGTCAGGTCCGCAGGCTCCGCGACTGGAGCCCTCAGGTTGGTCCTGGCTGGGGGCCACCGCCGGCTCTACGATGTTAGACCCAACGACACCGGAGACCCGACAGTGAAAAAGTCGGGTCCCCATACAGGGAAGAGGTTAATGGTTTCCCCCACCCCCCACATATACACAGCAAAAGAAAAATAATGAAAAATAAAGACATACGTTTAACGAGACAAAAATTTTAAAAAACAACAGACGACCTTCAAAGACAATTTTAAACTGAAGTTTTGCTAGGTTGTTAGGATGCGTTACTCCGAGCAGATGGCTTGTCGGTCAATGAAACTTGTTATGAGTTTGTATAACATCAGCAGGGTAATAGGAATGAGTTCAAATAATAGAAAGTAGGTCAAGTCAAGTCTCTATTCGTCACATACACATACGAGATGTGCAGTGAAATGAAAAGTGGCAATGCTCGCGGACTTTGTGCAAAAAGCCAAACAAACAAACAACCAAACAAACTATAAACACAATCATAAGCACACACATATTCTTTTACATATTAAATATTGGAAGGAAAAACATTCAGTAAAGTTAGTCCCTGGTGAGATTTACAGTCCGAATGGCCTCTGGGAAGAAACTTCTTCTCAACCTCTCCGTTCTCACAGCATGGCAACAGAGGCGTTTGCCTGACCCTAGCAGCTGGAACTGCTAGGAAAGCCTTTCACTGTGAATTACAACAGTCATAGAAGGAGAAAGCATTACTATACCCCCAGACACAATAAATATAGATAGAGTTCTCAGGCCAAGCCTGGTGATTGTACCCTGCCATCAAAATGTATATAACGGCACACTTTTATCTTGCAATCGCAATTGGTACAGCAATAATTCATCAGCAATCGCTGGTTACATTGCCCATGGTGACTTATCGAGAGTTCCAAAGGTTGTAGAGGGCATACATAATATGCTACATTATCTGAATCTTTAGTTTCCGAATCTAAGCTTGGATACTGATGTATTCCTTGTAGTTCAGGAGCTAACATGCCCTGGAGCAGGATTCATACTGTTATTCTCGGGCTTCCTCAACTCCTCAGCCAAAGTCACACCACACAATCAGAAGAGCACCCCATGGAAATTCATGCCAATTTAATTTTTCATCATGAACAGAGTCCTGCTGGAAATGCACTCCTGTAAGTGAATTCCTAGTAAGGGACAAATGGTTTGCTGTCATTTGAAATAAATTATATGGTTCTGTTTTGCTGATTACTTGGTTCAAATTTAACTAAATGAACTGTTTCACAATTGATATGGTCTGTTGGCCAATGAAGTTAAATATATATTCTGCATTCTTCAACACAAACCCTTTAAGTATCACACTAGTAATATAATTGCCTTGTCCCTAACCTCTCTTCCTCACACCAAATGCACTTATTCTAGGCTGGAATCCAGGCTGGGAGGATAGAATCTGTGGAGGATTTCACTGATGGAAATTATACAAGCACAGGTGCGTGAATAAGTATGAAGCAATGTCACAAGAGATTTGAATACGAGGTCTGTAACAAAACCTAGAGATCTGTTTACCGTGTATCAACTGATGAATTAATTTTCCAGTAATAGTCACAGTTGAATTGCTGATATATGAAATTAACAGTGTGGTAAGTTATTCCACATGAGAAGAATCGTATGTTCAATTTTGCTGCTGCTTTTACTTTGCATATTCAAACACAGAGTGTATTAACTTGAAAGACCCAAAGATATTAATGTAATTAATGGGGAAAATGGTCCTGACTAATGGATAGATGGAGATAATGAATGATGTAACAACTGAAATATGTTTTTATGACATATTAAGCAGATGTAAAAAATTGATATTTGCAGAAGTGTGAGCGGATTCACTCACTGTGTTGCTGAAGAATAGTATTCAATTTCTCAAAAAGAGCAAGGTGAACCGTCAAATCAGTCCCAAGAAAATACTGTTCACATGGAGTGTTGAGTGCAGATCTGCACCACACTACAGGAAGGATTGATTAATCAAGAGAGGATGCATTAAAGACTCACAAGGATGATGCCAAAGCTGGAATATTTGCAAAAAAATGTCAATATGTCCCTTAGAAATAAATCTGCAACTAAATAAGAAACAAAATTTTTAAAGATGGGATAGCAGCACATTTGGAAAGTGGACAAAGTCAGCATGGATTTATGAAATTTTTCGAGGATGTAACTATTAGAGTGGATAAGGGAGAACCAGTGGATGTGTTATATCTGGACTTTCTGAAGGCTTTCGACAAGTTCCCACATAAGATATTAGTACACAAACTTAAAGCACACAGTATTGGGGGTTCAGTATTGATGTGGATAGAGAACTGGCTGGCAGACAGGAAGCAAAGAGTAGGGAAGGGATGGTGGGTTGGGGGAAAGTGTGTGGGGAAGGGAGGGAGGGGTGTGGGAAGGGGTGTGGGTGTGTGTATGGAGGGGGGGGAGGGGGAGGATGGGTGTAGTGGAGGAGAGAGAGAGAGAGAGAGAGAGAGAGAGAGAGAGAGAGAGAGAGAGAGAGAGAGAGAGAGAGAGAGAGAGAGAGAGAGAGAGAGAGAGAGAGAGAGAGAGAGAGAGAGAGAGAGAGAGAGAGAGAGAGAGAGAGAGAGAGAGAGTCACATTATGGGTACTCACAGCTGTGGAGACATTTGTTCAGTGTCATTCAGAGCTCTGTTTGAGGCACACTATTTGCAGAGACTGATTGAGGCACACCCTGGTTTTATAGTCCCTCCCCCTCCCTCCAGCAGGGGCAGCAGAGATAATGGGGAATTTTGTAAAAACATTAATATATCTGTCATTTTTAATCAACGGGAAAAATCCTCGGCACATATGCGGCGGAGTGGAGCTCTGAGCGAGGTGGCCAAAAATGACGGCCATGGGTGGTGGCGTTCTCTCAGAAATCTCAGCACAGAAGGCCAAAAGCAGTCAAGAACAGAGATTTAGTAATATACACTGGACCAAGTGCAGACCCCGTTGGGTCTGTTCCCCAATGTGCGGTTGGGGGGTGGGGGGGGGGGGGGGGGGGGGGGGGGGGGGGGGGGGGGGGGGGGGGGGGGGGGGGGGGGGGGCGGCACGCAGCATCACACACACTAACTATCTCCCACCTCCCGCACTCACGCTAATTACCCCCCTTGATATTATATTAATATTATTAATTTGCTCATTTTACCCCATAACCACTGTACCTACTAACGAATAACCCCCAACTTGCAGTCACATCTAGAGAGGGGGGGGGGGGGGGCGGGGGGAGGGAGCGCAGAGAGAGAAGGAGAAGAGAGAGAGAGAGAGAGAGACAGAACACATAGAGAGGGGCAAGAGGGAGAGGAGGGTGGGGAGGAGGAGAAGAGGAAGGGTGGGTGGGTGAGGGGGGGGAGGAGAGAGATAGGGTGAGAGTGAGGGGGAGAGCGAGGGGGTGCTGAGAGGGGGGTGAGGGGGAGAGGTGGGGAGCAGGGAGGGGGAGGGAGAGGTAGGGTGGAGGAGGAAGAGGGTAGGTGGTGTGGAGGGGAGGGGGTTTAGGGGGGAGGGGAGGGGATGGAGGGGAGGAGGGGGGGGAGAGAGCGAGACAGGGAGGGGAGAGGGGGAGGGGGGAGAGAGGGGGAGGGAGATGGGAGAGAGAGGGGAAGGAGATGCGGAAGGAGAGAGGGGGAGAGGGGGGAGAGGGGTGTGCTGAGAGGGGGGGGGGTGAGGTGAGGGGGGGGATGGGGAGAGGGTGGAGGGGGGAGCAGGGAAGGGTGGGGAGGGGGGTGGAGGTAAGGGGGGGTAGGGGTGTGTGGAGGGGAGGGGGGTTTAGGGGAGGGACGGTGGAGGAGGGGATGGATTGGAGTAGGGGGAGAAAAAGAGGAGAGAGGGGGGTGAGGGGGGAGAGGAGAGGAGGGGGGAGAGGGGGAGAGGGGAGAGGGGAGGAGAGGAGAGGAGGGGGGGGGAGGAGGGGAGAGGGGGGAGAGGAGGGGGGGGAGAGGAGAGGTGGGAGAGGAGGGGGGGAGAAGAGGAGGAGAGGGGGGAGTGAGTGGGTGTGCTGAGAGGAGGGTGAGGTGAGGTGAGGGGGAGGAGGACCATTCCGTCCTGTCGTCTTCCCGGATATCATCTCAGCCTTCTGTCCCCGACCACGGCCTTCGTCTCATACCTCCTGGTTTCTGTCTGCCTCACTCCTGGGCTGTTTGGTGTATCCTTGCAACAGCTCCTCGACTACCTGCCTGGGTTCGACTCTCCCTTCGTCTGTCCCTCGTTGGTTTGTTTGCATCGTGTGTTGGATCTCCTGGTTACCAGACCTTCCGCTACCCCGACTACGTCTCCTGCCTGCCCCTCTTCGGAACCCTCGCTCAATCTTGAGCCTCTGTGTGAGTACGGTGTACCCATTCCTGTGTTACTACTCTGTGTTACAGTATCGTAATAAGGTTCATAACCAATTAGACCTGCCTGATTCTGTGCTGCTATTGGGTCCAAGCTATACCCGTTACAGTTAAAATTGTGGCCAAACTAACTTTGAAAATGAGACATGTTGAATACTCCTTATACAACTTTGCTTTCACATTGTACTTTCAAGCCAGTAAAAATATCCTGCAGATGTCAATGCAGAATCAGCGAACAAGATTTAACGCCAAGCCAAATATTCAACGAGATTTGAATATAATACAGAAAAAAGTTTTTGTAAAGACCTTGAATTTTAAGGAGCACCTCGAAGGAGTGCGAGGGAGACAAAACTTCAGAGATTAGAATCCAGGCAGCTGAACATATTGTTGCCAATAGTGGAGTGTGAAAACTGACCTCTTGTGCATTATTGATCTGAACATTGCAGAGATCTTTAATGCATTGTTGGGCTGAAGGAGGCTGCCGCTTAATGAATTAATACTGCTATTTTTTATGAAATATGTTTCATCTTATTTCATCTCCATTTGCAACAGCATCTATCAGTGGAAATCAGCAATAGTTCAGGCATATGAATGATAAAAAACATGCACAAAAGCAAGCATGGCACATCTAAAAATCCAGCTGAATATGTAACGTCCTTTTGGCAGATTCTCGTGTAATTGTCTGGAACATTTGAAACAACAGATGCACTCTTCTGAGACCCTTCAATTTAAATTGAAGCCAAAGTGTTCATTACAGGAGCAGCAGTTAATTATTTTGATGGCAATTGAGTTATGTTGTGGGAACTAGTACAGTTCAGTCGGTTACAATTTTTCTAACATATGGACGAATGGATCCAATTCTCAAAGCCATGGCTGAGGTTTACATTTTGTTTATATTATCTTTTGCATTACCTGATGTGTGCATGTATGATGGTGCACAAGTGTAAAAATTGTAAGCATTTTAACACATTGTCTGTGAGTTGCCTACATAAATCACAAATATACTAAGATGGGAAATAGCTTTGAATAATTTAATAGGATGGAACATTGAGAATATAGAGTGACAACGTTATATCAGTCTACCATGTTCTATAATTCAGGGAACGTACATTGAGATGTGGGTTTTATTTCAGTATTACTACAGAATACAATATATATATATATATATATATTTTATTTTTTTTTATTTTTTTTATTTGTATTTTTATTAGAAGCAATGTACAGTAGTATAAACTGTGGCGTAAGACATAATACATTTTGTGTACAACTTCTTGTTTTAAATTTAACAATAGAAAAGTCACAGAAGAAAGAAAAAGAGAGTAAAGAAAAGACTAAGGGAAATAGTGATGTGTAAGCCCCTGGAGTACCACTCCAGGAGTTAACTAGTGATAGTTTGTAGAAGAATAGAGAGAATAAACCCCATAGAGTTGTAAAAAAAAAAGAGAAAAAAAGGAAAAAAGAAAGAACGGAAAAACAGAAATGGGATATACCTACTTCATATCTTTATGCAACCCTCACCCAGTTCAGAAACAATTAATTTCCAGAGTTGTGTTGCACCATATTATACGTAATAAATCGATGAAAGGAGGCCATATCTTTAAAAATTGCTCTGATTTTCCTGCTAGGACGAATCTCATATCTTCAAGATGTAGCGTCTCAGACATGCTTGTGATCCACATTTTAAGCGTTGGGGTGGGTGCATTTTTCCAAACTTTGAGTATACTTTTTTGGCATTATCAAATCGTAGTTAAGGAAACATCTTTGAAATGAAGTTACCTTGGAGCAGGCTTCCGTTGTTCCGAAAATAATCAATTCTATGTTGGGGTCCAATTTTATTTTAAATAGTTTTGTGAAAATTTCAAAGATTTCTTTCCAAAATTTATGGAGTTTTATGCAGGAGACGAAGGAGTGTGCTATAGTTGCATCTTGAGATAAACATTTATCACATATGGGGGAAACATTTGGAAACATTTTATTCAGTTTGGTTTTCGAGTAATATAGCCTATGTAATATTTTAAATTCAATTAGGATATGTCTTACATTAATCGAGCAGATGTACATATAGAAGATATTTATCCCATCTGTCTTTAGGGATTTTATAGTTAGTTCCTGTTCCCACTCTCTTCTACCATCTGACAATGGTATCTCTATATTTAGAATGATATTATATAAGTATGATATTAAGTTATTTGATTCAGCCTTTCTGTTCATGCCCATCCAATATATCTGACATCAGCGTTTGGTATTCTTGTATATGTTTTTTTTGATATCTCGAATTTGAAGGTATTTAAAATATTGATTACCTTTCAAATTGTATTTGAGTTGTAATTTTTGAAATGATAAAAGGTTTCCCATTTTATACATATCTCCCAACGTTTTAATTCCTAGTCTTTCCCAGTGAGTAAACATTTTATCGATAATAGATGGTTTAAGCGACGGATTATTAGCTATAGGAGAGAGAAGAGATAGGTTTCTTAATTTAAGAGTAAATTTTACTTGTCTCCAAATTTGTAATGTACTATGGATAATCAGATTTTTCGTGTATATTGTATTCTTCAATTTTATTGGGGACAGAAGGATGCTCCTATGTTAAAAGGTGAGCAATCCTCTCTCTCCATTACTATCCAGTCTACCTGTTGGGCTGAATTGTCCAACCAGTAAATTACATTTTTCATATTCACTGCCCAGTAATAATACAAGAAATTGGGGAGTGTCAATCCGCCAAATTCTTTGGGTTTACATAAGCGTCGTCTGTGGTTTCTATGGGATTTTTAGTCCCAAATAAAATTTGTGGTGTGGGAGTTGAGTTTTTTGAAAAGGTTTTTAGGTAGGTATATTGGTATTGATTGAAATAAGTAAAGAATTTGTGGGAGAAAAATATTTTTTATGGCATTTATTCTGCCTATTAACGACATCGGAAGTGCTTTCCAAAATTGAGTCAAGGCATGTAATTTAGTAAGTAAAGGCATGTAGTTTGCATTAAATAAAGAGTTGTATTTTCTGGTAATTTGGATACCCATATATTTAAATTTTTCAGTAGCAATTCAAAAAGGGAATTTTAAAAGATGTGTCGGCTCTTGAGGTTTTATCGCCATGATTTCACCTTTGTTCCAGTTTATTCTATATCCTGAGAAGGAACCGAATACCTCTATTAAATTTAATATGTTTGGTATGCTAACTTGCAATTTTGTAATGTATAATAGTACGTCATCTGCACATAGTGATATGTTATTTTTAGAGTGTTTAGTGTTATAACCATGAATATTCGGATGCATTCTTATATTTTCTGCTAAGGGCTCTATCGCAAGAGCAAATAGCAGGGGTGATAATGCTCAACCCTGTGTATTGCCCCTGGATAGTTGAAATTTCAGAGACAGTATGCTATTGGTCAATATTCTAGCAGTTGGCTTGTCATATAGTAATTTTACCCATGAAATAAAATTCTCTCCTATTTGAAATTTTTGCAATACTTTGAAGAGGTATTCCCATTCTACTTGGTCAAATGCTTTTTCTGCATCCAATGAAATAATTGATAAATCTTCTTTTTCAGTTTTATGTGAATGCATTATGTTAAAAAGACGTCTCAGATTATGGAATGAGTGTCTCTTGGGTATAAACCCCGTTTGATCCGCATTTATTAATGTACTAATGTATTTGCTTAATCTTGCTAGAGTTTTCGCTAGTATTTTCTGATTTGTATTGAACAATGTGATAGCTCTGTATGAACCAGGGTCTTCTAGGCCTTTTTAGGTATAAGTGTAATTTATAATGTATGATTTATAAGTTTATTCCACTAATGTTCTGGTAGTATCTGTTCTTTAAAAGTATATGTAAAAAGCTTGTGTAAACGTGGTGAGATTATCTCGTAAAATCTTTTATAAAATTCATTACTGAATCCATCTGGTCCCGGTGTTTTATCATTCTTCAGTGAATGTATTGTCTCTTCTATTTCTTTAATTGAAACCTGTGCTCCTAATTCCTCTTGTTCCAACGGATTGAGTTTTGGGAGCTTGCAGTTAACCAGAAAATGTATAACTTTAATGCTATATGTTGATGTGCGGATGTATATAAATTTTGATTGAATTGAGCAAATCTTTTATTAATATCTTTAGGAGGCGTTAACTATTCCCCTTAATCTGATTTACTTTTTGGATCCTTTTCCAGTATTTTTAGCTGCCGTGCCAAATGTTTATGTGGCTTATCGCCAAATTTGAAAATTTCCTGTTTTGTAATTTGAAATAATCTGATGACTCTTGCAGATAAGATTCTGTTTAGTTTAAATTTCAGTATTGTTATCTTGTTGTGTTTGTCTATGGTTGGCTCTTTCGCATTGTCTAAATCCAATTGTCTGATTTGTTCTTCTAGTTGCAATTGTTCGGTCTTATTCTTTTTATTTTGAAAAACTTGGTATGGAATTATAGACCCTCTGATAAATGCCTTAAAAGATTCCCATAATAAAGAGGGTGAGATGCCTGGGGTGTTGTTAGTCTCAAAGAAAAGTTCCATCTGTTGTTTTAGGTATGCGGGTTGTTTAATATTTGGGGATTGAACCTCCAAAACGATTTTTTATTGGACATTCCTTCTAGTTTTAGAAAGAAAGTTAACGGGGAGTGATCCAAAATGATACTATTATGATATTTAGGATTAGCTGTGAAGGGAATTAATTTCATGTCCACTAGGAAATAATCAATGCGTGAGTAGGTTTTATGTACCATCAAATGAAACGAATATTCCCTTACAGCTGGGTTTGCAATCCTCCATACATCTGTTATATTTGTGTTTTTTTATGTATGCATTTAAGAGTTCACTGGATTTTGATTTTATGTTAAGTCTCTATTGTTGGGCAGATTTATCCAGGTATTGATCCAGGACACAATTGAAATCTCCCCCAATGATCACATTTTGATAATTAAACTCGGAGATTATATTCAGGATTTTATTAAAATATTGCGGGTTGTCAAAATTAGGTGCATAAATATTTACCATAGTAAGTGAAGTAGAGTATATCTCTCCCGTAACTATAACATACCTCCCCTCTTTGTCAACTATTGTATTCTTTAGTTTAAATGGTAAGCCTTTGCGAATTATAATTGCCGTGCCTCTAGATTTAGCGAGATAGGAGGAGTGATATGTTTGGCCGATCCAATTTGCCTTCAGCCTGGTCTGAGCTTGGACTTTCAAGTGTGTTTCCTGTAAAAAAATTATATTGGCGTTAAGTGATTTTAATTGGGCAAGAATCTTACCCCTTTTGATTGGCTCATTAGCATCCCTTATGTTACAGCTACAAAACGTAATTCCTCCAATTTTCTTTCGCATATCATCTTGAATTATGAATTACCTAGGTACCTTTATGTCATATGGTACAACACAATACCTCAGGCCTATAGGTGTTGAGTGGGTACTCGCAGCTACTAGACTCTGTTGGTATATCCCCTGTGAAAGTGCTCTTAGAGAGAAAACAGAAAAAGTGTAGTGACATAAAAATAAAAATGGTGATATTACAGTATCTAAAAAGAAGAATACTGCAAAAGGAAAACCACCAACTGGTGGTAGAGACGTTCTTGAAAACATCCGTCGATGTTAAGTTTCATTAAGCTCCGCTCCTTTAAACAGAAATTATAAAAAAGAAGAAGGACCACTTGAAAACCAGGTAATATATAGAGAAACGTCAAACATGTGGATCTACTTAAATCTTCAAATAAACATGTATTTACTATATACTAATAATTGCTATATTTAACTTTGCAGTCAAAACGCAGTATCTTAAAATAAAAACCTGCTGGTTGGAAGGGGTTAACCAAAGTTACACTCTTGGCTACTTGCCAGCTATTTAAATCGCTTCCCTTCCAGTTATTTTCATTCTTAGGTTATCTTAAACATAGCTGGGAATTTAACTTCCCGAATAGGTTACGTGTATTTTAGTTTATTAGTATGATAATGCCATATATCAATATATTTAACTCGCCGTCATAGATCTACAGATCCATTAATGATTTAAGATAACCCCCCCCCCCCCTCCGGAGAAGTGAATCATTATTTGGTTATACTAATTCATTTTAGATTAGTGTAGCTAGGTTAGTTCAGTTATATATGTGTTAGTATATAATTATGAATATCTTTTGTTAGTAAATTATTACTTTCAACTGCATTTAATTTAATTTTTCCATGTTCCACAACTCCCCTTTGTTATTGAGTCTTTCATTCGAAAATAAGTTTGTCCTTGGGTTAACATTCCAGATTGATAAAAAATGTCTAGACTTAACGAGAGAATTTATAGTTACATTTAATTAAGAAGTCATATTTTCTCGGCTTCCCCTCTCCCGATATATATAACAGAACAACCTCCTGATAGCCGTGCTGTTTTACTTATCCGTTAATATCCTTTATTAGCTCTTGCACATATTTATATGCTTCTTCTGGATCAGTAAAAACACGTTCCAAATTATTGTGAGTGATCCTGATTTTTGCCGGGTACATTATTCCATATCTTAGGTTTGGAATTCCTTTCAGGATCTGTCTTGTCTTTGTAAACATGTCCCGTTTCTTAGCCACTTCAGCTGGGTAATCTCTAAAAAATCAAACAATTTCGTCTTCAAACATCAGATTTGTTGCGAATGGGTTTTTTTCATAATGTCTTCCAGAGAAGCAATGTCATGAAATTTCACTATAATCTGTCTTGGGGGGGCTCCTGGCCTCGAGTGAGCTCCTTGAACCCAATGTGCAACATCTATTTTCGGTTTGTCAGGCAGCTTGAAAACTTGTTTAAGTAAGTTGGCAGTGAACTCCCGGAAATCCATTTCAGTCTCCTTTTCCTTCTCTCACTCCAACTATCCTTAAGTTCTGCCGTCTTGACCGGGCTTCCAAATCAAGGCATTTGTCATTTTAGTCGATTGCCCCAAGACACAGTCTTGATCTTTCCTCATTCTCTTCATCTCTTCAGACATTTCCTTCATCACAGTTTCCATTTCTTCCATAGCATTGCTGTATGTTTCAGAGGTAAGAAGAACAGTCCAACCTTTCATTGCACTAATTTTAGACCCGTCCGAATTCTGCCTTTAAGTCGGTCTCTACTTCATCAATACATTGCCTTAGAGTACCGATTGTCTCGATAATTTCCTGATTCCCGAGCTTCATATTTTTAGTCAGACTTGTATCCAGTGCAATAATCTCCTCATGTAGCATCCCAGCAAAGTATTTTATTACCAAAGCTCTTATAGATCGTTCCATTTGTTTTTCCTTTGTAGCCATTTCAGCAGCTGATCTTTGAGCTTCAGTTTCTTCTTCAGAGCTTTCTGATGATGTTTGCAGAGTTTTTCCCAGCTCTTTAACACTGAGTCTTGTAAGAGGTCTTGTAGTGGGTCTTTGGGGAAGATTCCTCTTTTGCATTTAAAAGTCCCGTTATTCTCTGTTATTTAGCGGCGATTTCTGATGACGTCACTTACGCGATGGCAGGCATCTCCGGTGAATATTTTTCGATCAGTCCCGTCGTCCTAAAAGGCTTTTTTTAGCACTTTTAACGCACTTGGCGGGAGCGGAGCTGAATGCTGCGCCTCTTACAACTGCATGGCGCCACCGGAAGTCTAATACAATTATATATATTTTAGCAGGAAAGTTATGGAGTAATCTCTTAAACTAGAACCACAAGATTGCTTTAGTTTAGTTTGGAGATACAGCCTGGAAACAGGCCCTTCGGCCCACCGAGTCCGCGCCGACCAGTGATCCCCTCACATTAACACTATCCTACACATACCAGGAACAATTTACACTTATACCATGTTTACAAACCCAAGCCAATTAGCCTACAAATCTGCACGTCTTTGGAGTATGGGAGGAAACCGAAGATCTCGGAGAAAACCCACGTGGTCATGGGGAGAATGTACAAACTCCGTACAGACAGCACCTGGAGTTGGGATTGAACCTACGTCTCTGGCGCTGCAAGCACTGTAAGGCAGCACCACTAAAGCCGCACCACCATGCTGCCCCCACGGGCGATTTAAGTGAATGACAATGGAAATTAATTTGTTTCCTTTTTACTCACTCAAACAAGATTTTGTTGTTACTTTTAACTACTTTCAACAGTCTGTAATAAATTCCAACGAATTGTGGGCGCATCTCAGACCATCACGCAAACCAACCTTTCTTCCATTTACTCCATTTATACCTCATGCTGCCTCTGCAAGGCCAGCACCATAATCAAGGATGAGTTGCATGCTGGCCACTCCCACTTCTCCCTTCTCCTATCGGGCAAAATATATAGAAGTGTGAGAATGCACACCTCCAGATTCAGGGACAGTATCTTCCCAGCTGTTATCAGGCAACTGAATCGTCCTACCAAAACTAGAGAGCAGGACTGAACTATGTCGTTGCTCACCCTCAGACTATCCTTGATTGGACTTTACTAGCTTTACCTTGCACTAAACATTATTCCCTTATCATATAACTATACACTGTAAATGGCTCGATTGTAATCATGTATTGTCTTTCCACTGTCTAGATAGCACGCAACAAAACATATCTGTACCTCCGTACACATGGCAATTAACTAAACTGAACTAAACTGAACTGGAAACTGAACCTGTAAAATAATTGGAGAGATATGTCTGCCAGATTAAAAGGCTTTGAATGCCTAAAAGCCCTGTCCCACTGTACGAGTTTATTCCAGAGTTCTCCCGAGTTTGCCCTGATTCGAACTCGGAGATTTACAGTAATGGCTGCTCGTAGGTAATCAGGGCTCTAGTGGACATTTTTCAACATGTTGAAAAATCTTCACGAGTCTTCCTGAGCTTACCGCTTTTCCCAAGTACCTGCCATTAGCGTTACAAGCCGCTAAGAGACGTCTCCGAGCTCCGACGTACCCGCTACGTACATTCCACGTGCTTCCACGAGCTTGATTGTTTTAATCTCAGGAGAGCTCTTGAATGAACTCGTACAGTGGGACAGGGCTAGTAATCTTAGGAGTAATTTCACAAAACAAACTGCAGTAGTTTCTTCTGTTCTTAAGAATATTTATAGATAGGTGTTGAATATTGTTCATGCTAGCGATGTGTGCAAATGAATTTACAAAATAAAGCATTTACAGAGCATTCTACACAACATTGTTTTGAAGTTGAAAAATAATCTCACAAAATGAGCAATACAATTGCAATGAATGGCATTTAAAATTGGTTTGTTTGCTTTTTTATTATTTCACAAGTTGTAATTGGCAATTCTGGCATTTATTGCCCATCTAAAGAAAACAGTTTAGAAGCAACTACTTTGATGGGTCAGGTGGATATAAAAGTGTGAATTGAATGCATGCCTTCAGATCCAGAACACTGACTCCAAAGCAATAACTCAACCACTACGCTATTGTACCTTTCCATGATGCCACATGTAATATTATTACTTTGTTCCAGAGATGGAATAAAGTGAAAGGGGTCGAGGTAAATCAGGAGAAGGCAGGATAAGGTACTAAAATGGATGATCATCAATAATTATATGGATTAGTGGAATGGCCCATTCCCACTTTTATGTTCAATATTCCGTTTTGGTTTGAATACACTACAACCAAAGGAGGAGAGAAACAACCTTTCAAAGTCATTGTACAATAAATGCACAGATTTTTCTCAAATCTTTGTATGTTTGCAGATGAAACCACCATAGTGGGACGGATCTCAAACAATTACGAGATAGAATATATGAAGGAGATAGCAAGTTGCACAGTGTCAAGCCAAGAGCTAAATGAAGGAGCTGGTCATCAATTTCAAAAAAGCAAGATGGACACTCCCCAATCTGTATCAATGGTGCTGAAATGGAAATGTTCGAGAGATTCATGTTTCAAGGTATAAATATCGTCAACAATTTGGCCTAGTCCAACCACATTGAAGCCATTGCCAAACGAGCACACAGCAACTCTACTTCCTCAGAACGCTAAGGGAGTTGGCATGTCTTCACTGAATTTTACCAGTTTTTACAGATGTACGATAGAAAGCATCCTATCCAGATGCATCACAGCTTGGTACAGCAACTACTCTGCCTAAGGTCGCAATAAATTGCAGAGAGTTGGTGGCGGCGTGACTGTGTTGCAGTGGCCCCTTCAGCCTGTCTGTCTTTTTTTTATTTTTTTTGTTTAGTTAAATGTAGTTGTTCATGTTTTTTAATACTGTTTTTAACTGTGTATATGCGGGGGGCGGGGGAGGGAAGGGGGAACATTTTTAAACTCTCTTCCCTGTACGTGAGACCCAACCTTTTTCCTGTCGGGTCTCCGTTGTCGTTGGGGCCCAGCACCGTGGAACGGCCTCCAGCCGGAACGACCTTGGGGCTCCAGTCGTGGAAGTGTGGACTATTCACCATCGTGGGGCTGGCCAGCCTTGGAGCATGGGGAGCGGTGTTGGCTCGCTGCTGCGGCCCGACCCCGGAGCTTGGAGGCTCCAGCTGCAGCCGCAGGTCCGGTGGACTGGAACATCGGGAGCTCGCGAGACCACTTTCCGGAGCTCCCGCAACGCGACTTCTCCCGCCCGTGTCGCGGGATTGGAACGACCCGGAGCGGGGCCGTACATCGCCCAGCGCGGCTTCAATGGCCGCGAGACATTATAACACCGACCGGGGGCTCCAACTTTGACTTTTAGACCTGGAGCGGGGCCGTACATCGCCCGGCGCGGCCTAAAATGGCCGTGGGACTTACCATCACCCGCCTGGGGCTTCAACATCGGGTGAAAAATGGTGCAGGGGAGAGAAAATACTTTGCCTTCCATCACAGTGAGCAGTAGATTCACTGTGATGGATGTTTCTGTAAACTGAATTATGTGGATGTCTTGTAGAAATTATCTCTGGTTGTATGGCTGTGGAAACTAAGTTTCGTTTGAGCCTCACTGAGGTTCAAATGCCATGTAATAAATATTCAATTCAATATTCGAGTTGTTGATGCAGTTCAGTCCATGACATAAACCAGCCTTCCCTCACCCCATCCTCCTCCTCTCTCCCCCCTCACACCCCTCTCCACTCCCACGATCAATTTCATGTACATGCTGCCTCGAGAAGGTGATTAACATAGTCAAGGTCCACTCACACTCAGATCATCTTCCCTCGCTAATCAGCCAGAAGATACAAAAGCTCGAAAGCATATCCCAGCAGATTCAAGAACAGGTTCTTTGCTGCTGTTATCTGACTCCTCAATGGACCTCACACATGCTAAGTTGAATTTCCCAATTTTCCAATCTGCCTTGTTTCAGCCCTTGCATGTTTTTTTATCTGAACCTTGTCTTTCACACTATATTTTACACACTATTTATTTTCCCTTTTAAACTACCTCAAGTACTCGGGTATGGTATGATTTATCTGGATAACATGCAAAACAAAGTTTTATTCACTGTATCTTGGTGTACATGACAATCATAAAATACTACCAATACCAATTTGTAAACTGGACCCCAGGTCAATTGCTACATAATGCAATTGTGAACACAATATGCTGAATCATGTTTGTTTGAATCGCATCAATTGCATTGCCAGTAATAGGTTAATATTCTGTCCATTCCCTCCCTATCAGTGTAGTTAAATATAACTTGACTAATCCAGTGGTTCATTCTGATTCCTTTTCTTCTGCTGTCAGTAAAAGTGGTAGGGGAGGAGAATTATAATGAAACTCATGAGTGCTTTTATATTCATTTAATGGAAAGGCAATGGCATGAACTTGATTCATTATTTGGATAACATAAGTGCAACTTAGAAGTGAGAATTATTGAAATGCTAAGGAGGTCAGCAGGCATCTGAAATAGGATGAAGGGTCAATCTCTCAAATCTCGCATATCAAAGTTCAAACTGTAAACTTTATGTCTTAAAAAATACCTGACAGGTCATTACCCATGGAAATATGCCACCTGCAGCTTGTAACATTTAAAATGAGGAATAATTGTCGGGTTTGACTGCAGATCATTAAGTCCACACTGAAATATTAAACTGCTTGCAGAATAGCCCAGTAGACTGTACTGGATGTAAGTAAAGTTCCATTCACCACCCCACCCCATAGCTAGCACATTCTTTCTTTTCAGATACGTATTCACTCCTGTTTGAACGATCCAATTGAATCTGCCTCCACTGCTCCCAGGTAACGTTTCCAAACCCTAAACACTCACTATGTAGAGGAAAAAAATCTTCTAGTCACTTTGGCTTTGTTTTTTGCCAGTCATCTTTATTGTTTGTCACCTAGATTTCTCTCGATTTATCTCAGATCTTCTCAGATATTTTCAGCAAAACACAAAGTGCTGGAGGAACTCAATAGGTCAGGCATCACCTGAGGAGAGAATGGATGGGCAATGTGAGGGTTGGGATCCTTCTTTAGACATTATCTGTTCCAAAGAGAAAAACCCCAGGCTATTTTTAAAAGTAGTCTACACTAATAGGACAGCACACTTCAAAGGTAACACCAAATGTTTTAAGGCTCATCATGGTCTCCTTGCTCTTGTACTCCCTGCTTCTACTTATAAAACTGAAATTGTGGAGAATTCTGTAAACCCTCATAATCATATTCTCAACATCCATTGTTGCTTTCAATGAACTATGCACATTACCCCCAGATATGTCTTTCCTTGTATCATTATTGGAATTGAGCCCTCTCTGTAATATTGCCACAACTGATTCCTCCTCACAAAATGTAGCACTTTACATTTCTCAGTATTAAATGTAATACATTCCACAAGCTTGTTTGAAGACTATTGTTGTCCTCCTCAAAGTGAACAATGCCTCTGAGTTTTGCATTAACAGCAAAATTGGAACTTCTGCGGTGCATACCCAAGTTCAATTAATTTGTTGTTAATGTCTATTAAGAAACATTGTGGTCCCAGTACCAAAACTGAACAAAATCTACCGCATGCTTCCATTCAATCTATAATTAGTCTCTCACTACTATTTCCTTTTTCTTCAACCCTGCTGCTTTCATGTTGCCCAAACCTCTTTCATTCAATGGCTTTTTATGTATTGTCTGGCACCTCATCATTGGCCTTGGGAAATCCATATATACCAAATCAACTATACCCCTTATCAGCTTTCTCTGTTCTTTTGCAAAGATGTCTATCAAGTTAGTAATATATGGATTAAATATTGATAAAGGATATTTATCCAGCCCCTTCTGGTTGTCTATCGTTAATTCAACTTGTCCAACTGGTACTTCTGTCCCTTATCATTGTTTCTTGCATTGCTATTAATGTCAATGTTAAACTGACTCGTGGCAGTTACAATGTTTATCGATCATTTTCAAATAAGGATATAGCATTTGCAAATTTCCAGACCGTGGGCACTATCCCTGAATCCATAGATAGTTAGAATGTTGTCATGACCTCTGCAATTTCCTTCCTTTTGTTTCCTCATCAACCTGCTATACATTCCCTCTGAAACAGTTAATTTACAAATTTAATCAGTGGATAAATATAATTTCCTCTATCAATGTTTAATCCATCCAGAACTTTGCTTATATTTTACTTTCATTCTTAAGATTCCATTATCCCCTTCTTCCTTGTAGGTATGTTACAAAACATACCTTCAGCGGTGCTGCAGTTCTGTCACTGGCCATGTGCGCGACTTTGGCGCCTTTGAGAGGGAGGTGGGTTTAAAATGCGTTTTTCTCCAGCCTGTTCAAATCGATCTTTGTCAGGCTTCTTAGTTGCTGAAGAATAATCACTCTGACTGCCGTTATATCAAGTTTATTAAAATTAGCGCTGGATAATTTAATAGCAGGAGTAAAATTAAAATTGTCTTCTAAAGCCGTGAACGCCGACAACGGGATGGACTTCACGTATGGGACAGCTAAAGGTAGCCATTTATTTTACATATAAACGTGCTTCTTAGGATGCCTTTAATCAAAATTTCACGTTGTGAAAATGTGATTTTGTAAATATACGAACCAGCAGTATTTTTCCTGCCGATATGGGGTTTAAATTCACTGCATCCGCAACGTTCCAAACGATCGCGTTCCACAAAATCCCACTCGCAAGATGATTTAAATGGCCATTAATTTATGGGAATTAAACACTAAATTCCTTCCATTTGGCCTATAAATTCATGACAATGAGATTTAAAAATCATGTTATATTGTGAATTCTTGTGTGAATGTTATTTGGTCACTTAGGTTATTTAAAAATGTTAACCTTTCCTTAAGAAATGGATAAATGTTTAGATCTAGCAATTGAATTTTGTAATTGGCTACAATTAGGTAACTAATTATATGCTTTAATTTCACGTAATCCAAGTAAGATTGTTTCATATTTGTTTCAGAATGCTTCAATTTATAACCTGAAATTTTCTTTCAGTTCTCTTAATTTTTAAGAAAGTTATGGGCTTTTGACTGTCCTTGATCACAGCTTTTGAGTTAAGTCAATGGAAAAGCAATAGGGAACAAGATGCTAATTTCCAAGTATGAAAATGGTCATAACTGTTTTTAATACTGAAGATATGAAAGTGAATTAGGTGTCAAATTAAACTTTTTTTATGCTTTATCTGATGGGATAAATTGCAGACTTGATTTTTTTTATCTCAAAATGTTGTAACATTTTTATTCCTTGATGAAAATTGATAACATAGTCATGTCTTTTTCATAGGCATATAGCATAGAAAACGACCCTTCAGCACCTTGAATCTGCACCAATTATTAAGCATCCCCAGACACTAATCCTATTTTTACCCCCTCCACATTCCTATGAACTCCCTTCAAATTGTACCACTCACCTACACAACACTGGGCAATTTATTGCAGCCAATTAATTTATCACCATGCACTTCTTCAGGATGTGGGAACAAACCCATGGAGTCACAGGGAGAATGTGCAATCCCCATAAGGACAGCAGGGATGTTATGATTGAACTCTGGCAGCTAGAACTGTGAGGCAGTAGGGCTACTGGCTACACTACTGTGTCATGTTGCTGGTTTTCCCTACTTAATCCACACTTATCCATGTGACTGTGAATTTTACTTCGGAGTCACGTGAGTGACTACGTGAAGAACCCACCCAGCGCGCAGGCGCGGCATTACGTCAGCAGTGCAACAGCGGCAGCAGCTGGAGCCAGGCTCTCCAGCTGCAGCATAAAGACGAGACCTCAGGTAAGTGCCTTTTTTGTTACAGAGTCGCGCTAGAGAGAATAATGGCCTCTCGCAAGCGACCAGCCAGGAGGACTGCCTGCCCTACTCCACCCGAGGACGGGTCCATAGCGGGACGGCAGCCTCTCGCAGCGGAGGAGCTTTTTCAACGCTCCCGCTCACCCGACACCGAGCCGCCCCCAGTGCTGCAGATTTCAACGCCCCGCACAGGGAGGAAGGCGACACATAAAACCGACCGGCCGGTGTCCTCCGATGAATCGGAGGAACGGGAACACTCTCCCCCACCGAAAAGGGGAGACGCTCGGATCAGCTGCATGAGGCAGCTCCTCGAGCGTATGATAAATGAGGAGATGCGGCATCTCCCAGGAGGACGGGCTTTGGCCTCCTCCTCTCCACACCCTTCTGTACCCTCTATGTTCGAGGGCAGTAAGGGAGGCCAGGACTGGGCTGGCCTATCCCAAGGGCAGGCGGAGGATATCGTCAGCATGCCGGGCGTGCCGGAAGAAGAGCTACTGGGTGTAGTGGGCCGATATGCGGCACCACCAACAACTGGGATGGTGTTGCCACCCAGAATGGCGGCAACTATAAACAGGCTGTCCAACAACCCGCTGCAGGACAAGGCTGTCCAGCAGGCCCTTGACAACTACATCGCGCCAGAAAATTGCGAGGCGCTGAGGGTCAAGACATTCAATGGGCAGATCTGGAACCAGCTGGGGCAGCAAATAAGGGCTCAGGAGGTAAAAATGCAGCGAGTCCTGAAGCTCCACTCAGCAGCCGTCACCGCCTTTGCTCGGTCCGTTGGGGATGAAGACCTGACCATACCCCAGCAGGATGCCCTCGCACTGATGTGCAGCACCACGTATGAGCTAAACAACCTACGGCGCGACAACATCAGGCCTGCCCTCAACCCAACATATGCCGGCCTCTGTAAAGCTCCAGCGCCCGAACGACAGGCGCTGCTATTTGGTGCGGATCTGGCCAAAAGGCTCAAGGAGTTGGAAGAGGCGGCAAAACCAGTAGGCCTCATGAGGGCAGGGCCAGGACCGAGCAGGATGAAGACACCCAGTTGGCCGCACGCCTCGGCAGCCACCAGCAGATACCGAGCTGGTGAAAGCCTGGTGACCGCCTCCCACTACCCCCAGTGCTCTTTTTTAGAGCGGGGCCCAGGGCGGAGCCGTGGGAAGATGCGCCGCCCCACCGCAGCACCAACACGGACAACCTTGGGCCAGACCCACCGGAAACGACCCCACAAGTGAACATGGAGGTAGGTGGGTCTGGTTCCTGTCAACATACACAGACAAAGGGTGTAGTATTAACAGGGGGACGTTTGAGGTTCTTCAAGCATGTTTGGTGCTCCCTTACTAACAATCAGTTTATACTCAACAGTATTAGTGGATACAAAATTGAGTTCAAACCAGGCGTAGAACCGCCAGTTCAGCACATGCCCCAAAGGGTGTTCCTTCCCTCGGCAGTTGAGAAGGTAGAAGGACAAGCTGAACTTGACCGGCTCGTGGCTAAAGGCATCATAGAAATGACCACACACGAGCCGCAAGAATTTGTATCAAATATTTTTCTCAAAACCAAAAAAGATGGTGGATGTCGCATTATTATTGATCTGACATCACTCAATCAGTCTGTTGAGTATCAACATTTCAAAATGGAGACATTTGTCACTGCCAGACAACTGATCTCCAAGGGATACTACATGGCAAGCATAGATATCAAAGATGCTTACTATTTGGTACCCATTCATAAAGATTACTTTAAATATCTGAAATTTATCTGGAGGGGCCAGCTATGGCAGTACCGAGCTTTGCCCAATGGTTTAACGACAGCTCCCAGACTATTTACGAAAATTCTTAAAGTGGCCATGAAGAAATTGAGAGAACTAAAACATTTAGTAGTGGCCTATCTGGACGATGTTCTCATATTAGGAAGAACACGGGAACAAGCTGTCGCAGGAGTGTTAGCCACTAAACAACTCCTTGAAACTTTGGGTTTTATCCTTCACCCAGATAAATCAATATTGGAGCCTACTACTAACATGGATTACTTAGGCTTCACTATTGACACGATTCACATGACTGTCACTCTGCCCAGAAACAAAACAGTTTCACTCATTGAAGCTTGTAGCCATTTAATTGCTACACCGCAACCTAGAATACGGCATGTAGCCAGAGTTATTGGCTCTATAGTAGCAGCATTTCCGGCTGCCCAACATGGGCCCTTGCATTATCAAAATCTACAAAGAGCAAGGACTCATGCATTACGCCTTCATAGGGGGCATTATGATCGCAAAATGGATTTACCCGCTGAAGCCAAATCAGAACTTCAGTGGTGGGTTGACAATATTTGGCACAGTCACAGTCCTATCGCCATAACCAATCCTAACATAACCATTGCAACGGATGCCAGTGCTTTAGGCTGGGGAGCTACTAACTCCATAGACAGCACAGGTGGCAGATGGACTAACTCAGAGGCATCGCTACTACAATCACTGGGCATTAACTTTTTGGAAATGCTCGCCGCCTTTTATGGGCTAAAAGCATATGCATCTGGTATGCGGCACGTGCATGTTAGAATTATGATCGACAACACTACGGCAGTATCTTATATCCAGCACATGAGTGGCATTAAATCAGTATCATGCGACAAATTAATTGCTATAATCTGGCAATGGTGTGTCGAGAGACATATTTGGCTATCAGCTGCCTATTTACCAGGCAAGCTAAATTTAGTGGCGGACACCAGGTCACGAAAATTCAACGACAACATCGAATGGATGTTGGACCCAAAATTATTTGCTAAAATTGTCAAGCAATATGGTACGCCAGATATAGATTTGTTTGCGTCTAGGTTAAATCACCAACTACCCATGTATGTGGCTTGGGAACCAGACCCAGAGGCAGCAGCGGTAGATGCCTTCACGCTGGATTGGGGAAATTTCTTTTTCTATGCTTTCCCTCCCTTCTGCCTCATCAGTCGGATACTCCAGAAAATTCAGGCAGACTCAGCCTCTGGCATTCTGGTCGTGCCCGACTGGCCTACCCAACCATGGTTCCCAATGTTCCACGACATGGTGGTAGAGACACCAATGGTCCTTCAACACCACCCCCAATTATTGACTCACCCGGTAACTGGCATTAGCCATCCATGCCACCAAAAATTGAAACTCCTGGTTTCCAGATTTTGAACAGGCCTTACCGGGGATTGGGGTTATCAGACAGAACAATCACCACCATGTCGGCATCCCTGCGAGTTTCCACCAAGAAACAGTACCTGACCTTCATCAGGAAATGGGAACAGTACTGTCTGGACGCAGGGACATCCTACAAGACGGCTTCGATCTCGGATGTGCTGGAGTTCCTGGCCCACCTGCACCATGATCTCAAGATGAGCTACAGTGCCATCAATACGGCTCGGAGCGCACTGTCCGCATACCTCATGCCGATAGAACAGCATAGTGTGGGATCCCACCCTCTGGTCATCAGACTCCTTAAGGGGATCTTTAATACCAAACCCCCTACACCTAGATACACTCACATGTGGGATGTGAGTGTAGTTCTGACACACCTTCGAGGTTGGCCTCCGGTGGGATCCCTGAGCCTGGAACAGGCCACTTATAAAACCCTCATGCTCATGGCGCTTGTCTCAGCTCAAAGGGTTCAGTCGCTCCATCAGCTAAATCTGAACTACATGGTGACCACCCCAGATACCATTACTTTCACCATGCCGGGGTTGGTAAAACAAAGTAGACCAGGTACATCAAACTCCCCGTTGATCTTCCGGGCTTACCCTCCAGAACCTAGGCTGTGTGTGGTGACCCACCTTCATCATTATCTAGACACAACCCAAACGCTTAGAGGGAGAGAGAAAGCCTTATGGGTTAGCCACAGAAAGCCTTTTGGACGGGTAACCAGCCAAACATTATCCAGATGGTTGAAACAGGTCCTCAGCATGGCAGGGATTAACACAAATGTTTTTAAATCCCATTCAACCAGGGCAGCGTCCACCTCAGCGGCGGATAGGATGCAGGTTCCCCTAGACCACATCCTCAGAGCAGCGGGATGGTCAAGGGAATCGACATTCCAACGATTTTACAAGAAACCGCTGATGGAACAGGACGTCTTTGCGGATACCATTTTAAAAACCGCAAAGTTATGATTTAAAGCCCATGGGAGCTATTTTTTGTTATAGTTAATAAACATTTCTTTTATAACTAAACAAACTTGTTGGTCTCTAGCTACCACTTCCTCCCTCGATGATCTTTCGGCAGTGAGTGATATAACTGTTACACGGTTTGAAATCACAGACCTTTGAAGTCTTCACGTAGTCACTCACGTGACTCCGAAGTAAAATAGTAAGATTAAACGAGTACTTACCAGTACGAAGTTTGATCTGTATTTTATGAGGAGTTACGATGAGGGATTACGTGCCCTCCGCTCCCACCCTCATTATATAGATCAAATTCGGACTAATGTCTCGTTGGTCTTTACTATCTTTACTTCAACTAGTGTCTATCTGTGATTCCACACCGCTGCTTGGAAGTATGCCGCGCCTGCGCGCTGGGTGGGTTCTTCACGTAATCCCTCATCGTAACTCCTCATAAAATACAGATCAAACTTCGTACTGGTAAGTACTCGTTTAATCTTACTATTATGTTCCAATTCCACTTTTGTGTGTATTTCTGTATAGTCACAGATTAACTTCACCTCTCTTCTTACAATTTTTCTTATCTCACAAGATTACAGAATATTTTTGAATTATCCTGCATGCTTCTAATCAATCTTTTCTCTAGCCCTCCCTCACTCTGCTCTTTACATTTTCCTTTCAAACTTTCTGCAGTTGGCCTTTTCTGTATGTGTGAATAATCTGATACCAGCCATATGCTTCTATTTTACTCTGCTCTATATTTAAATTCATCAGGACACCTCTTGTTTTAGTTTCTCTCTCCTCCATATTTGTGCTCACTCACTGAATTTACAAGAATTTGAAATTTGATTTTAGAAACCCTATGATTTATAATTTTACTTCGGAGTCACGTGAGTGACTACGTGAAGAACCCCGCCAGGACGCATGCGTGTCATATCGCTACATGCATTGCAATGAGTCACAGCAGGGGGAACGACGTTCCCCTAGCGGCAAAATTTGAAAGCCGGGAACAGCAGGGAAGAAGACTCTGCGTTCCAGAATTTGAAAATCGGGAACAGCAGGTAAGAGACTCTGTGTTCCTTCCACTTACCTTTTAGGTGGAGACATGGACCGGATCCATGAAGGCTGCGGGAAAGCAGGCGGGGGAGAACCGTGGAGTTGCGGGTAGCAGCAGCAAACGGCACGCTGATCTCCCGTAATGGGAACAGCTGTGCCCGACTTCGCTCCCGACTTCGCTCCCGCGCCGGCCCCGGCCGGTCGGGAGAGGTAAGCATACACAGAGTCGTTGACTCCAAGGAGTCCGACTCTCAATAGCCGCGAGCGGCCAGTGCCCGTGCGCACTGGGGGCCGGTTGGAGCGGCTTTAGGAGCAGCCACGAGCGGCCAATGGCCGAGCGCACGGGAGCCGGTTGGAGCGGCTGGGAGCGGGGATCCAAGAAGTCACGAGCGACCAGTGCCCGTCTGCATGGGGTTGGTTTGAGCGGTTGCAGGAGGATCTAAGCAGCCGTGAGCGACCAGTGCCCGTGTGCATGGGGGTCGGTTGGAGCGGCTGCAGGGGGTACTAAGCAACCGTGAGCGGCCAGTGCCTGTGTACATGGGGGTCGGTTGTAGCGGCTGCAGGAAGTACAAAGCAGCGGGAGCTGGTTGGAGCGGCTGCAGCAGAAACTAAGCAGCCGCGAGCGGCCAGTGCCCGAGAGCACGGGAGCCGGTTGGAGCGGCTGCAGGATGGGTCAACAGCAGCCGCGAGTGGCCTATGCCCGAGAGCATAAGAGCCAGTTGGAACGGCTGCTGGAGGAAATACCCCAAAGTGGCAGGAGATGGAGGCTAGCCACAGTGGGCAGATAGTAAGCCCCAAAGCAGTACCTCTTGTAGGGCTGCACAGTGTTTCTCACTCATCAAAGGGGAACACCGAGAGTCAATCCTTGGAGTGGCTTCAGGAACTGGAGCAGGAGCAGCCTCAGGAGGAATGGCTTCAGGAGCAGCCGCGATGGCCAGTGACCATGTATGTGCATTGGAGCTGGTTGGGTGCCCGAGAGCATCGGGACCAGCTGGAGAGGCTGTTGGAGCAGGTAAGTGGCAGCTCCATGAGATGGAGACTAGTCACAGAGGGGCAGCTAGTAAGTCCTACAGCAGTACCTCTTGTAGGGCTGCACAGTGTTCTCCGTCATCAGAGGGGAGTATAGGGGTCAATTTTGGGCTGCACTTGAACAGGGGAGCAGAACATACCTCTAGTACACATAGGGTGCAGAAAACCTATTGGAAGACACTTACCATCAGGGAACTGCAAAACCTGAATGTTCCCAGTATCAACCTAAACATAGTAGGGCAGGGAATTGAAATGAAAGAAAGTTCTAGTCCTAACAGCGGGACAGGATCGGCCGCTATACACAAAAGACATGACACTAGATCACCAGGATGCACTGGACTTATATGCTAACCTGGAACCTCCCAACCTCTAATATTAAAATTTGGAGGCATCTTATCTTAACAGGGAAAGAACTTCACATAGCGGGAACTGGGGCACATTAAGGAACGTCTTAAAATCTACTTCCTGGGAAATGCGCTAACCCTCATCACAGACACCGGCACCTCAATGACCACGGAGGATGCCGAAATAGTAACAAACCTACTTATAGTAACCATGGAGGAAGGTGGGTTTGACTCCTTACGAGGTTGGTGGGAGATAACAGATCTATCTGTATGCATAGAATTATTTCTATCGTCACTTAAATTTCAGATGAATAGGGGTATACCTTAGAATTATTCATTACATTATCCTCCAGTTCAGCATGTACCGAACTGAATGTTCATGCTTACAGGGATAGAAACAAACTTAAGTGCATACTGAACTACAGTGCCCATATAAATAGGAGTTATGGAGGACATCCAACACGAATCACAGGAATTTGTGTCCTAAATATCCTTATCATAATATAGAGGTGGTTGCCACTTCATCTTAGTTTTGACTAATTTGAATACTTCGTACTTTATATTCATTACAGATGGGAACCTCTGGTGCAACAAAGGTATTGATCCTAGGGTACTACATGGCAAGCATCATATTAAAATATGCTTGCTATGTAGTACTCATTGGAGGTGCCCACAGATGTATTTAACACAACAGATCATCTGCGGTTCACCATTAACACAGTTCACATGGCAGTGACTTTGCCATAAGGAAGGGTACAGCTTTAATGGATGCTTGCAGGGAACAAAACCATCCACCAGACTGGTAGTAGAATATTGGCATGAGGGGCTGTGTGCCAGCCACATGATATCATGACCTTTACATAATCAAATTACTGAGCGCAAACACGCGTCACTCAATAATTTATGGGGGGGTCATTCTGACAGACTAATGAAGCAACCTACTGAGGCCACTATGGTACAAAAATGGTCGAACATACATTAGGCTTGTTCCTAACCAAACATTAACAGTTACCTGTCTATGGAACCACATACTGATGGGCCTTGGATTGGGATGCTACTAATCCCATCTCCAGCTGTGCGGGAGATGGAATGCACAGGAGGCATCACTACTAACGTTGGGCATGTATACCTGGGGAAGTGAGTGTAGCCATGGCTTTAAGTCATATTGTTCTGGGTTATATCACCATTATGTTAGACTACAAATTGACAACACCACCGAGGTAGCATGTGTCAACCATATGGGTAGAAACATATCGACACCATGTGACTAGCTGGCCAACACTATTTGTGAATTGAATTAATTAAATTGAATCCTTTATTGTCATTCAGACCTTTCGGTCTGAACGAAATGTTGTTGCCTGCAGCCATACATGTAATATAACAACACACAATAAACACAAAATGGGCATCCACCACAGTGAGTTCACCAAACACCTCCTCACTGTGATGGAGGCTAAAGTCTTAGAGTTACTGTCTCTATTAATCTGGATTTATAGCGTTTCCAGATAGAGATTTGGATACCAGCTACCAACTATCAGGGAAACTGAATTTAGTGGCAGACATCATGTCACGCTAGTCTAAAAGCACTGTATGGATGTTGGATAAAATATGTATTGCTGGAACAGCATGGTATGGAACACCAGATAACGACCTATTCACATCCATGCTCTTACCAGTTATCAAATTATGTTCTTGGGAGCCAGAACCTGGGGCAGTGGTTCAGATGTATCTTCGCTGATTGGGGGATCATTTATGCATCCCTCCCTTTGCCTCATCAGTCGGGTATTTAGGAAGAAACAATAAACTCCACGTCTCGAATTTTAATAATACCTGATTGCCCTACGCAACCATGGGTCCGGGTGATATCAACATGGGTCAGAACCATACATCACCATCCATCATAGACCTAACTTACTGGTTCTTCCCGCACTAGGGGAGTTACCCATGTCATTATTATATATTATCCTATTTATTTTAGAGTTGAAAGCACCTCATCTACACCTGGGACTGACGGACCGAATGCGGAATTATTTCAGCGGGTCACAGACAGTCCACCCAAACATCAGTACTTGGTATCATCTAGGTACGGGAAGTACTGCCACAACTATAATTATCACCCACAGATCTATGAACATCCCGTCTGTTCTGGAATTCCTGGCAAGCCTCCATTATGATGAGAGGCTCAGTCATAGTGCCATCTACTGCACCAGAAGTGCTCTGTCAACATACCTGTCAAATGTACAGAACCGCATTCTGTTGGGACACACCCTGGTAACCAAACTCATGAGGGGCATTTTAAAATTAATCCTCAAGAACCAGGTACTCCCAAATATGGGATGTGAGCATTGTACTGACCATGTTAAGAAACTGGTCTCCAGCTACAGCTCTGTCCCTACAGAAACTGACTATAAAAACAGTCATGCTGATGGTCCTGGTCACGGCACAAATGGTCCAGTCACTACAGTAAATATGGTTGGACAACATGATTCATTCATCTGGAATTTAATTTTCACATCAATGTAATAGTCATAAGGAACAGACAGGGGTCAGCAGGCCTAAAAAACAGAATTCAGGGCCTACCCTACTGATGGTCATCTCTGTATTATAACACACTTACTATCATACCTGAAGTATACTAAGATCATCAGAGGGAAGACATTTCACTTTAATCAGCTACTAACAGCCACTCAAACAGTGACAGTCCAGACCATCTCTAGATGGCTAAAACAAGTCCGAAATAGGCTGGAGTGGACACTAGCATTTCAAATCTCACTCCACCAAGGCTACAGCTACATTGGCAGCTATGAAGTTGGAAGTACCAATGGACTAGCAGGATGGTAAACGGAGGAAACTTTCCAACAACTTTATAACAAACCAGTCATTGAACCTAAAACATTTGCAGAAACAACTTTAAGTTCTGTATATAATTTACCCCAGAAATAGGGGCAATAATTGTGTTAATATTTTTACTATTGGGTTTCAATATCGTATTGATGTCTAATGATGTTAACTTTATTCTCCCCATAAATCAAGGCAGATGTGATGCATGGACTCGTTCCACGGCATGAAATCACAGAACTTTAAAATCTTCACGTAGTCACTCACGTGACTCCGAAGTAAAATAGTAAGATTAAACGAGAACTTACCAGTTTGAAGTTTGATCTTTATTTTATGAGGAGTAACGTTGAGGGAATACGTGCCCTCTGCTCCCACCCTTGATCATATCTTGAACTGGTATCTCTTCTCTACTCTTACTATGTTTAGTCATTACAGTTATCTGTGATTTCACACCGCTGCTTTGAAGAATGACACGCATGCGTCCTGGCGGGGTTCTTCACGTATTCCCTCAACGCTACTCCTCATAAAATAAAGATCAAACTTCAAACTGGTAAGTTCTCGTTTAATCTTACTATTCATCATCATTGCTGAATAATGAAGAATGCATGCATTTACCATTCATCACATGGGGTTTAAAAGGGCAACTACTTTGAAGTCTTCAACCAGGAATTTCTTTGCACAGGTTATCAAGAGATTTTGTGCAGTAAATATCTCCAAGTGTGCACAGAAAAGCAATACATTTGTATTACATTATGCACAGCATCTCAATTGGAATAGGTCACTGATGAATCACCATGTATATGCAATCTCTGTGATGTATTTAAGATCAAGAAAATAGTATGAATAATATTGTGGTACAGTGATGCAGCCAGTATAGTCACTGCCAAATAATGCCAGGAACCCAAGTTCAACACAAGTATTGGCTGCTGTTCATGTGGAGATAGTGTGTTCTCAATGCAAGCTGGTGCTCTGGTTTCTCCCACATTCCAAAGACGTGTATGATGGAAGGTTAGTTGTCAGAACTGAGTATGAAGTGGGAGGGTGGCAGGGGGAGAGCAGCACACTGGGTGTAGAAAGGGTCAGAGTCTCAAATATACAGGTTTGGTCATATAGGACTGAAATGAGAAGATTTTTCTTACTCAAACATCAGTGAAGATTTTGTTATTCTTTATCTCACAATCCTAAATTGTTAGCCAGAAGGTGTAGCTTGCAGTTCAGAAGGCAACTGGCTTATTGGCCTTTATTTGCAAAGAGATTGCAGTTGTAAAATAGGCATATTTTAGTACAATGATGCAGCGTGTTGGTTAGGCCACTTTTGGAATACTGCACACAGTTTTGGTCCTGTTGCGTAGGAAAAGATATAATGACATTGGAATCAACCAAAAAGAGGTCTACGAGGTTAATTCCTGGGATAAGATTATTGTCTTATCAAGAGAGGCTAAACAGGTTGAGTCAGTATTTTTTGGCGTATAGAATAATTATGGGTGATCATACTGAAACATAATATCCAAGGGGTCTTGATTGGGTAGATTTCAAGATATTTTCACAAGCAGAAAAGTTTAAAGGTGATATTCTAGTCATGGTAAGTGGAGAGTCAATATTTTCTTGCCTGTCCATTGATATTCTTGCAACCATGAGCTGCTAAAATGTTGTGGTACAACTTGTCTTATGCTGCATAAATTGTGCTTCACACAAAGTATCAATACAGGCATGGAAACATTAAATTGGAATGGCACAGTAGGAGGTGATACAATCCATTGGTCCATAATGATTCCTGGTAGAATAATCGCGCCAGTCTCGCACTCAGCACGTTTCCCCAAAGCTTTGCAATTCATTTCTCATCCAAATCCTTTTATATACTGAATTCCACATCATGGCTATATTCTGCATAATAAAAGTTTCTCCTCACGTCACCCTTTCGTTGTTTACTCAAGGTTTGTGTTCTTATTTCTTGAACAAACTGTCAATGCAAACAGCCTTTCTCTATCTATCCCATATAAGCACATTATCCCTTTGGACTTCTCAATCAAATCTCCTCACACTTCTTTGCTCAAAGGAAATAAAAGCTTTTATTTTCTAACCTTGTTACTGAAATCCTTCATCCCTAGAGATCGTTTCTGCAACCTCTCAAGGATCTAATCATCACTTCTAAAGTATGATGATCAAAATTGGATGTAATAGACAGGTATGGGCTCAACAGGGCTTCGAAAAGGCTCAGTGTCATTTCCCTGCTTTTGTGTTCCCTGTATCTCTCTTGTTCTTAGCCTGTATAGCTGCAGCAAGTAAAAATTTCTTTGTTCCGGTTCATATCCAGTGCAAATAAACACTCTTAACTCTTGAAGTCCTAGATCCAATATGGTTTACCAATTACCCTCTCAAAATGCCCTGTCACTTTCACGCATGCACATAAACAGCCATGCATCGTTGTTTGTACACACCATTTGAAATGGCACCATTTGTATTAGATGGAGGAAAATAACCTTATCTTGTGCCTTTCTAATAAGACCATCACATTGAGCTTGATAATTGACGAATGGTTAGATTTCGGAGAGGGTAGAGCAAATGTATCCACAAAGACAGGGCAGAAATGTTCTTTAGATTTACTTCCATGTTGCAAATTAGGATCTCATGCAAGGGATAGCATTGAAGTTACATCATTTATACAGCCAAACTGCTTGTTTGTTATTTGTACTGTTTGGGATGAATACAACTTCATTGAATGCTCACTAGACAGCAATGGCAATGGGAAGTAGCTGGGTGTCAGAGGAAGATGCTCAATATTTAGCGATCATCCATCCAGCTCATGTGGGTGGTCTGTTTTGTTCACGACACCTAATATAGTGCTGTGGGTTAAATCTAACAGCCAGTAGGCAAGGAGCAGGACCTGCTAGTCTTGTTTATTTCAATTCTACTCTGGGCTTTCTATTCCTTAGAAATATCTGAACTGGTGAAATATTATACAATCTGTTGGATAGATTTTATGCAGAGTTCTGTCATCTTGTTGTCTTGACTTTGGTGGGAGTTTGGTAGAAACCTCTTAATGCTCTTTCACTGTTTGAAACCATTGCACCACATTGCACCACCATGTATAACCCAACCCCCTTTTACTTGTTAAAGGATCATATGGTGTTGTTAGTTAATTACCTGTAGAAACTTCACAGTTTGGCATTTCGCTCAGCATTCAATTCAGAAGGTGATGATGAATATAAATAGGCCGGATCCCACATGACTAAGAATATTCTTCACTAGGAACAGTCCCGCATGCCCATGTTAACAACTCATATTTACCAATGGAAATGCATGGATATTAACCATGTTCTACTCTGACTTTTAAATACAGAAAATAATTTATATATTGATTACATATGCTAACATATTAAAGGTTAGACTATTTGTGGAATAATGTGCAGAATACCTATTTATAAAATTAAAACAGCACATTACAGCAGAACAAAATCCATTCCAAAGGGTTTTTTTTTTAAATAAATCAATCTTTATGTTCATCTTCAGCAAGCAATCAGAATTTTAGGAAAATTATTGATTTCATATACAGGTGGACAATATATAGTTAGTCTTAAACAGTAGTAGAACTTCTATAGTTATTGCCATCAGTTATGCGAGGTAGAGCATAATACCGAATCAGTGTGTGGTGTACTAGGAATTGGCATAATTGGGTTTCCAATCTTGGCCTGAACGTATATTATCCAAAGCTGCTTTATCTCAACAAAATTGTGACAATCATTGTTGCTCGATTGCCACAACTCATGAACATGTTTCAACAGCAAATTGCTAACAAAAATATGAAAGAAGAATTTGCACTTTGACATTAGTAACTGTTAAAATCAAAACATAATCCCCCAATTTACCTGGCCCTTTCTGCTTCCCATTGTTTCATATCAATGTGTCTTGGAATCTGAGGAATGCACAAGAGGCCAGGAATTATCTAAAAAAATAAGATGCAATAACAATTATTGCCATTTTTGCTAAGCGGTTAGCTATTTGTGGAACTTCCTTAAGGTAAGCATCTAATGAAAAAATAGTTTCCCAGGTTATTCAGACTTTTCACATCTCAGTCTATACTACCATAAGTCATGCCACATTTAGCATTCATTCAGTGCATTTTGCGTTTCCATAGCCAAATATATGACCTTTGTCAGTACTTGACTAATTAACCATTGTTTAACCACTTTAAAGATGTTAGTTCTGACTGGCAATGTTGCTCAAGGAATAAATTTATTCAGTGAAGAAAAGAATTTAGCAGAATTGCAAGTTATTAAAAATAATGGATAGGCAAAATCTAATCCTTCCTTTGGATCTTTTCAGTGTCTGTTCTGATGTGAAGAATTTCCTCTTGTAATTTGCGTGCATTTTCACCTCCTGGGGTAATTATGGGCATCATTATGTGCAGTTCAAAATGGCATGTTGTTGCCTTTCAATGCGAGATATGACCTTCTGCACATTTTTTAGTCTAATGGAACACATTTTCTTTATGTTTGAGATATTGCTCAATAAGAGTAAATAATTTGGAACAAAGTCATCACCTCTTTTTGCATTTCACTTGCAGCATGGAGTTGCAGCTAATGCATGTTGCCACATCCATTATACTAGAGTAATTACTTTTCTCCAGCCTATAAGGTAGTAAATCTGAATAACTTCAATTAACATCTGATTGGGTACTTTAATTTATCATGAGTAGTAAGTTAAGATGGCACTTAATGGCATTTGCAGCACCCAACTTGGCTAATTAATGAATACTTACTGCAATATTACTAAATTAGGATATGTCCTTTATATGAAGTGACTGCCTTTTCTATTGGACTTATTCACTTAATCACACCACTCCGGGAAACATTGTTGTCTTATTCTATTCAACTCAGCCTCTGATTTCGATTCTTATGTTTATGAGCTTTCTTTAAATTACTGTGTTATCATTTATTACTTTCATTTATTATTTCACGATTTATTATCCCAGTGGAGATTCTCAGCATGATTCAAGTTAAACCCAGTTCAGTTATATCTTTTTTTTGGCAATGGAAAGTTTAAAACATTAGAACATAAAAAATGGAAACAAGAGTTGGCCTCCTGTATTCACTACACCAATTTATGACTGTCCTTTAAGCTTGCTGTCGCTATTTGAATCAACTACATATGCTTTGACACACTTGGTGTTAAAGCGAACATCTTAAATATACTGTGTAGGGAGGAACTCCAGATGCTGATTTAGACTGAAAACAGACACAAGAGGCTGGAGTAATTCAGTGGATCATGCAGCATCACTGGAGAAAGGGAATTTGTGACATTTTGGGTCAAGACAATTCTTCAGGCCTTCATATACTCATTGCTTGAATATTTATTAGCCGTCATAGGTAGGGAATGCCAACGATTCACTATACTCTGGTTGAAGAACTTTCTCTATCTTGAATGGCCAATTCCTTATGTTAAGGCTCTGCTCCTTGGTTCCAGATATCCAGCCAAGTGAAGAATTATGCTAAATGTGCCCTTTCAAACCCTATGAGAGTTTTGCACGCTTCAATGAGATAATTTCATATTCTAAACTCTAGAGAATATTGATCAATCTGCTTCATCTCTCCTCGTGCCATGGACCCAGATCACCTCCTCCATCAGGCTCTCAGCAGAGAGCAGAGGCCATCCCGTTACCCCTTTGCTCCACATGGAAAATTACTCCAAGCATCCATCCAGCTAACTGAGATGAAAGCACACTGGATAGCCACCAAGTGAGCACAGGAGTGGAAGGCAACCTCATCTCCATTACACAGCTACATCTCTTCACCAGATAAAAGCCGTCTAGGGCCTGACCTCCCCAGAGGAGCATGGATGAAGCTCAATAGACTTCGTACTGGAGTTGGGCGTTTCAATGTCAGCATGTGAAGATGGGGGCTCTGCCAGAGCCCAGCCTGTGAATGCGGAGCAGAACAACAGACAGTCAACCATGTCATCTCTGGTTGCCCGCTCAACCACCCATCAAATGGAGCTCAGGGCCTGGCAGACATTGACGCAGAGACAACAACCTGGCTGCTCAACACCCGGCTTGAGATCTAACTATTCCTTTGGTTTATGTTTCATTCGCAAGAAGAAGATCTCTCCTCACTGGATAATGCCTCACATCACAGGAATCAATGTGGATGAGAAATGTCCATCTATAAATCATGCTCTCCGCACTTCTGTTTGATTTTATTTTACTGGATTTGAACATAGCTGAATAGACCAGCATTTATTATTCATTGCTGATTGCCCTTAAGAAATTCCTGGTGAATCTCCTTCATACACTACCTTTGGTGAAGGCGCTTCCATAATTCAACAGAGGAAGACATTCCAGGATTTAGGCCCATCAACACTCAAGGAATGTCCATAATCTCAACATCATCATGGTTTGTAACGTGGAGATTAATTTGCAGGTGATGGCTTTACTTTTTTCAGCTGCCTTTATTCTTCCTAGAGAACGTGGGATTGAAGTAGTCTTGGTGAGTAACTTCAACCGGTAGATGATACTCAGATGCTTTTTCTCCTTTTGTTCCCACTTTCCTAGTTCCTCTGACTTTCCTCTTACCTTCAGTACAACGCAGTTGTGACCGAATAATATTTCAGTTTTTTGATTAATGGATATCATTTATCTATTATTTTTTTTACGGCAAAGAGCTTGTCCAGATATGAAATCATGTTAAGAAAGACTAAAAATATTCTCTAGATGATTAAAAAAAATATTTCCTGTATTTTATAATGGGGATTCTGTAAAAAGTGCAAAAAAGAATCAAATTGAAAATGTTAGGCAAAATGACGATCAGCTTATGTAAAATTTTAATGGCTGATAAGGTATTTTGGTGAATATGTGGGTCACTTGAGTACACACGTCTTGTGTGCAAGTATGGTTCAATTCACATTTCCTTTATCTCTGAGTCGGATGATTCAAAGTGTAAGACATACTCCAGAGAACTGCAGCTCAAGAGTCAAAAGTTTAAATGTCAGGTCCACTGGGAATTAAACAATAACATTCTTACTTGTCTCACCTTTACACGCACACTAACAGAACAACACAATGAATATATACACAAGAATCAACAGTATAATAAATAATCAGTAATACTCGCCAACCAGTCCATAGTAGAGCAAACTGAAAGTCACAGTGCAACCCATACAAAGTCTATAGCAGTTTGTTGAGGTAAGGGCATGGTTAAGATTGTGCAGTGTGGTTCAAGAGCCTGATGATTGATGGAAAGAAGTTGTTCTCGAATCTATAGGTAATGGTTTGCAGGCACCTGTACCTTCTCCTTGATGGAGCCTGCAAGATGAAAGCATGGCTAGGGTGGAGTTGGTTTTTAATGATATCAGCTCCCTTCTTGAGGCAGTGCTTCTTCTAAATCTCTGATGGTGGGGTCAATAGCCCTTGATGGACCGGGCAATATCTATCTCTTTCTGTAGCCTTCTTCATTCCTGCTTTTGAGTACCCAAACCAGGATGTGATGCAGCTCTTTACTGCAAACCTGTAGATAATCTGTTCCACAACATGTACAGGCAATGATGAGATTTATTTGTGATTGCAGGAATATACTAGGCCCAGGATAGATCCTCAGACATGTGCGATCTAGGATCTTGAATCTGTGTTTTACTTTCTTCCTGCTTAAATTTTACAGATTGTTTGCCTCATTGTCACCTTCCGCTCAGCTAAGAATTATCCCTTCTACATTTTCCTTGATCCTATTCCCTTTAATCGCTTTTTTTACACCTTAACTTTCCATATTTCGATGTCTCCCTCTCCCTGACTCTCAGTCCGAAGAAGGGTCTTGACCCAATATATCACCCATTTCTTTCATCCAGAGATGCTGCCTGTCCCGCTGACTTACTCCAGCATTTTGTGTCGATCTTCGGTGTAAACCGGCATCTGCAGTTCCTTCCTACACATCTGTGGACTCTCTATACCTCCATCCCACTGATGAAGACAAATTATAATCCCTGTACCTCAATTCATCCCATTTGTCCACTATCCTCTGTGTGGAAATGTTACCCCTTTGGTTCCCACTGAATCTTTCCCCTCTTGTCTTAAATCTATGCCCTATCGCTCTTGATTCTGCAGTCCTATGAACAAGACTATAAGCATTTACGCCATCAATGCACCTCTAAATTTTATCTGGATGTGCTTGGAGGTTCATGGCAATAGGCTGGATCTAGTGAGGGACCTCCCATTCTGTGCTTCCGACCGTTGAACTACACCATAAAAACTGGAAAAAAAAACTAATAATTCAACTTTAGTTATTAAAAGTATTTGCAAATATTTCCTTGTAAATAAACTATATGGTGCTGCTAGAAAAGCTGCAACCTCACAGAGTTAAACACTTTTTTGTGAGTGCAGTAATATACTGGACCCAGGACAGACCCTCAGTGATATGCCATCCAGGAACTTGAATCTGCTTCAATTTCCTGGTACTTTCCTCCTGCTTCAATTTTACTGATTGTATGCCTCATTATCACCTTCCCCTCAGCTAACAATGATCCATTCTACATTTTCCTTGAGCTTCGTCCCCTTTGATTTCTTGTTTTACACCCTACCCTTCCAATTCTCGATGTGTCCCTCTTTGCCTTACGATCTTTGTGAAGTTTGCACATTATCTCAGTGATCATGTGGGCTTGTACTATATGCTCCAGTTTTCTTCTACATTCTAAAATGTGAATATTGGTAAATTAATTGGGTGCTGCAGATTGTCCTTGTTGTGAGAGGTAGGGGGAGTTTTTGATGAGATTTGTTTAGAGATAAACCTGACAAACAGAACCTTTGTCCCACCGAGTCCATGCCAACCAGTGTTCTCCACACACTAACGCTATCCGACACACATTTGGGGACAATTTACAATTATACCTTGCCAATTAACTTACAAACCTGTACATCTTTGGAGTGTGGAAGGAAACTGGAGAACCCAGAGAAAACCAACGCAGGTCACGGGGAGAACATAAAACTCTGTATAGACAAGCACCCGTAGTCAGGTACGAACCCGGGTCTCTGACTCTGTAAGGCAGTAACTCACCGCTGCACCATCATGCCACTGTAAATGAGTATAGGTGGAGAATAAAAAACGGATTAGTGTAAATAGGTGGTTAATGATCAGCATAGACGAGGTGTGCTGAAGGGACTACTTCTGCCCTATATTTCTCTATACTTCTTAGGCTGTTGAGCTGGGTGCAAAAGAAAGCATATAATTCTCGATCACAGTGGCCTTTCTAAGAAAAAGATACAGGAGCTTGAAAGTCTGAACATCCGGACATAAGCTTCTTCCCCACTGCTGCAGTTTGTGAAGCAATCATCACTTTCACCCCCCCACCCCATCCCAGTTATGATGTCACACACTCTTACTCTTAATTCTACCTCATTCTATTTTTCATTATTGCACTGAAGTGTTTTTGGTATTACAGTATGCTCTACAATCTTTACACCTTTCTGCTGCTCTTGCATTTGTTATATTCATGGTGTACATGTGTTTATTTTTACTTTGTGAACGTCATGCAAATTAGAGATGTCATTATACCCTGGTGTACTTTATATGACGATAAACTATTCTTAATCTTAATTTGAATTGGAATCCAAAAAGTCAAAATTTCTTTCACCGTGAATTTACCACAAGAGTTCCTTCTATACAACTACATTAAAAATGGCATGTATTCAGGAGGACGAATGCTAAAGTTACTCAATCCAATACCTTCACTCCGGTAATGCATGTATTACATTGCACTCTTAAAACTGTGTTCATTAAGTTTCTTCCTAATTCAGTTTTCATAAAACCATATGGAGATGAAATACAAGCAATACAAAGAACCATTAAGTACCCAGTGTTGTCCCACAAAGGAGGTTAATATAATGCACCAGCCCTAACACTGTGCTGTCAGCATCATTATTCAACACGCAGTGCACATAAAAATTAATATTCAGGTTTTACAGATATGGTTTTTTACCAAAATGATTAAAAACAGCTATTTTGTGCTTTAGTGTGAGCAATATACATTGCTAACACCTGTTAGTTACAGTCCCACAGCAATTTAAGCAACATTTTTATTTACATATAATGAACCCTTTAATGTAATAAGCACCCTTTCCTGTTAAATGTCTTGAAAGTCTGCCAGCTAAGCAGATTCAAATGTTGATACTTCTTTTTCAATTAAAATCAGACACTAAGTGGTGGTCTGCCTCCCTGGTGCCAAGGTCTCGGACATGTCTCAACGCGTCCAAGATATCCTGAAATCAGAGGGAGAGGAGCCTGAGGTCGTGGTACATATAGGTATCAATGACATAGGTAAAAAAAGGGAAGTCCTGAAGGGAGGATTTAGGGATTTGGGAGGAGAGTTAAGGAAAAGGACCAAAAAGGTAACAATCTCAGGATTACTGCCTGTGCCACGCGACAGTGGGAGTAGGAATGGAGCGAGGTGGAGGATAAATGCGTGGCTGAAAGACTGGTGCAGAGGGCAGGGATTCAAGTTTCTGGATCATTGCGACTTCTTTTGGGGAAGGTGTGACCTGTACAGAAAGGATGGGTTGCACTTGAACCCGAGGGGGACCAATATCCTGGTGGGGAAATTTGCAAAGGCTACTGGGGAGACTTTAAACTAGAATGGTTGGGGCGAGGGACTCAAATAGAGAAAGCTAGTAGACAGAATGGGAGGCAGGAAGCAGAAAAGGGAAGCACTTGGACACAAGAGAAGAAAGAAGAAAAAGGAAATAAACAGAGAATAAGAGGCGGGGGGTTTCTTAAATATGCATATTTTAATGCTAGGAGCATTGTAAGAAAGGTGGGTGAGCTTAGAGTCTGGATAGACACCTGGAAGTATGATGTTGTGGCGATTAGTGAAACATGGTTGCAGGAGGGCTGTGATTGGAAACTAAATATTCCAGGATTTTGTTGCTTCAGGTGTGATAGAATTGGAGGGGCAAGAGGTGGAGGTGTTGCATTGCTAGTCAGGGAAGATATTACAGCAGTGCTTTGGCAGGATAGATTGGAGGGCTCATCTAGGGAGGCTATTTGGGTGGAACTGATAAGTGGGAAAGGTGTAGCAACATTGATAGGGGTGTATTATAGACCGCCAAATGGGGATCGAGAATTGGAAGAACAAATATGTAAGGAGATAGCAGATATTAGTAGTAAGCACAAGGTAGTGATTGTGTGAGATTTCAACTTTCCACCTATAGACTGGGAAACACATTCTGTAAATGGGCTGGATGGTTTGGAGTTTGTAAAATGTGTGCAGGATAGTTTTTTGCAGCAATACATTGAGGTCCCTATTAGAGGAGGGGCAGTGCTGGACCTCCTGTTAGGAAATGAGACGGGACAGGTGGCGGAGGTATGCGTTGGGGAGCACTTCGGTTCCAGTGATCACAATACCATTAGTTTCAATATAATTATGGAGAGAGTCAGAACTGGACCTAGGGTTGAGATTTTTGATTGGAGAAAGGCTAACTTTGATGAGATGCAAAATGATTTAAAAGGAGTGAACTGGGACATTTTGTTTTATGGGAAGGATGTAGAAGAGACATGGAGGACATTTAAAGCGGAAATTTTAAGAGTACAGAATCTCTATGTTCCTGTTCGGTTGAAAGGAAACAGTAAAAATTGGAAAGAGCCCTGGTTTTCAAGGGAAATTGGACATCTTGTTCGGAAAAAGAGGGAGATCTACTATAATTATAGGCAGCATGAAGTAAATTAGGTGCTTGAGGAGTATAAGGAATGTAAAAATAATCTTAAGAAAGAAATTAGAAAAGCTAAAAGAAGATATGAGGTTGCTTTGGCAAGTAAGGTGAAAGTAAATCCAAAGGGTTTCTACGGCTATATTAATAGCAAAAGGATAATGAGGGATAAAATTGGTCCATTGGAGAGACACAGTGGACATCTATCTGCAGAGACAAAAGAGATGGGGGAGGTATTGAACAATTTATTTTCTTCGGCATTCACCAAGGAGAAGGATATTGAATTATGTGAGGTAAGGGAAACTAGTAAAGTAGATATGGATACTATGAGTTTCAAAGTAACAGAAGTACTGACACTTTTGAAAAATATAAAAGTGGATAAGTCTCCAGGTCCTGACAGGATATTCCCTAGGACATTGAGGGAAGTTAGTGTAGAAATAGTTGGGCTATGACAGAAATATTTCAAATGTCATTAGAAACGGGAATAGTCCCCGAGGATTGGCGTACTGCGCATGTTGTTCCATTGTTTAAAAAGAGCTTTATAAGAGCAAACTTAGCAATTATAGACCTGTTAGTTTGACTTCAGTGGTGGGCAAATTAATGGAAAAGATACTTAGAGATAATATATATAAGCATCTGGATAAACAGGGTCTGATTAGGAACAGTCATCATGGATTTGTGCCTGGAAGGTTATGTTTGACTAATCTTCTTGAATGTTTTGAAGAGGTTACTAGGGAAATTGACGAGTGTAAAGCACTGGAAGGTCATGTTTGACTAATCTTCTTGAATTTTTTGAAGAGGTTACTAGGGAAATTGACGAGTGTAAAGCAGTGTAAAGTAAGGCCTTTGACAAGGTTCCTCATGGAAGGTTGGTTAAAAAGGTCCAACTGTTTGGTATAAATGCAGGAGTAGCAAGATGGATTCAACAGTGGCTGAATGGGAGACGCCAGAGGGTAATGGTGGATGGCTGTTTGTCGGGTTGGAGGCAGGTGACTAGTGGGGTGCCTCAGGGATCTGTGTTGGGTCCTTTGTTGTTTGTCATGTACATCAATGATCTGGATGAAGGTGTGATAAATTGGATTAGTAAGTATGCAGATGATACCAAGATAGGGGGTGTTGTGGATAATGAAAAGGATTTCCAAAGTCTACAGAGTGATTTAGGCCATTTGGTAGAGTGGGCAGAAAGATGGCAGATGAAGTTTAATGCTGATAAATGTGAGCTGCTACACCTTGGCAGGACAAATCTTCCCATGTGAAGCTGGGACCCAACGGCTATCTTTAGTCTATCTTAAAAAAAAAACTGTGCAATATGTTGTGATTACATGAGAGAATAGTCTGTGCAAGGGTTACTGATCTATACCTCCAACAGTGGAAAAGGGAAAATCTTGGAAGAAAAGCAATAAAAATCATAACAGTGGATTATAATTGCTACATTTGATTGTGATTTTGGTTTAAGACTAAACTACTGGTCATACAGAAAAATATAGCAGTAACTGTAATTTATGATTTACCTGTTTACCTGCATGCCACTGATTCTACTGAAAACAACATTTTCATGGTATCTGTATCTCACCATATTCATATATATGACAATAACATTTAGTTGATGATTTAAACTTTTCCAAAGGGGCAATAGAGAATATGGATTTGACTACCACAGTAGAGCTGAAGTAAATATCAAAGATGCAGCTGTGGGTAAGCTGATTGATGGGGAGAGGAACAGAAGGATATGTTGACTAGTTTAGATTAAAAGGTGCAGGAGGAGATTTGTTTTGAGCAAGGCCATTAGCTGGTTTTCTGCTGTAAGTTTCAGATAGGTCAATGAATAGTTGAATAAATCATCAATAATCAATCAATGTAAAATCCACTAGACCGCAAAAACATTTGGACGCCATTACTTTATGGATGGTTGTGCCGTTATCCTATAAGGTTAACTTTCTTTGTGAACTCACACGGGACAGCAACATTGCAGTAGTTTCTTCTATAAAGTTCCTCTAATTGTCCATTCATTGTTCGTCATTACTCCAGGAAATGCTTGTCATAGAGTCATAGAGACAGAGAGTGATACAGTGTTGAAACAGGCCAACATGTCCCAGTCACACGTCCACCTGCCTGCATTTGGTCCATATTTCCGCCAAACTTGTCCCAAGTATGTACCTACCTGTCTAAATGTTTCTTAAATGTTGGGATAGTCGCAGCCTCAACTATATCCTCTGGCTGCTTGTTCAATACACCCACCACCCTTTAAATCTTTTCCCCTTCACCTTGAACTTCGTCATTACAGTGAGCAGCTGTTTTTAAGATGTTTATAATTTGAATGCGTGTCTTTTGCTGAACGTACCTCCTGCAGTGACAGTATATTGTTGTTGTTGCTCATCATTTACTCTCAAGTAAGACCATGACATCCAGTCTATAGTGTTGCAAAGTGATTGTAGATACCTGATATAATATAAGTCAGGGAGCAGGGTAGGGATTGGAAGAGCTTCAGGATTTTAAAGCTTTCAACTCCAGAATTAAAGGTTTGTTCACCACACTGTACTGACGTGGGATGTATTGCTTGCACAATACATCCTCCGTATAAAATCATGATAGCAATAAATTGGGTAGATGTCTCGCCCAGAGTAGGGAAATCAAGGACCAGAGGATATAGGTTCAAGGTGAAGGGGAAAAGATTTAATAGGAATCTGAGGGGTAACATTTTCACACAAAGGGTGGTGGGTGTATTGAACAAGTTGCCAGAGGATGTAGTTGATGCTAGGACTATCCCAACATTTATCCCAAGTGTTCACACTTGGCTTGAACATGTTGTTAATTGTTGCTAAGATAACTGAGAATTATTAACCATCATCCATCAGGTATTTAGCCATAGGTTAACAAGTTCATAAAAACAAGCAAACCATGACTTAGGGATTATGTCTAGATGGGCAAATCTGAAAAAAAAGTGAAATTGTGCTCTATCTGGATTGAACCACAATTAAACAAAATTATCACTTATAGATCGTCACCATGGTGTTTGACACTGGAGAATGTGAAGAGAAATTTTGCAAAGGTGACTGAGGAAATCGTGGAGTGAGCATATCAGGAAAGATGTAACAGTAAAGGGACTGTCCCTCTTGGGCGACCTGACCTTCAAACTCGCAGCATAGTTGACATGTGGTCCTAGGAGGTCCTATGAGGTAGCTGGAACTCTCCTTCATGCCCGAGGGAAGTTCCCGAATACTCGTGGCCTCAGCTAGGTCGCGGAAATTTTTTCAGCATGTTGAAAAATTTTCCGCAAGTAAAATTTGGTCGGAATGGTTCTTTTGAATTCGTAGTGCAGTGGAGTGGGGTCACTATTTAGTTACAGGCATTCAAGGGCAGCCGTAGGCAATCTCCTTCACTGACGGGCCTCATTGGCTGATTGGAGTATTCAGGACCAAGGAAAACCTACCGGTGGGTAAAATGGCCGCTAAAATTTATTATACTTCTTAAACGCCTCCACTCATTCTCCCCCCCCCACCCTTTCTCCCTTTCTCTACCATTCTCTCTCCTTCTCTCCCCCTCCCTCCCCCTCTCTCCTCTTCACCCCCCTCCCCAAGCTCTCTAAAGGACTTACCATTACTGTGCAGCTGTTTTACCTTCCTCTTCATTGCAGGTGTGAATTTCAGACAGCGCTCCCCCGCTTTCCCAGGCCCCCGCCTTTGCGACGTGTTTGTGTGTGTGTGTGTGTGCGGTCGGTCGATCCAGCTCGCAGTTTTAACGTGGACGGTCGATCCAGCTCGAGGCTCCAGGCGAGTACCCTCGAGCTTGAAGGTCAAAGACACTCTTCTTAACTCGCGGATTAGGTCGCTCAAGTGGGATGGCCCCTTAAGGGTTCCATTTCTCTTAAGCAAGTAAGATAGAAGGGTGAGTTATTAGATGTCTTTAAAAAAAGAAATATTTAGTTATCCATATGACCTGAACGTTCAACACTCCTGAGCAGTCTGTACGGCCTCAGTAACCACATTCTAAGTTCATAAGATTTCAGTTCAGTCATGTTGTGCACAAGGTCAACTCCAGTTCCATTAGGCCATTGATAAAGGTGCACATCCACCCTAATTATGACCATCTGTAGCATCCACACAGACAATGTTTTATTTTTAATAATAAATCAGAATAGTTATCAATTTTTGCCCATCCCAGTTAAAATGCCATTGAGAAGATGGTGATGAGCCATATTCTTGAACCACAGCAGTCTTCTTGATGAAGGTACTCCCAAGCGCTGTTGAATCAGATGTTCTAGAATTTGTGTTAGTGTAAATAGCTTGTTCTAAGCTTCCCCCAGTCTAGTTTCAGTCAATAAGATACAGATTCAAGCACTTGCGCATCTAAACTTTATTTTGGTAAAACGCAATATCAGTTCCCCACTACTATACCAAACCACCACGGGTTCGATCCTTGTATCTGCTTGGCCAAGCCCTTCTAGCCTCGTGCAAGCAGAGACACTCCAAAAAGCCACGCAGTCCCAAGCTTTATTCCAGAAGATCGACACAGGGCCTTTTGGGAGCTAGCTTTTATAGGCCTCCAAACCTTGAGGGGCCAAACCATATGGGGGTGGTCTCTTTACAGTCCAATAACAGATGTCGATAAACACAGTACATGATAGACATTTCCCTACCATAATAATACAGTAACCACTACATTGTATTCAAATGGAGCTTCTGGAAGAAACAAACATAGCAATATTTGCCCAGATATTCAAGAATCCCAGACAAGGCTCAACACTTAATCCAATCAACATCTAGCAAAGTAAAGCTTTGCACCAAATATACAATGTGTATATTGTCTGAAGAAGGGTTTCGGCCCGAAACGTTGCCTATTTCCTTCGCTCCATAGATGCTGCTGCACCCGCTGAGTTTCTCCAGCTTTTCTGTGTAACCTTCGATTCTCCAGCATCTGCAGTTCCCTCTTAAATACAATGTGTATATCTGGTTTGCATTCACCCAATCTGTTTCATGCAATTTACACCTAACTGTAAGAATCTGCAGGTGTCCCATTCTTTCCCTGCAACTCTTATCTGGGCCCTAGACAAGCTGGCACCATTCTGCAGCTTGTCCCATTTCTGCAGAAGGCACATTTAAATTGACCAAATGGCCTAGCAGCACAGAAGCCTTTACTCAATTTTAGTGTCCTGGCATGTATAATTTGACCAGAATTAACATTCCTTCTTTTTATCATATATGATAAACCATCATTTGTGATAACTAAATAATCAGACAATCAGATAAACAGATATACATATGTGTGTCCATTACATTCTCCATTTATTAACAACAACAAGACAATGATGTTTCTTCCCAGAATCTTATCAAGCTTCCCGAGTTTTTTTGGGCGTAGCTTCACAATTTACGTCTAATGAGTCTTCACCTGCCGAGTTTTTGTGGATGCAAATTCCCTCTATATGTGTTATTACCCATTGTTCCATTCCTTTCCATAGTCGAACCTATAACCTATAATCCCTGAAAAACTTGGGACAAAGCAAGTTACCATTCATGTACTAATGCTTTCCCATGCATTTACTGTAATTCTGTTTTGTTCCCTTTTCTATTTCACTATCACTAACTATTATATTCTGCTCTATAATATACTCTATACTATCCTGGGATCAACACTAATCAGCCCTCTCTGTATTCTCACTCCACAGCTTTGTGGTCGATAATACAATTCCATTCCAATTCATGTGGAATTCCCAGCTGTTCAAATTTAATCATCAAGTTCCATACGTTGTCAATTTTATCAAAAAGCCAATTAAAAATGCCAATTCTAGGGCCAATTTATTTCCACCTTGTTAATAGAAGCCGCTTTACTATCGAGGGTTAAACAAATTTAGATCCTCCGGTCAAATACATTGACTCAGATATCTCAAACACCCATTTCTTTATTCCTCCTCCTACTAATTCAATAGACTTCTCCTCCAGTACTTCTTCCTCAGTATGTTGGCTCGGATCTCAGTCAATAGGGGTTCTTCCTCATAACTAATTACCTTTTACCACTGAGTAACTCTCTCTGGATGGTTAGTATTGACCTTCCGAGTGGAACTCATTATCTAAATTTTCAGCCTACCTCATCATTTTATACTATCAACACGTTTCCAGGGTATGTCTTAATTCCTGATATCCGCTGGGGTCTGCCCCTTTCTTGATAGCAACTAAATAGTCCCGTCCCCTCTTCGATTATCCTCCTATGGGTGAGACACGAGAAGAATGCCAAGACATCGATCAATTCTCTAATAATTTTTTAAGACTATATCCCAAAAGCCCTTTTAAAAATCAATTTATTTTTTGCCCCAAACCACAGAGGTGTGTCTATTTTCAAATTCAAATTCAATTCTTCAAATTAGAACTTGCCCCAATAGTAGGTTATTTGTATCTTTGTGAAAAGGTTGGATGGTGTTATTTTCTTTGTCCTTCACTGGTGTCAAAAGCTAGATGATGCTAAAGTTTGGAACTAGGGTAGGTATCTTCTTCTTGTTCCTTGATGTTAGTTTCAAAGGAGTAGGGATACTGAGGAGTAGCCTTCTCTATCTGTTGGACTTCCCAGATGTGTCTTAAAGCGACAGGACAGTATCATTTCTTCCTTGTTGTTGGTCTTTGTTCTGGGAGCTACCTTACCTGGACTGTGTCTTCTGCCCGTTCTCAAGGGTCCACATACTCTTTACCTCACTCCCCAGATAGTAGTGTATTGTAGATTATACTGTCCTGCAGGCACAACAACTTAGTAACAAGTAAGTACAACAGCTCCTTTCCCGTACCTCCTGCACAAAAGTTTGTTTCTTCTCTCCCTGGTGCCTGTTTAGTTTTCTTTAGTTCTTATTCCTTCTGACACCAGCTACTGGGTTCCTTTTCTTACTTTCTTTATTGCCCCTTGATTTCTCTTCCGTTTTGCTATATTCTGTCTTCTCATTGGGCACTACTTACTCCAATTACGTAATTATGTTTTGCTGTAACAAGCTCCTTGATTTACAATGTTCTTTGCTCTAAGGGGTTTTCTTGGTTACGTATAAGATTGTTTACAATTTTCTTTTATGTGAAACTTCTTCAGTTTTTACTATGATAGTACATCAAATTCATTTATTCTGGAAACCATTTAAAATCTTCCCTGTCCGGGAGACCCGACCTTTTCCCTGTCGGGTCTCCGTTGTCATTGGGGCCTAGCACCGTGGAGAGGCCTCTAACCTGAATAACCCGGGGGCTTGGGACACTGCGGGACTGCGGACTACTCACCATCGTGGGGCTGGCCGGCCTCGGAGCCTGTGGAGCGGTGGTGACTCGACTCCTGGGGCTCGGAGGCTCCAGCAACGCAGCTGCAGGTCCGGTGGACTGGGACATCGGGAGCTCGCGGGTCCTGGGGGAGAGACCGCTTCCCGGAGCTCCCGCAACGCGACTTCTCCAGCCCGTGTCGCGGGGTTGGAACGACCCGGAGAGGGACCGTACATCGCGCGGCGCGGCTTCATGGCTGTGGGACATTCCAGCGCCCACCGGGGGCTCCAACACTGTGACTTTTAGACCGGGAGCGGGGCCGTACATCGCCCCGAGCAGCCTAAAATGGCCGTGGGACTTATCATCGCCCGCCTGGGGCTTCAACATCAGGAGAGACATGGAGAACAGGGGAGAGAAAAGACTTTGCCTTCCATCACAGTGGGTTCACTGTGATGGATGTTTGTGTGAATTAAATTGTGTGTATGTCTAGGAAATTGTCTTTGTTTGTGTGGCTTTGGAAACAGAATTTCGTTTGAGCCTCACTGAGGCTCAAATGACAATAAATGGTATTGTATTGTAAGTCAGGACTGAGAGAATGGGTTGGTTTGAGTGAACGGTGTGTGACTTCTTGGTTCCTGACATTCGGGCCGGCTCTCTCTCTGTTCTCTCGGGTCCCAGTAGTCTCTTGAATTGAAGGACCTCCTATAATTCCTGGGATCTCGGATATTTCTATATCTCTAATTTCTTCATAATCCTGGAAATCCTTTCTTTGACCCCTCTCTCTCACTTGCTCCCTTGTTGGTCAGGTTTGACTCCATTGTCTCATTCCCCCACAAATGTAACATTGATTAGGTAGTATGGTTGGCTTTGATTTACCTCTTGGTTCCATTGGAATGGCCTCTAGATTTGGAGTATAATTGTAATAATAATCTGAGTAGTCCGGAAAACTAATTTCTCCCATTCCGTTCCTCGCTAACATTTGGGGACTCCATGGTCCGGAGCCAGAGCTTGGTTCCTCCTTCTTGATTATATGTTCAGTTTCTCTTCCAGTTACAGGATAATTTTCCTGTTCCCTACCATCCTTCCAATAGTGCCTCACAGCTCTGGCCATTTGACTGGCGTGGTTCTCAGACCAGTCCCTGTTATCATTCTTAATTGAGTCCGCTACTGTAGTGGGGAGACAATTCAATAAGATAGCACAATATTGTGGGGAACTTACTCCATTTTGATAGTTTAAGTCACCTGATTGGTCCATATAAAATTTTGAAAATCGGTCTATAAATGCATCTGCTACTTCACCCTTATCTGCTTTTATTTCCAGAATTCATGTTAGATCACTTGGCTTTTGAAACATGTTTACAAGGGCCGTTAAAACAGCCTCTTCTCTTGCACTGTCATCCACTAATATGTTTGCTCAGGCTTCATATGTTGGGTGTCCTGGGACTATGAGAAATTTTCAGCTGGAGTAATTATCTGTTGTATGGTCTCCCATAAATCCCGGGAATCTGCATGATATTCATGCATTGTGGTTCTCAAATAATCTATAAAAGCAACAGGTGACTCTTTCTATCAGGGATTCTGTTTAGTACTGCCATTATTTCAAGGGGCTTCCACGGAGTATGCACGTCTGCACGGGGATTATTCATACTTACTGCACTGGTTGAATCAACTGTACCCAGTCCTTCCCTCACTATAAACTGCCTGTGGGATATCTGTTCAATTTGTAAACTTTTGGTTACATCAAAATCTATCTCGGTATCTTCAATCACTGTCTCACCCTCAGATGAATTTTCCCATTCGCTAGGGGGCTCCCGATACTGCCCAGATAAATTGTTCCTTTTTCTCACTACTCATATAATCTGATTAGGCTGTGGCTCACAGAAATACTCTGGCTGTTGTACTATATCTATCGTACCTTTATTTTCTTTAAACACCAGAGCTAACCTCTTTGTTCTACTCTGGGTGCCATAAGCTACTGGATGATCTATTAATGGTGGAGTGGATAGTGTAGAAGAATCTGGCACTCCAGTATCTGCTATTGGTAGAATCTGTTCAGATGTAGATTCTGCAGGAGCTATTATAGATTTCGCAGACCTAAAATATTTATTATGGACCAAGTCATACTAGGTGCGAATGAAGCCTGGGAAACGGAAGAGGAACATGGTGGAAGCTGTGAACTTCCACTAGAGTTAACATTTGTCCAATCTTCCAAATATTCATTTTCTTCCCCCTCGAGGTCAGCACTAACCATCGGATCCTTAAACTTTAAATCTACAGGGACTAGTTTCCTTCCAGGAGATCTGCTTTTTCACTGTTCCGTGTGTTTTCCTTCATCTCCACTCCTGTCCTTCTGACTGCCTGGAAGTCGATCTGCTTCACCTTCTTTCAGATCTATTCCAAGTTTAACAATTGCTTTTTCCCAACTGGCCATCCCCTTAACCTCTTTATTCGCCTTCAATTCCTCATAATAGTTTCTCCATAACACTATTAATTCCTTTGCACTCATTATTACTATGCTGCCAAATAATTTGTTCTATGTATTTTATCCCTGTTACTGTTCTAATGCTGCCCGGCAGCCATAGCTTATTTCATCATTTCTTATTTAACATTCCTGATAAATCTCTTAATTTCTCTGTCTTCTGAGAGAACTCATTACACATTATTTGCAATGGGCTCCTTTTCTCTTCTGTCGTATCTCAATGTTGTTCCCCATGGCTCAGAACAACCAAAACATAATTTCTAAGTCCTTCACTCCTTCCGTGTAATCCCAAAATTTATCACTGCTCTTGAACAGTGACTAATGGCCCCGAATTATCTGCAGCTTCGCACTTCTTTACTCCTTTGCTCCACCAATCCTACTATCTTATTCAAATTCTTCTCCTACCTCCACCACACACTCTTTCAACCATACACTTTCCACAATCCTCAGTTATTCAAAGATCAGAGTACTCCAGTGAACAATCAAACACCTTCTCACGTTTAACCCTCAATCTAAACACATGAATATGAGCTCCAAACATACGTAGCACTGTACACAGACAATAAACCACGCCACATATTATTATCAGGCACAACTACACTCCTATATAAACCACAATCATTCATTTATTATGATGATGAATCACACACTGTAATAAATCCTCCTCGTGGTGTACTTGGTCAAGGGAATGACTCATCCCCCGACACTGCGATCAAAAGAATACGAACCCTGATCGAACCATCATAAATCGGATTTCAACAATACTACAATCCCGCTTTAAACAAATACAAATATTCAATTCAAATGCACTTCAATTATACTTCAATTGATACTTCAATTATCTAACACCTAAAAATCCTTAAGGACTCACACAGACAATACAAGTAGAAGTCCGCGATCTTAACACACTGTAAATATTTTACATACACAAAGTATTTATACAATTCGGATCCGATAAAGAAGCTAAAAAAGATGATGCTGGATTTCTACAATTTACAATGATAATTTAACACGCTAGCGCGCAGATTAAAAACACTCGATCTCAATGCCACGTCGCACTGTTATCAATCAGTGAACCTCTCCCTCTGATATGGAAGGTTTTCCCCTTCCTAGGGTACTCTTTGCTGAGGGGTACTACTTCTTAAATGGACTACTTTTCCTCCTAAATGTTACTTTCCCCTGCTAAGACTGGACTTCTATAGGGGGACCTCTATCCCTCCTTTCAAAGTTCAACAGAATTAGGGGTACCTCTCACATCCGGTTACTTTTCACAAAGTAAACCAGGTTCCCATCTCTCAGTTACTCTTTGCTATTAAGTACTAATCAACGATCGATCAGAGGCTTACTATTCACTGTTGATCAACCGCTATTCGAAATCAATCTCAAACATGCACAAACTCCAAAGTTCTATTTACACAGAATTCAAATTCTACCGTACGGGCAGAACTTCAATGTGAAATTCTGTATTTGGAAATTTGATTCTGCAAATCTAAACTCGTTCTCAGACCAACTAGTTTTGGTGCGTACCACTCCAAATACGCGGGCTCTCGAATTCAAATTAAATTGACCAATGAAATCTCGGATGGACTAGAGTATTCCCAGCCAATCTATACTCTAGTCACCGAGCCCAGTGCCTTTACGAGATTCCTCGCCCGTCACTCCAGGGAGGGATTCAGATATCTTCACACAGGTGTGACCTCCAACCAACCTAGGTCTTACCTCTTCAAAAGGACTTCCTTTACACCTGCTTGGCACTAGGTTTCAGCGCCTAGCCTCTTCAGGCTGGCAGTCGGTGCCAATTTTTAGAACGCACCTTTCCAATTAGCGCTCCCAGCAATGAGAGGTCAAATGATTCACCGCTTAGCACATAAACCAGACTTGTTTTCAATAGCCACCAATTAGATACCAATTCTGTGAAAGGATGCACATTAGGTTCTCATTAAGCAGCTGCAGTCTGCCAACTACAACCAAGTTTTGGGCCTCTAACCCAGGAAAGGGCCTCTAAGCCAACCCCAGCTGGGCCTCTAACCCCACCTTGATTTTATGGGCTCCTAACCCAAAGGAGTGCTATCCACCCCCCCCCCCCCCCCCCCCCCCCCCCCCCGTGTTTGCTAGACACTGTTCTACGATCTCGTTGAGACCCTTTCCCAAGCCCACCAATGATCGATCTGCTCTGACTAGCGAAGTGCTGAAAATCAATACGAAAACCACACAGTGGCGCCGATTTCTGCACTTGCGATCGAAACAGCTCAACACCCTTAATCGCAAACTTGTGTTTGGGGGTCCATTGAGATTCTGGATGATCCCCCAATGTAAATAGTTTGTTTTAAGCTTCCCCCAGTCTAGTTACAGTCAATAAGATACTGAGTCAAGCACTTATGCATCTAAACTTTATTTTGGAAAAACACAATCACAGTTCCCCACTACTATACCTAACCACCGCTGGTTCAATCTTTGTATCTGCTTGGCCAAGCCCTTCTAGCCTTGTGCAAGCTGAGACAGTCCAAAAGATCACGCAGTCCCAAGCGTTCTTCCAGAAGATCGACATAGGACCTTTTATAGGTCCCCAAACCTTGAGGGACCAAACCATATGGGGGTGGTCTCTTTACAGTCCAATAACAGATATTGATTAACACAGTGCATGATAGACATTCCCCTAACCCAATAATACAGTAACCGATACATTGTATTCAAATTGAGCTTCTGGAAGGAAGCAAACATAGCAACATTTGCACAGATATTCAAGAAAACCAGACAAGGCTCAACACTTAACCTAATCAACATCTAGCAAAGTAAATCTTTGCAACAATATTTACAATGTGTATATCTGGTTTGCATTCACCCAATCCGCTTCATGCAATTTACACCTAATTGTAAGAATCTGCAGATGTCCCTTTCTTTCCCTGCAACTCTTATCTGTGCTCTAGACAAGCTGGCACCATTCTGCAGCTTGTCACATTTCTGCAGAAGACACATTTCAATTGACCAAATGGCATAGCAGCACAGAAGCCTTTACTCAATTTTAGTGTCCTTGCATCTCCAATTTGAACAGAATTAACATTAGTGCTGAGAGAATGCCAATATGTTTTCGAGTTTGATAAAGTGAAATCTACCAACCTTGACAGTTCAATCTCTGCTGGGAATGCTGTTTGTGAATGGGTTTTAGTGCTGGGGATGGATCTGAACCCATGCAAGTGTTGTACCTGTCGCAACCAGCACTATTTCTGTGGCTTGAGTTTCCAACACAGAGACATTATCGATGACCATCTGCCAGCATTGCAATGAACAATCACAAACTCTTACAACTGTGCAGCTTATTCTGATTGAACTAAAACCACCTCAAGCTATGTGTTGTAATAAATTAAACTGGAGTTTATAATCTTTTGAACTTTGTTCATCTTTATCCATTATACCAGTAGCATCTGCTGTGATTGCATTAAAGATGCTTTGGGTCTTTGAAGTTTAAAAAATGCAGTATGTTCATTTTCTTAAATCTTTATTCATTTTATTGTTGAGACAGTTTGGTTATTACAGGTGCATCGATGATGCAATTAGATTTTGATGAAATTTTAATCTGCAATGCCTGATGGAATCTGGATAATTGAAGTGGAACTGGAAAAGATGCACCCATTACTATGTTATTATTTTTAAAAAACCTGTTTACTCCCAAATTTACTCCCATTTTGGCACATTGGCCTTCATCAGTGTTGAGTATAGAAGTTGGGAAGTCATGTTACAGTTATATAAGACGTTGGTGAGGCTGCATTTAGAGTATTGTGTTCAGTTCTGAGCATTATGTTATAGGACAAAAGTGTTGCCAAGTTGGAAAGGGCGCAGAGAAGCTTTACAAGGATGTTGCCAGGATTCAATCGTCTGAGCAATTGGGTGAAGGTCTATTCACTGAAGCGCAGAAGGATGAGGGGTGATCTTTTGGAGGTGTATAAAATCATGGGGGGGGGGGGGGGGGGGGGGGGGGGGTTGGGGGAGATTGGGTAGATGTACGATCGGAATCGAGAACAAGAGGGCATAGGTTTAAGGTGAAGAGGGATAAGATTTTATAGGAATCTGAGGGGTAACTTTTTCACACAAACGGCGGTGAGTGTTTGGAGCATGCTGGCAGAGAGAGTAGTTGAGGTAGGGACGATTGCAATGTTTAAGAAACATTTAGACAGGTACATGGATAGGACAGGTTAGAGAGATATCGGCCAAATGCAGGCAAGTGGGGGGAGTGCAGATGGGACATGTTGTTCAGTGTGAGCAAGTTAGCCTGAGGTGCCTGTTTCCACACTGTATGACTCTATGACTCTCAATGACTCTACCCAGGGCAATAATCCTAAGACATACACCAGCCTCCTGATATCTTGCTAACCTGTGTTTTGTCCTTCAATAGGAGGCCCAAATGTGGCCCACGCTGTTCCTGATCTTACTCTCCACCAAAGGTGAACAGCATTCCCGACAGTTGACCTGATAGCTTGTGGAACATCAAATAGAGTCGATATTGAAGGATTTCTGATAAATACATTAATCAATGAACAAGATGCAGACAGGTGTTTGGTAGGAGTATTAATCAGCAGATGAAACCTAAATTATTTTTTTCTTGTCATTTTGCAGAGTTGTATTAACTACTCTGTGTGTTTTTGGTGCAGCATATGGGCAAAGTGAATAACAAGCTTCGCACGGATTGTTGCTCCATTCTGTTTAACAGATTCTGGTTTGAAGATGGCCAGTTTCCATGTTTTGAAATGGTTTGTTTGGCTCACACAGAAATAGTGATTAAATGCAAGTTTCCGTAACATCATTTTCTCTATTTTCTTCAAAAGCTCAAATTGTGCTTAATGATTAAGAAGCTAACTATATTCAGCAAATTTCTACTCCTGTTAGACCCACCCCGTTATACTCTTATGAATGGCAAGGTTTATTCCTAGAAAATTTTCCAGATGTATGTCTCTTGCAAATAGTGATTAAAACTAGGCTTTCGGAAAGATGGACTGAGTAGTTGATTCTTCCTCAGGTTATCACCCATAAGAGAAACAATCCTCCAGCCAGTTGGATTAATTCCACGCAATATCAAGAAAAGACTACGGGTGCAAGGCCTGAAAAGCAATGATCAGGACTGTATGTTGCCACACGGCCAATCTTATATCCTAAGCATGAGACTGGAATCACTGAAGTATATCAAAAGGACAGCACGGATAATGGCTAATGGGTGGACTATCAACTGAAAGGTATGAGTTTGCATCCCATTAGAGCAGCTGTGGATTTTAAATTCAGATAATTAATTAATTTGCAATATGAAAAAATAAATTATTCACAGTAATGAGGCAATGAAGCAGACCTTTTGTGCATAAAATCCCATCTGGTTCACTAATTTCCTTCAGCAAAGAAAGTCTACTGTCTCCATCCAGTCTGGCCCATATCCGACCAGATGAAATGCAACGTGGAAGACTCGTAACTGAATGGCCTCTTGAGTCATTTCCAGTCACTCTGCAAGCTCTTCAATTGCTGTTAGATGATGGCATTTCGAGATGGGCACTACATACTGGCCTTGTCAGCAATCTTCACACCCTGCAAATGGACAAAGTGCAGTGCTGAATTTTATCTTGTTGGCTGCCTAGCTAAAAGTCTGTCTGTCCTTTATTATTTTTGTTATTTTTAGTATGTGTTAAAAAGTATGTTTTTGTGTTCCTTGGTTTGATTTATGTGGGGCGTGGGGGGGTGGGGGGGGAGGTTGGGGGAAACTTTTTTTCAATCTGTTACCTCGACGGAGATGCAATTTTTTCCCGTATTGCAGCTCCATCCCCACTATGGCCTAACATCGTGGAGTTGGCGGCCTTTCCTGGAGGCCGACCCAGCTCTCTAAACCGCAGGAGTCTGCGGGACTTTAACATCACAGGGCTTGCAATCTCTTTGCCGGGTATCTAAGTTTCAACCGCGGGGCATGTGGGCTTGAACAGCGTGAAGCCCGCGGTTTCTGGTAAGAAGAGGATGACTAGATACAGTTTAAACTGCCCAGATGTGGGGACTTCGATCGTCGGCTGTGGGGGCTTCAATCACCCCGACTACGGTGGGTTGACTTCCCCGACCACGGGAGATCAAAGAGGAAGAAGATTGAACTTGATAGCCTTCCATCACAGTGAGGAATGTGGAATCCACTGAGATGGATGTTTATGTTAACTTTTGGGTGGTTGTGTATCTTGTTGCTTTTCACTTGGTATAGCTATATAGTAACTCAATAGACAATAGATAATAGGTGCAGGAGTCAGCACCGCCATTCAATGTGATCATGGCTGATAATCCACAATCAGTACCCGGTTCCTGCCTTCTCCCCATATCCCCTGACTCTGCTATCTTTAAGAGCCCTATCTGGCTCTCTCTTGAAAGTATCCAGAGAACCGGCCTCCACTGCCAACTGAGGCAGAGAATTCCACAGACTCATAACTCACTGTGTAAAAAACAGTTTCCTCATCTCCGTTCTAAATGGCTCACCCCTTATTCTTAAACTGAGGTCTCTGGTTTTGGACTCCCCCAACATCCGGAAAATGTTTACTGCCTCTAGCGTGTCCAAACCCTCAATAATCTTATATGTTTCAATAAGATCCCCTCTTACCCTTCTAAATTCCAGAGTGTACAAGCCCAGTCGCTCCATTCTCTCAGCATATGACAGTCCCGCCATCCTTGGAATTACATTACGCCATCCTTGTGAACCTTTGCTGCACTGCCTCAATAGCGAGAATGTCCTTCCTCAAATTTGGAGAGCAACTCCAGGTGTGGTCTCACTAGGGCCATGTACAACTACAGAATTACCTCTTTCTCCCTATATTCATCTCCTCTTGTTATGAAACCCAACATGCCATTCATTTTCTTCATTGCCTGCTCTACCAGCATGCTTAGATTCATTGAATGATGAACAAGGACCCCCCAGATCTGAAGAAGGGTTTTGGCCTGAAACGTTGCCTATTTCCTTCGCTCCATAGATGCTGCTGCACCCGCTGAGTTTCTCCAGCTTTTTTGTGTAACCCCCCCAGATCCCGTTGTACTTCCCAATTTGACACAATTTAGGTAATAATTTGACTTCCTGGTTTTGCTACCAAAGTGGTAACCTCACATTTATCCACATTAAACTGCACCTGCCATGCATCTGCCCACTCACCCAACCTGTCCGTCACCCTGCATTCTCAGAGCATCCTCCTCACAGTTCACACTGCCACCCAGCTTTGTGTCATCTGCAAATTTGCTAATGCTACTTGTAATACCTACATCTAAATCATTAATGTATATTGTAAATAGCTGCGGTCTCAGCACCAAGCCTTGCCGTACCCCACTAATCACTGCCTGCCATTCTGAAAGGGGCACGTTAATCCCTACTTTTTGTTTCCTGTCTGCCAACCAATTTTCTATCCATGTCAGCACTCTACCCCTAATATCATGTGCAACTCAAATTTCACTGTACATGTGAGAATAAACTGACCATGAAACCCTTGAAATCTTGAAACCATCCGTGCACACAAAATATCCTTCAGAAACATAATTGCTGCAGAGCTTCCCTGGCATAATCTTAAATATTGTGACACAGGTACAGATACCTGACACGACAATAGTAAATGCAGGAAATTGTATGCAAGTCAGGTAAAGAATCGCTGGTAAATTAAATAAAACTATCTCGGTTGATTCTGGGCACAGATGCTGGCAAAGTACTGTCCACTCCCGTGAACCAAGATTTATACATTATGCCCATGTGCACACAGCCAGTCATGGCAAAGATCCTTGTCTATTTAGCAAACCCAGGAGCATTGCTGTGTATATCCTTGCAAAATGAAATCAGCTCAGGAATGTGATGGTCCTTGTATGTATAAATATCTCGGAAAATAGAACAAAGAATATCGGAATTAGTCAGCAGTGTCAGACAACATCTGTGGAAAGAGAAATAAAGTTAAACTTTCAATTCTATGAACCTTCGTTCAGGACCTTCTGCCCTGGAACCTTAACTTGTACATGCTCTTGCACATATGACAATGTAGTAATGTCAAACTTAACTTTTTTTTCCTGTATATTTTACCAAATGTTCTTGTTCATGAATTTGTGTATGTAATAAGTTCAGAAGCGCAGGTTTTATTTGTTCATTTAAAGGATGGCACAGTAGTGCAGCAGCAGAGTTACAGAGACTCACGTTTGATCCTGACTATGGGCATTGTCTGTATGGAGTTTGTACGGTCTCCCCGTGACCTGCAGGGGTTTTCCCCGGGAGCTTTTGTTTCCTCAAACATTCCAAAGATGTACAGGGTTGTAGGTTAATTGGCTTGGTAAAATTGTAAATTGTCCCAAGTGTGTTTGGGATAGTGTTAGTGTGGGGATCGCTGGTCGGCGTTGACACGTGGGCTGAAGGGTCTATTTCTGCACTGTATCTCTAAACTGAACTGAACTAAAGTTGAAGTTACTCAACGAGCCTACGTCAATAGCTTCTCCCAATACCATGACTTCTGGGAAGGATGAGAGCAGCTTGCTCCTATTTACATTCGCACTGGATGTACCTTTCATTCTTCACCAGCCTTTACAACTTCTTTGATCTGGCATCACCACTCGTGTTATTCAATTTATTTAACCCTACCCGCAATGACAGATCTTTTGCTTTGTTCTCTCTGCTTCATTCCGCTTTCTCTACAACTTTTCCTAATCTGATCTTGCCTGACCCACTGAATATTTCTGGCATTTTCTGGTTTTGTTTCATATTTTGACCATCTTTTTTTTGTTTTTTGACTTGAAATACTATCTATCCCTGCAGACACTGATTGAGCTTTGAGCATTGAACTTTAAGTGGCTCTGCTTAATTTTGGTGCCTGTGTCGATATCTTCATGAGGATTCCAAGTGATCAGCAGGAGACAAAGAAGGGCAGGAAATTAACACAACAAATACTGGAGATAATTTGTACCAATTTAGGAGCTTGGTATTATTATAGCTTGAAAATCAGAACCACTCAATACCAGTGGAGAACATTATGCATGCTTTTTGCCTGTTTGGTGACAATGATTTTCCAATTGTGCACCTTTGTCTCACTGCAAGAAATCAACAGATAGTACAGCCTATGGTAGGTTGGTATTGTATGTGTGGTGTTTTTCTACTCAGCAAATTGACATGTATGCACAACTCTCCACCACGGGACACTGCAAAGCATTGATCGCACTCTCTTAATTTAATTCCACAGTCAATAAAAAAGAAATATGCACATTTGATTCATTTGTAGTTACATATAAGGAGCCAGCTGTAGAGGAATATAATGCATGACTGCTTTCCATTCAACACTAAATCTAGCTCAACACAAAGAGCCGTTTCTACATATTACTCTGCAAAGTAACTGTCAGCACTAGCTTCCTCAAGATGTGTAACACCATGTGAAAAGCTTTTCATGGTGGGCATCATAAAACAAATTTAACTGCTCATTCAATCAAAACAAAGCTCTTCTGGTGCAGTGGGTTTGAAGTGAATATAACAGACACAATGATTAAGAGCTGCCATAGCAATTAGCGCCACTAAATCAGTAGACTACATCCCCGCACCCTGCTTTTTTTTTAATGGAGCTTCTCTGATTGCAATGTCCTTGTCACTCAGGTCATTTTAGTTCTATCACAGACGAGTATCTCTTGGTAAGTAAACCAGCACATGTGCAGTTCCTTTGCTCATTTGTCACCTTATTCTGTGCTGTCGCTTTTGAAGGAATATGTCCCTGTGAAGAATGTCTTACTGCAAGCAGGTCAGATCATTTGCATAGAGAGCCACCAGTCACCTGCTTCATTCCTTTTAAGCTCATGGGATTCTGATCCTTCCTTCCTAATTCATGGCTAAAGCTGGCCTACACATCTGGCAGGATGAAACCTCCGCTAATTTTAAGCTTGTAGAAAAATAAGTCAAATAAATTCAGCTCAGAAATTTAAATATTCCTCGACTGATGAGAAGCTGTAAGTGCTTTTGTCATAGTTTGTAACTATGTTATACCACCAACAGTGAGATTCCAGTTGCAAAGAGAAAGACTCGTGTCTGCCACATCATTATAGTTCCAAGCCTCTTTGGAGAAAATGAGGTGTTATGAAGAGCAGTCTGTGATAACATTGGATGGACAACAGCCAGTTTCAGCACAGTAATCCCCTGGAAACAACAATCTACGACTGCCCAGATTTATTTTTTGTTGCAAATATTGTTGAGGGATAAATATTGGACAGGGATAAACATCCTATTCTTCTTTAATAACATTGCCAATGGTTCTTTTATCTCAACTTTAGATAATGTAGCACTTCCGCAGTACTGTAATGCATTGTTAACCTTAAAGTCATGCTCAGAATTGGGATATTAAAGGGCCTGTCCACTTGGGCATCATTTGCGCGTCATGCAGGTGGCGCGTGAAGATTTTGTGAATCCCAAAATCCTGGAGCACCATGTGCGACCACGCGTCACTGCCTATGCCACCACGCCTCACCATGTGCCATGCATGCATCATGCGTCGTGACACGTAAATGAAGTCGCGTCAATGACACCCAAGTTGGGCATCATTTGCGTGTCATGACGCACGATGATTTGTGTGATGCGCAAATGATGCCCAAGGGCCTGTCCCACTGTACGAGGTCATTCAAGAGCTCTCCCGAGTTTAAAAAAAATCAAACTCGTGGTAAGCACGTAGAATGTACGTAGCGGCTGCGTCGGAGCTCGTGGATGTCTCATAGCGGCTCGTAATGCTAACGGCAGGTACTCGGGAAACGCGGTAACTCGTAAAGTTTTTTCAACACTGTGAAAAATGTCCACAAGAGCCCCGAGTACCTACGAATGGCTATTACCGTAATTCTCCTAGTTCGAATCAGGGTAAACTCGGGAGAATTCTTCAATTACCTCGTACAGTGGGACAGGCCCTTAACTCTCTATCTTCAGATTCAAATGTTCAAGCAGCAGCAACTGAGTCACAAGCAGCACAAATAAATTAAGTGGATGCATCAAGTCAATCTTTTGCAAAATGGGTGTAATTGTCATGGATATAGAGAGAGTAGAGCAGGGGATTGTCCACTTAGCCAGGAGATACTCCTGTCATACTTGCCTTTGCAGAAGAAGTGTTGTTGCGGTACTGATGAGGAAGAAGAGGATCCGATTGCATAGGAATGCGGAGAGGCCCACATCCTAAATCTGATGTGAAATTCAGAGGGGATGATGACATTGAATGCTGAGCTGCAGGCGATGATGTACACATTCCTTTTTTTTTAAGTGGTTCTGTCCAGGTTGGAGAACCAGTACGATTGTAACTCCTGTTGATCTGTTGTAGCAGTAAGTGAGTTGTGATCTAAGTCTCTGTCCTTACTAAGGCTGGAGTTAACCTGTACTTTAACACTGACCTAGTACTATCGGTCGGTAGTCATTGAGGCTTGTTACCTTGGTCTTCTTGGGCACCAGGAGCATGGATTTCCTTTTACAGCAAATGGGGATATCAGACCTTAGCAATGAGAGGTTGAAGACTTGCACAAAAACTCTGGCCTGTTGGGCCATGCTATATTTAAGAACGTGCCACGTACACACTTCCTACACTTCATGTTGCCTCAGCAAAGCAGTCATCATAATTAAGCACCATTTACACCCCAGTCTTTCCCCCTCCCACCAGGCATAAAATACGACACATGGATTCAGAAACAGCTTCTTCCCTGCTGTTATCAGACTAATGAATGGTCCTATCATAAACAAATGTGTAATTCTGATCTCCCAACCTAAATCATTGTTGCCCTTGCACTTTTTGTTCTCTGCACTTTCTCTGTAACTTTAATGATCTGTACTCTGATATTTTTCTATGTAAACTACCTGTTGTACTTGTGCATGACTTGATTGAATAATTTGAATGGATAATACCCAAAGTTTTGTACTGCATCACAGTACACGTGATAATAATAAACCAATACCAATTTATAAAACGTTGAATAGGCATAAAGAAAGTCTCTTTTCCAGGGTAATAAAAAGCATAGATTTAAAGTGATAGACAAAGATTTAAAAGGGACCTGAGGGACAAATTTTTCACACAAAGCATTATGGGTGTATGAAACTACACCCATATTAGTGTACTTAGGACTACACTAAAATAGAGTCCTGGATAGAAAAAGCTTTAGAAGGATAAGGGCCAAATGCAGGAAAGTGGCACCAGGTCAGGAAGGCAACTAGGTGGGCATAGACAATAGACAATAAATAATAGGTGCAGGAGTAGGCCAGTCAGCCCTTCATGAAAACACTGCCATTCACTGTGATCATGGCTGTTCCACAATCAGTACTCTGTTCCAGCCTTCTCCCCATATCCCTTCTCCGCTATCTTTAAGAGCTCCATCCAATGCACTCTTGGAAGCATCCAGAGAATTGGCCTCCACTGTCTTCTGAGGCAGAGAATTCCACAGATTCACAATTCTCTGGGTGAAAAGGTTTTTCTTCATCTCCGTTCTAAATGAAATCCCCTTATTCTCAAACTGCGGCCCCTGATTCTGGACTTCCCCAACATCGGGAACATGTTTCCTGCCTCCAGAATGTCCAATCCCTTAATAATCTTATATGTTTCAATAAGATCCTGTACATGTGTACCAAATATACAGGCCAAAGGACCTGTATCCATGCTTTATGACTCTATGATCCTGTTAATGACATAACAAGCTCAAGGGACTTGTCATGTCATTTGTTTCAGCTTTAATGTTCTGTTGTGTACACTATCAGGGGCTTGCAGCACACAGATTTGGAAAACATTGTGCAATCAAGACAATTAGCAGATCCTTTTAGCCTGATTTATTTATTACACTATCCATATAAAAATAAATAGTTTGCATTTAACTAAGTAATGAGTCATGCTCTTTGGATTATTACTGGAAATATGGAAGCATTTGCGCCGGAGAAAGGCAGGCAAATGGTTACTTTACTGCTGCTCTTTCTTTCCACTCATCAGGATACAGAAGATTCCCAAACTTATTTAGTTTTTCGGCATCTTCAGATATTCCTATACTGTGTGACATCCACACCACCTTTCACTGTCAGTGTTGCAGTGGGCTGGCTGGAAGTGTGACAATGCTGATTATTTTCATGGCCGTGAGGATCTGATTGCTTCAGAAGTAGTCAGCAGGCTGCCCAAATCTTGGGGGAAATGCCAGAAATTTACCCTGACCAGAGCAGAGTTCTGCCTTCAGCTACCATTTACAGAGGGGAGGAAATTCTTTGAAGGGAAGTATTGCATTGTATTGTTTTGCATATCACGTAATCACAAAGATATACAGACACCAAAGGATGTTTTACGGAGCAGAGATGTTCAAATTCAAGGAGCATAGCTTTAAGGGTCAGGAGGTTTTGAGGATATCTGATGGAGGATATTTTTATTCACAGTAGGATTCTGGAACACACTGCCTACGGAGGTGGTAGTGGTCGAGATGCTCACAAGTATCTAGATGAACACTTAAATTGGAAAGACTTAGGAGACTTTGGTCCAAATACTGAACAATGGGTATTGGATGATCAGCATGCAGTAATGGGCTGTAGGGAGTGTTTCTGTGCAAGCTGATACTATCACCTTTGACCCATTGGCCTTATCCAGCTTCCAGATGGAACTGCCAACCTGCTTTTTTTGCTCAGGCTCAAATTGTTCACTCAACCCTGTAAAGTGCCATAAGGCATTTTATATAACAACTATTTACTGTCTAAGCATGCCTCCTGCTAGCCCTTTTGTCATTTATTTAGAGCATGACCCCTCTCAATGTTCTGCCTGCTAGTGCACCATTTAGGAAACCGGGGAAAGAATCAGAGAAAACTTCATTAGGGTGGTTTCCAGTCTAAATCTTAAGATGAAACTTTTCCTTTACAATTCCCAGTAGCAGAGGACAGCAGAGATAATCACAGTTGCCACGGCATTGCTGCATTGACTACAGGGACTGGGTCAGAGTACCATTTCCATCACAGACAGCAATACAGCAGCATAAAAAGCTGCTGCAGAAGTTTGGCGGTATGGCAGGACAGAGAATACTATATTCTCAGTAATGGTGTGAACTGATAAATCTTCAAGATGTGAGTGGCCTTGAACAGGAAATTCAAGCCGGTGATCATAGTGAGGTACATAATATAGAGATATCATAATATTTGCCTTTGATGCTTGCCAGTAAAAAGGGAGCACAGAAAAAAAACATCTGGCCAAGTCTGCTCTACCATTCAGTAAGATAAGTTGATCATCGGGTACAGGCCTATTCTTTCACTTGATATCCCCTTTATTTCTTAAGAATCCAAAGAATCAAAAGATCCATCTCTGCCTTGAATTGGAAGACTTCAGTAAAGATGCACAAATTCATCACAGAGGGATGAATTAGTGCCTGACACTGACGTGCAGGATATATAATATATAATATAAAGCCATTTCTCTCCATTAGGCTTACGGGGAGGTTAGATACCATTCAGGCACAGAAAATGAAAGTTACAAAAAAAATCTTTCACCGTTTTCTTTCAATGTAACTTTCAATGAGAACCAGGATTGTAATTGGAATTTATTTTTCCCTTGGTTGTTTTTTCATATACTGCCAAATGTGAAATTATAAACTACTGATGTATTAACGACACAATGCAAAATTATATCCTTTAACAAAGCAGCACAGCTAAATTAATAAGCTGAAATTGAACTTATTATTTAACAAGCCATTAAAGGTGTGCTAAGATCAATAGACAAGACTACCCATGGCAAGCTCAGCTCAGAAATCTCTGCTAACCTGTGCTGGATTCCAGCTCATTATTTTAAAACAATAATTCTTCATAGCCCAACCTTTATCTCCGTACCCTTTTCCAGCTGTAAACCCATAGAGATTTTTGTACTCCTCCAATTCTTGCCACTTGATCATCTCTGAAATATGCTTCATGTTCCATGGTTCTAAGGTATGAATTCTTTCCCTTAAAATTTCCCGCTTTCCCCCTCCCCTCCTTCTATTTCACCCAGGCTGCCTCTTAACCAAGCTATTGGTTACCATCCATACGGCAAATTCTGCGTCAAATTTTATTTGGTAATGCCTATTTCAGACTTTTTTAATATTAAAAAATGTCACGTTGATAAAGGATTTATGAGGGTATTTTATGATGTTAATGATGATGTGTAAGCAAACCCACACCAACAAGCTACTTTAAAAGGCACAAGTATTTTGTTTTTAAATGGAGGCTTGTATGCTAAGTTCTAAGGACTGAGATGGTATCGATGAAAATAGTAAAGGCTGAAATGGTTTTCACCTAAAGATGCTCTCAATTTATTTTTGAGAAATAGCATCAAGCAAGGTTTTCAAAAGCAAATTGCATAGGCATTTGAGAAATAATGGCTTCAGGGCATATGGAAAGAACGGAGGATTGAGATAGACAAGGTTGCTCTACCAGTAACTGGGATGGATTCAGTGGATTGAATGGCCCTTTCAGTTTCCATATAAATTCTGTAATTAAAGGTATGAAAATCTCAATCAAATTATTTTTCACCGATTATTTGTTGTTTTCATAATCCCAGTAACTTTTCGTTTATTTCAGACAAATTCTTCTTTTAATATAAGGAAAAGCAGAAGAGTGAAACATGACTTAATTTGCTCAGCTAACCACTGTTATGTAGCAAATGGGAACTGTGGCAGCTGCTATAGTATCAGTCTTAATGTCACTGTCAAAGACAGGGACAGCAGTAGACAAGATGTGATCCAGTGAATGACAGAATAATCAGGGTGGCGAGGAGTTGTCTTACCTATGAAGGATGGAGCTGGCAGAATGGCACTGCTCATTCCAAGCAAGATTGCAATATTATTGAGCCATAATTTACTGTCAAGAAACTGTGACTAATAGCTTTCAATGTTATTTTTACACAATTGCTACCATAGGTTAAATGCAGTCATTCCTTCAGTGAAATAAAATAAAAACTAGATTCATTTTTGGTAAACATGGAATTCATAAATTATTATAAAAATGCATCTGATTCAGTAATGTTTAAGAAGGAACTGCAGATGCTGGAAAATCAAAGGTAGCCAAAAATGCTGGAGAAACACAGCGGGTGAGGCAGCATCTATGGAGCGAAGGAAATAGGAAATGTTTTGGTTCGAGACCCTTCTTCAGACCAATGAGGGGGTGGGAAGAAGAAAGGAATAGGTGGAGACAGTGGGCTGAGGGAGAGCTAAGAAGAGGAGGAGAAAGCAGGGACTACCTGAAATTAAAGAAGTCAATGTTAATACCGTTGGGGTGTAAACTGCCCAAGCGAAATATGAGGTGCTGCTCCTCCAATTTACGGTGGTCCTCACACTGGCCATGGAGGAGGCCCAGGACAGAAAGGTCAGATTTGGAATGGGAGGGGGAGTTTAAGTGCAGAGCCACTGGGAGATCAGGTAGGTTAATGCAAACCGAGCAGGGGTGTTGGGCAAAGCGATCGCCAAGCCTACGCTTGCTCTCAGCGGATTTAAAAAAAAATGTTATTTAACCTTTATTTAACCAGGAGAAGTCTCATTGAGATTAAAAATCTCTTTTACAAGAGAGTCCTGGCCAAGACAGATGCTGCTCTAGGTGTCAATAGATGAGGTTGGAGCAGTTGCAGGTGAACCTCTGCTGCACCTGGAAAGAGTGTTTGGGTCCTTGAATTGAGTCAAGGGGATAGGTAAAGTGACAAGTGTACCATTTCCTGAGGTTTAGTAATGTTCATCGGGAATGAAAATTGGCCACAATTTCCCATTTCGAGTACAGTCCAAATTTTATCGATAACTCCTTACCTCAATGTAGGTACTTGGAGATGAATAATAAATGTCGGAATTCCTCCCGTCTATTTATATATATTTTTAAATCCCATGTTTATTGTCCGAGATATGACATTGAGAGATTTATAACATTTACCTTGGAAATGGCACAGCAGGGAGTAAAAAGAAAATTCACCAAGATGGTGCCTGGAATGAAACTTAGTCTGGAATATAATGATAAGATAGATGGTATGATCAGGGCAATAGGTTTAAGGAAAGGAGTAATATGTTCAGAGGGGATCTAAGAAAGACTTATAATTTATGCCGAAGGTGAACTATGATTGAAATGTGGAACTGAGAAGATGGTGATAATAATTACTCTTACAACGTTTAAGAAGCATTTGGTTGAACATTTGATTCACTGAGAAATAGACAACTATGGAACTATGAGATTAGTATGGAAAGTATATAATGTTCAGCAGAGGCACAAGGCTGAAGGGTCTGTTTCTGTGCTGTATGAATCTAGAAAATGCATTGCTCCTGAACTGAACTCATTGCAGAATGTTTTGTGGGTCGCAGTCTTAGCATTCTTTAAATGACATTATAAATAATTGATAATCAAGTACTCTGTCAATGAAAATTATTACGTGTTAAATACTTTATATTTTGTTAGGGTAAGGATAGAGCACACTGCTGGAAAATTGATCTTGCAAATTATCACATTTTTAGATAAACAAAACTCATTAATTAATACAAGGATTGAATTAATTCCGTCAGAAGAAGGGTCTCGGCCCGAAACATCGCCTATTACTGCTGCCTGGCCCACTGAGTTACTCCAGCATTTTGTGTCTATCTTCGGTGTAAACCAACACCTGCAGTTCTTTCCTACACATTAATTGAATACAGTTTGAATTGCATGAAATCCATTGATACTGTAAATTGGACTTTAGATAGATGACATCAAATTGTAATTATCCATTTAAAAATTTTAAACACATTTTAAACGCATTTTTTTGCAACTCCTATTGGGCACTTTTTCTCTAAATTATTTTTCCTTAATCTAATATTTAATTCATTTTTTATATATTGTGTGTGTACCTGACATGATGGTAGTTTCCCTCCCTCTGACTCTTGCTCGTGCTTTCTGGTTATTCACCATTTTTGTTTATTCATCTGGGTTTCGCAACCAAGGCCAGCATTTATCATCTGTCCCTAATTATCCTTGAACTAAATGGTTTACTAATGCACTTCACTGAGGAGCTAACTAGATTGATGTGGTCTTTGATCATATGTAGCCGAGATGGGACAAGGCTAGTAAATATCTTTCCCAAAGCACATTCATGTGTCAGAGAAATTTTTACAATAATTCCATGGTCACTTTTGCAGTTTATTTCATAATTTCTGATTTATTTACTGAACTGAACTTAAATTCTCCCAGCTGCTGTTAGCTTTATCTTAGAGTCATAGAACCTGTAAACAAGCCTTTTAGCCCATTGAGTGTATGTTTACCAACAAGGACCCATCTGTACCAATCCTGCACCAATCCCATTCTACTCTGCCATAATCCCATCAAAAGCCTTACAGATTCTACCACGTACCTACACATTATGGGCAGTTTCTAGTTGTTTATTAATATATCAATTTACACATTTTTGGGAAGTGGGAGGAAACAAGAGCACCCAGAGAAAACCAGCATAGTCATATGCAGAATACGCAAATCGCAATGGAGGACAGGATTCAATCCAGATCACTGGAGTCACAAGGCAACAGTTTTGTCACCTGCACCACTGTATCATCCTGAAACCTTGCCTTAGGGCCAGTTATGTGAATTACCAGCCCAGAACAATGATCAGTAAACACTTGCACCTTTATCAGGATCAGCAATCTTGTAAGCAATGGAGTTAGTTATATTGATTACAGATACTTGATGCCCCGGTTCTCTTGTGAAGTTATCAGATCAAGGTTTTATTAGTTTGCTGCATAACACATTTAAATTTTTAAATTGGCGCTGGTTAATCTAGCTACAGGCAGATGCTCTTAGATTCACCCCAAATTAAATTATGCTCTCCATGTTTTTCTCAGTCACCCATTCCTTCTACCCAGAGATGCTACCTGTTCCACTGAGTTATTCCAGCATTTGTGTCTATCTTGAGCTATAACTTAATTAGTTACACCAATCAATTCAAAACAAGGTATGCATTATTAACTCATTTTTACCATGGGTGTAATTTAAAGTGTCACTTTCAAAGATGAAATTGGTTAGTACATTGTTCTGTGAACCTGATGATTTAGGCCTGCAACTGCTCCAAAACAATATGATATAATGTTATATCCATTGGTTTTAAGGATTCATAGTTATATGAGACTTAATTAAATACAAATTTTCGGAAACTAAATGTTAATGTCTCATGTATTACAAAGCATTCCAAGGCACTATAAATTTCAAATTCCCATTCCTACTGTGCGTTGGAGAAAAGGAAAATCATATTTCAATTCTATAAAATATTTTAGAATATTTAAAAAATCCCAAATGACCACTTACAGATAATAAATTAGCAAATTAATTTATAATTAGTTTATATTGTCTGTTGCAAGCTGGATTAGTTCTGTGGAATTGATTTAACCTTTGGTCTCTATAGACAGTAATAGGGAAGATTAACAAAGTCTATTCAACATTCCACAGATCAGAATTCAAGCCTCCCTGGAGTTCAAAAGCTTTTATTATGCAGTTTAACAATAAATTATCTTGCATTAAAGTATTTCATTATACAGTATTTGTTCCAACAATATCAAATACATTCGTAAAATAATGATTTTGTTTGATAATTGTGCTGAATACTTAAAATACTTAAAGCCCTTAAAATATGTCTTGAAATGTTATTTAGAAATAGTCTAGATTGGGAGCTATGATTTAGTATTAGTGCAAAATGATTAGATCTGTCCCCCATTTAAGAATGCCCCTCAAACTATTTACCTGTGCATGACACATCAGTAGTAAGGATTTTTAAATATATAAAGCTTTGTTCATTCAGCAAAGTCATGTGGATATATAATCACAGCAAAACAACTGCATCATTGTGATCATCTGTTCAACAATAATATATATTTACCTGTAGGAAATGACAGTTATTTACATACTGTTGCACTATGGTAATGAATATGTTCTATCAAATTTTGACGGCAATATAAAGACTAATACAAAAGATTAAATCAAGATGGTCATTATAATATGTGCTTAAATATGTTTGTAATAATTATGTTTCAAATCACCCCAGATCATTAATTGAAAGGTGCTCCAAAGATTATTTTGAAATGATGATTGTAATAAGATTTTAGGATATCCTTTATATTGCTGAGTGGAATATTCAATTTTTTGGGACTTCTTTCCACCTACTCGTAGTCATTATTAATGTATTTGGTGATACATTTTTCAAAGAATGAATCTCAACATGCTTAAAAATGTGATAAAATATATACAATGAGTTGGTACTTTAACATCAAACTGATCATGCTGTGGGAAGTCACAATGTTGGAAAATCGTAAATTGAAATGAATTTGAATGGCCCACTTCTGTTTTTGATGAAAATGCAACAGAAAGAAAGATGGCCTATACGTTTCTAACTGCAGGGTGACTCATTTCAATACCAACAAATTCCTGGCAGTTGAAGGGAGACAACATGTACAGTCCCCCTCTTCTTTTATTGTACTCATCCCTAACACTCTACATTTATTCTCACCCTAATATATCTCCACATCTTGCACCTGCCATTGTAAGAAGGGTGTGGAGGCTTTGGAGTCAGTGCAGAAGTGGTTTATCAAAATGCTGCCTGGATTAGAGAGTTTTAGCTATGAGAAGAGGTTGGATAAACATGGACTGTTTTCACTGGAGTGTCAGAGGTTGAGGGGAGACTTGATAAAAGTGTATAATATATTTAGAGGCTCAGATAGGAAAGACAGTCAAAGCATTTTGCCCAGAGTGTATAATGTCAGAGGGGGAATGTTTAAAGTAGACTAGACTAAGTGCAGTCTAGTCTGTAGTCTAGGCTGGACAGCGCTGACCCCGGGGGAAGAGTGGGGACAGTCCCGAAGGATCCGCTCCATCCACCACTTACACCGGGTGTCTGAGTGTCCCTTGGTGCTCATGTTCAGACCACTGTCACCCTCCAGGTGGTCATGGGCCGGGACTTGCCCTCAATCCGCAGGCATGTTGCTCTTTCACAAGTCAGTCATGAAAAACATTTGTCTCATCTCTCTGCCCATGAGCAGCAGTGCTCTTTGCGGTTTTTACCAGGTAAGAACCTACGTGTTGTGGTACTCCAGAAGGCATGAGCGACTCTGTGCATCAAGCCTTTGACCTTATGACCTTCTGTGCAACCCCCCTATTTAAATGCAGCCCTTCCACTGACGTCACTCGAAGCTGGTGCCCGCCCCCCAGCCTGTTGCGGGGGCCTTGTGACATCACTTTGGAAGTGGGTGAAAGATTTTCCGTTTTAAAAACTTGGTTTGGGTATTTTTAAAACCATGTAACTTGTGAAATATAGCACGAAATGTGAAGTGAAGCAGTTTATTTTGACGACGTGATTAATGTGATTTATAATCTGTGAAAATGTTTGCGCTAGCAAGTGGCATTTTGAGGAAGGTAGAAAGTCACACAGGCATCCATGGACACACGAATATATACATGCAAGATGAGACTTTTAATAAGTGTTAGACTAAGTAGGTCCCGTCGGGACCCTTCCCCTCAACATGCGGTGCAGCCATTCCCGCCCATTGAGTTCCTATTGTGACATAGAACACGCAAGTAGTACTGCGCAGGCACAGATGACGGGCACGGTAAGTGGAAAAAGGATTTATTAAAGCTTAAAATGTAAATAACTGCTAAAATATAACAACAATTTAAACGTTAAAGATGAGATTTATTCAGTCCATTCTTTCTTGTAGCTCCTCTTGGTGCGTTCCTCAGCCGGGGGAGGGGGATGGCTTCTGCCGCTGCCGTGGCCTACCGCTGCCACTGTCATAGAAACATAGAAACATAGAAATTAGATGCAGGAGTAGGCCATTTGGCCCTTCGAGCCTGCACCGCCATTCAATATGATCATGGCTGATCATCCAACCCAGTATCCTGTACCTGCCTTCTCTCCATACCCCCTGATCCCTTTAGCCATAAGGGCCACATCTAACTCCCTCTTAAATATAGCCAATGAACTGGCCTCAACTACCTTCTGTGGCAGAGAATTCCAGAGATTCACCACTTGCTGTGTGAAAAATGTTTTTCTCATCTCGGTCCTAAAATATTTCCCCCTTATCCTTAAACTGTGACCCCTTGTTCTGGACTTCCCCAACATCGGGAACAATCTTCCTGCATCTAGCCTGTCCAACCCCCTAAGAATTTTGTAAGTTTCTATAAGATCCCCCCTCAGTCTTCTAAATTCTAGCGAGTACAAGCCGAGTCTATCCGGTCTTTCTTCATATGAAAGTCCTGACATCCCAGGAATCAGTCTGGTGAACCTTCTCTGTACTCCCTGTATGGCAAGAATGTCTTTTCTCAGATTAGGAGACCAAAACTGTACCCAATACGCCAGGTGTGGTCTCACCAAGACCCTGTACAACTGCAGTAGAACCTCCCTGCTCCTATACTCAAATCCTTTTGCTATGAATGCTAACATACCACTCGCTTTCTTCACAGCCTGCTGCACCTGCATGCCTACTTTCACTGCCTGCCATTGTGAAAAGGACCCGTTTATTCCTACTCTTTGCTTCCTGTCTGCCAGCCAGTTCTCTATCCACATCAATACTGAACCCCCAATACCGTGTGCTTTAAGTTTGTATACTAATCTCTTGTGTGGGACCTTGTGGAAAGCCTTCTGAAAGTCCAGATATAACACATCCACTCTACTAGTTACATCCTCGGTATGAAATGGTATGAAACTACTTTCAATGACTGGTGTACCATGACACCCAGGTTTCGTTGCATCTCCCCTTTTCCTAATCGGCCACCATTCAGATAATAGTCTACTTTCCTGTTTTTGCTAACAAAGTGGATAACATCACATTTATCTACATTATACTGCATCTGCCATGCATTTGCCCACTCAACCAGCCTATCCAAGTCACCTTGCAGCCTCCTAGCATCCTCCTCACAGCGAACGCTGCCCCCGAGCTTCGTGTCATCTGCAAACTTGGAGATGGTGCATTCAATTCCCTCGTCCAAATCATTAGTATACATTGTAAATAGCTGGGGTCCAAGCACTGAGCCTTGCGGTACCCCACTAGTCACTGCCTGCCATTGTGAAAAGGACCCGTTTATTCCTACTCTTTGCTTCCTGTCTGCCAGCCAGTTCTCTATCCACATCAATACTGAACCCCCAATACCGTGTGCTTTAAGTTTGTATACTAATCTCTTGTGTGGGACCTTGTGGAAAGCCTTCTGAAAGTCCAGATATAACACATCCACTCTACTAGTTACATCCTCGGTATGAAATGGTATGAAACTGCATTGGAATTTGGGGGCTTTGCACCCTGCATGAAATGGTATGAAACTGCATTTGAATTTGGTGGCCTTGCACCCTGCTTGAAATGGTATGAAACTGTACTGAAATTTGGTCGCCTTGCACCCTGCATGAATTGGTATGAAACCCCACATAAATTTGGTGGCCTTGCTTGAAGTGGTATCAAACTGCACTTAAATTTGTTGTCCTTGCACCCAGATTGAAGTGGTATGAAACTGCACTTGAATTCGTTGGCCTTGCACCCTGCTTGAAGTGGGTGGAAACTGTACCTGAATTCGGTGGCCTTGCACCCTGATTGAAGTGGTATGAAACTGCACTTGAATTTCGTGGTCTTGCACCCTGCTTGAAATGGTTGGAAACTGCATTTGAATTTGGTGGCCTTGCACCCTTGTTAAAATGGAATTTCAAGGAATAGCCGTGTGTCAACTGCCAGCCCACCAGCCATGTGTGAGCTGCCAGCACATCAGGCTTGACTGACTGAGGTGCCACCCCAAGAATCCATTTGGCCCACAATGTCCATACTAGCCATCTGGAAACCAGTCTCTTCAGCCCACAACACCCATACTAGTGCTCCAGAAAGCCCCCCACCCCCATCCACTGGCCACCAATATTGGAATTGTTGGAGAGGTAGAATATTGCGTTGGAGGACCAGCCCTCGCATGTGAACATGGGACCCACCGGGTCCCACTAAGTCTAGTTATTTTAATATTATTAATTTGCACCTTTACCCCATCCCCACCCTATCCACTGATGCATAGCCCCCAACTCACAGGCGGCGGCTAGAAAGGGAGGGGGGGGGGGGTAGAGAGAGAGGTCAGAGAGAGTGGGACAGAGACAGAGAGAGAGGGGGCAGAGACACAGAGAGAGGGGCAGACAGAGAGGGGGGGGGGGGAGAGGGGGGGGGGGAGTGGGGGGGTATAGAGGGGGGTAGGTAGAGTCGGGGTTAGAGCGCGGGAGAGTCAGGGAGAGAGGGGAGGTGAGGGGGGGGCGATGGGCTAGAGAGGGGGGATAGTGGTGGAGAGACAGGGGGAGAGAGGGTAGACAGAGGGGGGGAGAGAGAGGTGGACGAGAGAGAGGGAGGGAGAGGGGGCGGGAGAGGGTGGGAGAGTGAGGTAGGGGTGGGAGGGGAGAGAGAGGAGGTAGAGGGGCCAGGGCGGAGATGGGGGAGGGAGGGAGGCGGAGGAGGGGGGAGGCGAGGGAGGGAGGCGGAGGAGGGGGGAGAGGAGGGAGAGAAGGAGGGGGAGGAGAGGAGAGGGGGGGGAGAGGAAGGGGGAGAAGGGGGAGAGGGGGGAGAGGAAGGGGGGGTGGAAGGGAGAGAGAAAGGGAGGTACAGTTGGGAGGGGAGAGGAGGAGGACACAAATGGGAGAGGTGGGGAGAGAGAGGGGGGTGGGGTGAGGGGGGTAGAGAGGGATGGGGTGTGGGGGTGGGGAGAGGGGGGGGGGGTGAGAGAGGGGGGAGAGAAGGGGGAGAGAGGGGGGGAGAGAGGGGCTAGAGAGGGTGGGAGGAGGAGAAGGGCCAGGGGAGGTAGAGGAGGGGAGAGGGAAAGAGGAGGAGGAGGAGGAGGAGAGGAGGAGGGGGGGGAGAGGAGGGGGGAGAAGGGTGGGGGGGAGGAGGAGGAGGGGGGGAGAGAGGAGAAGGGGAAGAGGAGGGAGGAGAGAGGAGGAGGGAGACGGGGGAGGGGGGGGGGGGGGGAGAGGAGGAGGGGGGGGAGAGGAGGAGGGTGTAGAGGCGGGGGTAGGGGAGGAGGGGGGGGGGCAGGAGGGAGGGGGGGGAGGAGGAGAGAGGGGAGAGGGATCCGACCAAAAATGAACCCGATCAGAGACGGACCTGAGAGCTCTTTCTTCACTCGCAGCGCAGTCTTCAGCTATGATCTTTGGTCTTCAGTTGACGGGCTGACTATTGAATAATGGGGGGGGGGGGAGGGATGGGGGGGGGGTGACATCACTCGCAGTGCGAGCAGACGCAGCGCTAGCAGATGCAGCACGAGCAGTCAGCAGGCAAGCAGATCCATTGTGACGTCATCAGCAAAAAATAGGCTTTTCGATTTCAAAGTTTGATCGGATTTGTGAACATTTTCATTAATAACAAGAAATAAAGCACAAAATTTTCATATGTTGATTTCGGACTCCAGGGGGGTAAATCTCTACCTGAATATTTAATGATTTTGCCATTAGCGCATCGTTTTTTCAAGAAGATGTGACAACACACAAAACAAATATACACACACACACACACACACACACACACACACACACACACACACACACACACACACACACACACACACACACACACACACACACACACACACACACACACACACACACACACACACACACACACACACACACACACAGAAGAGAGTTTTCTAGTCATATAAGGATCTGATGTAGATCATCATCTACTTGGTTTGCTTTTATTGCATAAAAATATACAGCGATGCAAAAGGGGTCCATAATAAAACAGGGGACTGAAAATGGCAACGCATTGCAAGCAACCATTCAGAGCAGGGGTTATGAAGATGTAGCAACAGAAGAATCAGAATTGTCTATTGAACATATTTTAAAATGGACAAGGGCAGATGGTGTGACCATTCGAATAGACGCAGTAGAATACCAATAGAAATGAGATAACTTTTAGTAAGGCAAGATAAAAGAGAGAAATAGAGTAAGAGAGTTCTAGAAAATGGAAACTGGTCCTTTCGCCTAACTTGTTCATGCTGACCAATACTTTAATCCAAGCCAATTTGCCAGTGTTTGGCTTTTATCCCTCAAAACCTTTTTCTATCCATGTACAATACCTGTTCAGATGTCTTGTGCCTGCCTCTACAACTCCCTCTGCCAGCTGGTTCCATTGTTTGATAAGTAAACTTAAGGATTATCAGACTGGTATGCACATGTAAAGGAACAGATGTGGAGGAAGAAATATTTTTTTTTAAAAGAGAGAAGTCTGCAGAAGAGTCTGTCAAAAGAAGGGTCCTGACCTGAAATGTCACTGATCCATGTTCTACAGAGATGCTACATTGCCTGCTGAGTTACTCTAGCACTGTGTCTTTTTTTTTTGTACATCATCTGCAGTTCCTTGTTTCTCTATTAAAATAATAATTGAGATAAAATGATAATTATTATAAGGGATATCACCTTTCTCAAAAATTAATTGCGAAAAGAGTAAGAGAAAAGACATAAGAGAATGGGTGTGCTCAGGATATATTTTTGATTCAATATATTAACACTGCAAATAGGGAGGTTTTACTTGTGTACTATGTTTACATATTCTATTGTGCTGCAGCAAGTAAAAATATCATTGTCCTATCTGGGACGTATGGCAATAAAACACTCTTGACTCTTGAGAAAAGGTAGTAACCTGGACGAGAATGGTCTTTGATTATGCTGGTGGGCTTGCCGAAGCAGTGTGAAGTTGCTTGAGATGGAACTCAAGGTGGAGTTAACGGTTGGTTTGCCTGATGGTCTGGGCTACTTCCGCACACTCTGCAATCTCTTGTGGTCTTGGATGGAGCAGTTCTCAAACTGTGCTGTGATGTATCCCAATAAAATGCATTCCATGACACATCTGTAGAAGTTGATGAGGTTTGTTGGCGACATACAAAATTTCCTAAGCCTTCTACGGTAGTAGAGGTGTAGTTTTAGTTGAGTTCAGTTTAGAAATAGTAGATGCATTGGTGTGCTTTCTTGGCCATTGCTTCGATGTTGCTGACAAATTGCTGGTTATGAATAAATGTTTATTTATAAAATGTTTAAACTTTCAACCATCCTTTCTTTGACGGCATCAACATTTACCAAAGTATGTGAGCCACTTCACTTCCTGAAGTTGATCACAATCTCCTTTGTCTTGCTGACATTGAGGGAGAGTGTGTTGCCTTGGCACCAGGATATGAGGTTCTCAATTTCCTTCCTTTTCTCTGTCTCATTATTACTTGATATCCGGCCCTTACGGTGGTGTTGTTTGCAAATGTATTAATTGAATTGGATTGGTATTTGGCTGCATAGTAGTGAGTGCATAAGGAATATAGTTGGGGCTCAGAGCACATCCCTGCAGGATACCAGTGTTGAGGATTATCAGAGGGGATGATCTCCATCTCGATTGGTATATGTGAAGGTAAAATAAGTCTCCTCCAGGATTAATAATTGGGGAGAAATTTGGATAATAAAAGCAGTTTTTAGTTTCATGCATAACATCAACTTGGGAGATAGAGCCCATTATCATGAGGACTACAACTGCAAATACATTTTCTGTAGATTGGGAAGTTTTATTCTGCTGTGGTTCATGGTCCTTTTCCTATTAGATGCAATTGCCTCTCACATCTGTCAACAACATGTTTGTCTCAGGTTTACCAAATTTCCCTCATTCAAATCTTTCTGTGTATGATCATTACCCCTTATTTACAGCCTCCTCCCTCAGTGTGCACAGCCACTTGCTGTACGCACTTGTATATACACCCTGCTGTGATAAAAGCCTATGTTTTAAAAGCTTTTCGTATCTGCAGTTTACAGACAGGCCTTTTGTGAACAAGGCAACAAAATAGCAAGGCTTTTCAAAACCAAATTTTCAATAATTTTCCATAGTTTTGTCTTATTTGCATTTGAGTAAAAAAACACGATTCAAAACAAAAATGCTTTATCTCACACAGACCTGCATTATTCATCACATACTTTTTAAACTTAGGAAAATAAAGAAAAATAGGAAGTTGAAGGTAAAAGGTCGAGAGGTTTTATGCTTAATATCTCAGGTTATCAATGATGGGGTGAATTATCTAACCATATGTATTGGTTTTGGATGCACCAGGTCCTCTGGACCAAATGCTGAAACTACTGTCATATTGATTCCCAGCTCCATTCTTATCCTTTGTTTTGTGTGTTAAATATTTTATGCTGAATAGTTCATGCAGTGGATTCATCAGAAGTTATAGCAGTGGTTATCACTGGATGCCAGAGATGTGTTTTATTAATGTCAATGTAAATGAATTTCACAAACATAGTGCATTGCCTGTATGTGCATTTAGTGCCAACAACAGAGGGTGATTTTAATCGTAAAGTCTCTAGATGGTGTAATTGATAGGAAAGCAAACTTCTTCAGATGGTTGCTTTGTGTCTTTGTGCTCTTTGCTGCCATTATCGTTGTATTTGGCATTTCCTGCATTGCAATTCATTCATACATCATTGGGTGTCTTGGGAAAATTATAGCTTGTGAAAATGCCATGCAATGCATTTTCTTTTATTTTTAACATGATGTAAGAAAAGTGCTTTCCATCAGCTTTTAGCAGAACAAAGGTCTTTTGTCTTTAACTTCAATGAGCAAGGTATGGCAAATCTGCACAAGTTGCTTTATAGGCAGCACAGTGGTGTAGCTGATAGACTAATTTAGCTTGTAACTGGGAGCTAATCATTGACTTCAGAAACAGGAAGAGAAGTGAGGACATTTTAAATGGACACTGGTTTTCAGCATAGCTATTTTGCAGATGTGACAAAGGTTTTCATCAATCGATCTGTGGTGGAGAGGGTTAGCAGATTCAAATTCCTGGGCATTAACATCCTGGATGACCTTCTCCTGGGCCCAGCACATAGATCTAATCGCACAAAAGATGTGCTAACACCAGTTTACAGATTAGTACGGGTGTCAGAGGTTATGGGGAGAAGGTAGGAGAATGAGGTTAGGAGAGATAGATCAGCCATGATTGAATGGCGGTGTAGATTTAATGGTCCAAATGGCCAAATTCTGCTCCTATCACTTATGATCTTATGATCTTATGATCTTATGATCTAAAGAGATTTGGTATGACTCTGAATACTAAAACTTTCACAAATGTATCCTGAAGGTATCCTAACTGGTTGCATTATGGCCTGGTATGACAATTCCAAGCACAGGAAAGGAAGTGGCTGCAGGAAAGCAAATGGTTGACTCAGCCCAATCCATCATAGGAACAGCCTTCCCCTCCATCAAAGGTATTTCCATAAGCTGCTGCCGCGTGAAGGTGGCATTTATCATCAATAATTCCTACCATCCACGGCATGCCCCCCTCTCACTGCTACCATCGAGAAGAAGGCACAGAAATCTGAACTCCCTCACAAGAGAGATTTAGCTCTTAGGGCTGACGGAATCAAGGGATATGGGAAAAAAGCAAGAATGGGGTTCTGATTTTGGATGATCAGCCATGATCATATTGAATTGCGGTGCTGGCTAGAAGGACTGAATGACCTACTTTCTATTTTCCATGTTTCTATGTTTCTAACCTGGTTCAAGAATTGCTACTTTCCTAAAGACCATCAGGTTCTTGAACCAACCTGCACAACCCTAATCCTACCTCAACAATGGAACACTGTCCAATCATGTTTTTGAACCAATGTCATGTCATTAATATAGTCTTTTATCTTTTAGAAATTTAACATGTAATTAATGTATAAATTATATATAATTTGATTTTTATTTGTCTGAGACTATGTCCCTGTGATGCTTTTGCAAGACCGATTTCTCCTGTAGCTCACCACCCTTGGGAACATGACAATAAACTTAACCTCACTTAACTTCATCACTGCCTCACAGCTCAATCAGCCCTGTTTCCACACTGACCTCCAGTGCTGTATCAATTAAATGTGCATGTTCTCTCTGTGTTGTTTCTTGGTACTGCGGTTTCATACCACATCCCAAAAATGTACAGGTTGACAGGAGAATCCTCTGTCATTAATTGTCCGCTGGTGTGTCAGTGAGTGTTGCAAATGGGAAGAGATGAGGGGAATGTGAGGAGAATTAAAATGGGATTAGCATAGAATTGGTGCAAATTGCCAGCATGAGTTCAATGGACCAAGGGCTCTCTTTTCATGCATTTTGTGGGATAGAACATAGAACATAGATTAGTACAGCACTGGAATGGACCCATCGGCCCACAATGTGTGTGCTGAGCATGATGCCAAATGATAATGTCACGATTTGTTGGCAACAGTTCCATAACAGTTAGTAGAGGAATTGAAAGGCAAATTTCAAAGCCATGTTTAAATATTTTGCAAGAAGTCATGCACTCAGTGTGTTCTGGAGTCATTATTACCATGGAATTAAATGTCAAATGCTGTGGGGTCACTGCATCTCTGCTGCTCCAGTCAAAGGCAAATCAGCTCAGAGGTGAGAAAGGAGGAGAGGGAGGCTGTACTACAATCAGCTTTTTGGGGTTCAGTTCTGCAGATGAGCAGTTGAGGACCAGTGATAATTTTCATAGAGGACCCGGGCCTATGTGTGAAACAAATGCAAAATATTGATCTTGGAATTTGCACAAATCTTGTCTGATTAATCAATAATCAACTAGGGAATCCCCTAGTTAATCAATAATTTGCAAATGTTATCTTCATGTTTAAACTTTTAATTTAAGTTTTTATCAAGTTTCTTTAATAAAGATAATGAAGATATAAACCTAGAAGCTTGCCTCCCCTCTAGTCTTTGAATATCAAAGAGCAAATCTAATATACATTACTCACACACTGTCAGAGGGAACACAGACTCAGTCAGAAGCTCATAGCAGAGCAGATGGTTCATCATTTACAGCTCATCACCATAGTCGCACTTCACAGACTCACTGTCATTAGTATCATTCTGGCATCATTACTTCTGAATGACCAGTGGCAATCTATAACTAGATGACAACCGGCGAGATTGGCCTTGGTTTGGAAGCTCAGCTGGAAGATGGTCACTGTGTTTGTGGTCCATATGATGTGCCTTATTCCGTGAATGTGCTCTCCAGGACTGCAATCTTCCCGTGTTTCATATCCGAGGTGGAAACATTTGCAGATGGCAGGAAGCGGTCTATCAAATTCTGTCAGCTATAAGAACATACGTTTATGCCATATGTTTGAGGAGGCAAATGTTGCGAGTAACATCAAGTTGGGAGAGGGTGAGGGAGAGGGAGGAAAATACTTTTTACTAAAATGTAAATTTTATTTAAGTTGAGCAACCTGGTTATGGACCCAAAGTGTTTTCCCTCATGCGTATCTGGAATGTTACTATGTTGTGAACTGTTCTTCCTCAAGATCCATAATAACAGAATCATTTTCAAGCGAAAGAAGAAATTAGAGTTAGAGAGAGATCTCTTCTTTTGTGTGAAACATTAATTAGAAGCCACATCCGCGCTTCTTTGTGGATGTAAATATACCCCATAATTTTTCAAATGACTGTTAATGCCAAGGTTCTGGTCAATATGTATCCTTGAATCAATATTAATAAATTAAATAGAGAATGGAATTAATTTCATTAGAAATTGCTTGGTGTAGTAATGAATAACTGTTGATTTCATTTTCAGAAATTTGGTTCCATTGGAATCAATAGATGATGAATTGCTACTCATTGTGTAGAGGAGTTGCATTTCCTAAACTATGGCAATGTCTATATCTTTGAAGTATTCACTGACAGTAAAGTGCTTTGGACAATTTTGGGGTCATGAAAGAGTTATTTAAATGCATGCTTTAATTATTTTTCTTTCTTTTATTCCCAACACCATTCAGCTTTTCTTGCTATATTGGTTCCGTGGGATGCAATTTATTCATCGATAAACCTTGGCTCTGATGTGGGCGTCCTCCATCAAACTGAAAATCTTCAATTGTGGTTTAACCTACAGAATTAGACAGGTCAGCAAAAAAAATCCTAGTCCTCATACCTTCCTCAAATCTTCCGCCATTTAATTGGGTGGGATTGAACTGCTAATTTGAGCAAGATTATCGGGGAACTCGGGACGAGGATGGGGGGATCATCCATTTGTTCTCATGGATGTTGCTGATCCTTGTGGAGAGAGATTGGGTTCAAACAGAAAAATAAATCATAATACACATGCTACCACAGAGCAATTGGTTTGGATCTTTATGCCTGGTTCTTTAGGCTTGAACTGTAGTGGCACCAAACGTGGTGAATAAACAGTTGCTTTATTCAGACATAATAGGTTTGAAATACATACATGTTTGGTCCTCTATCATATTGTCATTGCTGCTACAGCTGAGCGAGGGTGTTGTCTTGAGCACAGCTACCTGCCGCGTGGGATGATCTCAAGGTGAGATATGCTTATGTAGCAGGACACTCCCCTTAACCTCATGACGTCACATGACAGCCCTCGTAACCACTGAGGAGGGTTCAACCACAAGCGGTCTGACTATCAGCTGACTCCACAGGACTCCCCAGAACCGAAGGAAGGAATAGAACACGCTAACCTTCTACAATAAGGTGTGCAAGCATGGTCGAGGGCGGCTCCTGCTGTGGGTCAGAGGCACCCCGGCTGTGGGTTGGGCCGGTGGGTCCCGCAGGCGCAGTCGACTGTGGGCCATGCCGGCCGTATGCTGAGGGGTGTACGAGGAGACCAATGCAAAAGCCGCAGGTTTGATGAGACACAGTCGCATCTCATCGATCAGCAGGGGGTCGTGTCCTGAGAAATACAGCACCCAGTCATGGCTGGGAGAAGTCAGCAATAATGCAAGCAAAGAACATAAAAAATAATAAACTAATTGCAACACCCGGCGATGACATTACAGTGTAAAAAAGTGAAAAGAAACAAAACAAACTACAGTGAGCAAACAAGTCCAAAGTGGTAGGAAAGTGCCCATGGAGCAGGATGGTGCAGGGTGGGAAGCTGTGCTGGAAAACTGGAGTTTGCAGCGACAGCATCTGCCCTGAAGTGGGGCTGTTGCCGGAGGTCAGACTGCAGGGACAGCATCCGGCTGGAAGGTGGCACTGTTGACGGCGGTCAGGACGCCGTGATGGTTTCCAGCCAGAAGGTGGCGCTGTTGATGGTGGTCAGAGCAGGTCGATCGTCGCTTCCGACCGACCACGTCGGCCATTTATGCAGTCGCTGCGGCTGCCATGTGGAAGTAGGTGCGGCGGCCATTTTGGCAGCCGGCTGAAGCGGCCTTTAAGGCAGCCAACCAAGGTGATTCACGGATACATGTGACCGGCCGAGGTTCCACCCCACTGCTGGACCGTCCACAGTCCGACCAGGCGGGCAGCCAGTGGCCAGGGATCTTCGAAATCTGCGTCAGTGAGAAGCAGAAGGATGTCTTCAGGCAGCTGCCACAGATGGGGCCCGCTCTACATCAGGAGGCTAGGCAGCTGCGGCTGGCGGGGGAATGGCGGGCCTGGCGGGCGGCTTTAAGGCAGCCAACCAAGGTGATTCTCAGATACATGTGGGGCGGCCAGCATCGACGGGCGACCGGCCGAGGTTCCACCCCACTGCTGGACCGTCCACAGTCCGACCAGGCGGGCAGCCAGTGGCCAGGGATCTTCGAAATCTGCGTCAGTGAGGAGCAGAAGGATGTCTTCAGGCAGCTGCCACAGATGGGCCCGCTCTACATCAGGAGGCTAGGCCTTAAGCTGCGGCTAGCGGGGTAATGGCGGGCCTGCTCTCTCCCCGCTCCCAGGGCCGGTGGGCGGGCAGCGGTGATGCTGGGGGTGTCGGGCTGCTAAACTCGCAGCTCCTGCAGCAACTGCTGGGGGAGCGGCGGCTGGAGGGAGATCGATGGCTGGTGGGGGAGCTATGGCAGCCGCGGCCCCTCAGCTTCGGTGGGCAGCAGCTGGTGGGGGAGCTATTGCAGCCGTGGCCTCTCAGCTCCAGTGGGCAGCAGCATGTGGGGGAGCGACGGCTGCGGCGGCCTCTCAGCCCTGGTGATCAGGTCTGGGCGGGTCATGCGGAAGGGATTGGCAGCCATCAAACAAGGCTTTGACTGCACCCATCAACCCGGGCGGCCTGCAGCATCCCGTACGGTAGTGCCGGGCTGGCGGCAGCGTCATTCTGCAAGGCTGGGCTAACGGCTGTAGATATCAGCTCTCACGAGGCTGCGTGTGTCAGGAGAAATCCAAACTCCCAAATTTGGATCGTCGTGGGTCACCAATGTAGTGACACCAAACGTGGTGAATAAACATAATAGGTTTATAATCCATACATGTTTGGTCCTCTATCATATTGTCATCCGGAAGTGGCGCCTGCAGTCCGTTTGTTTTTTTTACTTTTTTGTGTTGTTTTTTTTGTTTTGTCTAGTTAAGTTTTTGTTTTTTTGGGTTGTGTTTATGTGGGGGAGGGGTGAAACGGGGCTTGCTGTCTCTCCCTTCGGGGGAATGCGACTTTTTTGTCGTATCCCCCTTCTCTGCCTCTGTCTGCGCTGAGGGCTAATGGCAGAGCTGGTGACCTCGAGACTCCGGAGGTAGAGCCAGTCAGGACTTGCCCTGGGCTCGCTCCCGTGAGGGCAGTGCGGCTCGGGGTTGAAACGGCACTCCCGTGAGGGTCTGTGATGCTCCCGTGAGGGCGGCCTGGCGTGGGGCTGAGACTCTCCCGTGAGGGGCTATGGCGCTCCCGTCAGGGTGGCCCAGCTCGAGGGAGGTACGGCGCTCCCGTCAGGGCGGCCCAGCTCGAGGGAGGAACGGCGCTCCCATCGGGGCAGCCCAGCTCGAGGGAGGAATGGCACTCACATGAGGGCGATCCGGCTCGGGGCTGGAACGGTGCTCTGGTGGCTGGGACGGCGTTCTGGCGGTGGTGACCTGAGTCCGGGGTTCAGCCGCGGGCCAGCGGCTGCGTCCGCTGGACTGGAGGGCGGCAGCTTCAACCACCCCGGGCCATGGTGTTTGAGCCAGCCCGTTTGCGTGGTTCAGTGAGCGCGGGACTGTTTGTACCATCGCCCGGTGGGGTATCGCCTCAGCGCAGAGGGAGGGAAGAGACTGCAGCCCTAAGATTTTTGCTTCCACCACAGTGAGGAGGTGCTTGGAGGACTCACTGTGGTGGATGTTAATTTGTGTTTATAGTTGTTTATTATTGTATTATTGTATGTATGACTGCAGGCACAAAATTTCGTTCAGACCGTACGGTCTGATTGACAATAAAGGAAATTCAAATTCTAATTCTAATTCTAATTGCTGCTGCAGCTAAGCGAGGGGGGTTTCACGAGCTCAGCTACCTGTCGACTGGGATGATCTCATGGTGAAATATGCTTATGTAGCAGGACACGCCTCTTAACCCCATGACGTCATGTGACAGCCCTCGTAATCACTGATGAAGGTTCGACCGCAAGTGGTCTGACTATCAGCTGACGCTACAGGACCTTTATAATGGACATTAGAGGGAGTGATCACGCCAAAGAATCATGGAAACATATGATACTGCAACAGAAGGAGGTATTTTGACCAATCATTCCTGATACTAATCCTGCAGAAAAGATTTGCTTCTGTCTTACATTTGATTCCACTGACAGGACTTTTCAGACACCACATTGTAGCTAACAGTAACAAGGTTTCCTCACTTTCCACCAGTTCCTTTATCAAAATTCATAACTTTGTCATTTGGTCGCTGACTCTTTTGTCATGGTTGACTGGACTTGATAATGCTGGCACCGAGGAGAAGTATCTCGGGAATATGCAAATCACCATGAATAGAACTAACACCTCAAAGTTTTCTTTCTGAGGGTGCATAAAATGTATTAGTATTACTATTAGTATTGTAAATGTATTATTCTGGATCTCTGCCACAGAGGGTAGTTAGGCCAGTTCATTGGCTATATATAAGAGGGAGTTAGATGTGGCCCTTGTGGCTAAGGGGATCAGAGGGTATGGAAAGAAGGCAGGTACGGGATACTGAGTGATAATCAGCCATGATCATATTGGCGGTGCAGCAAGGGCCGAATGCTACTCCAGTCAAATCTATGTTTCTATCTTTCTATGATTGAATTATTGTCATGTCATATGCCGATAAGATATAAAGTCTGCATGCTATCCAGTCAAATCATGCTATCTATGAGAACAATCAAGCCGTACAAAGGTAGTGCAAAGAGAAAAAGCAGAATGTAGTATATAGTGGTACAATATTACAGTCTTACAGCTGTAAAGAAAGTGCATTCTAAGTGCAAAGAACATAACGGGGTAGGATTGGGAAATTGGAATTATACCTTCAGTTTAGGAGCGGTCTGATTAATAGTCCTTAATTATGTTGGCTGTTTTCTTGATGCAAACAGAAGAATAAATGAAGTTGATTGGGGAGTGGGGGGTGATGTGGGGAGATTGGTTTGTGTGATAAGCTGGACCACATCTACAGTATATCTGTCTGATATTTCTCAGTCTTGGACACAGCAGTTGTCAAACCATGTTATAACCATATAATCATATAACAATTACAGCACGGAAACAGGCCATCTCGGCCCTACAAGTCCGTGCCGAACAACTTTTTTCCCTTAGTCCCACCTGCCTGCACACATACCATAACCCTCCATTCCCTTCTCATCCATATGCCTATCCAATTTATTTTTAAATGATACCAACGAACCTGCCTCCACCACTTCCACTGGAAGCTCATTCCACACCGCTACCACTCTCTGAGTAAAGAAGTTCCCCCTCATGTTACCCCTAAACTTCTGTCCCTTAATTCTGAAGTCCTGTCCTCTTGTTTGAATCTTGCCTATTCTCAAAGGGAAAAGCTGGTCCACATCAACTCTGTCTATCCCTCTCATAATTTTAAAGACCTCTATCAAGTCCCCCCTTAACCTTCTGCGCTCCAGAGAATAAAGACCTAACGTCTTTGTTGATGTTATGATACATCTCATAGGATGCGTTCTGTAGTGCATCTGGAAATAAAGTGGTCCAAGACCCAGATCTCTGTCTTTTTCCATTCCAGGTAGAAGCAGGATGATTGGGATGTTTAATCCGATAAGCAAGGAAGTTGATGATTTTTGGGCTATATAATCCAACTGTGGATCTCAATGAGTTGGTAGCTGTTACACTGCGCTATCTTTTGGATCTCCCTTCAGTTCCATTTCCATTGAATTACTAGGTTCAGTCAATGGGCCTCGGAACTGAAAGTTCAACTCTGTTTCTATAATTGTAGATGCTGTCTGAGCTACGGAATATTTAGAAGATTTTCAGGTTTTTCTTTTATTTCTGTGTTTGAAAATAACTTATCTTGGTGTTAAGGTGGCCCAATCGATATTGGAAACTTATTTCCTTTCAATAATCAAATGCAAAATAATGAATTGCTGATAAATTGATTATCTTTGGTAAAGCAGCAAAAATGTCCAATCTTTTGGCAATGTAAGATTCACATCATCCTGTGGAGTTGGATGTTACAGTTGGACAGAAATAAAATACAAAGACATTTTCCAATAAAATTATTCCAAAATCTCTGATACTAAGATTTAGGAACAAGTAGATTGCCAATAAAAATTCTACCCTGATGACATATTTCACTCACCAATCTTTTCACATGTGTTTATCCTGATCAGACTCTCTATAACACAATTCTTCCACTCGGCAGGCAGCATGTGCTGTTTGCAATATTCAGAAGGATAATCTCTCCCTCACTGCTTGAGCAGATGCTTTGCATTATTTGTCCATATTCACTCGCATTTGTTTGTTAAACAATCATGTTACTTCAATTTTACCCAGTATTTAAAATAATGCTAATCTGACAAAAAAGAATAATTATTTTTCTCCTTCGCCATGAGCTTCAAGCGGAAGTTTTATGTAGCAATATTGACATGGGTTTTAGTGAGCTTGGCTTGCATCATAAAATATCTGTGTGGTGTTGACATTCTGCTTTCTGTGTCAAAGCTGTTGGTTTCCTTGTCCAACCTGCCTACTGTGAGTAATGACTATAGTCAATTCTCAGCCTGCAAGATTAACCTTGAAAAATCAGACACCATGCCTATTAATTTCTTTATATCTGACAACGTGCACTCTGACTCCCTCTTGCAGTGTGCTAAACAAAGGCTTTAATTATCTTATCGTAAATATTTTGCTGCACTTGACGGATTGTAAAGGACTAATGGGTTCCTTCAGCTCCTGATTCAGAGTAACAATGATAACACTAATAGGTAGACACACCTTCAATTATTTTGTTCTGATAGGTTACTCCAATGTTGTTTTGTTTAACATTCCGCAAATTAGTTGATAAAGAACAACGCTTTCTATTTCTATAGTTGCACTTGATACAGCTTCGACAACATGCCACTCCTGCATTCAACTTACAAATTAATACGTGGAAATTGAAGGTTTTGATAATCCAGCTTTCTGCAATTCCAGTGTAACAGAATGCTAAAAAAACTCAGCAGGAGAAATTCAAGGCAAAATACTGCTGATGCAACCTAAAATGATGCAAGCACTCAGCAGGTCAGGCAACATTTGCGAAGAGAGAAACTGAATCAATGTTTAAGGGCCGTATTTAAGAAATTAATCAGTTAAACTGATATCAGCTGCTAGTTATACTCATATCAATACAATACGATATAATTTTATTTATCCCAGGAGGGAAATTGATATGCCAACGGTCAGAAAAACATAAAATACATAAAATATTAAATTAAAGTGACTAGTGGAAAGAATTGGATATGTGCAAAGATTGGGGGGGGGGGGGGGGGGGGTCACGCAAATCCAACTCTGCCCCCAGGATGGAGCCAGCCAGGGGCGGAAATCCCGGGGAGGCCAGGGGGAACATGTCCACCCCCTCACTGTTTTGAGAGGTGGGGAACGATCCCAAACCCCCATTTTTGTAATCCAGATTTTAAAACCCGGTGAAATCTCCGCTTTCCGTGAGACAGTGGGGGTGGGACTGATGATAGAGCACGGTGATTGGAGGAGGGAGAATTCTCGTTCCCTGGTGGGAACGACGGCCCAGTCAATTCTCAGCCTGCAAGAGCCAGACTTACGGCCAATGCGGAGAAACAGCGCTGGCTCCACAGCTCCGGACTAGTGTCCCATCAGTCCAGGGAGGGCTGTAGGTTAACCGGCGAGACAGGCAGATTTGAACTGGATTTAGTGCTGCTGCTCCGTGCTGGCCGTAAGCCTGGGCTGTCATTCCCGTAATTACCGACCACAGGTCCTATGGCTGAAGCCTCCGAAGCCTCGCATGTGTGTGTGAGTGTGTGTATGCAGCGCCACCGCCAATAAATTGTGTCCCACCGGTCACCCGGTCCCCCCCATGTTTTGATTGTGATTTCCGTGCCTGTCCTGATAAATTTGTTAATCCTATTGGCGTTTGTGGCCTTTGCCCTGTTGATCCAGCACACGCCAGCGTAGAATATGGCACTGGCAACCACCATTTGGCAGTACATCTGCAGCATCTTACTGCAGATGTTGAAGGACGGAGCCTTCTCAAAATGTACAGCCGTCTCTGTCCCTTCTTGTACAGGGCCTGCACATTTAGTTTCATTGAATAGAAAAAGATCATCACAACTTATTTATGATACTTGTGGGGCAGCACAGTGATTCTGCTCATTAGAACTACTGAGTGGGTTAAATTATGATGAGCATTTGACTGCACTAGACCTGTACTCGCTGGAGTTCAGAAGAATGAGGGGTGACCTCTTTGAAACATACCGAATAATGAAAGGTTTGGATAGAGTGTATATCGTGAGGATGTTTCCACTAGTGGGAGAGTCTAGGACTAGAGATCATAACTTCAGAATTAAAGAACATTCCTTTAGGAAGGAGATGAGAAATTTCTTTAGTCAGAGGGTGGTGAGTCTGTGGAATTATTTGCCACAGAAGGCTGTGGAGGCTGTCAATGGATATTTTTTAAAGCAGAGATAGATAGATTCTTGATTAATACGGGTATTAGGGGCTATGGGGAGAAGGCAGGAGAATGGATTTAGGAGGGAGGGATAGTTCAGCCATGATTCAATGGCAGAGTAGACTTGATGGGCTGAATGGCCAAATTCTGCTCCTATCAGTTATGACCTTACTGCCGCACCACTCCAGCAACTCTGATTCAATCCCTACTCTGGTGTTAGTTTAGAAATACAGAGAGGAAACAAGCACTTCGGCCCACCAAGTCCACGCCAACTAATGACTCTTCTGTAATCATCGTTTTCATAAACCTGTATGCTAGTTCTATCATATACACTAGGGACAATTTACAGAAGTCAATTAACCTACAAATATGCACGTCTTTATGATGTGGAAGAAAACCAGAACACCTGGAGAAAACCCATGCTCTGACGCGGAGAATGAACAACCTCCGTACAAACACCATCCATAATTAGAATTGAACCTAGGTATCTGGCGCTGTAAGGCAGCAACTCTGAACTCTCCTAGTGGCAGCATGCTGTAAACGTTGCAAATTTTTTTGCTCCGTTAACTTTTAACCTTCCCTTACCATTCTTTCAATGTTACTTGTGATTACTTGACTTCAAGGCATGGTCTAACTTTTCATAAAGTGTTGATAACACTTTTAAATGCCTTAATCGTGAAAAGGATGGAGACAAGAAGGAAAGGAGGCTCCCCAAGGAAGGAACAGGGGAAAGCCACAACCACAGCCACAGCTTCTGACTCTAGTATCATAGAAGCAATATCGAAAATGAACGATGAATTGAAAGATGAACTGAAAAATGAAATGAAAACAAGATTTTGGAAGAATTGGTGAAAAGAGTTTCGAGCAAATTGAAGGAATTTCAAGAAAAGCTGACGATGTTACAAAATTAACTTTGTGAACAAAAGGAACAAATTGATAACTTGCGAACCCTGGGCCAAAAGAGAGATTTGAAGATTGAAAAACTGGAACAGAGAATTAATGAAAATACTCGAGCACTCCAGCAATATAAGACTAAAAATATGGATCTGGAAAACAGAAGCCGTTGATTGAATTTACGAATTGTTGGTTTGCCGGAAGGTCAAGAAGGAGATAATGTTATAAAATATGCTTCTAAAATGATAAAGGAGACTTTCAACATTGAGCACTATGAAAATCTTCCATTTTTGGATAACGCACACAGGATTGGGAAGAAATCTGGTAATAAACCGAGACACTTGATTGTTCGGTTTCACTTTTTGCAAATGAAGGAGAATATTCTCCAGGCAGCAAAAAAATTGGGCATGGTTGAATATGAAGGTTGCAAGTTTCAGTTTGTTCCTGATTATAGTTATGAGCTTTTGGAAATAAGAAAGTCTTTTCATAATGTAATGACTGATCTGTTTAAGAAAACGTTGTGCCCAGCCTTACTTTATCCAGCTAGACTACGTATACGACTTTTCAATGGTAACATTCGATTTTTTAACAATCCTCAAGACGCTTCCAGCTTTTTGGAGAGTTACGAGGGTGAAGGGAAGTGAATGGATAGCTGATTAAGTTATAATTGGAGATTTACTGTTCCTATTTGACAATATATCGTTTGGTAATGATTAAGAATTTAACTGGATGAGTTTTTTTTCATTTATATATATTAATTTTTAAGAATTTCTTTGTTAATTTGTGTTCCCCTGTCTTTAGACAAATTAAGTGAACACAGTTCTTGTTTTTCATATTTTGACCTTGGATAATAATATGCAGCTCTTGCTCTTCAGTTTCATTGCCAACATGTATTTTTTCTCTCTCTCAAATGACAACAAAGACCGTGTTATGACTATTGAGTGGCAAATATGCTCTTTTCTACGTCGGGTGCTGTTGCTAGGAGGGATGGGGGTAGGGAATGAATTAGAATAGAATAGAATAGAATAGAATAGAATAGAATAGAATAGAATAGAATAGAATAGAATAGAATGCAATTTATTGTCATTCAAACATAGGTTTGAACGAAATATCATTGTGAGTCTCCAAAATCTCCTCACTGTGATGGAAGGCAAAGTCTTTATCTCTTCCCTTTGTTTCTTCTCCCATGATCCAGCAGTCCAACTGCAGTGTCAAGGCGAACTGGGGCTCCGATGTTAAAGCCCACGGCGGGCGATGGTAAGTCCTGAGGCCGTTTAAGCCTTGCGGGGTGATGTTAGGCCCCGGCTCCATGTCCTTAAACCCGCAATTCCAGCGGGAAATTAGATAGCTTACTGACTGTCTATTGGTCAGTTTTGGGCCTTACATGGGTGGGAGGGGGGGGGGGAGGGGTCTCTTGTTTCTTATTTAGTGTTTTTCATTTATGCAACATCTGAACTACAAAAATGTCTGAAATGTCATCACTTCTGGCTCCTCCGTAGATTTTTCTTCTTCCAGTATCATAAATTATTAGGCTTTAAGAAATTAACCATTTACATCCCACATGATTTATACAAGCAATATGGATAAAGTTATTTCTTTCATGGAATGTGAATGGCTTGATCCATCCCATTAAGAGGAAACACAATTTTAAAGCTCTTTGCGGACAAAATGCTCAGATTATTGTTGTTCAGTAAACTCATGTAAGATGACAATCAACAATTTTTCAAGTTTTGGCAAGGACAGCAGTTTCATTCAAATTCACAGGCTAAGGTGAAAGGAGTCTCTAGTTTTATTGACTCATCAATTCTGTTTGTTCATTATGAAACAATTTCTGATCCATATGGTAGATTTTTGGTGATTACTGGTGTTCTTTATAAGCGAAATGTTGCTATGGTGAATGTTTACACACCAAATATTGATCAACCTGAGTTTTTTAAACAGTTAATTGCATCCTTTCCTAATTTAAATGAACACTTTTTAATAATAGGTGGAAATTTCAACTGCTGTCTGAACCCCTTGATTGACAGATCTACATCTAATCATGTGCTTGCAAATAAATCAGCTAGTTTTTATCAATTATTTTGTTAGAAGTATGGAGATTCTTACACCCAAATGACAAAGAATTTTCTTTTTATTCTCATGTATATCATAGTTATTCTAGAATTGACTACTTTATAATAGATTCTCTGCTAGTGTCATCGGTCACTGCATGTGAGTATGATGCAATTGCTATTTCTGATCAGGCACCATTGAAACTATCAATCAAACTACCTGATTCCAAATTTAGTGCTAAACAATGGCGATTTAATGCTACTTTGCTTCAAGATCTTTATTAAAGATCAGATTGCTTTTTACTTCTTGACAAACTCTACTGAAGAAATATCCAATGGTGTAGTCTGGGATGCTTTTAAGGCATATATTCGTGGACAAATTATATCATACTCCACGGAATTAAAAAAAAACAATCTCAAAAAGAAATATGTACATTGGCTGACGAGATTAAAGAAATTGATAAAAAATATTCAAAAGCTCCTAGTTTAGAGCTCTATAAGAATAGAGTTGAACTTCAATTGAGATATGATTTGTTATTAGTATCACCAATTGAGAACCAGCTACTTAAAACCAATTTTATATACAAGGCGAAAAATCTGGTAAATTGCTCGCTAATCAGTTGAAAGCGGTGTCGGCCAAGCGTCAGATTACTAAAGTGAGTAAACGGGATGGTACACTAACTGTAGACCATGACAAAATTAATAAATCCTTTCAGGAATTTTATACCTCCCTATACCAATCAGAATTTCCTACTGATTCCAATATAATGCATGAGTTTTTAAAGAAACTGAACTTACCAAATTTACCACATAATGATTCTCTGTTGTAAGATGAACCCATCACGGAAGAAGAATTACAGAAAGCAATTATTTCAATGAATTTTGGTAAAGCTCCCGGTTTAGATGGGTTTACAGTAGAATTTTAAAAGTATTTTTCAAATTTATTGTCTCCCTGGCTATGCAAAGTTTTTAAAGAAGCCTTTTTAAGGAATAGATTACCACAATCTTTTTATGAAGCATCTATTTCTTTAATTCTTAAAAAAGATAAAGACCCTACTGAAGTGACATCATATAGACCTATATCACTGTTAAATGTAGATTCCAAAATTCTTTCAAAAATATTAGCTATGAGATTGGAAAATATTTTACTGCAAATTATCTTTGAGATCAGACAAGTTTTTATTAAAAATCGTTACTCCTACTTTAACGTTAGGAGATTAATGAATATCGTATATACAGCGTCAAATAAAACCCCAGAATGTGTCATTCCACTTGATGCCGAGAAGGCCTTTGATAGAGTAGGATAGGAATACTTATTCAATACATTTGAAAATGTTAAAATTGGTCCAAAATGTATTCCTTGGATCAAGCTTATATATCATATACCTCAGGCTTCTGTACTTATTAATAATCAGAGATCCACTTTTTTCAGGCTCTTTTGAGGGACTAGACAGGGCTGTACTTTAAGTCCTTTACTATTTGATATTGCTTTGGAACCTTTGGCCACCGCTATTAGGGAAATCCCCTAATATTTTTGGTATTGTCTGCGGGAATAAGACACATAAGCTATCTCTTTATGCAGATGATCTGTTATTATTCATTTCTAACCCTGAGAAATCTATCCTGGCAATAGTAGAATTACAATTTAGTAGTTTCTCAGGTTATAAACTAAATCTTAGTAAGAGTGAACTTTTTTCCATTAAATAATTTAGTTTCGAATTATGGACAGTTTCCACTTAGATTGACTACCGAAAGTTTTACTTATTTTGGTATTAAGATCACCAAGAAACACAGGGATTTATTTAAAGCTAATGTTATGCCTTTAATTGACCATATCAAACAACAGTTTACTAAATGGTCACCAATGTCCATATCTTTAATCAGCCGAATCAATGCTATTAAAATGTTCATTTTACCTAAATTTCTGTATTTATTTCAGACAATACCAATTTTTAATCGCCAAATCTTTCTTTGATATTATTGATTCCAAAATGTCTTCATATAAATGGCAGAATTTTAAATTCCATACTAAGTAAAAAATACTTAGAGAAATCAAAAAAAGATGGTTGTTTGGCATTGCCGAACCTTAGATTCTACTAATCGGCAGTCAGTGTTCGTTATCTAACATTTGGGACTAAAGATTTAGAAGATACCCACTGCCCAGGATGGATAAATCTTGAACTTGATTCCTTACAAGGGCTATGATTGGCTTCACACAGAGAGTGGTGAATCTCTGGAACACACGGAGAGTGGTGAATCTCTGGAACTCACTGTCACAGAAGGTAGTTGAGGCCAGTTCATTGGCTATATTTAAGAGGGAGTTAGATGTGGCCCTTGTGGCTAAAGGGATCAGGGGGTATGGAGAGAAGGCAGGTACAGGATACTGAGTTGAATGATCAGCCATGATCATATTGAATGGCGGTGCAGGTTCGAAGGGCCGAATGGCCTACTCCTGCACGTATTTTCTATGTTTCTATGTTTCTATGTTTCTATTCTAGGGGCCTCGTTACCTTTTACAATTATGAGATTGAATAAATATACGACTAACCCAATAATAAGACATACGTTTCGAATATGGTTTCAATTTCATAAGTGTTTTGGACTAAATGATTTTATCTTATCGAGTCCTAACTTATCTAATTTTCACTTCCAACCTTCGAGTACTGATCAAGCCTTTTTGTTATGGAAGAGGAAGGGATTAGTAGCTTTTCGTGATTTGTTTTTGGATGGTTGTTTTATGTCTTTCGAACAACTTTCCAATAAATATAATTTACCTAATTCACACTTTTTTAGATATTTACAAATTAGACATTTTTTGAAGGCTACTCTACCCTTTTTTCCACTACCACATCAAACCGTAATTTTGGAAAAACATTTACATTTGAACCCCTATCAGAAAGGATTAATAACGATTATTTATGAGTTGATTTTGAAAATACAAATAGATATATTTGATAAAATTAAGAATGACTGGGAAAGTTTTGTTCCTGCCCACTTTTGGAAAAATATTGGAAAGACACGGGAGGTCTATATTCAATGTGCATTTTGACACTGGACTCATATTTAGATTATACCTGTTATTAATGTCACCCTGATCCATATGTATCAATATCATTGTAATGTTTATCATTATTCTTTTTGCTTTGTTTTTTTTGGGGGGGTTTTGGGGAAAAAAATGAATAAAAAGATTTTAAAAGGAAGAAAAGAAAGCAACTCTACCGTTATACAACTGTGCACCACCGATTTGGCTGTATGGAGTTTGCACATCCCCTTTGTGACCACGCAAATTTCCTGCTAGTACTCTGGTTTCCTCCTACATCCCAAAGGCATTCAGATTGGTAGGTTAGTTGGCCACTGTAAATTGCTCCTACTATGTAGATGAGTAGTAGAATCTAGAGGGCCTTATGGGATTATGGGGAGAACAAAATTGAACATAGAACACTGAATAGTACAGCACAGGAGTGGGCTCTTTGACACACAATGTTTGTGTCAAACATGATGTCTAGCTAAACTGATCTCATCTGCCTCTACATGATCAATATCACTTTAATCCCCGCACTTCCATGCATCTATCTAAAAGCCTCTTAAAGCTCACTATTGGTTCCGTCTTCACTAAGGAAGACATAAATAATTTGCCGGAAATAGCAGGGGACCGCGGGTCAAAGGAGTTGGAGGAATTGAGTGAAATCCAGGTTAGCCGGGAAGTGGTGTTGGGTAAATTGAATGGATTAAAGGCCGATAAATCCCCAGGGCCAGATAGGCTGCATCCCAGAGTACTTAAGGAAGTAGCTCCAGAAATAGTGGATGCATTAGTAATAATCTTTCAAAACTCTTTAGATTCTGGAGTAGTTCCTGAAGATTGGCGGGTAGCAAACGTAACCCCACTTTTTAAGAAGGGAGGGAGAGAGAAAATGGGGAATTACAGACCAGTTAGTCTAACATCGGTAGTGGGGAAACTGCTAGAGTCAGTTATTAAAGATGGGATAGCAGCACATTTAGAAAGTGGTGAAATCATTGGACAAAGTCAGCATGGATTTACGAAAGGTAAATCATGTCTGACGAGTCTTATAGAATTTTTCGAGGATGTAACTAGTAGCGTGGATAGGGGAGAACCAGTGGATGTGGTGTATCTGGACTTCCAGAAGGCTTTCGACAAGGTCCCACATAAGAGATTAGTATACAAACTTAAAGCACAAGGCATTGGGGGTTCAGTATTGATGTGGATAGAGAACTGGCTGGCAAACAGGAAGCAAAGAGTAGGAGTAAACGGGTCCTTTTCACAATGGCAGGCAGTGACTAGTGGGGTACCACAAGGCTCAGTACTGGGACCCCAGCTATTTACAATATATATTAATGATCTGGATGAGGGAATTGAAGGCAATATCTCCAAGTTTGCGGATGACACTAAGCTGGGGGGCAGTGTTAGCTGTGAGGAGGATGCTAGGAGACTGCAAGGTGACTTGGATAGGCTGGGTGAGTGGGCAAATGTTTGGCAGATGCAATATAATGTGGATAAATGTGAGGTTATCCATTTTGGTGGCAAAAACGGGAAAGCAGACTATTATCTAAATGGTGGCCGATTGGGAAAGGGGGAGATGCAGCGAGACCTGGGTGTCATGGTACACCAGTCATTGAAGGTAGGCATGCAGGTGCAGCAGGCAGTAAAGAAAGCGAATGCTATGTTAGCTTTCATTGCAAAAGGATTTGAGTATAGGAGCAGGGAGTTTCTACTGCAGTTGTACAGGGTCTTGGTGAGACCACACCTGGAGTATTGCGTACAGTTTTGGTCTCCAAGTCTGAGGAAGGACATTATTGCCATAGAGGGAGTGCAGAGACGGTTCACCAGACTGATTCCTGGGATGTCAGGACTGTCTTATAAAGAAAGACTGGATAGACTTGGTTTATACTCTCTAGAATTTAGAAGATTGAGAGGGGATCTGATAGAAAACTTACAAAATTCTTAAAGGGTTGGACAGGCTAGATGCAGGAAGATTGTTCCCGATGTTGGGGAAGTCCAGTACAAGGGGCCACAGCTTAAGGATAAGGGGGAAATCCTTTAAAACCGAGATGAGAAGAACTTTTTTCACACAGAGAGTGGTGAATCTCTGGAACTCTCTGCCACAGAGGGTAGTTGAGGCCAGTTCATTGGCTATATTTAAGAGGGAATTAGATGTGGCCCTTGTGGCTAAGGGGATCAGGGGGTATGGAGAGAAGGCAGGTATGGGATACCGAGTTGGATGATCAGCCATGATCATATTGAATGGCGGTGCAGGCTCGAAGGGCCGAATGGCCTACTCCTGCACCTAATTTCTATGTTTCTATGTTTCTATTGATCCACCTCCACTGTATCTGATCCACCTCCACCCCTGACAATGTGTTCCAGGCTTCCATAATTGAAAAAAAATACCACACACATCTCCAATAGATTTTCCCTCTCTCACCTTATAGCTATACCCTCTAGTGTTTCCACCCTGGGAAAATGATTCTGACTCTCTACCCTATTAATGCCTCTCATAATTTGATATACTTCTATCAAATCTCTCCGCAACCTTTGACGTTCCAGAGAAAATAATCTAAGTCCATCCAATCCAATGGTCTTAACCGCCGGCCTACTTCATTGGAGATACTTGAATTATCTTTAATCAGACTTTAGCGTACTTTATCTCGTACTAAATATCGTACCGTTTAACCTTTATCTGTGCATTGTGAACAGTTTGATTGTAATCATATATATTATTTTCGTTGACTGGATATCATGCAAGCAAAGGCTTTCCTCTGTACCTCGGTACACGTGATAATAATAAACAAAAACTAAAACTAAAACCTAATAACTAAAACCCAAGACAAAACTAAATTAAACTGAATTATACTCTTCCTGTAGCTGAAACACTCTAATCTAGGCAGCATTCTGGTAAACCTCCTCTGCACCCTTTCCAGAGCCTCCACATCTTTTCTGTAATGGGGTGACCAGTACTGCTGCAATACTCCAAAAGCAGCCGAAAAAAATAGTTGTAGGGATCAATTATCCACTCCTGCTCCTATTTCTTTTCTAAACCACAAACATGAGGAGCACAAGGCTTGTCTTGTCTTTAGTTTAATTTAGAGATGTAGCTTGGAAACAGGCCCGTCAACCCACTAAGCCCGCGCCGACCAGCAATCCCCGTTTATACAAGCACACACTGCACGCTAAAGACAATTTACAACTTTTACCAAAGCCAATTAACCTACAAACTTGTACATCAGTGGAGTGTGGGAAGAAACTGGAGCTCCTGGAAAAATTCCACGCAAGTCATGGGGAGAATGTGCAAACTCCGTACAGAGAGCTACCGTTGTCAGGATCGAACCCGGGTCTCTGGCGCTGGAAGGCAGCAATTCTACCACTGCGCCAACATGTCTGTTTGCATTAAAGACCAATCCCTATCTGAACCATGGCTGGAAGTGGAACCAAAGTGGAAGCTCCACAAAAATAACAGCTCTTTTTTTTCTGTGTTCCTGCAGGCCAGCTAGTATACAGATGTGACAAATGATTAGGGAAGACAACAGAAGAAGAGAAGGCACACTGGAAATATCCTGTTACGTTCAGGCAGAAGATTCTTGCAGTCCCACCGCAACCAGAAATTTTATCCCCTTCTAATCACATGCTCGCTCGTGTGTATTGGGTCATCATAAGTTGGGTATTTATAACACAGAGATTGAAAATGGAAAGATTAGGGAACAAAATAACATATTCACATGGTACAAGAGGTAATTGCAAAGATTTAGTTGGAAATAAATCATATAAAAATCATAGGTACACAAAAAAGCTGGAGAAACTCAGCGGGTGCAGCAGCATCTATGGAGCGAAGGAAATAGGCAACGTTTCGGGCCGAAACCCTTCTTATAAAAATCATGCCTTCTACTGGACAGATAATTCCAGTGGAAAAAAGCTCTAAAACAATTAACCTCCCAACCACATCATGAGACGACCTGGAGGAAACCCATATGATCACAAGAAGAACATGTAAACTCCGTGCAAGCAGCACCCGATGTCAGGATTGAACCTAGGTAACAAGAGCTGTGAGGCAGCAGCTCTACTAGTTCTGCCACTGTTATCTTAACCTTGTGACAGCAGAACTATGAACAGCTAACAGCGACAGAGTAAACAAAGAAGAAATATTGGAGGGGAAAGTTAACATCATGAAATTATACGCATGACTTGGTTCCTTTAATTACACATGCTATTACAAAGTCAGTGTAACATTGCTGAAATTGCAGTCGTTTTCAAGTAATAACATCCAGTCATTTCGGTTTCTTGAATCTTTATGGGAGTCATTGAGGTACAAAAAATGAAAAATAGATTTAGAAATTGTGAACTGAAGCTGTGCAGTAGAATAAGTTTTGATTTATATTAAAAAATCCTTTCAAACCTCAGGATAATTTGAAGAATTTAACAACCAAAGACATACTATTTGAAGTTCAATCACTGCAGATATGAGAAAGTCAAAGCATCCAACCTGTTCAAAACAAGAGCATACAATCCTCAATGACATTAATTGCACAACTGTTTGTAGTGCTGTTTAAACTAGAATTATTGATACACTAGGAAAACACCAGTAGGCATGAAAGTGATGTTTTTGAATTCATCATTCTGCATCATAAATTAATATTCCTGCTTCACTCTGTCAACATGGCTGGAATTAAAAAAAATATGACATCTGATAATGTGTGGAAATTAGTTTGAATTAAAAATAACCCAAACCCAACCCACATTTTTGAAGTATCCATTAACTGAGTTATATTTTTTATTTTTCAAGTGTGAAATCAAGGTTGAAATTAAAAATTATACCATCTGATGACCCACAAATGAAATGTTCCCCAAACTGACGCAAATATTAAGACCCATTAAGATTGTGAAATTAAGACCCAGAACCAATTAATTTGATTTCCTTGTAACATCCCTAAACATGATCCCAACACTTAAGTGGTGTTATTTGAAGGGATCTTGATCTCCAGCAAGATAGGAATTAAGTAAATCACTGTCATGATCTGCATAACATCTCCTCGAGTGTATAAGGGGATGGGTTTTACCTCTTGCCTTCCTCTTTTTTACTCTCTCCTGCTCAGCGCTCTGACCAGTAAGAAAAGAGAAAGAGGGTTTGTGATCACCTATTGATCAGGCGCATGTTGACGCGGTGGCAGAGTTACTGCCTTACAGTGCTTGCAGAGCCCGAGACCCCGTCTCGATTCCGACTATGGGTCCTGTCTGTACGGAGTTTGTATGTTCTCCCCATGACCACGTGGGCTTTTCTCCGTAATTTTCGGTTTCCTCCCACACTCCAAAGACGTACAGGTTTGTAGATTAATTGGCTTGGTGTATGTGTAAATTGTCCATCGTGAGTGTGTGTGTGTAGGATAGTGTTAATATGCGGGGATCGCTAGTCGGTGTGCATTCGGTCGACCGAAAGGCCTGTTTCCGCACTGTATCACTAAAACTATAACTATTACACAAAATGTACACAACCAATTGTGTGTCATCTTTGACCATAGACAGTCAATCTGGGATCAATGCCAGAGTGGACCTATTCATGTCAGAATTCACACGAAAACATTGGAATTTGTACATCAAATTCATTAGGCATTGAAGAATCTGTGGTGAGGAGGCTAACCAATCACCTGTGTCATTTCTTGGTGCAGAATTGGGGACTACAACCCAAATAGTTTTGTTTAGAGGCACAGCATGAAAACAGGCCCTTCGGCCCACCAAGTCCATGCCAACTATCGATCACCCGTACACTAGTTCTATGTTATCCCACTTTTGCATGCTACACACTAAGAGCAATGTACCAAAAACAATTAATCAACAAACCTGCGTGTCTTTGGAATATGGGAGGAAACTGGGACTGCCGGAGAAAACCCATATGGTCACAGGGAGAAATTACAAACTCTGCAAAGAAAACACCCCTAGTCAGGATCCAACGCAGGTCTCTGGCACTGAGGCAGCAGCTCTACCGATGCCCCACTGTGCTGCCCTCAAGTGTTTTTTATTTAAATATAAACCAATCTCATTATTGTTCCAGTGTTTGACATAAAGGACATTAACATCCTACTTTCTGTGCTCTTGAAGCGATGTCTGTGAATTCTTGAAAATATATGATGACACAGTTCTTAAACCCCATGGAAAACCTATTAGTCTCAGTGATCTCACCAAATTGGTAACTTTACAACCTAAATCTATTGTGCCTTGGGGAACATAGTTCAATGGAAATGATTTAGCAGAAAAAAACATGATGTCTATATATTTTATAACAACCTTTTCTTACAATGTTATCAGAATTAATTTCAAGTTCTTATCAGTACTGGATTGCATTGTTAGGGATTGTGGAATGCAGTCACTGCATTTTCTACAGTAAAAATAGGTTGATCGATCGATTGAACTTCATTGTCTGATAACAAAGTATTAATAAATAAAACAAAAGATACAGCACCAAAGGAAAAACAATGCATGTCCGGTTCTTTCATCATCATATACAAATCGGAACGGATCAAATGGGCAAAAGGAGGTTATAAGGCATTTGAGACAATTTCCTGGAACAATACAAGGATTACTGCACAGAATTGGCTATTTTAAATCTTATCATTTCATTAGATAAGACTAATTATTTAATCTCACAGTTAAGGAAGATTGAATTTAAGTATATTGTGTTTTAGGAGTTATGTAGATTAAACCAGAGATCCAAACCATTGATACAGAAATGAAAGAAGGGATGAATAAGATAAAAGTTCAATTTTATTAAAGATTTATAATGTTCTCAATGAAATGAACCTCTGTAGGAAAAAGTGGTTAATTAACAAGGTTAATGGTAACATTACACACAAAGAGGTCACTTATAATGTTTCTAATAGTAGGGAACTTAAGCATTTAGAGTGTTTCAGACACCAGCAAAAAACTATTCCAGAAACCGATAATGAGGGAGAATAGAGTATGGGACTAAAAAAAACAAGAACAGATTATAAGAGCTTTCACTAGCATGTAGACAGGTAAAAACCAAGAGGAAATATAGGTTATTTGGAGACTGCAACAAGAGAAGATAACAGCAATAAGAAATAGCTGAAATGTCAGCCAAATACCTTGTATTTTTACAGTATTAAAAACAGTAATAAGAAGAATTTTTGAAGAAGGGTCTCAACTCGAAATATCACCCATTCCTTCTATCCAGAGATGCTGCCTGTACCGTTGAGTTACTCCAGCACGTTGTATCTATCTTTTGTGTAAACCAGCATCTGCAGTTCCCTCCTTCACAATAAGAAAGTTATTCTTTAAAAACGCTTGTACACATTTGAAAACATTTAAAATCATTCATATTAATGAAATTAAATTAAATATTTGTCCTGATCCAAACTGCCATTTTTTCCATTCATTTCAATAAATATGCATGCTTGCAACGGGATGACCTGGCATGTGCTTTCAGTGGGGCAATTTCCTGCACTACCTCATAGATGACCTTTAAGTCTACCAGGACAGTGTATAGATCCTGAAGATAGCACTTAATTGGGGCAGAAAGATGTACTTTAGTTGGCTTTGTTATCATGATCTTCACACAGTAAAGTTCTCAATAGCTGGTGGATCCCGGGAGGGCTAAAGTAACTGATATTTGTAAATCAGTATGGAGAAATTATGGTTATTAAGAGCTGATAATTCCCTTAGACCTGATACCCTATATCTTACAGCACAGCAAGAGATTGCTGCAGAGGATTTGGCCACATCAGTTATAATGTTCCTAATTTTTCCAGATTTGACATCAGTCTCACTGGATTGGAAGATAGACACAAAATGCTGGAGTAAACTCAGCGGGACAGTGCAGCATCACTGGAGAGGAGGAAGGAGTGACGTTTCAGGCCAAGACCCTTCTTCAGACTAGTCAGAGGAAAGCGAAACAAGAGATATAGACAGTGATGTAGAGAGATATATAACAAATGAATGAAAGATATCTAAAAAAGTAACAGTGATAAAGGAAACAATCTATTATTAGCTGTTAGCTGGGTGAGAAATGGGAAAATGGTACAACTTTGGTGGGGAGGGATGGAGAGAGGGGGAGTGCTGGGGTTTACTTGAAGTTAGAGAAATCAATATTCATATCAAAGCAACCCAAGCAAAATACGAGATGCTGTTCCTCCAATTTGTAATTAGCCTCACTGACAATGGAGAACAGAAAGGTCATTGTGGGAATGGGAAGTGGAATTAAAGTGTTTGACAACTAGGCAGACTGAGTGAAGGTGTTTAGTGAAACAAACACGTTTGGTGTCGCTGACGTATAAGAGTTCACATCTAGAACAACGGATATAATAGATGAGGTTGGAGGAGATGCAAGTGGACTTTTGCCTAACCTGAAATGACTGTCAGGGTCTCTGTCGAGGGAGGAGGTATAGGGAAGGTACCTGGGGAGGGGGTGGTTTGGCTGGGAAGGGATGAGTAACCAGGAGTTACGGAGGGAACGGTCTCTGCGGAAGGCGGAAAGGGGAGGAGATGGGAAGATATGGCTCATGGTGGGAGCCTGTTGGAGGTGGCAAAAATGTTAGAGGATCATGTGTTGTATGCGACCGCTGATGAGGAGAAAGGCAAGGGAGACTAGGGATAGGGCGAGCAAAGGCAGAAATGTGGGATACCAAAGAGACACGAGTGAGGGCCTCATCTATGATAGGAGAGTGGAGCCCCCATTCCCTAATGAATGAGGACATCTTGGATGTCCTGGTATGGGTGCAGGTGGTAGCACCGATGCAGTCATCAAAGTAACGGAGATAGAGTTTGGGAATAGAGCCAGCATATGCCAGGAACAGGGATTGTTCAAGTTCCCTGCAAAGAGGCAGGCATTGCTGGGGCCCATGCGAGTGCCCATAGCTACGCCTTTGATTTGGAGGAAGTGAGAGGAGTCGAAGGAGAAGTTGTTAAGGGTGAGGAGCAGCTCCGCTATTCAGAGGAGTGTGTTCGTAGAGGGAAATTGGTTGGTTCTGCGGTCAAGGAAGAAACAGAGGCCTTTAAGGTCTTCCTGGTGGGGGGATAGATGTGCAGAGTGACTGCACAACTATTGGAAAGCAAGCAACATAATGTCACAATTGAGTACTTAACTCACTACCAGTCAATGGACAAATGTTGCAGTCAATTATTGGTAAAGTTGCAGCGGGGCACATGGGAAATCACAATATGGTTCCACAGAGTAACACAATCTTTGTAAAGGTTTACATTGGAATATAAATGATATGCAGCACAGAAACTCACAACCTGTCAATGCAAGACCTTGATACACCAATCATTTCTTCAGTCTCTTATCATCTAAATCTAGTAACGTGACCTCTGTTCACATCACCTCGATGAGCTTGTCCAGTCTCTTCTTAAATACATCCTATACTAATCATTCTAGCCACTTATTGTGAAAGTGCATTTCACATTCATTTCTCTCTTTGGGTAAAGAAGTTTGTTTTCAATTCATATCAATTCATATCCTACTGGACTTTTTGATGATTGTTTTATAATAATGGCATTAGTTATGTTCTTTCCTACATATCTTTATATCCATTCTCCCAAAGTCTTTTGTTGTTTGAAAGACCTTCTTCAGCCTTTATTTCATTAGAAAAGAGATCCAATTTGTTGTCCCTTTCCTGATATGTACACGCACACGAGGGAATTCCTTGTCTTTTGTGCTTTATTTACCAAATGACATGTGCTTCCTGAACTGTACCATCAGGATCCCTGCTGCATTTGAAGCATTTGAATATTGGAATATGCATACCGAGAACAGTCAGCTTTCATAAGAATACTGTTTAGAATATCATTTTCGCATTGTTCTCCAAATGTGCATCACTTCTCACTCACCCACATTAGATCACATCAGTCATGTGTCTATCCATTTCCCCAGTCTACAGACTTTATAATCTCATCTGATATCCACCTGCTCATTATTCGCTTTACCACTATCTTTAATATGATCTGCTTAGGCGCAACATTGAGCTGCATTTTTCACTAATCCACTGCAGTTGCGTATAATAGAAAATATGTAGATTCTGTGAGGCCCAATACATACTTGTCTATAGTCAGAGAGGCAGGTGTTTAATACACAACTCCTTAGATAAAAAATCACTCATTTTCCTGTGGTTTCTTGAGCACCACATGCTATCATTTTATGAATGAATTATTAATGATGTCCTCTTTGAGGTTCTCGTGTACATCAGTTCTCTCTCATGTGTCTTCCTTGTTGCGTGTTTGTCCCTGATTTCTCATGCACATCCACACTTATGTCAGTTTGCCCTTCATTCTGCACCCTTGCCTTCTTTCACAAACTTGTACTTTCTGTTGTAAACATTCTCTAGTAATCTTCCACTCTCTCATGTACTTGTGCTCTCCCACAACCTTGCCTTCTCTCCCATCCTTCTTGAGAGCTCATCCTCCCTCTTGGAGATAATTTTCCCGCTTTTGAATTTTTCCTCATGATTTCCTCCTCCAACTCATCAGTTCATCCTCCGACTTGATTTCTCGCTAGTGAGTTCGCTCTTCGTCTTGTGAACTCACTATCCCATGAACTAACTAACTGGCTCTCTTGTTAGCTGATCCTCCCTCCTGTGCACTAGTCCTCTCGCTTGAGAGCATGGCCATTCTTGTGAGCTGATTGCCCCTCGTGATCCCACCGTCTTTCTCGTGGGTTCACCCTCCCTCTCATGAGCACTCCTCCCACTTGTATGCACACCCTCTCTTGTTGAATACCTCCTACCTCTAGTGAGATCATCCTCTCTCTCTCGTGGGCTTCTCTGCCCCATCTCTTCTCTCTCCCATGAGCATGTCCTCCAACAAATACTGTATTGCAAGGCACATCAGTATTTGTAAAAATAATATTAAGTTGAAGCTATCAGCAGGGAGAAAAACGTAACAGTACAATCCACTCAAATGGAACTGACGAGTAAAAAACTATACAATGTTCCAACTTTGTTCCACTGAGTCAATTCAGTTCAAAAGCCATAATTGTTATTCCCATATTTCAGGACACTTTGATCAGCCTGTGAGATCATGAGTTATGATAATTTGTGGTAATCAAAGACTCCTGCTCAATCCAAAAAATTTCTGCAGGATCAGTTTGAGACAATGTTATGATGAAACTTCAAACACTAAAGGGCCTGTCCAAATTGGGCGTCATTTGCGCGTCATTTACGCGGTAGTGACTATCGCACAAAATTCATCTAGCAGTACGACAGTCACATGCCATGTGCTCTTGAGAGCCCTGCTTATTTTGGGGGACATTTGCGATGTCGTTTGTACTTATTCCGATCTCCGTGGCAAGGATTATCCCAGTGAAAATCAAAGATACTGCAGTGAAAAAAATTTTCAAAACTACGCTTGCTTTATACCTGGGTGGTCACGTGGTGCGGTGCTCAAATGACGCGCAAATGGCATGCCAATGGCATACGGGCGGCGCCTGGTTACGGATGTTGATGCATGGTGACGCATAATAAATTAGCATAGGCAATGTTCGTGCATCACCGTGCGTAACCATGCATCACCATGCGTTACACGTACACCGTGTGTACGTCAGCGTACACCATCAGTACGTCAGCGTGTGCAAGGGATACGTCACGCAGGTGGCACGCAAGGATTTTGAATACTGCAAATCCTGGGGCGCTGGGAGTTACCGCGCGTCACTGCATACTCCACCACGCCTCACTACACGCCATGCGCACGTCACGACCCACCAACCAAGTTTTAGGATGTCGCGTAAATGACGTGCAAATGACACCCAAGTGGGACAGGCCCTTAACTTTCTTTCTCTCTCTCTGGATACCAACTGACCTGCTGGGTGTTTTTAAGCCATTTCTCATATTGCATCACCAATGTTTTAGTATCAGTTTAGTTTCATTTTTTAGTTTAGACATACAGCATGAAACTAAGGCCTTCAGCCCACCGAGTGCACACTGAACACCGATCACTCTTTCACACTAGTTCTATGTTATCCCACATTTCCATCTACCCTTTACAAATGAAGGCAATTGACAGAGGCAAACTAACCTACAAACCTGCATGTCTTTGTGAAGTTGGAAGAAGCAAGAGCCATATGATCCTATGGAGAATGTGCAAATTCCACACAGACAACATCCGAGGTCAGGATCAAACATAAATCTCTGGCAGCTGCACCAAAGTGCTGCCTTATTCATAATGCCTTTTTCGTTTCCCTGGAAAATTACCCATTCAGCGCAAAAAAAGTTATCATTTTTTTTGCAAATGGATCCTGAACAAGGGCTCAACAATCTCTATTCTTTTGATATTAATAATCCAAAATTATAACAGAACAGAAGGAACACTGAAAAATAGCAATGTGGCTGCTAGAGTTTGCAGTTCTCCTTGAATGTTTCGAAATAATTGGCCCAACACAATTTGTCACGCACTGCTTAAATTTTAACTATTGTCAGTGACATGGCTGTCTGACGCAATAGACCAAAATTTATAGTTCCCAGGCAAAGAAAACATATGAAAAGCATAGGGATTTGGTTTGTGAGTTAACGAGCAAAACACAGCTTACGCATGTTGAAAATATGAATCATAACAACTTTGGGCAAAATTGTGCTAGCTGCAATTGTCCAGCTCATCATGGTGGCTTCCAGCCCTACACATTAAAACATAGGAGGCATGCAGAATAACAGATTGTGGCACCTCTGATCACCAAGTCTAACACGGGTGTAGGTTGACGTATTCCATTCATTTAAACGGGCTGACAAACTTGATAGAAATGTCAGGTACTTCAAATTCTTGATTTATTTAACTTTATTGTTGTTATCTGGGGATAATTTCTAGGGCCCTGAAATGATTTTATTTCAATTAAGATTGTTTTTAAATTTGGAATGCCTTTTTCAAATGATTTAGTCCAAGTAGAACTGTTTTTAAATTTTCCTGATTAATAGCGACAATCCACGAGCCATCTTTGTCAATACTAGTCTTTGGCAGGTGTGAATTGTCAAAAGGTGATCAGGGCACTTTTGGTGTGGAGTGTCCAGGACCAGAGGCCACTGCTCAGAATAAAAGGGACGTACCTTTGGAAAAAAGATGTGGAGGAATTTCTTTAGTCAGAGGGTAGTAAATCTGTGGAATTCATTGCTACAGATAGCTGTGGGGGCTGTTAATGGATATTTTTAAGGTGGAGATTGATATATTATTGATTAGTAAGGGTATCAAGGAATATGGGATGAAGGCAGGAGAATGGGGTAGAGGGGAAAAGATAGATCTGCCATTCAATCATGGTGGAGGAGACTTGATGGGTCGAATGGCCTAATTTTGCTCCTAGAACCTATGTGCATGAGCGTAGGGATCCACCCACACTCACTCCACACAGCTTCATGGGACAGCCATCATGTATGGACACTCAGCTCTAAATGCAGTACAAATCAGTGTAGGCATGCACCACGAGTGGTGAGCCTCAGGCTACACCCAGGCCCATGTGTTTTTTTTCCCACTAATCTCTTCATCATGGCGAACAGCCCAAATATGATGAATAGCACGGTGATTTATTGATGGGGGCTTGCTTTTGCCAGTGTTTACTTTAAATCTTTGGATAATGATCCAATGATCTGTACTCTGTTGTTAATGAAATGTGTGCACTCATGCCAAAGTTCAGGTTCAGTCAATACCCAGGTAACTTGACTAAAAGGCGCTCTATGTTGATTAATATCAGTCAGTGAAATAAGCATCCGCATGGTGTGTAAAATTTAATAAAGAGAAATATGAGGTAATGCACTTTCTTGCAATGAAAATCTGTCATACAAGGCTATGAAAGTTAAACTAGAATCCCTCCCTCAAAATCATTTCAGACTTGGTCACGTGCAACTAAGTTTTGTGAGATTAAATAGAATGCAATCCAAAACTTTTCGTTCGAGCCGATTAATAAGAATATGATGCAAGACAAGGCCCATTATTAGTAATTTCTACATAAGGTGCCGTACAACAGCTCAAAGAGCACGTTTGTTTTAGGTTTGTGCCAGCCAAGGGCATGTTGACATTATCTCCAAAGATGACAGGGAACCATGAGAGCATGATCGTTCAACCTTCATAAAGTCAGAAATGTCATACCAAGTGTAATGTAAATACAAGCTACTCAGCATGTGAGGCAGCATCAGTCGATAGATAAGTGGAGTTCATGTTTCAGGTTGATAACTTTTCAGGTTGATATCAGTACCTAATATATGCAAATCCACTAGACATTTTAACTGCCACATTCCCTCTCCACATATGCTGCCTGAACTTTTGATTATATCCAGCACTTTTTGTTTCTTTTGGATTTTGAACTTCAGAAGCATATTGCCTTTGGATGAGCATTTTTAATAAAGCAAGCTATATGTAAACTTCCTTAGAATGACACTTAGAATTATTTTCACTGACTTCCACATAAATGGAAACCATACCTCTATTATGGAAATAGAGATTCATCGGTGTCTTAATCTTATGTATGTCAACCATAAAATTGAGAATCTAAGTAGATGATTAAAATGATTAGTAAAAAATTTCACTTCAAACATCCCATTTATATTTTCTTGTCATTGGTTAAAACCTGTTTTATGAAGATTTATTAATTAAACCAAATTTGAGGAATAATGATGACAAGGGTTGGAAAAGATGGTGGAATAGTATTGGATCATCTAGCAGAATGGGCAAGTCAGTGACAGATGTAGTTACATGTCAATTTGTGAGATTTGTAGAACGGTGACTATGTCACTGGATTAATCAGAGAGATTTGAATGAATACCAAGGGACATGAGTTTAAATTTCAATTTTCAAGTTTGGGATGATAAAACTGTGAGGAGGATGCTAGGACGCAGGGTGACTTGGATAGGCTGGGTGAGTGGGCAAATAAAATATAACTATCAGTGAGGTTATCCATTTTGGTGGCAAAAAACAGGAAAGCAGACTATTATTTTGGCCGATGGGAAAGGGGGAGATTGGGTGTAAAAACCAGTGATTGAATTTCAGCAAGTAAAGAAAGCGAATGGGTATATTTCATTGCAGGAAAGTAAACCTACTGTCTTTATCGTATTTGGTCTACCTTTGGCCTTGCATTACTATGTGTGTTCCCTGCCTAAAGCACTTTAATAAACAAGATAACAATAAAACCAGAGAGACCATCTAATGCAATTCTGGGCAATCAATTCAAACAAAGCCACATCTATTGGACATTGCAAAGTCCTCTTCATAAATGGCTTTAAACTTTAAAAATTAGGAGAAACGCAATCTCACAGAAGCAATGGCTTTATCTAATTATACAGAGAGTCATCACTTTCAGTTGATGTCTGAGTCCCTTCGAGGTGATCACTGGACAGGTCTTCTCCAATCATCTATATAACTAAAAATCTCATCTTGACCACTTCCTGTCTGCACTGTATATTGATCTTAGAAAATACGCTACCATATATCACAATGATTTTTGGCCATCCTCCTCCTCCGCTGACGCAGTCCCAAGGATTTTTCTGATTTTTGAAAATAAAATTTACAAATTATTTTAGGAAAGAAACCTACTGTTTAATCGTATTTGGTCTAAAAAATTCTATGTGTGTTCCCTGAGCTGATTGGTCCTTTCTTTAAAAATTAGCCAGAGAGTCATCACTTTCAGTTGATGTCTGAGTCCCTTCGAGGTGATCACTGGAAGGTCTTCATCTATATAACTCAATCACTATTGATGAAAAATTTCATGTTTATTAATGTCTTATGGGGTCATCACTTTCATTGCTCTTAGGGTGGGGGTGGGGGTGGGGGTCAATCACCATGATGGGGGGGGGGGGGGGGGGGGGGGGCAGGACTATAAAACCCCAGATGCCTGGACGTGAGTTAATCAATCTGGAAGATCACGAGGGAGAGGTCACAACTCTGATTCTGCTGTGAGTCTACTGAACTGTGAGTCTACTGAACTGTGATTCTAAATTCTAAACTTTATGTGCTTTATGAGCTTTATGTGGTTATGTGCTTTATGTGGTTAAACATTCATGTGCTTGCAATAAATGATTTGTTAGCCAGCAAAGTGCTTGCAATGAATGATGATTTGTTAACCCTTAATGTGCTTGCAATAAATGATTTGTTAGCCAGTAATGTGCTTGCAATGAATAATAATAATAATAATAATAATAATAATAATAATAATAATAATAATAATAATAATAATAATAATAATAATAATAATAATACATTTTATTTATGGGCACCTTTCAAGAGTCTCAAGGATACCTATGAATGATTATTTGTTAACCCTTAATGTGCTCGTAATTAGTGATTTGTTAGCCCTTAATGAAATGAAATGAGTTGTTTGGCCTGCCCTGTGCTTGAAATTGAAATGGAAATGAAATGAAATGTGTTGTTTGGCCTGCCCTGTGCTTTTGCTTGTGCTTTGCCTTTGCTTTGCTTGATCTCACCTGAACGAAAGCAAATGGATTGTATTGTTGGCTAGCCCCGCCTGCCCTGTGCTTTTCCTTTTGCTTTGCCTTTGCTTGACCTCACCCGAAATGAAAGCAAATGGATTGTATTGTTGGCTGGCCCCGCCTGCCCTGTGCTTTTGCTTTTGCTTTTGCTTTGCCTTTGCTTTGCTTGACCACACCTGAAATGAAAGCAAATGGATTGTATAATTGGCTGGCCCCACCTGCCCTGTGCTTGACTTGACTTGACTTGAAATGGATTAACTTGACATGAAATGGATTGTTGGCCCTGCACTCACTGTGAGTGACTTGACTTGACCCACAACACCCAAGCTAGCGTTCCAGAACCACCCCTCCCCCCTCTGGCCACCAATATTGGAATTGGTGGAGAGGGGGAATATTGAGTTGGGGGACCAGCCCTCCCGTGAGAACCTGGGACCCAACGGGTCCCATTTAGTCTAGTCCTTTCTAAAGGTGGCAACACCGAGAAGGAGTCATCAACTGTGAGCAAATTCCATGAAAATTCATGGAAGTCTGTGGAAAGGCTTTGCACTGGACATGCACAGGATACGATTCAGTTCATATCCAGTGCATACAACAAATAAACACTCTTGTCCTATATTCATTCAAACAGTTTTGATATATGTGGTGAGAATTGGATAACATTCAAGCTTCAAGTAGCAAGCAACATTTTCATCACATAAGCTTCAGACATCAGCAGACCTCCATCTACCCTCCATCCTGTGATATGTAACAGTATCATCTCTTTCACCTAACACTGTAACATTGGCCAGGACGTTAAGAAATTAGTTATGTAAATACTGCGGCTGTAAGAGCTTGGGATCAGAGACTATATACTCAACAGGAAATATTACGCACCCTGACTCACCGGCACACTTCCAGAACCTTGGGAATGTGACATCTGGAAGAGTGTAGTTCCAACAACACCCAAGATTTTAAGTGTCACTAGACCTTATGGACACATTTATCTGTTTTGTAGTAAATGCCTACTATCTTCTGTGTGCTTAAGCAAAGCAAGAATTTCATTGTCCTATACAGGGACATGACAATAAACTCACTTGAACTTGAACTTGAACCAAGTGGGACCCGTTGGGTCCCGTCCTCTCAACACGCCGTTGCGGGGGGGGCGTCCTGCAGCATCACACACACACTAACCACCCCCCTTGATATTATATTAATATTATTAATTTGCTTATTTTACCCCATCCCCAGCCCTATCCACTCATGTCCCAGTAAAAGGCTGTGGAGGCTAAGTCGATGGATATTTTTCAGACAGAAATAGATAGATTCTTGATCAGTAAGGGTGTCAGGGGTTATTGGGAGAAGGCAGGAGAATGGGGTTGAGAGGGATAGATCAGCCATGATTGAATGACAGTGTTTACTTGATGGTCCGAATGGCCTAATTCTGCTCCTATCACTTATGGCAAAATGAACTCATGAACAAAATGTATTACCTATACACAAGCACAATCGCAGTTAAGTACAAGTATACTGCATGTGCTGGTTGATTAATAAATTGACCAGTGTAATATTACCCCTTGTGTTGACATGTGCTACAATCATGGGAACGCAGAGGTTACAGGATAAAATATGTGGCTGAAAGGCCTCTTTCCACATCATACAGAAGTTACATTCTTATAACAAATGTATATAACAAATTTGTTCTTATAACAAATGTAAACTACTTTGGCCTACGAGAGTTGTTTTTTAAATGTGCTATATAAATAAATGTGACTTGACTTGACTTAAATTTGAGCAAAACCAAAAATTTTTAGCTCCCAGATTTTAACAAGTAGAACTATTAAAACGTCACAGACACAAAAAGCTGGAGTAACCCAGTAGGTCAGTCAGCCTCTCTGGAGAAAAGGAATAGGTAATGTTTCGGGTCGAGACCCTTCTTCAATTGTAACTCTTGAGAAAAGGAATAGTTCCATAATGTTTCGGGTCGAGAGGCCCTTCTTCATCCCGATGTTGACTAACATTGCTCTGTACATGCAAAAAAGTTGTAGTCTCAGTAATGGGCTAAGGAAGAAAAGACTCAGCTTTAGAAACAGTCAGGTCAATGTGGATGCAAAATATCAGTTCCATGGATGGGCAAGGTAGTTAGCAAACACCTGAATCGTGGCTGAGCATGCCCATATTTTGGCCAGAGGGGGCGGGTTTAAAACGCGTTTTTACTAGCATTCCAATGTTCAGAGGCAGAAAATCTGCCCATCATCCCGACTTTTTATGTTGACCTTATTTTTACATAAATGAAATGCTCTGCATTTGCAGATTCCTGTTTGCAATAATTAAAAGTAGACAAATAGTCTCAGATGCTTAATGGAACCTAAGCTTCGTAATGGAATAAAAGACTAACTACTGCTTTAGAAACAGTCAGGTCTATGTGGGTGAACTTAAAATATGGATAAATCCTTCTTTCTGGTGTGGTCACACATGGGATGGGCAATACTCCTCCCCGATATGTAATTAACAGCTCCAGACAGTGTACAAACCTCTGTGTTTTACAAGCTCAGTCGCAAGTAAAGAAAAGTGTTCCTAAATTGACCGTTTTGCCAACGACACTTCCAAGAGTTTTACTATGCATTTCCCTAAATACTGTATGTTGCAATATTACCTTTCTGAAACTTTTGCTAATCAATAAGCCACTTAAAGCAATCAATCTAAATTGCTTCATTAATATTTAGCTGTTTCTAACCATTTTCTCAGAGAAATAATGTCATCTTGCAAGCATTGTTTTCTTCTGTTGGAGTCAAGGATTAATAATTAATACCTTTGCAATAAAAGCAATTTTTTGAACAAAATTCCCAGCGATGCTGTGTTTTCTCAGCACTGCAATATTCTACACTGACTGGTATCCATGTGCAACAAAAGACAGCACCTATAAGCATTACCATTATGTCTTTGAGTGTTTGATGAAATTTGGTCTGAAAACACAAAGCAGCAGTAACGCTTATTATCATCTCATGAAGCCTGATGTACTCTGACATTTGAACAAATTAACAATCACTATCCTTCCCCTTGGCCCTGGGGGGGAATACATCTACAGCTTAGAACTCAGTGTACGGAACAAAACTGGTAGGTCGGACTCAGCCGATATTTGACAGCATTGATTCTTTATTTATTTATTCACAGATTGTGAAGATCTCTGCCATTCCTGACATATTTTTTGTTCATTCATAATTGTTTAATTTAGTTTACAGATAGAGCACAGCCTCCCGAGTCCATGCCGACCAACAGCCACTAGCACTTTCCTACACACGAGGGACAATTTACAATATTTTTTTTTTACCAAAACCAAATTCATCAAAGACCCACACCATCCTGGCCACACACACATCTCCCTGCTACCTTCAGGTAGAAGGTACAGGAGCCTGAAGACTGCGACAACCAGGTTCAGGAATAGCTACTTCCCCACAGCCATCAGGCTATTAAACCTGGCTCGGACAAAACTTTGATTATTAATAACCAATTATCTGCCATTTGCACTTCATCATTTTATTTATTCATGTGTATATATATATTTATATTACAGTATATGGACATATTGATCTGTTTTGTAGTAAATGCCTACTTTGTCGCCTCTCCTCCATGGAGAGGCGACTTTTTCCAGGTCGCCTCCCCCGTGGCCTAACAATGAGGATCGGGCGGCCCTTCCTGGAGACGCGCCCGGGGCTTCAGCGGCGGGTGCAGCGTGGACTCTCGCCGTGGAGCGGGCGATCCCTCGCTGGAGGGGAGCGCTCCGTTTCGCTGGCCCGGGGCAGCCGGCAGCCTGAAGCTGCGGTCTGCACAGCTCCAGCTGGCGCGGCGTCTACAGCCCGGGATCCCTTGTGCAGGAGCCGGGGGGAAGAAGAAGTCATCACTGCCGGCCCGCGGCCAACTTCTACCGCGGGCCCGGCGTGAACTTACCATCACCCCTGGAGGGGAGCTTCGACCGCCGGCCCTGCGGTCTACGGTGCTTCTGGCTGCGGTGCGGCGAGGACATTAAATCTTCGACCGCCGGCCTGCGGCCTGCTCCAACTTAAAGCCGCGGTCTCCGGTGGGGAAGAGCCGACTCTGAACAACGGCTGCGGAGGGTTGAGGTCCCGACCACGGGGGAAAATGGAGGAGGAATGGCCAAATTGTGTGCCTTCCTCCACAGTGATGAATGCTGTGGTGGATGTTTATGTTTATGTTAAATTTTTATTGTGTTTTTGTGTGTGTTCTTTATAATTGTACCGCTGCTGACATATTCATTTCACTTGCACTTATGTGCAATGTGACAAATACACCGTATTGTATTGTATGTTCTGTGTGCTGAAGCAAAGCAAGAATTTCATTGTCCTATCAGGGACACATGATAAAAAACTCACTTGAACTTGAACCTGCACGTCTTTGGAACGTGTGAGGAAACTAAAGCACCTGGGAAAACCAACGTGGTCAAGGGGAGACATCCAAACTCCATACAGACAGCACCTGTAGTCAGGTTCTCACCCGGGTCTCTGACGCTGTAAGACAGCATCTTTACCGATGTGGCACTGTACTGCCTCGAGCTGAAAAAGCAACAAAGAGATATTGATGGGTTTGGAGTTAATATATAAATTAACCAGATTAACATCCTTTAAGAATGTGAATTAGCCAAAAAGGCTTTCCACCACAATTTGATAATTTTAATGCAGAATTATTTTGTTTCTTGAATATTATCTGAGCACAGAACAGTACAGCACAAGGACAGACCCTTCAACCTACAATGCTTGTACCACATACCATGCCATCACTTTTCTACCTGCAAATAATCCATATCCCTCCATATCTATATGCATATCTAAAAGTATTTTAAATTCAGCTAACACATTTGCTTCAACCACCACCATCACCAGTAGCAGGTTCCAGCCATTCACCATACTCTATCTCCTTTAAAGTTTGCTCCTCTCACCTTAAAGCTATGCCCTCTAGCAATTGAATTTTCTATCCTGGGAAGATTAACTGTCTTCCCTATCTCTGCTTTAGATACTTTTATATACTTGTCTAACTGTTTCTTAAATTATTGGACAGTCTCTGCCTCAACTATCTCCTCTGGCAGCTTGTTCCATACACCCACAACCTTTTGTGTGAAAATGTTACCCATTAGATTCCTATTACATCTTTTCTCCTTCACCTTAAACCTGTATCCTCTGGTCCTCGTTTCATCTATTCTGGGCAAGCGACTCTGAGCATCTACCCAATCAATTCCTCTCATGATCTCAATAAGATCACCCCTCATTCTCCTGCGCTCCAAGGAATAGAGTCCCAGCCTACTAAACCTCTCCCTATAGCTTAGACCCTTTAGCCCTGACAACATCCTTGTAAATCTTCTCTGTACTCTTTCCAGCTTGAGAACATGGTGATATGGTTATAACATCTTTCCTATAACATGGTGCCCAGAACTGAACACAACACTCTAAATGTGGCCTTACCAAAGCATTATACAACTGCAACATGACCTCCAACTTCTGTACTCAATACTCTGACTGATGTAACTCAATGTGCAGAATACTTTTTTGACCACCCTATCTACCTGCAACTCTACCTTCAAGGAACCATGCACCTGCACTCCTAGATCCCTCTGCTCTACAACACTACCCAGAGCCCTACTATTCACTGTGAAGGTCTGCCCATTAGACTTCCTAAAATGCAACACCTCACATTTCTCTGTATTAAATTCCATCAACCATTCCTCAGCCCACCAGGCCAATCGATCAATATCCTGTTGCAACTTCTCACAACCATCTTCACTGTCTGCAAAACCACCCACTTTTGTATCATCTGCAATCTTGCTAATCTTGCTGTATATGTTCTCATCAAAATCATTGATATAGATGACAGAAGTAAAGGCACCAGCACCGAACCCTGAGGCACACCACTAGTCACAGGCCTCCAGTCTGAGAAGCAACTTTCCACCATCACCCTCTGTTTCCTTCCATGAAGCCAATTTTTTTTATCCACTCAGCTATCCGTCCTTGAATCCCATGCAATCTAACCTTCCAGAGCAGCCTACCATGCTAACCTTGTCAAACTATAGCTTTCTCTCTATTCCCATCGTATTTTCAAAAATGCCCGTTCTGCTTTTAAAATGGCTGCCTGCCAACTCTCTCCTTGACTTTTGAAGAAAACAAAACAATTTGGTAGGATTTGAACTCTTATTTCTGGATCAGCAAGGCTTTGGAAGATAGTCCAGTAATTTGACATACCACTGTTTTTCTCTCTAATTTTGGATTATCATAATGCCCATATTACCCTTCAGGTGGACCTAAAGAGGGGGAGAAAAATCATTATTCATGAACAATGGTGGATCTTGCTGAAATAGCTAACAAAGCTTTTTGGCCTAGAAAAGCTGGCAGCACTGACCTCTTGAAAACAGTACTGACCTCTCGGAAGGTGGGTAGGAAGGTCGTAACCGGGCCAGCAAAGGAGGAGAGTGTCCAAGCCAAATGGAGAGAGGTAGGGTGGCCAGAAATGTGGGACTATTAGCAGGATGTGGGGAAAGACTTCAAATAAGGAGAGATTGCCATTGAGTTGGTGATTGTTGGCGTGTCTGACAATCAGTAGATGGGCAAAAAGAACTAAACATTAAGCTTAATCCTAAACTAAACATCCAGTTGAGTTATACATCTTTTAATACCTTTTGATGGTAGCTTACTGTTTCTGAAATGTTGGTTAGGCCAACAATACTGTGGAAACAAATGTTTCATCATCCAGGATAGATTAAAACCATGGAAGGAGAAGGCATTGCATCTGGTGAATGCTTTGATGGTGTCTACAGATTCCCCCTTTATTGCCCAACCTCTTTTCGTTGACAAAAAGCTTTAGATACGGATGAAGCATTCTTCTGAAGGGCTCCAATGGATTTGTTTCCGAGAGTTCAGTGCTGCCAGCTGATTTCTAGGCCAAAAAGCTTTGTTAGCTATTTCGGCAAGATCCACCATTGTTCATGAAATCATACAACATATAAATAAGAGGTGCTTCAGACCATCGAGTCACAAAATTACAAAAGTCTACATCACAGAAGATACCCCTTAAACCCATGAAGTTCATGCTCATCAAAATAGAGCTAAAGGGATGAATCCCACTTTCCAGCACTTGGTCTGCCGTATTGAAGTAGCAATGTTCCAAGTGTTGTTTCGATAACTTTATAAAGGTCATGTTTTTTTTTTACCTTTTTGACCCTTTCAAGCAGCAAGTTCCAGTCTCCTTCATCTCTTGAGTGAAACAATTTCTCCTCAGCACCACTCCAATCCTTCTACACTTTTAAATCTAAGCCTGCTCTTACAAAAAGCCATCAATTAGTCACACTTTCCCACCGCTTTGGTATATTTTCACCTCTTTTAGTATTGATCCCTTTTCAAAGTCACTGTTGAATCCTCTTCTACCACCCTTTCAAGCGGTGAGTTCCAAATCACAGCAACCCAGTAAGTGAAAATAAATGTTTCTTATCTCCCCATGTTGGGTTTTTGCCAATCATTTTAAATCTCTGTCCACTGATCACTAACCTCCCTGCCAAAGGAAACAGTTTTTCTTCATCTACTCTATCAAAAGCACTCATCATTTTGAACACTCGTTAGTCTACTCTCTAAGTAGAACAATGTCAGCTTTTTTCTTAAAATCTCTAGGTAATTGAAATCCTATTAGCTACATGATTTATAAAAACTTCATTGCTTCTGTTTAAAAATCCAATAATACTTTACTTTTTAAATATAACAGCTGTCCACTGGGGAGAATTAATTTATAACAGATACCCATGGATAAATGTGTTGAAATTGGCCAGCTTTACAAAGAAACATAGAAACATAGAAATTAGGTGCAGGAGTAGGCCATTCAGCCCTTCGAGCCTGCAATTCAATATGATCATGGCTGGTCATCCAACTCATAATCCCGTACCTGCCTTCTCTCCCATAACCCCCTGATCCCCTTAGCCACAAGGGCCACATCTAACTCCCTCTTAAATATAGCCAATGAACTGGCCTCAACTACCCTCTGTGGCAGAGAGTTCCAGAGATTCACCACTCTCTGTGTGAAAAAAGTTCTTCTCATCTCGGTTTTAAAGGATTTCCCCTTATCCTTAAGCTGTGACCCCTTGTCCTGGACTTCCCTAACATCGGGAACAATCTTCCTGCATCTAGCCTGTCCAACCCCTTAAGAATTTTGTAAGTTTCTATAAGAAATCTTCTAAATTCTAGAGAGTATAAACCAAGTCTATCCAGTCTTTCTTCATAAGACAGTCCTGATCCCAGGAATCAGTCTGGTGAACCGTCTCTGCACTGCACTCCCTCTATGGCAATAATGTCCTTCCTCAGATTTGGAGACCAAAACTGTACGCAATACTCCAGGTGTGGTCTCACCAAGACCCTGTACAACTGCAGTAGAACCTCTCTGCTCCTATACTCAAATCCTTTTGCAATGAAAGCTAACATACCAAAAGGATTTACAAAGCATTTCAACGTCGGTGTTTTAATTACTACATTCTTGCTTGATGTGGCTGCGTTAATCTATAAGGTGGTTTGATCACCCTCCTAGAAACATAGAAACCTAGAAAAATAGGTGCAGGAGTAGATCATTCGGCCATTCGAGCCAGCACCACCATTCAATATGATCATGGCTGATCATCTAAAATCAGTACCCCATTCCTGCTTTTTTCCCCATATCCCTTGATTCCTTTAGCACTAAGAGCTAAATCTAACTCTCTCTTGAAAAAATCCAGTGAATTGTCCTCCACTGTCTTCTGTGTAGAGAATTCCACAGATTCACAACTCCCTGTGTGAAAACAAAAATCCTCATCTCTGTCCTAAATGGCCGACCCCTTATTCATAAACAGTGACCCCTGGTTCTGGACTCCCCCAATATCAGGAACATTTTTCCTGCATCTAGCCTGTCCAATCCCTTAAGAATTTTATATGTTGCTATAAAATCCTCTCTCATCTTTCCAAATTCCAGTGAATACAAGTCCAATCAACCCATTCGTATGTTAGTTCCGCCATCCCAGGAATTAACCTGGTGAACCTACATTGTACTCCCTCAATAGCAATAATGTCCTTCCTCTAATTAGGAGACCAAAATGGTACCCAAAACTCCAGGTGCGGTCTCACCAGGGCCCTGTACAACTGCTGTAGTACTGTAGGACTCAAGGACCTCCTTGTTCCTAAACTCAAATCCTCTCACAATGAAGGCCAACATGCCATTAGATTTCTTCATTGCCTGCTCTGCCTGCATGCTTTCTTTCAGTGACTGATGTACAAGCACACCCAGGTCTCGTTGCACCTCCCCTTTTCCTAATCTGACACCATTCAGATAATAATCTGCCTTCCTGTTCTTGCCGCCAAAGTGGATAACCTCACATTTATCCACATTATAATGCATCTGCCATGCATCTGCCAACTCACCCAACCTAGCCTTGTCACCCTGCAGCCTTGTAACATTCACTTTGCAGCCCACACGGCCACCCAGCTATATGTCATCTGCAAACTTAGAGATGTCACATTTAATTCCCTCTTTCATGCACATCTTCTTCTATGTTGCAACTTAATATAGTCACTTTTTTCCTGTTACAGACTCAAACTCAACAAGGCAAAGTTAACTAAAAAATAGTATAACATTTTTAGACTTTACTGTAGACTTTAGCAATACAGCGTGGAAACAGGCCTTTCAGCCCACTGAGTCCACACCGACCAGTGATCACCCCATACACTAGCACTATCCTACACACAATTTATAATTTACAAATGCCAATTAACCACCAAACCGGCAGGAGTGGAGTGTGGGAGGAAACCAGAGCACCCAGAGAAAATCCACTGGGTCATAGGAAGAACATACAAACTCAGTACAGACAGCACCCATAGTCAGGAATGACCCAGGGGCTCTGGAAGGCAGTATCTCTACTGCTGCACCACTGTGCCATTTTAAATGTTGTTGCAAACATTTTCCGTTTCTATGATTTATTGATGGTGGTTGGTTCCAAACCCTTCCAGTAAATCCTGGCTTTTAGTCATCTGTTAACTTTGATGAATGTGTGTAGTTGGCATGTAATATATGTGAATCAGAGCTGATGCTGATCCCACCTCTCCCATAGTGACCATCAGCTGAATCCCACGTCATGGAATTTCATAGGAACAAAATCAAGGATAATGAGGCATGATTCAAAAGCAATGTGGGACATAAATCAACTTAAAAGAATGCAATCTGCCATCCTTACCCAGTCTGACCTTTATGTTATCTAGAACCACAGCAATTTGGCTGATTAGTTGTGAAATGGAGTAGTAACCCATTCATATGTTGGATAACAAGGAATGAATAATACATTATGGAAACACAAGTGATGACACAAATGGATGAACAGCCAAGAGCATGAACCATGCTAAGTTTGCAATCAAGGAAGGATAGTATTTTATGTGCTAATTGAATAATTTGATTCATAAGATCCTAGCATTGTGGTTCTTGACAGGATTGACAGGACGAGACCAGGGATCTTCACATGGTCTTCTTTGAGTGTATGTTTTTTTTATTGAACCACCCAACCAACTAATGCTGCCAAGAAATAGTCCAGGCATCACAAAAATTATGGTCAGTGTAGCAAGTTAATACCTTATTCCTGCATTAGCTCTGTGAAGAACTTTGCCATCCATGATTCACTATGTAATACTGTCAATTCTGAGACAGACAATTGCAAATTCACCCCTAGTTGAAGACTTGATCTCTAGTTTGATGGACCAGAACAATGAATAATCAGTGTTGCACTTTTGGAGTGGGCACCTTTCAGGCCTGAGATTAAACCAACAGTATGCTCTGCCAAGAAGTAAATGATTCCTTGGCACAATTTCAAAGAAAAGTTGAATTACCCCGGTTGGTCCTTTCAGTCAACATAACAGAGCCAAATAGTTTGCCCATTACAGTCCCTTGCTGGTAGCTAACTGTGCCCATTAAAAAAATGACTGTACTTTAATAGCCAATAGACAATAGGTGCAGGAGTAGGCCATTTGGCCCTTCGAGCCAGCACCGCCATTCACTGTAATCATGCTGATCATCTACAATCAGTACCCCCTTTCTGCCTTCTCCCCTTATCCCATGATTCCACTATTTTTAAGAGCTCTATCTAACTCTCTCTTGAAATCATCCAGATTTGGCCTCCACTGTCTTCTGAGGCAGAGTATTCTACAGATTCACAACTTTGGGGTGAAAAAGTGTTTCCTCACCTCCGTTCTAAATGGCTTACCCCTTATTCGTAAAATGTGGCCCCTAGTTCTGGATTCCCCCAACATTGGGAATATGTTTCCTGCCTCTAGTGTGTCCAATCCCTTAATAATCTTGTATGTTTCAAAAAGATACCCTCTCATCCTTCTATATTTCAGTGGAAATAAGCCCAGTCGCTCCATTCTACCAGCATATGACTGTCCCACCATCACGTAAACCTATGTTGCACACCCTCAATAGCAAGAGGGTCACCAAAGTTGTTCGGAAAATTTGGTGACCAAAACTGCCCACAATACTCCAGGTGTCGTCTCGCTAGCTCTGTACAACTGCAGAAGGACCTCTTTGCTCCTATACTCAACTCCCCTCGTCATGAAGGCCAATATGCTATTTGAATTCTTCACTGCCTGCTGTGCCTGTATGCTTACTTTCAGTGACTGATGAACAAGGACACCCAGATCGCGTTGTACTACCCCTTTTCCCAACTTGACACCATTCAGATAATAATCTGCCTTCCTGTTTTTTGCCACCAAAGTGGATAACCTCACATTTACCCACATTAAACTGCATCTGCCATGCATCTGCCGACCCATCCAACCTGTGCAAGTCACCCTGCTTCCTCATAGCATCCTCCTCATACTTCACACTGCCACCCAGCTTTGTGTCATCTGCAAATTTGCTAATGTTACTTTTAATCCCTTTGTCTAAATCATTCATGTTTTTGTAAATAGCTGAGGTCCCACCACCGAGCCTTGCGTACCCCACTAGTCACTGCCTGCCATTCCAAAGGGGACCGATTAATCCCTACACTTTGTTTCCTGTCTGCCAACCAAATTTCTATCCATGTCAGTACCATACCACCAAAACCATGTGCTCTAATTTTGCCCACTAATCTCCTTTGTGGGACCTTATCAAAGACTTTCTAAAAGTCCAGATACACTATATTCACTGGCTCTCCCTTGTCCATTTTCCTCATTACATCCTCAAAAAAGTCCAGATTAGTCAAGCATGATTTTCCCTTCGTAAATCCATGCTGACTGATCCTGTTACTGCTATCTAAATGTGCGCTATTTCATCTTTTATGATTGATTCCAGCATCTTCCCCACCACCGATGTCAGGCTAACTGGTCTATAATTCCTTGTTTTCTCTCTCCCGCCTTTCTTAAAAAGTGGGATAACATTAGCTACCCTCCAATCCAGAGGAACTGATCCTGAATCTATAGAAGATTGGAAAATGATCACCAATGCATCCAAGATTTTTAGAGCCACTTTCTTATGTACCCTGCGATGCAGACCATAATGCCCTGGGGATTTATCAGCCTTCAGTCCCGTCACCATCTACCTAACACCATACCTTGCCTAATGTGAATTTCCTTTAGTTCCTCCGTCACCCTATTTCCTCTTGCCACTAATACATATGGGAGATTTTTTGTGTCTTCCTTAGTGAAGACAGATCCAAGGTACATGTTCAACTCATCTACCATTTCTTTGTTCCCCGTAATAAGTTCACCTGTTTCTGTCTTCAAGAGTCCAACTTTGTCTTAAATAATTTTTCCCTCTTGACATGCCTAAAGAAGCTTTGACTACCCTCCTTTATATTCTTGGCTAGCTTACCTTCATTCCTCATCTGTTCTCCCCGTACGGCATCCCCGGGCTTGTGCTCAGTGCCTGTGCTGCGCAGCTGACAGACGTCTGGACTGACATCTTCAACCTGTCACTTGCCCAAGCAGTTGTCCCCACTTGCCTTAAAGCCACCTCCATCGTGCCAGTGCCAAAACCCTCCACTGCGGCAAGCCTCAACGACTTCCGCCCAGTTGCACTTACCCCCATCATCACCAAGTGCTTCGAGAGGCTGGTCCTGGCACACCTCAAAAGCTGCCTACTGGATCCCTATCAGTTTGCCTACTGCAAGAACAGGAGTACGGAGGATGCCATCTCAACGGCACTTCACTCCGCCCTCTCCCATCTTGACAACAGAGACACTTATGTAAGAATGCTGTTCATCGATTACAGCTCAGCATTCACACCATTATTCCATCAAAACTGATCACCAAACTCGGTAACCTGGGCATCGACCCCTCCCTCTGCAACTGGATACTGGACTTTCTAACCAACAGACCCCAGTCTGTGAGGTTAGACAAGCACACCTCTTCAACCCTCACCCTGAACACCGGCGTTCCTCAGGGCTGTGTGCTGAGCCCCCTGCTCTACTCCCTCTTCACCTATGACTGCACACCTGTACATGGTACTAACACCCATCATCAAGTATGCAGATGATACAACGGTGATTGGCCTCATCAGCAACAACGATGAGCTGGCCTACAGGGAGGAGGTCCAGCACTTAGCAGCATGGTGCGCTGACAACAACCTGGCCCTTAACTCCAAGAAGACCAAGGAGCTCATTGAAGACTTCAGGAAGTCCAGAGGCGGCACCCACACCCCCATCCACATTAACGGGACGGAGGTGGAACATGTTTCTAGCTTCAGGTTCCTGGGAGTCAACATCTCCGATGACCTCTCTTGGACCCACAATACCTCTACTCTGATCAAGAAGGCTCATCAGTGTCTCTTCTTCCTGAGGAGACTGAAGAAGGTCCATCTGTCTCCTCAGATCCTGGTGAACTTCTACCGCTGCACCATCGAGAGCATCCTTACCAACTGCATCACAGTATGGTATGGCAACTGCTCTGTCTCCGACCGGAAGGCACTGCAGAGGGTGATGAAAATTGCCCAACGCATCACCGGTTCCACGCTCCCCTCCATTGAGTCTGTCCAAAGCAAGCACTGTCTGCGGAGGGCGCTCAGCATCGCCAAGGACTGCTCTCACCCCAACCATGGACTGTTTACCCTCCTACCATCCGGGAGGCGCTACAGGTCTCTCCGTTGCCGAACCAGCAGGTCGAGGAACAGCTTCTTTCTGGCGGCTGTCACTCTACTAAACAACGTACCTCGGTGACTGCCAATCACCCCCCCCCCCCATCACCACCCCCCCCCCCGGACACTTATTATTTATTTTTTATTCAAATCGTTTGCTATGTCGCTCTTCAAGGGAGATGCTAAATGCATTTCGTTGTCTCTGTACTGTACACTGACAATGACAATTAAAATTGAATCTGAATCTTTGAATCTGAATCTGTATTGCCTTTTTAGTTATCTTCTGTTGCTCTTAAAAAGTTTCCCAATCCTCTGGCTTCCCGCTCATCTTTGCTATGTTATACTTCTCTTTTATTTTTATACTGTCCTTGACTTCCCTAGTCTGCCACGGTCGCCCCTTACACCCCTTAGAATCTTTCTTCCTCTTTAGAATGAACTGATCCTGCACCTTCTGTATTATTCCCAGAAATACCTGCCATTGTTGTTCCACTGTCATCCCTGCTAGGGTATCTTTCTAGTCAACTTTGGCCAGCTCCTCCCTTATGGCTTCATAGTCCCCTTAATCCTGACACTTCCGATTTTCCCTTCTCCCTCTCAAATTGTAGATTAAAACTCATCATATTATGGTCATTACCTCCTAATGGCTCCTTTACCTCGAGTTTCCTTATCAAATCCGGTTCATTACACAACACTAAATCCAGAATTACCTTCTCCCTGGTAGGCTCCAGTACAAGCTGCTCTAAGAATTCATCTAAAATCCACAAACTCCCTGATTTTCCCAGTCTACCTGCATGTTGAAATCTCCCATTACAAACATTGCATTACCTTTGTGACGTGCAAATTTTAACTCTTGATTCAACTTGCACCCTATATCCGGGCTACTGTTTGGGGGCCTGTAGATAACTCCCTAGGGTGTTTTTACCCTTACAATTCCTCAGTTCTATCCATACTGACTCGACATCTCCTGATTCTATGTCACCCCTTGCAAGGGACTGAATTTCATTCCACACCAACCAAGCAACCCCACACCCCTCTGCCCATCTGTCTGTCTTTTCGATAGGACGTATATTCTTGAATATTCAGTTTCCAGCCCTGGTTCTTTTGCAGCCATGTCTCTGTAATTCCCATAATATCATACTTGCCAATTTCTAACTGAGCCTCAAGCTCACCCACTTTATTTCTTATACTTTGTGCATTCATATATAATGCTTGTAATTCATTACTCCCCTCACCTATTACATCAATTCCTATTTCACTTGCCCATACTCTCCTATCCCTTCCTGAACTTTCTACCATGTTAATTCTGGTGCCTTTCTTAACTTTTATTATTCTCTCTTTTCCTTTAACTCCATCCTTATATTTCCAGTTTGTCTCCCCCCCCCCCCCCCCCCCCCCAAAGATATCTACCCCGGAGGTCCTTCTTTTCAGCTTTCTTCCATTCTCTGAAGTCATGGTGCAGAATGTCTTTCCACTTCTTCTCAATGTGGAACAGGGTTTTAGATGCGTAAATGCAATGGAAATGGTGTTAAATTAATGGAAGTAATTTTGACATCAGAATTATTGATTTTAGCTGTAAAAAATCTGAGGAGACGGTTACCAGTTGGACTCAAATGACGGAATCGATCATATTTAAATGTTTTTAACTTCATCCGGAAGATTAAAATGCATTGGATCCAGTCTAAATTGGTAGCTTCGATTCAGAACTGGTTTCCCATTGAAGGTAGAAGTAATGGTAAAAATGTTTTATTTTCATCGGAGGTTGAGCCGGGACTTAGAAGAGGTATATAAAATTATGAGTGGCATAGATGGGGTAAACAATAGGATTTTTTTTCCAGGGTGGAAATGTCAAATACTAAAGGGCATAGTTTAATGGTGAGGGTGGGAACATTTAAAGTAGATGTATGGAGTAGGTTTATTACAGATTGCTTAGTGTCTGGATAGCACTGCCTGGGATGGTGATGGAAGCTCATAAGATGGTGGCATTTAAAAGGTTTTAGATAGGCACATGAAGATGTGGGGAATGGAGTGATAAGGATGAAGTGCAGGCAGAAGGGATTAGTTTAATTTTGCATCATGTTCAGTGCAGATGTCTTGATCTGAAGGACTTGGTTTGGACGAAGGAATTGAATGCAACATCTCCAAGTTTGCGGATGACACGAAGCTGGGGGGCAGTGTTAGCTGTGAGGAGGATGCTAGGAGGCTGCAAGGTGACTTGGATAGGCTGGGTGAGTGGGCAAATGCCTGGCAGATGCAGTATAATATGGATAAATGTGAGGTTATCCGCTTTGGTGGCAAAAACAGGAAAGTAGATTATTATCTGAATGGTGGACGATTAAGAAAAGGGGAGATGCAATGAGACCTGGGTGTCATGGTACACCAGTCATTGAAAGTAGGCATGCAGGTGCAGCAGGCAGTGAAGAAAGCAAATGGTAAGTTAGCATTCATAGCAAAAGGATTTGAGTATAGGAGCAGGGAGGTTCTACTGCAGTTGTACAGGATCTTGGTGAGACCACACCTGGAGTATTGCGTACAGTTTTGGTCTCCTATTCTGAGGAAATACATTCTTGCCATAGAGGGAGTACAGCAAAGGTTCACCAGACTGATTCCTGGGATGTCAGGACTTTCATAAGAAGAAAGTGGATTGACTTGGCTTGTACTTGCTAGAATTTAGAAGATTGAGGGGGTATCTTATAGAAACATACAAAATTCTTAAGGGGTTGGACAGGCTAGATGCAGGAAGATTGTTCCCGATGTTGGGGAAGTCCAGAACAAGGGGTCACAGTTTAAGGGTAAGGTGGAAATCTTTTAGGACTGAGATGAGAAAAACATTTTTCACACAGAGAGTGGTGAATCTCTGGAATTCTCTGCCACAGAAGGTAGTTGAGGCCAGTTCATTGACTATATTTAAGATGTGGCCCTTGTGGCTAAAGGGATGAGGGAGTATGGAGAGAAGGCAGGTACAGGATACTGAGTTGGATGATCAGCCATGATCATATTGAATGGCGGTGCAGGCTTCAAGGGCCATATGACCTACTCCTGCACCTATTTTCTATGTTTCTATGTTTCTATGTCATGTGCTGTATTATTGTTCTTTGTTCTATGTTGGAAATTCCATGTTCATGACTGGCCATTTTCATTGCAACCTAACGCATTTGTACAAATGTTTCCTAATCTTTCAGAATCTCGAAATGAAACTCAGCACACAATGAAATAATTTTCAATATCTAAAGTATAATTTAATTTATGTTTAATTGGATATACAGATGTGAAAAAAGAAAGAAAACAAAATTACATTCATTCATGTTGCTTCAAATTGTTTTTTAGCCAATGAAATTCTGAAATGCCATCTCATTATTAGAACGTATAAATCATTGTTACTGCTTTGTACACAGAAAGCTTCCACAAGGTAATCAGATTTAGGGCCAATAGAAAACATATATATTGAATTTCAGAAATAACTTTTACTGCCACAAATATTGCCACAAAGTTATGTACGTCCTCCTGACAGAGTAGTTATGACCTTGATTTAACAGTGTTTAGTTTAGTTTAGTTTAGAGAAACAGCGCGTAAACAGGCCTTCCTGCACATTAACATTATCTTACCTACACACACTAGGGACAATTTACACTTATACCATGCCAATTAACCTACAAACCTGTACATCTTTTGAGTGTGGGAGGAAACCGAAGATCTTAGAGAAAACCCATGGGGCACGAATAAAACATACAAACTCCGTACAGACAGCACCCGTAGTCAGTCTGCAAGCTCCGAAAGGCAGCATCCTATCACTATGCCACCATGCCATCCCGTATTTGAATGATTGGAATTCTGATGGTGTAGAAGCTCCTCAGTACAGGAGTGTTGACTGCAATATTTGGTTGATTGATAGTATGATGGTTTTCAGGATACATATGAGACCTCCCTTACTCTATTTCAAAATGGTGACTTGGACTCTTTTACCTGTGAGGTGCCCTTCAGCAGAGTACCAGGCATGCCTGCCATGAGTGCTAAGGTCTTGAATCAATCATCTTTTATCACTCAAGGTGAGGGTGACATATTTCAAGGTATAGGTAAACATTTATTTTTAAAACTATATAAGAAATGGAAAATTTTGAAAATAATGAAATCAAGCAATGTTCAATTTGTTGGCATCCAGAAATAAAATCCATTAGGGCTACCATTTCCTTTGAAATATAAGTAAAGCCGAGTTGAAAATAACCCATGGGACCTATTGAGTGGTTCACTAATAATTCTATTACGCCTGGTGGTAAATATTTACTAGAATCCAAGATGTTTGGTATTGATAATACACCAACATTCATACAAAACAAGATTATTGAGCACTTTGCCCATCGCTCTGACTTTCACCAGACTGCTTCCTGTGGAAATGTTGGTTATTTGTAAAGTGTCAGCTCATTATAGACTTCTGTGTCTTCCTAAAGTGGAAAGAAGAGATGTGTTGGATTCACCAAGGAGTGAAGAAGTGTTCAACAATCACACAGAATCACTTCATTTCTGGCTCCTCAGCCGTACACCATCCATAACTGATGAATCTTTTTCAGCCCCAAACGCTTGAATGAATTCTCTGATCTTCAGGACAAATGCAAAACCTAATTGTTTGTTTGTTAATGCTCATGATTTTACTTAACTTATCATACATAATAATTGGTAAATTAATGTGTTATTCCCTGATTCCAAAGAGATAAATTGCTTCAATGACTTTCAACTATTACCTATGTCTCTGGCATGTCTGTATAGTTGAAAAAGGGCTTTGAGCACAAACAGTCCGAGACCCTTCAACCGTCTGGGGAGATGGTATCGGCATCCATTGCCTGAGACCTGTCCACCCGTCATGGACTACTGCATGCAGCAGAATGGCTGTGGCAGAAGCATCTCCAGCATATTGGAAGTCACACGAATGCTGAAGGTTAATGTGGCTGCCAAAATCCAGGAGAAGATTAATGCAAAGTGCAATCTAGGTCAAGCACATTAAGACCCATAATCTGACAGTACAGAAAATATATTTAAGAAGTCTAGAATGATGTTACGTACTTCAGAGACCATGCGATTGACAGCAGGTTACTTACTTGTTGTAAAGAATAACATAATAAAAAAGGTATATGTTTTATAATGTTTTAGAAGGGCTGCAAGGAAAATGTTGGGAACTATAGCTCAGTGAGCTTAAAATATGTTGTTGGGAGGTTACTGGAAAATATTCTGAGGGATAGGATAAACATGAATTTAGATGGACGAAGTCCGATGAGGAATAGTCAGCATGGTTTTGTATGTGGGATGTCGTGTCTCATGAATCTGATTGAGTTTTTTGAAGGTGTGATCAAAAATGTTGATGAGGGTGGATGCACGGAGTCTCTTGCCCAGAGTAAGGGAATCGAAAATCAGAGGACATAGGTTTAACGTGCAGGGGGAAAGATTTAATTGGACTCCAAAGGGGTTACTTTATCACACAAAGTGTGGAGGGTGTATGGAACAAGCTGCTAGAGGTAGTTGAGGCAGGGACTATCGCAACGTTTATGAAACAATTAGGCAGGCACATGGATAGGACAGGTTTGGAGGGATATGGACTAAACACAGGCAGTGTGGGACTAGTGTAGCTGGGACATGTTGACAGATGTGGGCAAGTTGGACCGAAGGGCCTGTTTCCACGCTGTATGACACTATGAGTATGAATCTATAAGTCTTTGAGTCTATAGCATGTTTGATCTTATATTACAGTGTTTTGGATGATATATATTATTTACCTTAAGGGAGTATAAAATTGAACTAAGAAAGCAGATTTGGAGCACAGTTCATCAGTTCATGTATCTAAAAATAAAAAGAAAGGAACCAATGGACCAACTTGCTGTATTAGAATATATTCACATTTCCACTGGCATAAATAAGGTCAGGTAACATGTGATTATGTTATGGTGGGGTCATTGTACAAAGCTGCAGCAATGAGGGCTTCACTGTGCACCTCCTGTGTCACACCTGACCTGGAAATGTTTGATGCTGACCCAGGATATTAACTCAATATCCAGAATTTATGATTTTTGTTCATGACAAAAGTAAGTCTTTAGTGAAGAAAACAAATTGAATTATTTGGACAATCAATTCAATTCAATTTTAATGTCATTGCACAGATACAAGTATGGGTATTAACATATAACATAATATTTATGAATCAGTTTCTGGCTAATCTTATCTGCTTGGTAATACGCTGTTCTTTTTTCTGATGTATGTGCACAACAAATGAAATCTATACTTGAATGTAATTATAATAAATAGGAGCAGAGGAAAATTGAAACATGGAAACAGGGAACCACTCAGCTGGCCATGAGATTATGACTAGATAGAAACATAGAAACATAGAAATTAGGTGCAGGAGTAGGCCATTCGGCCCTTCGAGCCTGCATCGCCATTCAAGATGATCATGGCTGATCATCCAACTCAGTATCCCGTACCTGCCTTCTCTCCATACCCTCTGATCTCCTTGGCCACAAGGGCCACACCTAACTTCCTCTTAAATATAGCCAATGAACTGGCCTCAACTACCCTCTGTGGCAGAGAGTTCCAGAGATTCACCACTCTCTGTGTGAAAAAAAGTTCTCATCTCGGTTTTAAAGGATTTCCCCCTTATCCTTAAGCTGTGACCCCTTGTCCTGGACTTCCCCAACATCGGGAACAATCTTCCTGCATCTAGCCTGTCCAACCCCCTAAGAATTTTGTAAGTTTCTATAAGATCCCCTTTCAATCTCCTAAATTCTAGAGAGTATAAACCAAGTCTATCCAGTCTTTCTTCATAAGACAGTCCTGACATCCCAGGAATCAGCCTGGTGAACCTTCTCTGCACTCCCTATGGGGATATCTCCCAAATTTCCCCATATACTCCTGTTTGGTACTTATGTCAATCAAAGCACCCTCTCCTGTATCCACCTATCACTTGGACACAAAATGCTGGACTAACTCAGGAGTCTGAGGAAGGGTCTCGACCCGAAACAACAACTATTCCTTTTCTGCAGAGATGCTGCCTGACCAGCTGAGATACTCCAGCATTTTGTGTTTACCTTCAGAGTAAACCAGCATCTGCGGCTCCTTCCTCCACCTATTGCTTGCTCGGCTTATCATGGCCCCACTGCTCTTTTCCAGCTTTCACTTCTGTACTCCATTAGAATGAAGAAGGATCCTGACGTGAGACATTGCCTGTCCATTCCCTCCACAGATGTTGCCTGATGCGCTGAGTTCCTCCAGCACCTTTTGCTTTGTCACCTACTCTGTCTTGACCCCTCAAGATCGTATATGTTTCAGTGGTTCAATTTAAATGGACCAACAACTTTCAGAATACCAGGACTGGGCCTGAGATCAGATAATCTTGAGTATTCTTAACCTCCATGCTCATCCCGTGTCCTGTTTATTCCACAAAGGACACATGGCAGCATGTTCCAGACCAATATAACCAATTGAATATTTACTTAATAAATACAAAGTTCATTTTTACACAGGCACATCCATATAAATTGAAATAGTGGCTGGTACAGATTCAATAGATTTGGATAGAGAAACGGGGGAAAATTTCTAGGAGAAAATAATATTTGCATGTAGCAACAATCTGGAAAGTGGAACTCAAAAGGTTACTTTGTTCAGGCATATCACTAACAGCCTTGACTGAGTGTCTTGTTTCAATGTTGGCCTGACCAGGCTAGGTAAAGGTAAATGGAGGTAGAAGTGACTGCAAATTTTGTTTAAGGCAGACACAAAATGCTGGAGTAACTCAGCGGAACAAGCAAGTCAAGTCAAGTCAAGTCAAGTTTATTCATCACATACACATACGAGATGCGCAGTGAAATGAAAAGTGGCAATGCTCGCGGACTTTGTGCAATAAACAAACAAACAAACAAACAAACAAACAAACTGCAAACAGAATGGAACAGAATCACATATTCTTTTACATATTACATATTGTGGGAGAAATGAAAAAGGAAAAAAAAACAGCAATTTAAAAAACACAGTAGAATGGTACAGTAAAGCTAGTCCCTGGTGAGGTAGAATGGCCTCTGGGAAGAAACTCCTTCTCAACCTCTCCGTTCTCACAGCATGGCAACAGAGGTGTTTACCTGACCGTAGCAGCTGGAACAGTCCGTTGCAGGGGTGGAAGGGGTCTCCCATGATCTTATTGGCTCTGGAGTTGCACCTTCTGATATATAGTTCCTGCAGAGGGGCGCGTGAAGTTCCCATAGTGCGTTCGGCTGAACGCACTACTCTCTGCAGAGCCTTCTTGTCCTGGGCAGAGCAGTTCCCAAACCAAATTGTGATATATCCGGACAAGATGTTTTCCACAGCCACTGAGTAGAAGCACTGGAAGATCCTCAGAGACACACTGAATTTCTTCAATTGCCTGAGGTGGTTAAGGCGCTATCTTGCCTTACTCACGAGTGTTGCAGCGTGTGAAGTCCATGTCATATCCTCCCAGGATGTGGACTCCCAAGTATTTAAAAATGCTCACTCTATCCACAGTATCCCCATTTATTCTCAATGGTGTGTTCGTCCTTGGATGATGTGCCCTCCTAAAGTCCACGATCAGCTCCTTAATTTTTTTGATGTTCAAGAGGAGGCTGTTGTCCTGACATCAGAGTACCAGATCAGCCACCTCCTCTCGGTAGGCCTTCTCATCGTTGTCTGAGATCAGGCCCACCACCACCGTGTCATCAGCATCTCTGTAGAGAAGGAATGGGTGAAAAAGAAGGGTCCCCACTCGAAACATCACCCATTCCTTCTCTCCAGAGATGCTGTTTGTCCCGCTGAGTTACACCAGCATTTTGTGTCTACCTTCGATTTAAACCGAAGTTCTTTACAGTTCTTTCCTGCAGATTTAGTTTAGTTCAGTTTAGCTAAATTTAGAGATACAGCATGGAAATAGGCCATTCTGCCCATCGGGTCCACGCTAACCAGTTATTCCCCATACACTTCCCATCTTACAAACTAGGGACAATTTTTACAGAAGCCTATTAACCTCCAAACTTACACAACTTTGAAATGTGGGAGGAAACCAGAGCACCCAGAGAAACCCCACGCAGTCGCAGGATGTACAAATTCCGTACAGGCAGCACCTGTAGTCGTGATCAAACCCAGTTCTCTGGCTCGGCGCCACCGGTTGCTCCAGTTTCCTTCCATATCGCAATGCTGTGCTGGAATCTGAAATGACAAGCAATCTGCTGGAGGATTATTCAGTGTTGGGTGCCTAGAATGTAATATCGTGAGGGGTGGTGGAAACAGATACAAAAGTGGTGTTTAAGAGGCTTTTAGATGGGCATATGGATCTGCAAGGGATTGAGGTATATGGATCATGTGAAGTCAGAGAAGATTAGATTAATGGCCTGCGCCATTCTGTTCTATATTTTATGAGGAATTCAGTCGATCAGGCAGCCCTCACAGATCTCCACACTGATGCTGCTCAACCCGTTGAGTTCCTCGTTAGACTCTTTGTAAGTAAAGGCAAATTTCCTTTACAAAAGGTTATTCACGAACCTGATGAATTTCTATGACAGTACAGAAATTTGTGGTCACCATTATGGTTTGGGTAGCATCTTGTCACAGCTTTTGGAGTACTGGGCCAGAGACCAGTGTTCAATCCTGACAGTGGCTATGACCCATGTGAAGTTTGCACGCCCTCCCTCTGACTACATGGGTTTCCTCGGTATTCTCCAGTTTCCTTCTACCTCCCAAAGACAAGCTTTTGGTTGGTTAATTGGCCACTGCCTCAAATGTGTAAGTGGATGGTATATCACTGGGAGATGATGAGAAGAGAATAGAAATCAAGATTGCTTTAGTTTAGTTTAGCTCAGTTCAGTTTAGTTCAGTTTAGTTGAGAGATACAGCGTGGAAGCAGGCCCTTCGACCCACCGAGTTCGCATTGATTAGCGATCCCTGCACATTAACACTACCCTACACGCACGAGGGACAATTTATATTTACACCAAGCCAATTAACCTAAAACCTATATATCTTCGGAGTGTGGGAGGAAACCAAAGAGCTCGGAGTAAACCCACGCATGTCACAGGGAGAACATACAAACTTCGTAGTCGTTATCGAACCCGGGTCTCTAGCATTGTAAGACAGAATTTCAACTGCTGTGCCACTGTGCAGCCCTGTAGGATGTAGGATTGATGGAGCATTGATGTAAATGTGCAGTCTGTTTCCATGTTGTTCGCTTCGATGGCTCTCCATCTCTTAATACTGACACCAGCTATTTATTCCAGATCCATTGAGTTAACTGAATTTAAATATCTCAATGAATTCATATGATCAGTTTATTAATTATAAAAGCATTGTGCTCTCATCATCTAATATCAGGCAAAGTACATCCCAGCCAAGAATACCTCATAAGTAGTGATTCCATGATTCACATTTGTTTCAAGCTAAAATTTGTTCTATGCTAAACATCATGATGTTGCATTCATGCCGAACAAAGACTTCCAGAACATTAGCTGCAGGAAGAATTGAATCCCAGAGAGAGAAACTTGGCTGTACTTAAGTGTGGTCTTCTTCTTAGGTCAGACGCAGGAAGTGTGACTGAGGGAACATTAATAAATCAGTAGCTGTAAAGAGAGATGGTTGCACACAATGACAAAGTCTCAACAGTGACCTGAAATTTGAAGGAATGATGCAGGATGCAGAACCTAGCTTCTCTTCATAAGAAATAAAACAATCCATTTTACTGATTGCCACTAGTTTTCTCACCAGGTTGTTTACTAACTTCGGGAATAAAAAGTGTGAATTCTTAATTAATAATTTTAAATTAGTCCAAGAGCATTTTGGATAATTTAAAGTTATCTGGAAATAATATTCAAAATTTCACCCGAAAGAGATCTAAACATAAAACGTGATGGTTATGATATGGCACAGACAGTACATTTTACCAAATGGAAGTTGATCTATTCTACCTGATTTGATCCTTAAATTCAATGATAGTGATATGTTTGGCACATTAAAGAGTTCAATCAGCAACTCTGCAAGAAATAAATTAAATATACATAAGCATCCATTGTGTTTTAAATAGTAAAGGTGAAAAGCTCCAACTAATGTCACTTTGGAATGAAATAATCTATATTAATTACTTAGCCAACTCATCTATCTGGCTGCACTATGGCAGGTGATAACTCAAATCTTACACATGAGAGTCTCGAGGCGCAATCTAAGGCAAGTATGCAAGAGGGGGGTCTGTACATTTCTCTGACTTTGTATCCCACATCTATCTGGGCTCTGCTCAAGACTGCAGACATCACTTAATCTTTACAGTCAGGCACCCAGCCCCACATATCAAACATAAGTAGCTCCATTTAACAATGACCAGGGGAAATGCTGCAGATTTCAGTAGCTGATTGTTCTGTCTCAGGGAATGATGGCTGAGCCTGTGGTTACTTGTGCAAATGTAATTGTCCCACGCTGGTCCAATACTTTTGGAGTTCAGAATTTAACTTTTATTCCCATTTTGTTGGAATTGGAAATGAAACTGCTGTCAATAATTTGCTAAATAGAAGCATATTTGAGCTCTGTAATCATCTGTATTTCAACCTTGTGCATATAAGCATGTGAAATGTTTGGTTAATAATGGGCACTTGCAAGAAATTAAAATAAATGGGGCTGGGTGGCATAATGCACAGCGTTAGATTTGCTGCCTTACAGCACCAAAGACCCTGGTTCGATTCTGACTATGGGAGCTGTCCAAACGGAGTTTGTACGTTCTCCGTGTCATCACATGGGTTTTCTCCGGGTGCTCCGGTTTCCTCCCACATTCCAAAGTCGTGTAAGTTTGGAGATTAATTGGCTTCTGCAAAATTGTCCCTGGTGTGTAGGATAGTGTTAGTGTATGAGGCGATCGATGGTCGGCATGGACTCGGTGGGTCAAGTCCAAAGTGAAGTCTATTTTGATTGGAAAAGAAAAAAAAGTTGTTCGGCACAGACTTGTAGGGCCGAGATGGCCTGTTTCCGTCCTGTAATTGTTATATGGTTATATGGTTAACAACTGGGGATTTTTTTTCTTGATGTCATGTATAACTAATGCAAGGATACATTTGTTTATTTGAAACTCATTTTTGCAAACAGCAACAGATCTTGAGACCAAAGGAGTGATGTTTCCCCAGATTATCTATGTTTACACCAAGGTAATTATTGAATTACCAACAGCTGTGTGAAAGTCCTAACAGAATGTTTTAGTAAATAATTGAAAAACATTCTGGGTGAAATATCTCTATTTGAGCTAAAATACAGCTGGAGGGACTCAATAGGTCAACCAGCCTGCTCACGAATTCAGCATCAGCAGCCACTTGTGTCTCTATCTCGATTTAAGATTAAGAAATTATAAGAAACTTAATACAGGGCTGACCTCAGAATCATCCTTACTGCACAGAAGTCAATTTCTGTAATTCCCTAAGAGTATCGAGTCGAGGTGGCACTGTGGGTAGAGCTGTTGCATCATCACTCCAGAGACCTGGGTTAGATCCTGGCCTCCAATGCTGCCTGTGTGGTGTTTCCGTGTTCTCCGCATGACTGTGTGGATTTCAGCCAGGTGCTCCGGATTTCTCCTGGGTCCAGGAGACTAGAGGCTCAGATGATTAATCGGCATTTGTACAACATACCTGGTGTGAGGGTGAGGAGTAGAATTTTGGGGGGAGTTGATAGGAATGTAAGGATGATGAGTGTTGATTTATACGGAGGCACAGTGGTGCAGCTAATAAAGCTGCTGCCGCACAGCGCCATAGATCCGGGTTTGATCCTGACCACGGGTGCTGTTTGTTTGGAGATTGCATGTTTCCTTGTGACTGTATGGTTTCTGGTTTCTTTCACTGACTCAAAGATATGTTGGTTTGTAGGTTAATTGGCCTCTATAAAAAACGAACCTGCCCCTAATATTTTAATGAGTAGGATTAAACCACCTGCCCAGACAATTACCACCTTCACTGAAGCTAATTCCACTCAAGTTCCCCCTCTGATGTTCCCCCCTAAACCCCTTCAGAAAGGGATTCAAAAGTGGGATTTTCCACACATAGAACATGTGACAAGGTGATCAATGTTTGGCGTAGAGTCAGTGGGACAAAGGGCTTGGTTTCATCTTGTATTACTAAACTAAAAAACTAAAATTGTAGAGGTTAGTTTATTAGAAGTATTTAAAGAGGAGATAGATAGTGCTATCAAAAATTTGAAACTAGGGTTGGACCATCATAGTGATGGAACTATGCACCTGCACTACTAGATCCTGGGGAGTTATTGTGGTGCAGAGCGTTTTAGGAGTTCAGGTACATATGTCCTTGAAAGTGGCATCACAGGTAGATGGGGTGGTCAAGAAGGCTTCCGGTATATTGGCCTTCATCAGTCAGGGTATTGAGTATAGAAGTTGGGATGTTTTTGTTACAGTTATACAAGACATTGGTGAGATTAAATTTGGAGTATTGTATTCAGTTTTGGTCACCCTGTTATTGGAAGGATGCCATTAAACAGGAAATAGTGCAAAGAAGATTTATGAGGATTTTGCCAGGACTGGAGGGCCTGAGCTGTATGGAAAGGCTAGGCAGGCAAGTCCTTTATCCCTTGAAGCACAGGAGGCTGATGGGTGATTTTATAGAGATGTATAAGAACATGAGATCAATATATAGGATGCATGCAGTGTCTTTTATACAGAGTAGGGGAATTAAGAACCATAGGACATAGGTTTAAGGTGAAAGATTCACTCTCTTCTACCCACTTTCTATTCTTGCACTTTATCACACACACACACTCTCTCTCACACTCCTTTTTTACTCCCTCTTTTACTCCAGTTCACTCTCTCTTTCTCTCACTTCTTTTCACATATGGTTTCACACAGTACCTCTCACACTCACCCTCACTCTCTCCTTCTCTTTTACTTTCTCTCCCTCTTTAATTCCCTCTGCTTCAAAAGTTTCCCTCATTGCTGGTACCTCTCCTAACTCAGTTCAATGTTAAAATTTACATTCTAGCATTTCTAGAACACACAGTCTTACGCTGGGAAATTGTAAATCAATTACCAGACGCTGAAGATGGATAATTCTTCAAGGTAGTGCATTTAGAATTCAGCTGTGTGCCTAACTGGAATATATATGATTACAGCACATTATTCACACTTTACATCAAACAGTAGTAGCATAATCTGCAGCTGTCTTATTTATAATCTCAACCTAGGTCAAACAGTATTTATTACTTCCCAGAGAAAATGGAATCCGGGCTTTTTCATCCTTTCAATTATTAGGGGAAATTATGACTGTTGTCAGGCAGTGACTACTTACCATGGCCCAGTGAATGGAATAATATCCAGCTGCCTTCTTCATTGCCTTTTCCATTATGCTACAGCTCTATTATTTTCTCTTTATTCTTAACTCATTTTCTTCCTTGCTCTTTTGCCCCAATTATATCTCTATATCTCTTTCATATGCAAACTCTCTCTCTCTCTCTCTCTAATTTTGGGATGCTCCTGCACATGTTTCTTCCACCCATTTTTCTCTCGTTCTTGCTATCTTTGATGTTTCGTTCTTACACATGCATTATCTATCATTCTCATCCACATTTGGTCATGCTCACTTTTACTCTTTTTCTCTCACTACCTCACTATCTCTTTATGTTTTTTCACGTATTCCCATTCTCTCCATTCATTCACTCTCTTCATTAGTTTCATGTTCTTTCACACTCTCTCACATATAATCTTTCTAATATTCGCATTTGCTCCTGCTCATTTGCACACGTTTTACCGTTCCTCGCTCATTTTTGCTTTCTCTTGCACTTTCACACTCACTTGCTCTCATTTTAATGCCCTCTACTATCACCTGACTTTCACTCACACCTTCTTTTTCTTTTAAACTTCCTCAAGTCAACAATCAAAATCCAAGAGAGTTGTCATAAGTACCTGCAACGGAACAAGTACATTCTTACTTGCTGCAACTTGGCAGGCTTATTAATATAACACACAGATATAAATATAATAAACAATAATACAAAAAATTAATAACCACAATACCACAAGAACAGAGTTTGTGGTGCAATCAAAACTGGTCCATAGTAGATCATAGCTGCTGATAGTCTGAAGAAGGGTCTTGACCCGAAACGTCACCCATTCCTTCTTTACAGAGATGCTGCCTGTCCCGCTGAGTTACTCCAGCATTTTGACTATAACTGCTGAAATAATGGTTAGTGCTGTGGAGTGTTCAACTGCTTGACTGTTGTTGGGGAGAGGCTATTCTTGAACTTGGTTATCATGGTGTTTAGGCTCCTGCACCTTCTTTCTGATGGTAGTTGCAAAATGAGAGCATGGCCAGGGTGGTGTGGGCCTTTTGCTAGCCTTTTTGACAGATCCCTTTTCTACAGATCCCTTTAATGTTGGGAAGATCAGTACCTGTAATGAACCAGACAATGTCTACCACTCTCTGTAGCCTCCTATGTTCCATGGCATTTGAATTACTGAACCAGGGCATGATGTAAGCAGTCAGTATGCTCTCTAACATACACCTCCAGAAGTTCAATAGAGTTTTCAGTGGCATACTGAATCTCCTCAAACTTCGAAGGAAGTTGAGACTTTGGTGAGCTTTCTTTAGGATTTCAATAATGTGCTGGGCCAGGGAAGATATTCAGAGATATGCACACCCAGGAATTTGAAGACGTTGACTCTCTCCACTACCATCCCATCAACAGACAGATTTATGAATCCCTGTTTTTCCCTTCATGATTATGATCAGCTCTTTGGGCTTGCTAATAACATTGAGACAAATATTTTTGTTCTGACACTATTCAATCGGATTATAAATCTGCCACTTGCTCTGGATTAGGATCTGTATCATGATCCAACTATAGACAATGTCAGGCAGCATCTGTGTTGTATTGTCCTACCAACTTCAAACAAACTAAACATTTTTTAAGCTGAGTAGAATGCACCTATAGTCGCCAATTTATCCCAAAGTGCTGGTGCAAGTTCAATAAGGCCATATATAACTCCAGTCAGACGTCCTTAACCATGTAATCAAATTCTCATCGAACTAAGGGTGTCCCCTCATAATATAATTGATACAGTCACTCCCCAGAATAGGAAAACTCCGAGTATACATAGATTGAGTGTTACTTGTTCAAAGAAACCACAAATTCTTAAGATGTATTACGGAGGTCTAATGTATTTGATATGACAGCACATAACAATTCGAATTTGAAGGAAGCAGTGCTGTTCAAAGAAAAGTGACATATTTAATTTATTTCACTGATGATCAATTCCAGGTAGATTTCAGCCATGACCCCTGCTTTGTGATTCATTAGGTACATCTGCAGTTGTGCACTGCACAGCTATGATTTGCCACCTTTTACAATTAGTCTAAATAATAAAAGCATTTAATTCAAGACCATTTTGTTTACTTGCCTTTAGGCTATACTCACCAAACTTATCCATAATTCAAAAGTGTTCACAAATATTTTTTATGGATGAAAAACAAGGCAAACTATAATTCCTACAAGTGCCAGCCTAATCTCTATTAGATGAAAGAGGTCCAGTTAACTACTACTTGCACAATATATCCAGTTGTTGTTCCTGCCTGGATACAACTGTTTGCAGTTTGCTTTAGCAGGGGGATTTATGTTTTAACTATTGCCGTGTCTTGTAAGCATTTTAGCAAATATCAAAAGTGTTTATTTTACTGATTACAGTTGATGCTCAGATATTTTGAAAATTGAATGTGAAATACATGGGAGAACCAGACTGCAAATGTAGAGATAGAGTGCCCCCTGCTGAATTAGCCTTTAATATTTCTTGCAGGAACAGCTGAGAAATCCTGTTACTTTCATGCATAGAACAGTGGCCAAATGCACTGATGCTAATGCTCAGGGATGAAAACATTGGGTTGAAATATGCTTGTCTAGTCCTATCACGTAGCATCAGAATGAAAGATCACAGCCCGCATTTACATCTGTGGCTGGACCCACTGGCTGACCTCACCCTTGGCTGGTCTCCAAGCTGACGTAGCATTCAGACTCTGTGTCCAGAATCCTCCTGGCCAGCTTCAACCCAAGAGAAAGCTGTGGGTTGAAACCCTGCTTTCTGCAAAGCTGTCACTGATTTCAGCAGTTTTTAAAAAATATATCTCTGACATTCAGACGCATTTAAGAACTATTAAAATTGATGAAAATAATGATACAGATTATTTGAAAACAATTTAAAGGTTAAAGGGCTAATTAAAACACATAAAAAGCACTTAGAATTAATTAAAAGCATTAAACTAAAGCAAAATAATTGAAAGAAAATCTTCCCCTTTGCCTTCTAATCTGCAGGCTTCCTGTTTAATTCAAAGGAATTTTGGAATGTGGCCCTGGTCTCACTCAACACAGGATCTCAGTGACAAGTCCCCCAGTGTAATGCTCCATGTAAAACAGTGGAGTGCACTGATTGATTGCACATGCACATCTGTTACAAGGATTGGATACACAATACATGTAAATTAATACAAGACTTACTTCCATTTAAAAGGAATAGTTCCTGAACTCCTCGATCGTCAAAGTCCCAAAGTCCCCAATCCCAATCAACCCAGACCCTCACACTCCCAAACCTGTTCAAAAGTTCCTGATATTCTTTCAACTGATGTACACGGATTCCTCCACTTCTACAAAAAGCGATGGAGAATTGGCATGTCCCCAATTACTGTTACCAATTTCAATAGATGCACTATAGAAAGTACCTTATCTGTATGCATCACAGTTTGGTGTCACAGCCGCTTCAAAACCAAGGCCACGATAAATTGCAGAGATGTGAACACAGCCCAAATTAATCATATAAACCAGTCTCCCCCTCATTGACTCCATCTATATTTCCAGCTGCCTCGGGAAAGCAGCCAACTGTAATCAACGACCACTCACACCCCTGTCATTCTCTCTTCTCCTTTCCACTGTCAGGTAGAAGATACTAAAGCTTGAAAACACCAACTATCAGATTAAAGAACCGCTTCTTCCCCGTTGTTATCTTACCATTGGTCAAACTTCTTGTATGCTAACAATCTATTCTCAATCATCCACGTTGCAACCCTTGCACTTTCTCCATCTGTATTTTCTCTGTAGCTGTAATACTATCTTCTGAAATGTGTTTAATGTCTCATTTGCACTGTCTGTTGTCCTCATGTATGGTATAATTTACCTGGACACTGTGCAAACCAACGTTTTTCACTCTATCTCTGTACACTTGGCAAAAATAAACCAATACCAAACCAAACCAAACCAACCATCCTATCTAAGTAAAAAAAAAACCTCAAACTCAAGGATGGTGCAGTGACACAGCTAGTAGAGCCACTGCCACATGGCACCACAGACCCATGGTTGATCCTGCCCTCTGCTCTGTCAGTGTGGAGTTTGCATTCTCCCTATGTAGAAACATAGAAACATAGAAATTAGGTGCAGGAGTAGGCCATTCGGCCCTTCGAGCCTGCACCGCCTTTCAATATGATCATGGCTGATCATCCAACTCAGTATCCCATACCTGCCTTCTCTCCATACCCTCTGATCCCCTTAGCCACAAGGGCCACATCTAACTCCCTCTTAAATATAGCCAATGAACTGGCCTCAACTACCCTCTGTGGCAGAGAGTTCCAGAGATTCACTACTCTCTGTGTGAAAAAAGTTATTCTCATCTCGGTTTTAAAGGATTTCTCCCTTATCCTTAAGCTGTGACCCCTTGTCCTGGACTTCCCGAACATCGGGAACAATCTTCCTGCATCTAGCCTGTCCAACCCCTTAAGAATTTTGTAAGTTTCTATAAGATCCCCTCTCAATCTCCTAAATTCTAGAGAGTATAAATCAAGTCTATCCAGTCTTTCTTCATAAGACAGTCCTGACATCCCAGGAATCAGTCTGGTGAACCTTCTCTGCACTCCCTCTATGGCAATAATATCCTTCCTCAGATTTGGAGACCAAAACTGTACGCAATACTCCAGGTGTGGTCTCACCAAGACCCTGTACAACTGCAGTAGAACCTCCCTGCTCCTATACTCAATTCCTTTTGCTATGAAAGCCAACATACCATTTGCTTTCTTTACTGCCTGCTGCACCTGCATGCCTACCTTCAATGACTGGTGTACCATGACACCCAGGTCTCGCTGCATCTCCCCCTTTCCCAATCGGCCACCATTTAGATAATAGTCTGCTTTCCCGTTTTTGCCACTAAAATGGATAACCTCACATTTATCCACATTACACTGCATCTGCCAAACATTTGCCCACTCACCCAGCCTATCCGTCACCTTACAGTCTCCTAGCATCCTCCTCACAGCTAACACTGCCCCCCAGCTTAGTGTCATCCGCAAACTTGGAGATATTGCCTTCAATTCCCTCATCCAGACCATTAATATATATTGTAAATATCTGGGGTCCCAGCACTGAGCCTTGCGGTACCCCACTAGTCACTACCTGCCATTGTGAAAAGGACCCGTTTACTCCTACTCTTTGCTTCCTGTTTGCCAGCCAGTTCTCTATCCACATCAATACTGAACCCCCAATGCCGTGTGCTTTAAGTTTGTATACTAATATCTTATGTGGGACCTTGTCGAAAGCCTTCTGGAGGTATAGGAAGGAGCTGCAAATGCTGGATTATTCCAAAGATAGACACACAATGCTGGTGTAACTCAATGGGTCAGGCAGCATCTCTGGAGAAAATGAATATGTGATGTTTCGGGTCTGAAGAAGGGTCCTAACTGGAAACGTCCTATTCCTTTCTTCCAGAGATTCTGCCTGACCCACTGAATTTCTCCAGCATTTTGTGTCTAACTCCCTATGTATATGTTGGTTTCCTTTGGGTATTCTGGCTTTCTCTCACATAAAGATGTGTTGGTTGGTCAATTAGCCACCATAAACTATTTGAGTGTATTGGTGAATGGTAGAAACTTGGGGAGTTGATGGGTATGTAGACAGAATTAAAAAATGGGGTTAATGTTGGATCAGTGTAAATTATGGTTGATAGCCAGTACTGACTCAGTGGGCTAAACGTCCTGTATCTCTCTATCAGCCTATGTCTCCACCTTCATTCACCAGGAACCCTCTACCTTGCCTGGTCCCTGATATGTGTGGCTTTGAGCACCATTGGAATTTTCAGCACCTGGTGTAAAGTACCAATGGAATTTCATTGAACCATCCTTCATTCATCTTGTGAGGCATGCCACAGTTCCTCAACCAGCATATTTTATGGTGGGGCCAAATCGAAACAACCTTAAATTTGCATCATGTTGAGTGATTTATTTTCATACAAGTGGTGGTCAGTAGTTGTACAAGCCTGCAGAGATGGGGGGAATAACTGAGTAATGTTGAAAACACCATGTTCTGTGCATGCTCTGGAATCCTAAATTTGCATCATTTGCAGGCACTCCAGTAGTTCAACCATGTGGATTAGTGCAGTGTGTGGATTAGAGCAGCATACAAGGACTTGACATTTCATTTCCATTTTATTAATCCTGATTCTCTGTAGTTGAAAAAAAAGGAACAGTAGAGTATTCTTAAAATGATGAGAGGCTGAAAGGTGTTGTGTTCAGGGGGATTTGAATGCCCTTGTACATGAATCACTGAAATATACTACGCAAGATCAGCAAACAATTAGGAAGTCAAATAGAATATTGTGCTTTATAGTAAGAACATATGAACAGAGGTCTTATTCCAATTAAACAGACCCCTGACGAGACTGCAGATTCAGATTCAAGATTCAGATTCAATTTTAATTGTCATTGTCAGTGTACAGTACAGAGACAACAAAATGCATTTAGCATCTCCCTTGAAGAACGACATAGCAAACGATTTGAATTAAAAAAAAAATAATAAGTGTCCGGGGGGGGGGGGGGTGATTGATTGGCAGTCACCGAGGTACGTTGTTTAGTAGAGTGACAGCCGCCGGAAAGAAGCTGTTCCTCGACCTGCTGGTTCGGCAACGGAGAGACCTGTAGCGCCTCCCGGATGGTAGGAGGGTAAACAGTCCATGGTTGGGGTGAGAGCAGTCCTTGGCGATGCTGAGCGCCCTCCGCAGACAGCGCTTGCTTTGGACAGACTCAATGGAGGGGAGTGTGGAACTGGTGATGCATTGGGCAATTTTCACCACCCTCTGCAATGCCTTCCGGTCGGAGACAGAGCAGTTGCCATACCATACTGTGACGCAGTTGGTAAGGATGCTCTCGATGGTGCAGCGGTAGAAGTTCACCAGGATCTGAGGAGACAGATGGACCTTCTTCAGTCTCCTCAGGAAGAAGAGACGCTGATGAGCCTTCTTGATCAGAGTAGAGGTATTGTGGGTCCAAGAGAGGTCATCGGAGATGTTGACTCCCAGGAACCTGAAGCTAGAAACACGTTCCACCTCCGTCCCGTTAATGTGGATGGGGGTGTGCGTGCCACCTCTGGACTTCCTGAAGTCTACAATGAGCTCCTTGGTCTTCTTGGAGTTAAGGGCCAGGTTGTTGTCAGCGCACCATGCTGCTAAGTGCTGGACCTCCTCCCTGTAGGCCAGCTCATCGTTGTTGCTGATGAGGCCAATCACCGTTGTATCATCTGCATACTTGATGATGGTGTTAGTATCATGTACAGGTGTGCAGTCATAGGTGAAGAGGGAGTAGAGGAGGGGGCTCAGCACACAGCCCTGAGGAACGCCGGTGTTCAGGGTGAGGGTTGAAGAGGTGTGCTTGTCTAACCTCACAGACTGGGGTCTGTTGGTTAGAAAGTCCAGTATCCAGTTGCAGTGGGAGGGGTCGATGCCCAAGTTACCGAGTTTGGTGATCAGTTTTGATGGAATAATGGTGTTGAATGGTGCTGCACTGGAGTACAGCAACGGATATAAACTTGTGTTAGGGTGTGTGCAGTGAAGGTTCATGCAACATGATGTCTCTGAAACACTCAAAATTTTTAAGGGGTCCGAAAGAGTGGATATGGTGTTGATGTTTAACCTCATGGTGGTGCATAGACCCATGGGTCACAGTGTCCAACTAAACAGGTTCCCGTTGTGGACAGTGATGGGAATACATTTCTTCATAGAGAGGATGGTGAATCTTTGTGATTCGCCACTTAGGAGGACTCTGGAGTCTCAGCAACTAGTTACATCCGAGAGATGAATAGGTATGAGAAACAAAAACAAGATGCAAGAGGAACTTGGTGGAGCGAGCAGCATCTGTGGAGGCAATGGGACACGTTGGTGTTTCTGGTTGGTACCGCACATCTGAGTGTAGAGGGAAGATAGCCAATATAAAGAGGGGAGGATGAGCTGTGAGGCAGGAGCGATAGGTAGATCTAAGTGAGGAGTGGGTGATGGAGCAAGTGTATAATAGTGGGGTGGAGATAACGACAAGGACTGTCATTTATCCTCTATATTCCATAGCTCTGCTCTCACTCCTCATCTCCCACTCATAACAAGGGCTGAGTCCTCCTTGTCCTCACCTTCCACCCAACCAGCCATCACATACAACAGATAATCCTCTGACATTTTCGCCACCTCCAACGGGATCCCTCCACTGGCCACATCTTCCCATCACCTCCCCTTTCGGCTTTCCGCAGAGACTGCTCCCTCCGTAACTCCTTGGTCAGTTTGTCCCTTCCCACCAAAACCACCCCCTCTCCTGGTACTTGCCCTTGCAACCGCAGGAAATGCTACACTTGTCACTTTACTTCCCACTTTTACTCCATCGAAGGGCCCAACCAGTCTTTCCAGGTGCGGCAGAGGTTCACCTGCACCTCTTCCAACCTCATCTATTGCATCCGCTGTTCTAGGGGTCAGCTGCTCTACATTGGTGAGACCAAGCGTAGGTTTGGGGATCGCTTCGCCCAACACCTCCACTCGGTTTGCACTAACCAACCTGACCTCCCGGTGGCCCAGCACTTCAACACTACCTCCCATTCTGAATTCGACCTTTCTGTCCTGGGCCTCCTCCATGGCCAGAGTGAGTCCCACCACAAATTGGAGGAGCAGCTGCCTCACCCGCTGAATTTCTCCAGAATTTTTGTCTACCTACGACAGGGACTGGGAGGTGATTTATGATGAGAACAAAGGGTTGCAGATGACAGGACCGAAAACAAAGGACGTGAATCGAGACGGGGGAGGGATTCTGGGTTGATGGGAACAGTGGAGAGAGTGATGGGGAGGTGATAGGGGACCAGAGGATAGAGTGTGTGAGTGATAGACTGATTGGAACTAAATTGGAAAGTGGAAAGAAACTGGGTAACACGAGGTTGGAGAGGCTATTAGAAGAAAAGGCTATGTAAGAGGCCGAGAATAGATGAGGACAGAAAAGTTATAGGTACCTGAAATTAAATAATCCAATGTTCTTGCCATTAGGTTGGTGATTATCCAGATGGGATGAGATGCTGTTTCCATAGTTTGTGTTTGGAGTCATCCTGGAAGTGGAGGAGGCCAATGATAGTCAGGAAGGCACCAAAATGGTATGAGAGAATTAAAGAACATGGAGCTGAGTACAGGTAAGTAGCACTGGGGTAAATGATTAATAGTAAGATTAAACAAGAACTTACCAGTTCGAAGTTTGATCGTAATTTTATGAGGAGTAACGTTGAGGGATTATGTGAAGAACCCGCCATGACTGAACATAGTAAGATTAGAGAAGAGGATACCAGTTGAACTTTATGATCAAGGGTGGGAGCTGAGGGCATGTAATCCCATCAACATTACTCCTCATAAAATGATGATCAAACTTCGAACTGGTAAATTCTCATTTAATCTTACTATTTTACTTCGGAGTCATGTGAGTGACTACGTGAAGATTTCAAAGCTCTGTGATTTCATGCCGTGGAAACGAGTCCATGCATCACATCTGCCTTAATTGACTAAGGGAGGAATTGTGTTAACATATTTAAACATGAATCCGACATTGAAAACCCATGATAAATTTATTAACAACAAATTATAGTCCATGTTTCATGGGGTGAAATCATAATACAGAACTTAAAATTGTTTCTGCAAAAGTTCCAGGTTTAACCACTGGTTTATAGTAGAATTGTTGGAACGTTTTCTTCTTCCCTAGACCATCCTGCTTTCTCCAGGATTTGGTCCATCGGTACGTCCAATTCCATAGCTGCCGATGTAGCTGCAGCCCTGGTGGAATGAGATTTGAATATGTTAGTATCCACCCCAACTGTTGTTAAAACCTGTTTCAACCATCTGGAAATAGTTTGAACCGACACTTTTTTGTGGGGTTGCTTGTGGCTGATTAGTAGTGCCATCTCATTGCCTCTGATGTTTTTGGTGTTCTCCATATATAACAATAAATGTCTTATTATACAGAGATGATCATCTATATGGTAAGCCCTAAATTCTATTTTGAGGCCTGATGATCCCGGTCTGTTCTGTTTGACTAATTCGTGAATATGAAAAGTTATATTTCTTGTTGAAGAAGTCATATTGTCCAGCCTTAACTTATGTAAAGACTGTACCCTTTGTGCTGTGACCAAAGCCATCAGCATGACTGTTTTATGCATCAGTTTTTGCAGGGACAGAGCTGTTGCTGGAGACCAGTTCCTTAGAAACGTTAGGACAATACTCACATCCCATATATGAAAGTACCTGGTTCTTGGGGGATTGGTATTAAAAATTCCCCTCATAAGTTTGGTTACCAGGGGGGTGAGTCCCAACAGACTGACGCTCTGATCCTCGCTACAGATATGCTGAAATAGCACATCTGGCGCAGTTAATGGCACTATAACTAAGCCCCTCATCATAATGGAGGCCTGCCAGGAATTCCAGAACAGACCTTATGTTCATCGTGCTGTAAGTGATGTTGTTTTTTAAACAATATATCTCCCATTTCCTGATTATATACCAGATATTGTTTTTTTGGTGGACTGCCTGTGGGCCGCTGAGATAATGTTCAATGTTGGGTCCGTCAGTCCCAGTTCCAGTAGAGGTTTCTTTAGATTCTACAAATTAATAAGTTTGTCGTATTATGACATGGATGGCTATCCCCAGTTACGGGATGAACCAACAAATCTGGTTGTTTCAGGACGGTGATACATGGTTCTAAGACCATGTCGAGAATCACAGGGAACCATGGTTAAGTAGGCCAATCGGGCACTACCAAAACACCAGACGCCGAGTCTTGTTGTATTTTGCGTAATACCCGAATGATGAGGCAGAAAGGAGGGAATGCATAGAAAAACAATTTCCCCCAATGCAGCAAAATGGTATCTATCGTTGATGCCCCAGGGTCTGGTTCCCAAGAAACATAGTTTGGTAACTGGTGATTGAGTCCAGATGCAAATAGATCAATATCTGGTGTTCCGTACCGTGCTACAATATCAGCAATTACTTTTTGATCCAACATCCATTCGATGTTTTCATTGAATTTGCGTGACCTGGTGTCTGCCACTGAATTGAGGTTACCGGGTAGGTAAGTAGCTGATATCCAAATATTTTTCTGAATACACCATTGCCAAATTGTATTAGCCAGATTGTCACATGATGTCGATTTGATTCCACCCATATGGTTAATATATGCCACCACGGTGGTATTGTCAATCTGTAGTCTAACATGCTGGTGATGCATTCCAGAACAGTATGATTTTAAGCCATAGAACGCACCCAACATTTCCAGGCAGTTTATGCCAAGTGTCTGAAGTAATGATGCCTCCTGTGCATTCCATCTACCTCCACAGCTAGAGATGGAGTTGATAGCACCCCAACTAAGCACACTGGCATCAGTTTGTAGCACCACTGAGGGGTTGCTGACAACGATAAGGCTGGAACAACACCAAATGTTATCCCTCCACCATTTTAATTCCATAATTGCTTTGATTGGTAGTTCCATTGGTCTGTTGAAATGACCAGCATTAATTTTGAGTGCTTGTATTTTTGCCCTTTGTAAATTTTGGTAATACAAAGGTCCAAATTGTGTGGCTGGAAAAGCAGCCACTATTTTGCCAATTACCCTTGCTACCAATCTAATAGATGGTTCACGGATGTCAATGAGGTTGCTGCAGGCCTCAGTTAAGACTGTAGCCTTGTCCTTTGGTAAAGTCACCGACATGTGAACTGAGTCAATTGTGAACCCCAAATAATCCATTATGGTGCAAGGCGATAGTTTAGATTTAACTGAATGGATGATAAACCCCAGTTTCTCAAACAATTGTTTGGTGGCTGATTCAGCTAGTTTAGCTAATTCCAAAGTTTTGCCCACAATTAATATATCATCCAGGTAGGTCATGACCATATGCTTTTGTTTCCGAAGAAACGCTAGGGCTGGTTTCAAAATTTTGGTAAACAGCCTGGGGGCTAATGTTAATCCATTGGGTTGAGCTCTATACTGCCATTGCCCCATCCAGTTGAATTTTTAATAAGGTCTATGATCAGTCCGTATAGGCACTGAATAGTAAGCATTTTTTAGGTCGATGCTAGCCATGAAGTAGCCTGTGGAAATCAATTGCTTGGCAGTAACAAAGCTTTCCATTTTGAAATGAATATACTGCACAAATGATTTCAATTTGGTAAAATCGATGACGATGCGACAACCACCATCTTATTTGTTTTTGGTAAAGATATTAGACACAAATTCCAGAGAATCGTGTTGGGTTTTTTCAATAACCCCCTTAGCGTGGAGTCTCACCAGTTCAGCATGTGCTTCCAATTTTTATTTTCGTGAAAGTACGAATGTTCGGAAGGGACGAAAAGCTGAACTGGGAGGAGAGAGAGATTGTGAGAAATTCGGATAGAGAGGAGAGGAGAGATAGAGGAGGTCTGAGAGAGAGAGAGAGTGAGAGAGAGAGAGAGAGAGAGAGAGAGAGAGGAGAGAGAGAGAGAGAGAGAGAGAGAGATACAGAGAGAGAGAGAGAGAGAGAGAGAGAGAGAGAGTTTAGAGAGAGAGAGAGAGAGATTGAGGGACAGAGAGAGAGAGGCAGGGACAGAGAAAGAGAGAGGAGGGAGAGAGAGAGAGAGAGGATGAGGGAGAGAGAGAGAGAGAGAGATGCTGGTAGAGAGAGGAGAGTGGGGGGTGAGAGAGGGAAAAGGAGAAGAGGAGAGGAGAGAGGGAGGAGGGAGGAGGGCGAGAGAGGAGGGGAGGGATCGCCTTTCAGAGGAGAGAGGGAGAGAGAGACGGGATCGAGGGAGAGGGCGAGAGGACAAGTTGCCCCCCAGAGAGGAGGGAAGAGGAGAGAGAGGTATCTCCAAGTGAAAGAGAGGGAGAGCGAGAGAGGAGGGATGAGATTCTTTGCGAGAGGAGAGGGAGAGAGGGAGGGAGGAGAGAGTGAGAGCATAGAGAGAGGGGAGGGAGCAGGGGAGAGAGGAGCGAGAGAAAGAGGAGTGAGGGAGGGAGGGGAGAGGAGAAGAGGAGACGGAGGGGGGAGGGAGAGAGAGAGAGAAGCAGAGGAGGGAGGGGGTGAGAGAGAGGAGAAAAGGGAGAGAGGGGGAGAGGAGAGAGAGAGAATACTTTGGCAATATAACAATGTTTGTTTTATGCCAATATAGTTTTAAATTGAATTGAATTGAGAGAGAGAGAGAGAGATAGAGTGTTGCACAGGGCAAGATCATGGGTTCACCTCCTTATCTGCAGCGAGTAGAGACCATGTTCCACGTGTACATGCAGTGTGTGAGGATGCTGCCCCTGTACAAATATCATCAAGTTCTGGTTGCATTTTAGTCCCACGGTCCTGGTGTTTGGACACAAGGCAGGGAGTGGGGAGGGCTGATCGGGGGAAGGGTGGAGAGGATCTCACTGTCAGTTTTCTCCTGGGCAAGATGCCCATTCGTAGGTCCCCCCTCTGCCCCCTCCCCGCCTCCCTCCCCCCTATTATATATTATAATTATATATAGTAGAGATGGCTGAGTTATTAATTGATTATTCAACAGAATCAAATACCATATTCAGTTTGATGCAGAGTGACATGAGCAATTTAAATGCAGGATTGTAATGTTCCGCTGTTCTGATTTTCTTCTCAGAATAACAGCTCAAAGATTTGCATAGGCGTTGAGTATCATATATTGGAGAATGTGTTGCATTGATCAAATTATTCAGACATTAGCTGACTGCCGTAAATATCTGTCACATACAGAGAGGGTACATAAATTGACAACAATTGCCAAACGAGTCTGTATTCTTTGGAGAAGCAATGAACTGCAGATGCTGGTTTACAAAAGAATACACAGAGTGTTGGAGTAGCTCAGCAGGTCAGGCAGCATCTGCAGAGAACATGGGGAAGTGACATTTCTGGTCGGGACCTTTTTCAGATTGATTGCGGAGGGGTTGGGGGAGAAATCTACAAGATAGGAGAGGCAGGACAAAGCCTGGCAGGTAATAGGCCCACACAGGAGAGGGTTATATTGGTAAGATGATGTTTGGACAAAGGCCAGAGGTGAAAAAACAGGCATGAGATAAGTGGTTTGAAAAGTTGTGAATTTTGAAGCTAGAGGAAGAAATGTAGAAGGGGATGGGCAAGGAAAAAATAGGTGTAAGTCCAGGTTGGCCACAGAGGAGAGGGAGGGGAGAGGAGGGTGGTATATAGATTAAGAAGACAGAGAGAGTGATATAATTACATAAAATCGGAGAATTCAATGTTCATACCATTGGGATGCATGCTACCCAAGCAGAATATAATATAACCATATAATGCCCCTGTCCCACTTAGAAAACCTGAACGGAAACCTCTGGTGACCTTGTGCCCCACCCAAGGTTTCCATGAGTCGCCAGATGTTTTGGTCACTCACCTGGAAAGCCTCCACCGAAGCGTGAGCTGCATCTACTGACCAAAGATCCTACAGGATCTTTGCTACCGACCACACACACACACACACACACACACACACACACACACACACACACACACACACACACACACACACACACACACACACACACACACACACACACACACACACACACACACAAGCACACACACACACGCACAAATACATCGCAAAGGTGGGGACCAGGGACAGCGGAGGAGCGCTGTCTGCTCGATGAAGAGGAAGGTAAACGGCTGCCACAGGGCACGGTAAGTCCTTTAGAGAGCACGGGAGGGAGAGAGAGAAGGGGAAAGAAGGGGGAGAGGACAGAGAAGGGGAGAGAGAAGGGGAAGAGAAGGGGAGAGAGAAGGGGAGAGAGAAGGGGGGAGAAGGGGAGAGAGAAGGAGAGAAGGAGAGAGAAGGGAAGAGAATGGGGAGAGAAGGGGAGGGGGGGAGAAGGAGTGGAGACAGTTTAAAGAAGTTTAATAAAGTTAGCGGGCATTTTACCTTCCGGCGGATCTTCTAGGTCCTGAAAACCAAAGATCCTATAGGATCTTTGCTGAAAACTCCAATTAGCCAATCAAAATGGCTGGTCAGCGAAGGAGATTGCCTTCGACTGCCTGTAAGTAAATAGCAACCCCGCTCCACTGGCTTCAACCAAACGGCAACCTATTTTTAGTCGAGGCCGGTTTTGAATTTGGTGAAATAATCGCAGGAACATAGAAAAAGCCTCGACTACGCAGAAAGCACTTTCGACCATTAGGGAGAGGGACCAAAACCTCCGGGTACCTCCGAGAACCTCACGGAAACCTTGGGTGGGGCACAAGGTCACCAGAGGTTTCCGTTCAGGTTTCCTAAGTGGGACAGGGGCTTAAGGTGTTGTTTATCCAGTTGTATGTGATGTCTCTCTGACAAGGCCCAGGCCAGAAAGGCCAGAATGGGAATGGGAAGAGGAATAAAATGGATAGCAACTGTAAGATCCTGCAGGCCTTGATGGATGGAGCATAAGTGTTCAGCGAAATGGTTGTAGAATCTACTTTTGGTCATAACACCGGGTGCAGTAGATGAGTTAAATGAGGTACCTGTGAACCTTTGCCTCATCTGAAGAAAATGAGGAAGTCTTTCAAGCCATGATTAATAATAATAATAATAATAATATTTATTTATATAGCACTTTTCAACAAAACCAGTATTTGAACCAAAGTGCTTTACAGAGATTGATTAAATTAATTGAACAGATCAATGCAATAAATCCATACAAATCAAAAAAAGAGAAAAAAGAGAAAAAGAAAAAAGACACAGAAACAGTACACTATAGAAATCAACATGAAACGTCCCCCCACAGCAGAATTCACTGTGAGGGAAGGCACCAAAAATATCCAGTTCTCCCCCTCATAGTCCACCCGAGGTCGGGGCCTATATCTGGCCTCCTCAGCCAGCCCGGTGTCTTCAGGCCCTCTTGCCGTGAAGCTGGACCATCGGCGTCGGTGAACATCCATCAGCGGCCTGGACTGAAGCGGCCGCTTCCCCCCCGAAGACTGCAACGACCAAAGTTCACAGGCCGCGCCGGCCGAACCCCCGACACTGGCGATCTCGGATCCCAGGCTCCGCGGTGCTGTCGACGGTCACAGTGCCCCGGAGATTACCGCAAGGCGACCCGGTAAGGCATCGCCCGCTCCTTGTAGATGTCCCAGCATCTACACCGCCGTCGAAGCTGCAGTCCCCGCAGGAAACGCCGCTCAGCGCTGCTCCAGTTCGACTAGGCCGCACAGAGAGGACGAAGATGCGGTTCGGAGAAAAACCGCATCTCCGACCAGGTAGGACTGGGGTTAAAAATAATTTCCCCCTTCCCCTCCCCCACCCACCACATAAAAGAAGACCTCCAATAAACACCTGATATGAACAGGACTAAAAATAAAAATAAATAAGGGTGAAAGGACGGACAGCAGGAGGAGCGGCCATACACAACGGCGCATCACCCCCGCAGTCCGCCATCTTGAATGATTATGAAAACACTAACTCAAGTTATGTGGTTTCCAAATTAATACCGACTTTCAAATTGAAATGGGAGACAGATTTGAAAAATGCAGATTGCTAGGCCAATTACAAAAAACATGTATGCTTCTTCAGAGCTGCCATGTCCATTGGGCTAAACAATAGTTGTGAGTCTATGATTTAGATGTTGACTAGAAAGAATTGAATCTTTAATTTACATTTATATGAATTTAAATTTAAAGAATTTAATACATTTGTGCACATCCTTATACAATATTTACACTGGATCAATGAGTGAATAAGATTCTGAAGCTTCTTTATTTTTTCTATTACCAGGGAGCAGATAGACAAAAATGTTCAGTGCTAGTATCACCATGCCACAATATTTTATTCAACCATGTAACTAGTATACCAGTGACAATATGAAAGAAAGCATATAAGAATTTTTGTTCCAACTAAATGCATCATCTTACTGTTTGCAGGACAGCTTTTGGAATGATGAGAGTAGAATTTGGTCTCACATGATTTTGCCTTGCATAAATGCTGTTCAGATAGATATAGAATGTAGTTTGCTGTCTTCTTATTAATTCTGATTCCATTCTCTGTGCAGTGACAGTGTTACAATGGGAAGGAATTTCCATCTACTGCTCCACTGGTGCTGTGAATGTTCTGGCCTTAAATAAATTCAGAATGAGATCAATTATTTGTTGGACACCAGAGAAACACATTGGTGTCTGGGCAACAGAGTGCCACTGAGACTCCATCGTCTGGTTGAATAGCTAAGCTGGATGTAGGAGCTGAATGACTAACCTTGGGCTTCAACTCCTGATGCTTCATGTCTTGGAACTCTAAGACCAGATCCCTCGGGGTATTTGGATGGCTGATAATCCTCTGACACCAACAACCACCATCACCCTCGGGACAAAATTCAACAGTACGGTTGCAACAACATCAAAGGAGAGAGCTTTATTCTCAAACTTGAGTGAGACTGGAGTCAAATAAGGTGAGTTTTGTAGCCTTTTTTGCTGCGTTATATGGGGAGCATTATCACTTATACCATAGATCATGAGCTGAGGAAAAGGGATTGGAAATCTGAGCATAGAACTGCTCTTGGCAAATGCAGACAAAGAGACAGATGACAGGTTGGTGAATAGAGGCAGTGGGGAGTGGACAACCTTGAATTCCCATGTTATCTGTTGATGTTTGCTGCAACTTCAAGCTGCAATTACAGAAGGAAAATATTGCCTCAATGTCTTAGTGTCATTCTGGTGTCAGGCTTGTCTTTTACTGGGAGAAAGAGCTAGTCCACTTGTATGTACTGCTGGCACATTTAAACCAAAAGACTCTGATTCCATTGCAGATCTTGAATATCAACAGACCAGGAAGATTAGTCCTCCTCCAACAACTGCTTGGCTGTTAGCTCACCAGTAAGCTGACCTGTGGACATATTGAGGGGACACGTTCCACCACATGTGAAATTTCTTCATCTTTGTGGATGGAGTCAATGAAATGGGAGATACCTCGGAGAGAAGTCTCTACACTGTGGAGCTTTCTTGGTAATCTAACTTCACAACATTCAATCATAATGAAACAGCTACTGTATAGGTGCTGAGTAATCTGCTCTTTTCATATGACCACACAAAGCACACCAATTGATCTGGCAAAGGTGTGCCATAAAACATTTTAACAGCTGATTTAAATTAGGAGTGTATAAACCACAACTTTTGAGGTTCTCTGACCTTAAGAATGCAGAGGAAGTGTCTTGATAATGCCAATGGGAGTCCCGCCTCAACCGATACTGACCTCAAACTAAATGTCAATGATTGTGAATTCATATTTATTGCATGCTTTTGTCAGATGACAAGTGCTGCTGCTGTCGTTTATGTCACAGAGCTTAGATTGTGTGTCAACAGCAAAGAGGCTAGATGGGCAATGATATTGGCAGATATTAACGACATTAGTTTCATGAGATAATAGAGATTAATTTTGCCACTTCTGCCTAGAAGTCTCCCTCAAAATTGACCATGCTGAGGAAAATAATTTGTTTCAAATTATCAACCACGCTGATGAACCTCAATCAACATTAACCAGTCACTTAACATGTGGGAGAGTCAGAAACAATATTGACAAGATCCAATTGCTATAATGGGAAGAAAATAAGGTATTCTGAGGAACCAAATCCAGTCTGTTAGAAAATGTAAACTAAACAAAGGCTTTGCCCTAGTTGTTTACATTCAGTCATGACCAATGCAATAAAATATACACTGCTTCGCAAACCATTGATTTCAACATTAAACACCCAATACATAGCAACAGTTACATTGCAGTTACCACATTTAACCCAAGATGAGTAGGAGGCAACCGTGGCTGACAAGGAGGCAACCGTGGCTGACAAGAGAAGTTAGGGATAGAATACACAAAAAGAAAAGATGTATAAAGGCTCAGCGGCTTGGGAAACTTTCATAGGACAACAGAAGGAAACAAAATGGGAAATACGGGCCGAAAAGATGAAGTACGAGGGGAAGCTGGTCAGGAATGTAAAGAAGGATAGTAAAAGCATCTTTAGATATGTTAAGGGAAAAAGAATAGCAAAGTCAAATGTGGGTCTATTGAAGGCAGATATGGGTGAAATTATTATGGGGAAGACACAAAAAATCTCCCAGAAGTACGGGAGGACAGAGGTTCTAAGGGGAACGAGGAACTGAAAGAAATTTTAATTAGGCGAGAAATGGTATTAGGTAGGCTAATGGGACTGAAGAATGGTAAATCCCCTGGGCCTGATGGTCTGCATCCCAGGGTCCTCAGGGAGGTGGCTCTAGAAATAGTGGACGCATTGGTGATCATTTTCCAATGTTCAATAGATTCAAGATCAGTTCCTGTGGATTGAAGGATAGCTAATGTTATCCCACTTTTCAAGAAAGGAGGGAGAGAGAAAACGGAGAATTACAGACCAGTTAGCCTGACCGGTGGTGGGAAAGATGCTGGAGTCAATTATTAAAGAGTTAATAATGGAGCATTTGAATAGCAGTAAAAGGATTAGTCCAAGTCAGCATGGATTTATGAAAGGAAAATCATGCTTGACTAATCTACTAGAATTTTTTGAAGATGTGACAAGTAAAATGGATGAAGGGGAGCCAGTGGATGATTGATACAATTACATCAATAGATGCTCCTGAACACATCATCAGTGATGTAACCTGGGGTCATTGGGTGTTTCGAGTCTTTCAACATCAGACACCCTCACCCAGGCGACCCAGCCGTGGTTGACCAGACCACCACTTATGTTCAGGTGGCATTCGCTCCTCCCCATGGACCTCCTCTCCTGATCCAGAGCCATCTCGAGGCCTTTGATAAGGTTCCGCACAGGGAGACTGGTGATTAAAATGAGAGCACATGGTATTGGGGGGTAGGGTGTTGACGTGGATAGAAAATTGGTTGGCAGACAGGAAGCAAAGGGTAATTTAAATAATAATTATATTGAGTAAAAACATATCAGAATAAAACATATTGTGTACAGTTTTGGTCTCCTAATTTGAGGAAGGACATCCTTGTGATTGAGGCAGTGCAGTGTAGGTTCACGAGATTGATCCCTGAGATGGCGGGTCTGTCATATGAAGAAAGATTGAAAAGACTAGGCTTGTATTCACTGGAGTTTAGAAGGATGAGGGGATATTTTATAGAAACATATAACATTATAAAAGGACTGGACAAGCCGGATGCTGGAAAAATGTTCCCAATGTTGGGCAAATCCAGAACCAGGGGCCACAGTTTTAGGACACAGGGGAGGCCATTTAGGACTGAGGTAAGAAAAACTTTTTCACCCAGAGAGTGGTGAATTTGTGGAAGTCCCTGCCACAGTGGTCAGTAGAGGCCAAATCACTGGATGGATTTAAGAGAGAGTTAGATAGAACTCTACGGGCTAGTGGAATCAAGGGATATGGGGAGAAGGCTGGCACGGGTTATTAATTGTGGACGATCAGCCATGATCACACTGAATGGCGGTGCTGGCTCGAAGGGCCGAATGGTCTCCTCCTGCACCTATTTTCTATGTTTCTATGAACCCCAGTGCCTCGTGCCAATCCTGCTTCAGGATTTAACCTCAAAGTTTCATTTGTCTACTTTATGTGGAGAACCGAATGAGTCTTCAGTACAAGGTTGCTACTGTTAAATCCATTAAGGAAACTAGGTGAAGAGGTGCGAATGTGGAACTCACTACCACGGGTTATGGTTGAGGTGAGGATTGCAGATTTGTTGAAGGCAAAGCAGCGTTAAGTCCAAGGGGAGCTGAAGAAAATGTTAATGGTAAATAGTGGGAGGAGAATAAACAGAAAGGAGATAAGATTTAATTTATCAATTATAAACCGAGTTTTTATTTCAATTATTTCACTATGATTGAGTGCAGTGCAACTTCACTTGAGTTCAAGTCCCATTCCGATGAATTAACTGCAACAATCTTGGTGTAAACTCTATGTGGGAATAAGGGAGTGCTTTATTGATGAAGGCATTATCAGTACAGAAGAGAAATTAAGCCAAAACCAATAAAATAAAATAAAATAAAAGAAGGGTTTTGGCCCGAAACGTCACCTATTTTCTTTGTTCCATGGATGCTGCTGCACCCGCTGAGTTTCTCTAGCATTTTTGTGTACCTTCGATTTTCCAGCATCTGCAGTTCCTTCTTGAACAAATAAATCCCATGATTTGATTTTGCTGAAGAGCTAAGGAGGTCTCCCTAATGATCTGACCCATAATTACCTCTTCATCAATATTGCTAAAACAGATCATCATTGCTATCTATGGGCACATGCTAAGAGAGTGCACATGCTCAGTAGAATTTGTTCCTGTGTTGCAGCAGTGGCCACACTGAAAGAAACATCACTGACGCCAAAGAACTTTAGAATATCCAAAAGGTGCAAAAGGTGCAGTGTAATTGCATTTTTTTTTCTCTGATGGGTTTAGTTTTTCGACTGTACTAGTGATATGGAAATCAGATATAAAACTCTCTGTTTTGATCTTTTGATATTTATTTTAATTAATAATAGTATTGAGTAAAAACATATCAGAATAAAACATATCAGTTTTAGCAATCCGGGGCTGGATCTTTGAGATGAACATGAAAAGTGTTGTTAAAATGCTGTAATTTTGTAGAGAAAGATCAAATGGATTAATATCAATTGCTTCTGATGCAAGTCAGAAGCATTTTGGATAGATAATCTATTTTAAATTAGGCCCATTAACGTTGTCTCTGAAAAAGCATTAATGGATTATCGCCATTAGACCTTAGTATCATTCTCAGGTAGCACTAAATTCATCTTTAGCCTTGTTAGGAGTGAACAGGTCCTTTTCAGAATGGCAGGCAGTGGCGAGTGGAGTGCCGCAAGGCTCGGTGTTGGGGCCGCAACTGTTTACCATATATATATATTAATGATTTGGAAGAGGAAATTAGGAGCAACACTTACAAGTTTGTGGATGACACAAAGCTGGGTAGCAGTGTGAACTGCGAAGAGGATGTTAGGAGGTTGCAGGGTGACCTGGACAGGTTGAGTGAGTGGGCAGATGCGTGGCAGATGCAGTATAATATAGATAAATGTGAGGTTATCCACTTTGGTGGAAAAACAAAGGGGCAGATTATTATCTCAATGGTGTTAGGTTAGGTAAGGTAAGGGGGAGGTACAGCGAGACCTGGGTCTTCTTGTACTCCGGTCACTGAAAGTTGGTGTGCAGGTACAGCAGGCAGTGAAGAAAGCTAATGGTATGTTGACCTTCAACTAGCATCGCAACCGGCTTTCTACTAAAAAATTACTGATTTTTAAAACGGCAACCAATTTTAGGAGCAGCCAGTTTTGAATTTTTTTAAATAATCGCCAGAACATAGAAGAAGCGGAAACCACTTTCGACCATTAGGGAGACTGACAAAAACTTCCGGGAACCTCTGGGAACCGCACGGAAACCTTGGGTGGAGAGCAAAGTCTCCAGAAGTTTCCGTTCACGTTTCCTAAGTGGGACAGGGGCATAAGACCACATCTGGGGGATTGTGTACAGATTTGGTCTCCTAATTTGAGGAAGGACATCCTTGTGATTGAGGCAGTGCAGCATAGGTTCACGAGATTGATCCCTGGGATGGCGGGACTGTCATATGAGGAAAGATTGAAAAGACTAGGCTTGTAGGGAAGATTCAAACAAAGGGACATGACTTGAGAATTAAGGAACTGAAGTTTAGGGGTAACATGAGGGGGAACTTCTTTACTCAGAGAGTGGTGGCTGTGTGGAATGAGCTTCCAGTGAAGGTGGTGGAGGCAGGTTTGTTTTTATCATTTAAAAATAAATTGGATAGTTATATGGACAGGAAGGGAATGGAAGGTTATGGTCTGAGCGCACGTATATGGGACTAGGGGAGAATATGTGTTCGGCATGGACTAGAAGGGTCGAGATGGCCTGTTTCCCTGCTGTAATTGTTATATGGTTATATGGTTATATGGTCTTCACTGGAGTTTAGAAGGATGAGGAGATACTTATAGAAACATATAAAATTATGAAAGGACTGGACAAGCTAGATGCAGGAATAATGTTTCCAATGTTAGGAGAGTCCAGAACCAGGGACCAGTCTTAGAATAAAGGGGAGGCCATTTAGGACTGAGGTGAGAAAAAACTTTTTCACCCAGAGAGTTGTGAATTTGTGGAATTCCCTGCCACAGAGGGCAGTGGAGGCCAAATCACTGGATGGATTTAAGAGAGTGTTAGATAGAGCTCTAGGGGGCGCTGTCCTGTGCACGGCTGCCCAGCCAGCAGCTGTCTGTCTTTTCATCTTTTTATTTTTTACTTTAGTTAGTTAAGTGTTTTGTTTGGAGGTCTAGACTTTTTTATGTGGGGGGTGGGGGGAAACTACCTTTCAGGGTCCCTACCTGGTCGGAGAGGCAGCTTTTCTCCGGGCTGCAGCTTCGACCCGTCCTCGCGGCCTACCAGCGGGCCTGGAGCGGTGTTTCCTGTCGGGGACCGCCCAGAACCACGGCTTCGGCGGCGGCACAGCGCTGGAGCGCTATCGTGGAGCGGGCGATGCCTTGCCCGGGTCGCCGCGCTGGAGCTCCGGTGAGCTGAAGATCGCTGGGGCTCTGGTGGGCGGACTGCGACTCTAGATGTCAGCAGCGGCCTCTGCAGCCCGTCCGCGTTTTATTATTTTCTGTTTATGTTTTTATGTAGTTTTTGTTATTTTTTTGTTGGTGTGTGTGTGGGGGGGTGGGGGTGGGGTGGGAGGGAGGGGAAAACTTTTAAATCTCTCCCTGCACGGGAGACCCGACCTTTTCTCATCGGGTCTCCGTTATCATTGGGGCTGCAATGAGGAGCGGCCTAAAACAGGAAGAGACCGGGGACTCTGGTGCCGACGACTCACCTCACCATCGCGGAGCTGGCCGAGTCCGGAGCGGGTGGAGCGGTGGAGGAGCGCTGCTGCTGCTGCTGCTGCTGCTGCTGCTGCTGCTGCTGCGGCCCGACTGGAGAGTCGGAGGCTTCAACTGCGGGTCTGCGGACTGCGGCACCGGGAGCCCGCGGGTCCTTGGAGGGAGACCGCTTTTCAGGGCTCTCGCAACGGCGACTTCTCCCGCCCGAGTTGCGGGGTCGAAGAGCTCCTGGAGCGGGGCCTGACATCAACGCCCCGCGCGGCTTGGAATGGCCGCGACTCTGCGAGCGCACGCCAGGGACTCTAACACCAAGACCCGGTGTGCGACCTCGCACCACCCGGCGTGGCTTTAATGGCCGCGGGACAATCGCCATCGCCAGCCAGGGGCTTTGACTTTGACTCTGCCATCGGGGGGGGGGGGGGGGGGGAGAGTGCAGTGGAGAGATACGTTTATTTGGCCTTCCATCACAGCAATGTGATGGATGTTTATGTACATTATGTTGTTTTGGGTCTATTTGTTTGTAATGTATGGCTGTAGAAACGGCATTTCGTTTGGACCTCAAGGGGTCCAAATGACAATTAAATGTATCTTGTATCTTGTATCTTGTATCTTGAAAACATTGCGGAGCTGCGGGACTGTGGAGCGACCAGCTGCGGGCGGCGGCGCTGAACTTTACACCGGGAGCCGGGGATCTCTAGATGAGATCGCCAGTTGTGGAGCTCCAACCGGCGCGACCTTGTTGGCTTCGGAAGCCGCGGCCTCCAGTACAGAAGCGGCCATTCCACGGTTCCCAAGCCGCTGAGAGGAGTCTCCCGACGCCCGAGCAACATCACCCGGCGAGAACGGCCTGGAACATCGGGCCTCCGTAGAGGCAACTGTGGAGGCTTCAATAGGCCTGACTATGGGTGAACTAGGGTTGGGGACTGGACTTTGTGCCTTCTCTCATAATGGGAACCATTGTGGGGGGATGTTCTTTATGTTTAAAACTCTTATTAATGTTATGTCTGTATTCCTTCTTTATGTGCTGCAAAATGGCAAGAAGCATTTCACTTCACTACACCTAGGTGTATGTGAATGTGAATGTGAATGTGATCAATAAAATACCTTTGATACCTTTGATACCTTTGATACCTTTGATACCTTTGATATGGGGAGAAGGCTGGCACGGGTTATTGATTGGGGACGATCAGCCATGATCACAATGAATGGCGGTGCTGGCTCGAAGGGCCGAATGATCTCCTCCTGCACCTATTGTCTATGTTTCTCTGTTTCTATGTTACATTAGACCATTCATCACTCCATCTCTTCTCGCATCTGCTCCATCACAGACAATCCTATTGTTCAGAATTTCAACAGTTTAAGTATGCACTCTAGAATGTTTCCATGGTTCAAACCATGTCAATGGTCATTTCCTGGATATCCACCTGGGCACTTCCATGTATAGTTCTCCTAAGCAAAGTTGCTACTCACCAGGTTTCAACCACACAGTTCATAATGTCAATGTGTGCCCGAAACCATTTTTGCAATTGCCATACTAAATCAGTGCACTATGGTGTAACCTATCATCTTTGTTCATTAAGCATAAAATATCAGGCAGCAAATCCCACAAAGGATCAGCAAAGGGCTATGGATTAATTTATCCCAATTAGTTTAGTTTAATTTAGAGATACAGCATGGAAACAGACCCTTCAGCCCACTTAGTCCTCGCCGACCAACAATCCCCACACACTAACACTATCCTACACACACTAGGAATAGGAACTATTTCACTTATACCGAGCCAATTAACCTACAAACCTGTATGTCTTTGGAGTGTTAGAGGAAACCGGATATCCCAGAGAAACCCCACACTGTCACGGGGAGAACGTACAAACTCCGTACTGCCAAGCACCCACAGTCAGGATTGAACATGGGTCTCTGGCGTTGTAAGGCAGCAACTCTACCACTGCGCCACCGTGCTGCCATAAGGTGCCCTAAAGCTGGCTATTGTGACATCAATATTTCATTCACAACCACTGCAAGATGGATGCTTCAATGGTCAGCTCATATGGAGTGGATATGTGCCGACAGCGACTGTGGCACCTCAGCGTTCTGAACCTCAGTATGAGATGCTTCCTTCTGACTTCTGGGGTCACTTTGAATCAAATCAAATGGCTACACACATTAGAGACTGATCTTCCTCTTGCACCCTCCCTGTTTTCCTCTACCTTTGTGGCTAGCACTCTGGCTGATATGTGGCTATCATACTGAGAGATTCCTTAAAGCTTGATCCATGTACATAGTTCCCAGGGGAACTGGTCTTATTTCAGCACTTGAAATGATTTGAAAAACTCAAAAGTGTTATTTTATAAAGATTCTTGATTTTCTTAATTTCACAAAATCTTTCAGGAGTTCTGAGTGAGTATGAATATTTTTTGTTAGAAGGAAAAAGGGAAAGTTATACACTTTATTGTTAATGCACCAAAATTGGGCAAATTCCTGTTTCTAACTTATTTATTTCTAAACCATTGCCAGCTCTAATTAAATATCTTCAACTCACAGCAGTCACTCAGCCTCTCTGTCCACTGATGCTACTTGGTCTGTTGATCATTTCCAGTGGTCTCCATTTCTAATTCATAATTCCAGCATCAATGGCATTTGACTTCAGCTTGACTTGCAGCGAATTGTGGATGCAGTCCAGACTATCAAACAAACCAATCTCCCATTGAAGATAGACACAAAAAGATGGAGTAACTCAGTGGGACAGGCAGCATCTCTGGGGAGAAGGAATGAGTGATATTTCGAATCGAGACCCTTCTTCAGCCGTCACCCATTTCTTCTCTCCAGAGATGCTGCCTGTCTGGCTGAGTTGCTCCAGCTTTTTGTGTCTATCTTCAACAGGAGATTGGTTTGTGTGAATACCTCGCGCTGTCTCAGCAAGGCCACCAGCAAAATCAAGGACGTCAAAACCTGACCATTCCCTCTTCTCCCCTCTTCCCTCAGGCAAAAGGTATAGAAGTGTGAAAACACACACACCTCAAGATTCAGGAACAGTTTCTTCCCTGCTGTTTTCAGGCAACTGAATCATCCTACTACAACCAGAGAACAATGCTGAACTACTATCTGCCTCATTGGTGACCCTCGAACTATCCTCGATCAGACTTTGCTGGCTTTACCTTGCACTAAACATGTTCCCTTTATCAATACACACTTATCTATATATTACTAAAAGTCTGACCTTGACCACCTCCTGTTGTTCTGTATATTGATTTGAGAAAAAAAAAACGCTGCCACTGTGACTTTTTGCCATCTTACGGCGGCAGGCGCGGGCACACCGCGACGCCCTGTGTCTCCCTTTCAAGGGAGATGCTAAAAATGCATTTCGTTGTCTCTGTACTGTACTGTACACTGACAATGACAATTAATTGAATCATTTCATTTCATTTTCATTTCATTTCATTTTTCTTACTCAGAGTCCCCCTCCACTGTGCAGGACAAGAGGATTTTTCCGATCAATGAAAAATAAAAGAGTTGTTACTGTTTAAAAAAATGTTGAGATTCTCTCTCCTGAAGGCCACGACCCTACCGGAGGGACTATAAAACTCGGAAGTGTTGAGTGCCTCAGTCAGTCTCTGCAAGATGGGGTTAGCGAGAGGGTCACGTCTCTCAATCTGAGCTGTGAATAACACTGAACACATGTCTACTAAATTGTGAGTGTGGCTTTAATGACCTTGAGTGCCCTTAATGTGGTTTGAAAATGAAAATGTGGTTAGTTTGAAATAAAGCACAGCAAATGGTTGTTGGTGGTGGTGGTTGCTTTGAAATAAAGCACAGCAAATGGTTGTTGGTGGTGGTGCTTGCTTTGAAATAAATCACAGCAAATGGTTGTTGGTGGTGGTGGTTGCTTTGAAATAAAGCTCAGCATTAAAAGTCTAAACTTGACGACTTCCTGTATGCACTGTATATTGATAAAACACAACCACTTACAGCTACGATTTTTGGACATCTTACTCAGTCCACCTCCGCTCATCAGGTGCAGAGGATTCTTCCCATCAATAAAAAATAAAAGTGTTATTAGTGTTTCAAAAATGTTGAGAACCTCTCTCCTGTCAATAAAGGATTTGAGTATAGGAGCAGGGAGATACTACTGCAGTTACACAGGGTCTTGGTGAGACCACACCTGGAGTATTGCTTACAGTTTTAGTCTCCTAATCTGAGGAAGGACATTCTTGCCATAGATGGAGTACAGAGAAGGTTCACCAGACTGATTCCTGGGATGTCAGGACTTTCATATGAAGAAAGCCTGGATAGACTTGGCTTGTACTCGCTAGAATTTAGAAGATTGAGGGGGGATCTTATAGAAATGTACAACATTCTTAAGGGGTTGGACAGGCTAGATGCAGGAAGATTGCTCCCGATGTTGGGGAAGTCCAGGACAAGGGGTCACAGTTTAAGGATGAAGGGGAAATCTTTTAGAACTGAGATGAGAAAAACATTTTTAACACAGAGAGTGTTGAACCTCTGGAATTCTCTGCCACAGAATGTAGTTGAGGCAAGTTCATTGGCTATATTTAAGAGGGAGTTAGATGTGGCCCTTGTGGCTAAAGGGATCAGGGGGTATGGAGAGAGGGCAGGTACAGGATACTGAGTTGGATGATCAGCCATGATCATATTGAATAACGGTGCAGGCTCGAAGGGCCGAATGGCCTACTCCTGCACCTATTTTCTGTGTTTCTATGTTAATCACGCCGTGAAGGCCACGCCCTTTCCTGTGGGAGGGGGGAAGGATTATAAAACCCGGAAGTGTGGGTGTAGCTCAGTCTCTGCAAATGGGGGGAGGGACAGGTCATGACTGTCTGAGCTGTGAATCAGCTGAACACACTGAATATCTACTAAATGGTGAGTGTGGTGTTTATGTGGTTTATGTGGTGTGTGTGGTTTTATGGTGGTTTTACCCTGCTTGAAATGGTATGAAACTGCATTTGAATGTGGTGGCCTTGCACCCTGCTTGAAATGGTATGAAATTGCATTTGAATTTGGTGGCCTTGCACCCTGCTTGAAGTGGCATGAAACTGCACTTGAGTTTGGTGGCCTTGCACCCTGCTTGAAAAGGAATTTCAAGGATTAGCCGTGAGTCAACTGCTAGCCCACCAGCTGTGAGTGAGCCACCAGCACATCAGGCTTGAGTGACTGAGCTGCCACCCCAATAATCCATTTGGTCCACAATGTCCATACTAGACCTCTGGAAACCAGTCCCTTCAGCCCACAACACCCATATCAGCGCTCCAGAAAACCCCTGCGCCCCCTCCCACCCCCCCCCCCCCCCCCCTCCACTGGCCACCAATATTGGAATTGGTGTATGGTGTTGGGGGACTAGCCCTCCCATGTGAACATGGGACCCAATGGGTCCCACTTAGTCTAGTATTTATCTATACACTGTAAATTGCTCGATTGTAATCATGCATTGTCTTTCTGCTAACTGCATAGCAGCAACTGCATTATTGGCGTTGTAGTCATCCAATCAGTAGCTCAGTTCCACCTGATGCATGTACAAGCAACATCATACAGAGATATTTATCCTTGACAGATTTGCAGTCTATGTCTCCTTAATTAGGAATGTAAAAAACACAGACATTGGGTAGCTGGAGATTTGAATAAAAATGATTAGTGCTGTAGACATTTCCACTACATGATAAAAACCTGTGAGGATTTATGCCCAAATAGAATTTGTTTGAAGTGCTGTATGAGCTCTTGTGACTTTCTAAGCAATTTTCAAGAGACATAATTTTGTCTTTAACCACGAGAATGTGAGTTATTTAGATACTTTTTCTCCTCTGCCAAATCAACACTCCATGCATCACTCTACTTGTTGTGCACAGGGATCTCTGTTTGTGATGGAATACATGTCATAATCCAGTGATAGAGAAAACATAAGAAGTGCTGTAGGCCATTCAGCCCTTTGAGTCTCTCCCTCCGTTAAATAATTATCTGCATTTTTATTCGATTTTCCTGATAGTTTCACAACCTTTAATGCACTTGATTAGCAATAATCCGTGAGGTCAGATTTTCTTGCCATTTGCAGACAGTCCACAGTTACTGGTTTTTGAATCACTCCAGTTCTTTCAGTACAGTTCGAGGTGCAGACTTTCATTGGGAGCTCAGCTCTCTATTGATCAAAAAAACTCATGGAAACACAGGACCTCTCTCATTGCATGCTGAATACAAAATTATAAGGGGTATAGATAGGGTAGATGTTACAAAACTTTTACCCATAGCTAAGATTTTGGTAAGATTGGTAAGTCAGTAAGATTTTAACGTCAATTATAAAGGGTGAGGTTACGCAGTACTTAGAAGTTCACGATAAACTACGCCGAAGGGAGCATAGTTTTGTGAAGGGAAGATCTTGCCTGACAAATCTGATGGAGTTATTCAAGGAAATTAATAGCAGGACAGACAGAGGGGAGGGTGTAGATGTTGTTTACCTAGATTTTCAGAAGGCCTTCGATAAGGTGCCGCACGTCAGGCTGCTAAGGAAGATGAGCCCATTGTATTAAAGGGAATACAGTCCATTATATTAAAAGGAACTAGCATGGAGAGAGGGTTAAAGAGGGAACTGCAGATGCTGGAGAATCGAAGGTTACACAGAAAAGCTGGAGAAACTCAGCGGGTGCAGCTCAAAGATCAAATGGAGAGAGGGTTGGCTGGATGGCAGAAGGCAAAGAGTTGCAATAAAAGGTGCTTTTTCAGGTTGGCAGCCAGTAACTGATGGAATTTCAAAAATGTCAGTGCTGGGGCCGCTTCTCTTCACGTTGTATGTTAATAATTTGGATAAGGGAATTGAAAGCTTTGTGGCCAAGTTTGCAGATGATGCTAAGATAGGTGGAGGGGCAGGTAGTATAGAGAAAGCAAGGACTCTGCAGGAGGACTTTGTTATGTTAGGAGAGTGGGCAGAGAAATGGCAGATTAAATTCAGTATAGCAAAGTGTGGAGTCATGCATTTTGGTCTTCGCCTTTTCAAGTATTACAAATGTTGACATCGCTATCATCGTCTGTCCTGAAAATGGCACAATAAAGGCGTAGATTATTTTCTAAATGGAGAGAGAATCCAGAAATCGGAGGTGCCAAGGGACTTGGGAGTACTGGTGCTCTCCCAAAACATTAATTTGCAAGTTGAATCGGTATTAAAAAAAGGAAAATTCAATGCTAGCATTTATATCAAGAGGACTGGAATACAAAAACAGAGATGTAATGCTGAGGCTGGTCAGGCCGCATGTGAGCAAATTTGAGCCCCATTTCTTAGGAAGGATGTGCTGGCTCTGGAGATGGCTCGGAGGAGTTTTACAAGAATGATTCCAGGAATGAGTGGGTTAGCATATGATGAATGTTTGACAGCAGTGGGCCTCTACTCGCTGGAGTTTAGAATGTTGAGCATTGAATCATTGAAACTTACAGAATAATGAAAAACAGAGTGCATGGAGAAAGGATGTTTCCACTGGTGAGAGAGTCTAGATCAAAGGGCGATTTTTCAGTAAGGCGGTGAGGAACTTCTTTAGTCCAGAGGGTAGTTAATCTGTGGAACTCATTGCCAGTGGATATTTTTAAAGCAAAGATAGACAAATTATTGATTAGAACCGGTGTCAAGGGTTATGGGCAGATGGCAGGAAAATAAAATTAGGAGGCAGAGATCAGCCATGATTGAATGGTAGAGTAGACTCGATGGGCCAAATGGCCTAATTCTACTCAAATAACTTATGAACTTGTGAGTGAAGGTACCTAAAGACTACAGGATCAATGATAAGGCCACATTTGGAGTATTGTGAGCAATTTTGGGCACCATATCTGAAGAAGGATGTGCTGGCTCTGGAGAAGGTTTAGAGGAGGTTTACAAGAATGATCCCAAGAATGGGTGGGTTAATGTAAGATGAACGTTTGATGGCATTGGGCCTGCACTCGCTGGAGTTTAGAAGCTGGCGTTTAGAGTGGACCTCATTGAAACTTACCAGAGAGTGAAATGCTTGGATAGAGTGGATGTGGAGGGGATATTTCAACTATATATAACCATATAACCATATAACAATTACAGCACGAAAATAGGCCATCTCGACCCTTCTAGCCCGTGCCAAACACGTATTATCCCCTAGTCCCATATACCTGCGCTCAGACCATAACCCTCCATTCCTTTCCCGTCCATATAACTATCCAATTTATTTTTAATGATAAAAACGAACCTGCCTCCACCACCTTCATTGGAAGCTCATTCCACACAGCCACCACTCTCTGAGTAAAGAAGTTCCCCCTCATGTTATCCCTAAACTTATGTCCCTTAATTCTCAAGTCATGTCCCCTTGTTTGAATCTTCCCTACTCTCAGTGGGAAAAGCGTATCCACGTCAACTCTGTCTATCCCTCTCATAATTTTAAAGACCTCAATCAAGTTCCCCCCTTAACCTTCTGCGCTCCAAAGAATAAAGCCCTAACTTGTTCAACCTTTCTCTGTAACTTATTTGCTGAAACCCAGGCAACATTCTAGTAAATCTCCTCTGTACTCTCTCTATTTTGTTGACATCCTTTCTATAATTAGGTGACCAAAATTGTACACCATACTACAGAATTGGCCTCACCAATGCCGTGTACAATTTTAACATTACATCCCAACTTCTATACTAAATGCTCTGATTTATAAAGGCCAGCACACCAAAAACTTTCTTTACCACCCTATCTACATGAGATTCCACTTTCATGGAACTGTGCACAGTTATTCACAGATCCCTCTGTTCACCTGCATTCTTCAATTCCCTACCATTTACCATGTACATCCTATTTTGATTTGTCCTGCCAAGATGTAGCACCTCACACTTATCAGCATTAAACTCCATCTGCCATCTTTCAGCCCACTCTTCCAGCTGGCATAAATCTCTCTGTAGATTTTGTAAATCTACTTCATTATCCACAACCCCACCTATCTTAGTATTGTCTGCATACTTACTAATCCAATTTACCACACCATCATCCAGATCATCGATGTACATGACAAACAACAGTGGACCCAACACAAATCCCTGTGGCGCCCCACTAGTCACTGGCCTCCAACCTGACAAACAACCATCCACCATTACTCTCTGGCATCTCCCATTCAGCCACTGTTGAATCCATCTTGCTACTCCATCATTAATACCCAACCATTGAACCTTCTTAACCAACCTACTGTGAGGAACCTTGTCAAAGGCCTTACTGAAGTCCATATATACAACATCCACTGCTTTACCCTCATCAATTTCCCGGGTAACCTCTTCAAAAATTCAAGAAGATTAATCAAACATGACCTTCCAGGCACAAATCCATGTTGATTGTTCCTAATCAGACCCTGTTTATCCAGATGCTTATATATATTTTCGCTGCATTGGGGGAAATTGTTTATTTATGCATTCCCTCCTTTCTGCCTCATCAGTCGGGTATTAAGGAAAATACAGCAAGACTCTGCGTCTGGTATTTTGATAGTACCCGATTGGCCCACTCAACCATAGTTCACGGTGATACTAGACATGGTATTCGAACCATGCATCACCATCCATCATAGACCTAATTTACTGGTCCATCCAGTAACAAAGGAAAGTCACCCATGTCATAATTATATAAACCTATTAATTTGTAGAGTTTGAAAGCACCTCTACAACACCTGGGACTGACGGACCGAACAATGGATATGATTGCATCGGCCCACAGACAGTCCACCAAAAAACAGTACTTGGTGTCATCAAGAAATGGGAAGTACTGTCACAACAATAAACATCACACACAGATCTATGAACATCCCGTCTGTTCTGGAATTCCTGGCAAGCCTCCATTACGATGAGAGGCTCAGTCATAGTGCCATCAACTGCGCCATAAGTGCTCTGTCAACATACCTATGGCAAGGAACAGAGCAGCATTCTGTTGGGACACACCCTGGTAACCAAACTCATGAGGGGCATTTTAATGTTAATCCCCCAAGAACCAGGTACTCCCAAATATGGGATGTAAGCATTGTACTGACCATGTTAAGAAACAGGTCTCCAGCTACACCTCTGTCCCTACAGAAACTGACTATGAAAACAATTATGCTGATGGCCTTGTTCACGGCACAACGGGTCCAGTCACTACAGAACCTAAGGCTGGACAACATGACTATTTCATCTGGAAATTTAACTTTTCACATCAATGAATTTGTCAAACAGAACTGACAGGGGTCAGCAGGCCTAAAAACAGAATTCAGGGCATACCCGACAGATGATTGTCTCTGTATTGTAACACACTTACTATTATATATGGAGTATACTAAGATCATCAGAGGGAAAGAAATGTCACTTTTAATCAGCTACAAACAGCCACTCAAAACAGTGACAGTCCAGACCATCTCTAGATGGCTAAAACAGGTCCTAATAAGGGTGGAGTAGACACTAGCATTTTAAATCTCACTCCACCAGGGCTGCAGCTACATCGGCAGCTATGAAGTTGAATATTCCTATGGACCAAATCCTCAAGACAGCAGGATGGTCAACGGAGAAAACTTTCCAACAATTTTAAAACAAACCAGTCATTGAACCTGGAACATTTGCAGAAACAATTTTAAGTTCTGTAATATAATTTACCCCATAAATAGGGGCAATAATTTGGTGTTAATATATTTATCGTTGGGTTTTCAATATTGTATTGATGTCTAATGATGTTAACACTATTCTCCCCATAATCAAGGCAGATGTGATGCATGGACTCGTTTCCATGGCATGAAATCACAGAGCTTTAAAATCTTCACGTAGTCACTCACGTGACTCTGAAGTAAAATAGTAAGATTAAACGAGAATTTACCAGTTTGAAGTTTGATCGTTATTTTATGAGGAGTAACGTTGAGGGATTACGTGCCCTCCACTCCCACCCTTGATCATATACTCAACTGGTAGCTCTGCTCTAATCTTACTATGTTTAGTCATTACAGTTATCTGTGATTTCACCGCTGCTTTGAGGAATGACACGCATGCGTCCTGGCGGGGTTCTTCACGTAATCCCTCAATGTTACTCCTCATAAAATAACGATCAAACTTCAAACTGGTAAGTTCTCATTTAATCTTACTATTCTTGATAAGCAAGGGACTGAATAACTACTGGGGTAGGCAGGAATGTGCAGATGTTTACATTCAGAAGTAGGGTGGCACGGGGGTGCAGCGGTAGAATTGCTGCGGTACAGTGGCAGAGACCCAGGTTCGATTCTGACTCTGGGTGCTGTCTGTATGGAGTTTGGACATTCTCCCAATGACCTGCGTGGTTTTTCTCCAGGATCTCCGGTTTCCTCCCACACTCAAATGACATACAGGTTTGTAGGCTAATTAGCTTGGTATAATTGTAAATGGTCCCTGGAGTAAGTAGGATAGTGTTAGTTTACGGGGATCACTTGTTGACATAGACTCGGTGGGCAAAAAGGTCTGTTTCCATGCTGTATATCTAAACTAAACTAAATTAAACCATTACATTAAATGGGAGAATTAGTTCCAAGGACAAAGTTGCTTACTCCTGTTCTTAAACCTTCAGTTTGATAACAAATCTATAGAGCATCCAGTCTACGGAAGAATAATTGAACCTCAACTAATTTCTGCCTAGTAATTGAATTAATTTAAATAAGGTTGAGATCCAAACTATTGAGGTACCAAAATAGGTTTGTTCAATTACGTTTCTTTTTTAATATTATGGATTATAAAGTACTAGAAGAGCAATGTGTCAGCGGATTTGCTTCTCCAATGTAACTAACTGGTCGTTTTGATATTAACTTTTCCACGTTTTCTTGTAAGCACCCAGGAGGCAATGTTGCAATTGCTTTCCATTTTGAGATTGCAGTTCTATTTAAATGCAAAATCCAAGCACACATCTGAATCTGGAGTAATGTAGGCACACCAATTATTCCTCTGGACTGGAGTTGATTTATTTCTGCATGACTGTGCCTTGGTAGGGATTACTTTCTACTTTGAGGGTTCATACCAATTTGGATTTTGAATAAAGCATTTGTCCGGAAGTTGTAGTCAGTGGAGATGCAATGATGTTTGCAGCTGAGCTTGTAAACATCTCTTAACACAACATCCAGCAATCTAGCAATCTCTGTGCTGAGAATGTCCATTTTTCAACCCCTTTTAGCTATTATACACTATTAAGTGTGTTGTGTATTTCTTCCATTTCTACAACTCGGAATATGCCAACTAATTTATATTCACAGAACGCAGTGAACTACGACAAAATAAGCCAGATGTTTGAGAGTGGGATAAAAAAAAAAAATCCCTGGGAATCCATTATTTTTTATCAACCCAGATTGTATAAACTTTACAACACAAGAACAAATCATTTAGCTGAACTATTTCTCAAGGTGGTGATACTCTGCACAAAACTACTTTCACCTTTCTTTTACAACTTTTTAGCTCAGGGGGCATGTAAAAAAGGGGTGCTGGACTCACCTCTAGTGAAATCCCTCCTCCAAAAAATGTTTAACTTTTTGTTGTGCATGTGTGCACACATTTCCAACATAACATAAGAATCATGTGATTGGCCCTCCAAAATTGCCCTATGCCACTGTTCTAGCAAGTGTGTCTTTACTTATTTATGGGACTGTATTTATTGCCCATCCCTAATTGTCCTGAGTGAATGGTCAGACGCACTTCTGATGAAAGTACTTGGCTGTGTTGTAAGGTGAAGAGTTCCAGGATTTAGATGGAACGATGCAGAAGGAAGAGCAATATATAAAACAAGATGTTGTTTGGTTTGGAGTGGAAGTGAGTACAGGGATGTTCCTGAGCACCTTCTATGTAGTTGTAGATGGTGTGAGTTTTGAATGTGCTGGCAGAATAACCACGGCTAAAACCGAGGTGCATTTTGCAGATCACTCACATGGCAAGCACAGTAGTCAAGTCATCAAGTCAAGTTTATTGTCAATTGCACCAGTATGGTGACATAGAGATACAATGAAGATCCTGCATTCAGCTGCATTACAGGCACATAGCCTCAGAGAACACACAAGAACAGTCTGAAGAAGGGTCCCGACCCAAAACATCACCCATTCCTTCTTTTCAGAGATGCTGCCTGTCCAGCTGAGTTACTCCAGAATTCTGTGTCTATCTGTGGTTTAAACCAACATCTGCAATTTCTTCCTACACACAAGACAACAAATCACATACAAGTTATACACAGGTTCTGCAAGACATTGAAAAGAAAAATGATCTGTGCAAAATAAAACAAGACATTAGTGAAAAATATACAACTAGAAAGTAAGTCCATAGTTGCATAAGAGGTAGTCAGAGTGTTCCATTGTCTTGCTAGGATTAAATTGTGCAGATCACTCCAAGAATCTGATAGTTGTAGGAAAGTAGCTATTCCTGAACCTGCTGTTGTTGGAGTTCAGGCTTCTGTGCCCCCTGTCGATAGCATGACCCAGATGGTAAAGATCATTGATAACAATGTTGCCTAACCAGTGCATTATGTAGATGGTTCAGACAGTGGGGAGGGCTGTGCCCATAATGGACGAGGATGAGTCCACACTCTGCAGCCTCTTGCATTCCTGTGTGTTGGAATTCCCTTGCTACTAGGGAGAGCTACGTGGATGCCGAATTGGCTTCATGGAAGGAAGCAGAGGTTGATGGTGGAAGGTTATTTTACAGACTGGGAGTGGTGTGCCTCAGAGATCATGCAGGCTCAATTACTGCTTGTGGTTTGTATTAGCAATTTAGATGAGAATGAGCAAGGCATGATTAGTAAGTTTGCAGATGGCACTAAAGTAGCAATGTTACAAAATATTGAGATTTTAAAAATCAAGTCTGCTATTTATCCCATCAGATAAAGCATAAAAATAAGTTTAATTTGACACCTAATTCACTTTCATATCTTCAGTATTAAAAAAGTTATGGCCATTTTCATACTCAAAAATTAGCATCCTGTTCCATATTGATTTTCCATTGACTTAACACTAAAGCTGTGATCGAGGACAGTCTAAAGCCCATAACTTTCTTAAAAATCAAGAGAGCTGAAATAAATTTTCAGTTATTATAGATTGAAGCATTTTAAAACAAATATTAAACAATCTTACTTGGATGACCTGAAATTAAAGCATATAATTAGTTAGTTACCCAATTGTAGCTAATTCCAAAATTCAATTACTAGATCTAAACATCCATCCATTTCTTATGGAAAGATTAACATTTTTAAATAGCCAAAGTGTCCAAAGAACATTCAGACAAGAATTCACAATAAAACATGATTTTAAAATCTCATTGACATTAATTTGTTCAATTGCTGTAAATTAATGGCCATTTAATTCAGCTTTCACGTGGGACCCTGTGGAACTCTGTGGAACGCATTGGTTTGGAACGTTCCCATTGCGGTGAATTTGTACCCCATATGCCCAGAAAAATACTGCGGGATTTAATTGGCCCCCCAAATTAGCTACTCGCAACATAAAATGTTGTTTAATGGGATCTTAAGAAGCGCTTTTAATGTAAAAATAAACAGCCTACCTTGCATTGTCCTCCACATGAGATCCGTCCCGTTGGCGATGGTCGCGGGTTTAGAGGATGATTTTTAACCTCCTATAACAATTAAATTAACCAATTTAGTTTAAAAATAGCTGCAGCGAACGAACATCGCAGCGATTTTTCGTCAGCAACTAAGTAGGCTGAACAACCTCAATTTGAATAGCCGAGAGAAAATTGCGTTTTAAACCCGCCCCCCTTTCAAAGGCGCCAAAATCGTGCACACGGGCAGCGACAGATCTGCAGTGCCGCTGAAGGTAGGTTTTGCAAATTACCTAACTAAAGTAGGTGGTACATTCCATAGTGAGGATTATCAAAAAATACAGCAGGATCTTGATCAATGGGGGAAGTAGGCTGTAGAATGGCTAATTTGGTTTAATGTAGTAAAGTGTGGGGTCCTTGGGAGTGTTGTGTAGCAGAGGGAACTAGGAGTAAAGGTACACAGTTCCTGAAAGTAGCATTGCAGGTAGATAGGATGATAAAGAAGGCTTTTGGTACATTGATCTTCATCGGTCAGGATTGAGTATAGAAGTTGGTATGTTATTTTACAGTATAGGATACTGTTGGAAGGATGTTGTTAAGCTGGAAAGAGTGCAGAAAAGATTTATAAGGATGCTGCCAGGACTCGAGGGCCTAAACTATAGGGAGAGTTTGGGAAAGCTAGGACTTTATTCTTGAAGCACAATAGGCTAAAAGTGATCTTACAGAGGTGTATAAATTCATGAGGGGAATTGATAAGGTGAATGCACAGTCTTTTACCCAGGATAGGGGAATCAAAAAACAGATAACTTTGGTTTAAATTAAGAGGGGAAAGATTTAACAGGTACCCGAGGTGCACCTTTTTCACTCAGAGGGTAGTGGTATGTGGAATGAGATGCCAGAGGAGGTAAGTGAAATACCAATATTTAAAAGACACTTGTTCAGGTACATATATAGGAATGGTTTAAAGTGAATGGGCCAAATTCAGGCAAATGGAAGTAGCTTAGATGAGACATCTTGGTTGGCATGGACGAGTGGACAAAAGGGATTGTTTCCATGCTGTATGACTAAGTCTTACTAAGTCACGGCTTGTACTCGATAGAATTTAGAAGATTGAGAGGGGATCTGATAGAAACTTACAAAATTCTTAAGTGGTTGGACAGGCTAAATGCAGGAAGATTGTTCCCAATGTTGGGGAAGTCCAGAACATTTAAGGATAAGGGGGAAATCTTTTAGGATCGAGATGAGGAAAAACATTTTCACACAGTGAGTGGTGAATCTCTGGAATTCTCTGCCACAGAAGGTAGTTGAGGTCAGTTCATTGGCTATATTTAAGAGGGAGTTAGATGTGGCCCTTGTGGCTAAAGGGATCAGGGGGTATGGAGAGAAGACAGGTACAGGATACTGAGTTGGATGATCAGCCATGATCATATTGAATGGCGGTGCAGGCTCGAAGGGCCGAATAGCCTACTCGTGCACAAATTTTCTATGTTTCTATGTTTCTAAGTCTCTATGAGGCATTGAAGGGACTTAATATTTAAGATGATGTATGCGATGTCAATAGAGTGGACTACTTTGTTCTGAATATATCCTTCCATACTTTATTCCTAGTAATCTTCTCATTAAATCTATTAAAATACTAGACTAAGTGGGACCTGTTGGGTCCCAGCATCACACAGGAGGGCTGGTCATCCGATGCAATATTCCACCTTTCCACCAATTCTAATATTGGTGGCCAGTTGGGGGGGGGGGGCTGGGTGTTGTGGGCTAGTATGGGTGTTGTGGGCTGAAGCGATTGGTTTCCAGAGGGCTAGCATAGACATTGTGGACCGATTGGATTCTTGGGCTGGCGGCTCAGTCACTCAAGCCTGTTGTGCTGGCAGCTCACTCACTGGCAGTTGCGGCTATTCCTTGAAATTCTATTTCAAGCAGGGTATAAGGCCACCAAATTCAAGTGCAGTTTCTTACCACTTCTAGCAGGATGCAAGGCCACCAAATTCAAGTGCAGTTTCATACAATTTGAATCAGGGTGCAAAGCCACTAAAGACAGCGAGTCGTGGCCTCTCCCTCCTCCATCTTGCAGAGACTGAGCCACAAACACATTTCTGGGTTTTATACAGGGGCACTGAGTAAGATGGCCAAAAATCACAGCCGTAAGTGGTAGTGTTTTATCTAAAATCAATATACAGTGCAAACAGGAAGTGCATTTACAGTAGTGCCGTTTAACTTCAAGCCAAAGCACCCAAGCCACCATTTGCAGTAAGTAGAGCATTTCGACTTCATGCCACCATTTGCAGTAAGTGGTGTCTTTCAACTTCAAGCCACACCCAAGCCATAATTTACAGTAAGTGGTGCCTTTCAACTTCAAAGCTCCTAAGCCACCATTTGCAATGCGGTGTCTTTCAACTTCAAGCCACACCCAAGCCACACCCAAGCCACCATTTGCTGTAAGTAGTGCCTTTCAACTTCAAGCCAAAGCAACCAAGCCACCACTTGCAGTAATAGTGCCTTTCAACTTCAAGCCAAAGCTCCCAAGCCACCATTTGCAGTAAGTAGTGCTTTCAACTTCAAGCCACCATTTGCAGTAAGTAGTGTCTTTCAACTTCAAGCCAATGCACCCACACCCCCATTTGCAGTAAGTAATGCATTTTAACTTCAAGCCACACCCAAGCCATCATTTGCAGAAAGTAGTGCCTTTCAGCTTCAAGCCAAAGCAACCAATCCACCATTTGCAGTAAGTAGTGCATTTCAACTTCATGCCACCATTCGCAGTAAGTGGTGCATTTCAACTTCAAGTCAATGCACCCAAGCCACCATTTGCAGTAAGTAATGCCTTTTAACTTCAAGCCATTGCATCCAAGCTACCATTTGCAGTAAGTGGTGTCTTTCAACTTCAAACCACACCCAAACCACCATTTGCAGTAAGTAGTGCCTTTCAACTTCAAGCCAAAGCTCCCAAGCCACCATTTGCAGTTAGTGCCTTTCAACTTCAAGCCAAAGCAACCAAGTCACCATTTGAAGTAACTCGTACCATTTGAAGTAAGTAGTACCATTTGAAGTAAGTTCAATTTCATGCCACCATTTGCAATAACTGGTGTCTTTCAACTTCAAGCCACACCCAAGCTACCATTTACAGTAAGTAGTGCCTTTCAACTTGAAGCCAAAGCAACCAAGCCATCATTCACAGTAATAGTGCCTTTCAACTTCAAGCCAAAGCTCCCAAGCCTCCATTTCCAGTAAGTAGTGCCTGTCAACTTCATGCCACCATTTGCAATAAGTGGTGCCTTTCAATTTCAAGCCACACCCAAGCCATCATTTACAGTAAGTAGTGCATTTCAACTTCAAAGCTCCCAAGCCACCATTTGCAGTAAGTGGTGTCTTTCAACTTCAAGCCACACCCAAGCCACACCCAAGCCACCATTTGCAGTAAGTAGTGTCTTTCAACTTCAAGCCAAAGCAACCAAGCCACCATTTGCAGTAATAGTGCCTTTCAACTTCAAGCCAAAGCAACCCAGTCACCATTTGCAGTTATAGTGCCTTTCAACTTCGAGCCAAAGCTCCCAAGCCACCATTTGCAGTAAGTAGTGCTTTTCAACTTCATACCACCACCATTTGCAGTACGTAGTGCCTTTCAACTTCAAGTCAATGCACCCACGCCCCCATTTGCAGTAAGTAATGCATTTTAACTTCAAGCCACACCCAAGCCATCATTTGCAGAAAGTAGTGCCTTTCAGCTTCAAGCCACACCCGCCACCATTTGCAGCAAGTAGTGCCTTTCAACTTTATGCCACCATTTGCAGTAAGTGGTGTCTTTCAACTTCAAGCCACACCCAAGCCACCATTTGCAGTAATTAGTGCCTTTCAACTTCAAGCCAAAGCAACCCAGCCACCATTTGCAGTAATAGTGCCTTTCAACTTCAAGCCAAAGCTCCCAAGCCACCATTTGCAGTAAGAAGTGCTTTCAACTTAAAGCCAAAGCACCCAAGCCACCATTTGCAGTAAGTAGTGCCTTTCAACTTCAAGCTACCATTTGCAGTAAGTAGTATCTTTCAACTTCAAGCCAATGCACCCACACCACCCATTTGCAGTAAGTAGTGCATTTCAACTTCAAGCCACACCCAAGTCACCATTTGCAGTAAGTAGTGCCTTTCAACTTCATGCCACCATTTGCAGTAATAGTGCCTTTCAACTTCAAGCCAATGCACCCAAGTCACCATTTGCAGTAAGTAATGCCTTTCAACTTCAAGCCAATGCACCCAAGTCATCATTGCAGTAAGTAATGCCTTTTAACTTCAAGCCATTGCATCCAAGCCACCATTTGCAATAAGTGGTGTATTTTCAACTTCAAACCAAACCCCAAAGGAGGGACCATTTGCAGTAGGAGGGGGTGGGGGGGAACTTCAAGCCAAAAGGGTCCCAAAGGAGGGGAGGAGGAGGGGGGGAGGGGAGGGGGGGAGGGGGGGGGAGGGGGGGGGGGGGGGGGAGTCATTCCATTCTTCTGAAGAGAAATTTGGGATGGCCTTTAATGTAACATGCACATCCGTGAAGTGTCTGTTCCACGAAGACTTTAGCACCACTTTTATTCCACCCTTTCTATTTCATAGTTGTAACTATCCACTTCTTTGCAAAGACGGCAACAAATCCCTACGAATAATCTGTTGTGTAAGTGCAACGCATATTCCCTCTATTTCACTACAGAGAGAAAACAAGCATTTTCTTTTACTCTACATTATGTGAACTATCCAGAGAATAAAGGGGCCACGACTAAATCTGCACTCTTCATCCAGAGAATAAAGGGGCCAGGGTTAAATCTGCACTCTTTGGTGAAAGAATGGATGAGGTGTCACAACTCAATTCTGCATCACAGTGTTTGGAAAACAATTGAACTCTGCATCTATTTTAGTTTTTATTTATCTGTAGTGTGTTGAAGTGTGCGTAGGGCAGCACAGTGGAGGAGTTGGTAGAGCTACTGCCTTACAGCATCAGAGACCCAGGTTCGGTCCTGACCTCAGCGCTGTCCATGTGGTGCCAGCACTTTCTCCTTGGGACCATCTGGGTCTCTTCTGGGTGCTCCAGTTTCCTCCCATATCCCAAAGATGTTTGTCTTTGTGCTTTTTTGGCATCTGTAAAATTGTCCTTTATACATAGGGAGTGGATGAAAAAGGTGGGGTAATATAGCACTTGCGTGAATGGGTCAGGATGCTCAGTGGGCCAAATGGCTTGTTTCCATGCTGCATCTCAAAACTCTAAGTTCTAAACTCTAAACTCTTCACTGGCATGAGCATATGTGCATAATGCCCAAGAAAATGTTTCCAGTTCTTTTGCTGTGTCCTTGAATGTCCTTCCCAAAGAGCGATAAGTTTGTATTTATTTATTTTAGAAGTATGCAGCCAATAACAGAATTAATCTTGCAATGGTGAAATAATCCCTAAGTTTTAAAAGTTCAGACAGTGTAAAATGGCAAATATATCTGGCCAACAAGTATATTTAAAAGAGGTTAATCCTTCTTGGCTCTGGATACTCCAATCCATTAAATTTAATTCTAGGCTTGCTGTAACCATCAAACAGTGTTTTCACTCAAATGTCTTTTCTCGCTAGAAGTTATATCAAGGATATTGACTCTGACAACAATCGAAATATTAATTCATATCAACATCTTAGATAAAGGTAATCTCATGATCAAATAACCTTAATTAAACAGTCTAGCTCTGTGCAATGTTTATGTTCATTACACTGCTTAAATTTTATTGTTTGCATTGTAAAATTGCATTTGAAAGTGGGCACTTCCCACCTGACAGCAGATATTCACAGCTTTGGGATAAATGTTATTCCATAGCCACAAACAATGATCTTACAGTGTGATCTGTTAGCTAGAGTTTTCTGGTTTTATAGCTCATTGAAATTTCAATGAGGCATTACTGTAAAAACATTTCAAAATCTAATGCGGTCTTTCTCAAGCACTTTGTTTTTTTTACACTGACAAACAAATGTCCAGCATTATATTTCTCAGCGGGCACCATTAAAATTAAATTTTCATACAATGACACCTTAAGCGATTTACATCTTTCCACGGAGTGCTTCGCTCCTTTGAGCTGTGAAAAGATGTGGATCTTATCCCCTGCTTTTTATCAATAAAACATCTCATGTAAATTTTATTCAGTTATGTGTTGCTTTGAAAGAAGTTTGCTTAGTTGCTTAGTTGCTTTTCTTTAATAACATGTGAGGAGATCCTGTCCTTCACGAGAGTAACTAATAGGTACTGTGATAAACAGCAAAGCTCATTACTGTTCACTGTTGACGCATATAAAGCAGGGTTGGCAACTGCAAATAATGCATCAGTAGGATAATTGTTTTACTGATCTCCAAGTCATGCCCAAGTGTTTAAATACTGAATCAGGCTTTCAAATTTGATTTAGTTTGTAATACATTTCAAAAATCTAAAGTTTATGAACTTTCAATGAAAGGAATCAAGATATAGAGTCAGAACATAAGTTAGCTTCTAATTATATTTGACAATCTGTGCTGTGAAGGGGATAGCATAATTGTTAAAATCCTGGACCACAAACAAGAGTTCCGGATCATTATTTGGGAGACATGAGTACGAGCCTCACCATGGCAGCTCGGGGAATTTTTTTTTTCTTATATCCGCACGATATAAGAACGATCCTGCTCTCACCGATAAAATTGAATAGTATAATATATAAGAAGAACCCAATTATTCACAATATAATAAGAATTTGGAAACAAATAAAAGTATCCATGAAATTAAATAATTTATCAGTACTAACCCCACTATTGAACAACCCCGCATTCAAACCTTCTCTCATCGACAACACATATCAACAATGGGATAGACTGGGGATTAGGAAAGTAGGTGATATGTATGAAGTGGGCAAACTGTTATCATTTCAACAATTAAAATTAAAATTTAAATTGAAGGATAATCAATATTTTAAATATATACAGGTATGTGACTTTATGAAGAAATATACACATAGATTTCAAACTATATTTTTAGATCCTTTAGAAGAAGCAATGAATATTAAGGCTGATTCACAAAAATTAATATCATACTTTTATAATAATATATTAAATAGAGAATCATCCTCAACAGAAGCATTAAGGGAAGATGAGCTAATGATAAAGATCTCGAAGGATAGATGGGAAAAGCATTTGATGAATACACATAACTGTTCTATTAATGCAAGACATAATTTAATTCAATTCAAATTATTACATAGACTATATTATTCAAAAACGAGGTTGAATAAATTTTATCCAAACGTCTCTCCCAGATGCGATAAATGTTTGTTTCAAAACGCTAATATAACACACTCATTTGTAGGATGTACAAAGTTGAATAAATTTTGGAGTGATATATTTGATATATTTACAAAGCTTTTCAAGTCAAGAATAGAACCCAAAATGGAATGGATTATATTTGGAATAATAGGAGAAGATACCAATTTAAATAAAGATCAAAATGTTTTTTTTAATTATGGGTTAATAATTGGAAAGAAATTGATACTTACATTTTGGAAAAATACAACCACACCAACTGTTAAAATGTGGATTAGGAATATGATGGACATAGCACGCCTTGAAGAAATGAGACTCCGACTAATAGATAAATATGACCAATTCTTAAGGAGTTGGTCTCCTTTCATCGACTTTTTGGAATCATGTGATGCAGCGGTACCGTAAAGATTGCTGATTTCAGTTCATGACGCGGATAGATCTACATCTCCGAATACAGATTTGAAAAATTCTCTTTTAAGTGGCCTTCTCTTCTATTTCTACTTTCCACTTTCTCTCTTCCTTTTTTATTTTTTGCATACACACTTCACGTTTTTCTACTCTCTACCATCTATTTTTCCACTTTTTCCTCTTTCTATTGTTTTATTTTTCTTGTCTTGCTTACTTCCTTCTCATAACATAAAACTAGGGGTTGTACATAGAATGGATTACGGTATTACCTAGTTGGCACCTAAAATTAGGTTCCACTGTACTGTTTTGTGCTGTATTAACTTCTAATAAAATAAACAAAAAAAAAAAAAAAGGAATTTAAAGTAATTAAATAAATCTGCAATTGATTTAGTCTCAGTAATGCTAAACATGGATCTGAAAATTGGGAAGTAAATCTGTTATCCTTACGTCGTCTGACCATTATGTGATGCACCCATGTGTTTGACTCTGGGACAAATATGGGATGATGAACTTGCTAGTGACTATTAATGCTTAGTAATGTATATATTTTAAAAATTAACTAGATTTCTTGTAGAGAAGAGTCAGCAGAGAATTGGAAATTGGTCCATGTAATGGACTGCCTATGGAGGATTTGAGGAGTCGGTCTGTCCTACAAGTGAAGTATAGGATTGGGCCAGTTGGGTCTGCTTCTGGGGCTGGTTTGTACTGCGCTGAGGCCAGTGGTAATAAAGCCCTTTCCTCACTGCCACCACTGGCAGGTGCTGTCTCACTCACACCATTTTCCTCAATGAAGGAAGATGACTGAGGTTAAAGAGAACAACATCTGACTCCAAACAGAAATTACTTTAGTTTAATTCAGTTAGTTGAGCTTATTATTTTTGTCATGTGCATCAAAATACAGCATGTTATTCAGTACATGAGTACAATCAAATTCAGATTCAGATTCAGATTCAATTTTAATTGTCATTGTCAGTGTACAGTACAGAGACAACGAAATGCATTTAGCATCTCCCTGGAAGAGCGACAGAGCAAATGACAAATCATATATGTGAAAGATTGGAACGCTTTTAGCAAAGAACAGTGGACCATCTTATGGGACCAGCATGGAACGAGTCGCTGCACTCCACACCATCTTGCACATATCGAGTCATAAGTCTCTGCAAATATCAAGTCTGATCTTGGACTAATTTGATTGCATTTCTTACTTTCTAATTTTTTGTAACTTTAAAGCCTGGTGCCTTGGTGGCACTGCATGAGTGTGGGGCTATCAATGTGTCAGATAGGTGTACACTGTTAGTTCTTTCATGGCCAACATAGCTCATGCAACTGCTGCGGCTATGGTCGGTGTGCTTACTCAGCTGGCTGCTCTGGGGCCTCAAAGTTATAACATGATGTTAAGCTCTTCTTCACCCTTTTACAACTACTACAAAGTACTGCTACCAATAATAAATCAATTTTGCGTTTCCTTTCTATCTTGCCTGTAAGTTAATTCCAATTTTGTAATAGTTAATCCTGCAGTTATTGTAGAATGGTTCTGAAGGTGAGTGGAGAAATGCAGTACAGCTCCAAGATATATGTAAGGCAATCAATGATTGGAGACACAAGCAACTGCAGATGCAGGTTCACAAAAATGACACAGGTAGCAGTAGAGTTTGAGTGGGACCAGGATTAACAAAATAGAAACAAAGAACTGCAGATGCTTGTTAATATGCAAAAGGACACAAAGTGCTGGAGTAACTCAGTGGGTCAGGCAGCATCCCAATGGATCCGAAAGGCTGAAATGGTGACATTTCAGGTTGGAATCCTTCTCTAAATGATTGTAAAGTTTGTGTAGTAGACTACATTGTAGAAATTAGGCTGAAATTAGATCAGCTATTATTCTATCGAATTGTTTAGTTGGCTTGAGGGGCCAAGTGGCCCACCTGCTTCTTATTTGCATGCTTGCACTTCATATACGTCCACAAAGTAAAATTTATACCCAAATTCCTGCATCTGAAGAGAGTACAAAAAGGAAAATTACCTGCATTTATATAGCTCCACTCATACCATGGATTGAAGCAGCTATCATTATTTTGCACAAATTTTGTGAAAGACTGCAGAAGGAAATGTTAGGACGTTCGACCAGAGGAACATTTTAATGGGGATTAGAGTTAGCAAGGACAAGTTATGAAAGTTATGCACTACGCAGGTTGGTATTATATCCATTAAACTTGGAGCTTTGCAGTAGAGGTAGAGTGGGACCAGGATTAACAAAATAGAAACAAAGAACTGCAGATGCTTGTTAATACACAAAAGGACACAAAGTGCTGGAGTAACTCAGTGGGTCAGGCAGCATCCCTGGAAAACATGTATAGCAAATGGGGAGGAGAAGAAAGCTGGAAAGGGAGAGAGGCAGGACAAAGCATGTAGGTGATAGGTAGACATAGACGAGGGGAGGAGGTTTGATAGGCAGGAATAAAATCCAGAGATAAGAAAGGAAGGAAGGTGTGAGACAAGTTTGAAGTGTTGCAGAGGTTACCTAAAATTGGAGAATTAAATGAACGGCAGCTAAAATTCTGCTTGGATAGGTTACAACCCAATGGTATAAACATTGAATTCTTCAATTTTACAATTTACTCTCACAGTGCCCCCCCCCCCCCCCCCCCCCCCCCCCCCCCCCTTCCCCCACCCCCCTGCTGTTCACCCCAAAATGACCCCTCCCCTCTCCCCCTCTTCCCTCCCCTGTGCCCCACCTGAATTCCCACCTATTTTTCCCCCTCCACTCACCATCCCTCCCCAGCCAAATTCCTCCTTCTGGTTTTACAATCCGCGGCTCATCAAACCTGTCGCACACCTTTCTACCTTTCTCATCTCTGACCTTTGTTCCAACCATCTGCCTATTAAAACCAATTTCAAGGTATCATAGACCATCGTAAATTCTTTAGCTGAATGTTATGGGTTTTGTTACTGTTCCTCATCATTCCATTTACCACTCTAAATTGTTGCAATACAACTATTTTCCTATCGCTCCTTTACTACTCCTACCAAAATCCCTCCAATCTCCCCCCTTGCTACCTTCCTTACAGTCTACCATTTTACACCATCCATGTTAACGTCTCCACATTCAGAGAAGGAGGTGAAGTCAGGCATTCAATTCAATTCAATTCAATTTATTTGTCATTTGGACCCCTTGAGGTCCAAACGAAATGACGTTTCTGCAGCCATACATTACAAACAAATAAACCCAAGACACAACATAATTTACATAAACATCCATCACATCACTGTGATGGAAGGCCAAAAAACTTATCTCTCCACTGCACTCACCACCCCCCCATGTCAGAGTCAAAGTCAAAGCCCCCGGCTGGTGATGGCGGTTGTCCCGCGGCCATTAAAGCCACGGCGGGTGGTGCAAGGTCGCACACTGGGTCTTGATGTTGGAGCCCCCGGCGTGCGCTCGCAGAGTCCCGCGGCCATTCCAAGCTACGCGGGGCGGTGCTGTAAGGCCCCGCTCCAGGAGCTCTTCAACCCCGCAACTCGGGCGGGAGAAGTCGCGTTGCGGGAGCCCTGAAAAGCGGTCTCCCTCCAGTGACCCGCGGGCTCCCGGTGCCGCCGTCCGCCAGACCCGCAGTTGCAGCCTCCGAATCTCCGGAGGTCGGGCCGCAGCAGCAGCAGCGCTCCACCACCGCTCCACCCGCTCCGGACTCGGCCAGCTCCGCGACGATGAGGTGAGTCTTCGGCACCAGAGCCCCCGGTCTTCTCCTGTTGGAGGCCGCTCCTCGTTGCAGCCCCAACGACAACGGAGACCCGACAAAGAAAAGGTCGGGTCTCCCGTGCAGGGAGAGATTAAAAGTTACCCCCTCCCTCCCACCCCACCCCCCCCCCCCCACACACACACCCCAACAAAAAATAACAAAAACTACATAAAAACATAGACAAAAAATAATAAAAACGCAGACGGGCTGCAGAAGCCGCTGCTGACGAGAGTCGCGCCGCCTACCGTATGTTCATAACATTTAAGAAGCATCTGGAGAAGCACTTCTGATATCAGTATTAGAATATATATATATCCGTATTGGGCTATTGAGCCAGTTTGTGTGCAGCATGAGGAATCACTCTAATTGGCTGTTTTGGGGGATATCTCTGAAGCACTTTCTTACCATGTTGTTAAAGCACAAAATGAATACAACTTCAAAACCAATAGATAACTATCCATGTTCCAACCTGCACAAAGTGGACTCTGTGATAAAAATAAGTTATGATCCTAATTACACGGGGGGAAAAATCCCCAGGTTGTTATAATTATGAACTCTGCCTCATTCAGCTTGTAATGCTGGGCAGATTTGATTTAATTCTGAGTCTGTGCCTGCATGAACATCCTCTCAATGATTTTATGTCAGGAAGCAGAGGATACTTTAAATTTAAAAATAAGTATGACAGACCTCCGACCTCAGTGTTACTTTCCTCCATTAACCAGATATCCCTTTTTTGTCTAATATTTAAAAACCTGTTTTTCTCTGTCTTGAATATATTCAATATCTGAGTACACTCAGTCCTCTTGGGTACAGACTTCCAAGAGTTTGCTAACCTCTAGTTGAAGACATTTGTCAAGGGGCAGCAAGGTGGCACAGCGGTAGAGTTGCTGCCTACAGTGCTTGCAGCGCCGGAGACCCAGGTTCGAACCTGAGTGAGTACGGGTGCGGTCTGTATGGAATTTGTTCTCCACATGATCGCCAGGGTTTTCTCTAAGATCTTCGGTTTCCTCTCACACTCCAAAGACGCACAGGCTTGTAGGTTCATTGGCTTGGTATAAGTGTAAATTGTCCCTAGTGTATGTAGGATAGTGTAAGTGTGTGGGGAACGCTGGTCGGTACTGACTCGGTGGGCCGAAGGGCATGTTTCCACGCTCTATCTCTAAACTAAATCTTAGTCCTGAATGACCGATCCATATTTTTACACTCTGGACTCTGGTTCTAGACACCCTTGTGAGGGGAAACACTACCTCCACCTATCTGGACAAACCTTTTAAGCATTTTGCATACAATGCATTCAGAAAGTATTCAGACCCCTTCACTATTCGCACATTTTGTTACATCACAGCCTTATTTTAAAATGGATTAAATTCATTTTTTTATTGATCAATCAACACACAATAATATAAAAGCAAAAACAGGTGTTTTAAAAGTAATTAAAAATAAATCTGAAATATCACATTTACATAAGTATTCCGACCCTTTATCAGTACTTTGTTGAGGCACCTTTGGCAGCGATTACAGCCTCAAGTCTTCTTTGGTATGACGCTACAAGCTTGGCACACCTTTATTTGGGTAATTTCTCCCATTCTCTGCAGATCCTCTCAAGGTCTATTAGGTTGGATGGGCAGCGTCGATGCATGGCTATTTTCAGGACCCTCCAGAGATGTTTGATCGGGTTCAAGTCTGGGTTCTGGCTGGGCCACTCAAGGATATTCACAGACTTGTCACGAAGACACTCCTGCGTTGACTTGGCTGTGTGCTTAGGGGTCATTGTCCTGCTGGGGTCCACCCCAATCTAAGGTCCAGAACGCTATGGAGCATGTTTTCATCAAGTATCTCTCTGTACTTTGCTCCGTTCATCTTTCCTTCGATCCTGATTAGTCTCCCAGTCCCTGCCATTGAAAAACATCCCCACAGCATGATGCTGCCATCACCATGCTTCACCCTAGATATGGTATTGGCCAGGTGATGAGCGGTGCCTGGTTTCCTCCAGACGTGATGCTTGGCATTCAGGTCAAAGAGTTCAATCTTGGTTTTTTCAGGCCAGAGAATCTTGTTTCTCATGCTTTTTGGGAAACTCCAAGTGGGCTGTCATGTGCCTTTTACTGTGGAGTGGCTTCCGTCTGGCCACTGCCATAAATGCCTGATTGGTGGAGTGCTGCAGATATAGTTGTCCTTCTGGAAGGTTCTTCCATCTCCACAGAGAAACTCTGGAGCTCTGTCTGAGTGACCATCGGGTTCTTGGTCACCTCCCTGACCAAGGCCCTTCTCCCCCGATTGTTCTGTTTGGCATGGCGGCCAGCTCTAGAAAGAGTCCTGGTAGTTCCAAAGTTCTTCCATTGAAGAATGACGGAGGCCACTGTGCTCTTTGAGACCTGCAATGCTGCAGAAATTGTTTTATACCCTTCCCCAAATCTGTGTCTCGACACAATCCTGTCTCGGAGAGCTACGGACAATTCCTTTGTCGTCATGGATTGTTTTTCGCTCTGACATGCACTGTCAACTGTGGAATCTTATATAGACAGGTGTGTGCCTTTCCAAATCATGTCCAATCAATTTACTTTACCACTGGTAGACTCCAAACAAGTTGTAGAAACACCAATAGGATAATCAATGGAAACAGGATGAACCTAAGCTCAATTTTGAGTGACATAGCAAAGGGTCTGAATACTTATGTAAATGTGATATTTCAGTTATTTCTTTTTAATAACTTTGCAAAAATTTCTAAACACCTGTTTTCGCATCCTCATTCTGGGGTATTGTGTGCAGATTGATGATGAAATAAATGAATTGAATCCATTTTAAAATAAGGCTGTAACGTCAAATGTGAAAAAAGTGAAGGGGTCTGAATACTTTCTGAATGCACTGTATGTCTGAGATAACAGCCCATTCATTTATTATAGAGGAAGTTGTTCCAAAACGATCATCATAAATAAATGAGTAAAAATGAATAAAGTAACTAACAGTGAGGGAGAATGATGTACGAGATTTTTCAGTTGCCAAGATTCAGCTTGAGCATTATAGACAATAGACAATAGGTGCAAGAGTAGGCCATTCTGCCCTTCGAGCCAGCACCGCCATTCAATGTGATCATGGCTGATCATCCCCAATCAGTACCCTGTTCCTGCCTTCTCCCCATATCCCCTGACTCCGCTATTTTTAAGAGCCCTATCTGGCTTGTTCTTGAAAGCATCCAGAGAACCCGCCTCCATCACCCTCTGAGGCAGAGAATTTCAGACTCATCACTCTCTGTGAATGAAAGTGTTTCCTCGTCTCCGTTCTAAATGGCTTACTCCTTATTCTTAAACTGTGGCCCCTGGTTCTGGACGCCCCCAACGTCGGGAACATGTTTTGTGCATCTTGCGTGTCCAAACCCTTAACAATCTTATGTTTCAATGAGAATGCCTCTCATCCTTCTAAACTCCAGAGTGTATAAGCCCAGCTGGTCCATTCTCTCAGCATATGACAGTCCCACCATCCTGGGAATTAACCTTGTAAACCTGCCTTCATGTTTTTTGCCACCAAAGTGGATTACCTCACATTTATCCACTATAAACTGCATCTGCCATACATCTGCCATGCATTTGCCATGCATCTGCCGACTCATCCAGCTTTGTGTCATCTGCTAATTTGCTAATGTTACTTTGAATCCCTTCATCCAAATCATTGATGTATATTGTAAATAGCTGCGGTCCCAGCACTGAGCCTTGCGGTACCCCACTAGTCACTGCTTGCCATTCTGAAAGGGACCCGTTAATCCCTACTCTTTGATTCCTGTCTGCCAACCAGTTCTTTATCCACGTCAGCACTCTATCCCCAATACCATGTGCCCTAATTTTTCCCACTAATCTCCTATGTGGGACCTTATCAAATGCTTTCTGAAAGCATTGACAGAGCAATTGAGCTTTCCCATCCCTTTTCACATGATCCTGCACATTCACAGCATAAATACATTCCAGGAAAGGCTCAGATATTTTAAGACATCAATCTTCAGTGTATTCTTTACTGGATTCCTTCATAAAGCCTGAATGAAGAATGAATTCCATGTATTCTGTATTGATCAGAGGCATTGACTGCGATTGACAGCAGCTGGAACAGAGTTCAGGCTTAATATTTCATTCCTTAATCTAGGGATCGCCATTAACTCTTTGTGTATGTTATAAAATGCAGAACAAGGCTATAAAGCCTATCAGTCCTGTGCTAGCTATTTGAAACAATTATCCAATTAATCCCAAGCTCCTTTCCTAGTAGTTGTATTGTAGTTCTGAACATTCTTATTATCTACTTGTATTATCTACTTGCATGCCTACTTTCAATGATTGGTGTACCATGACACCCAGGTCTCAAAAGGCAATGAGACCTGGGTGTCATGGTACACCAGTCATTGATTGAAAGTAGGCATGCAGGTGCAGTAGGCAGTGAAGAAAGCGAATGGTATGTTAGCATTCATAGCAAAAGGATTTGAGTATAGGAGCAGGGAGGTTCTACTACAGTTGTACAGGGTCTTGGTGAGACCACACCCGGAGTATTATTACGTTCACCAGACTGATTCCTGCGATGTCAGGACTTTCATATGAAGAAAGACTGGATAGACTCGGCTTGTACTCGCTAGAATTTAGGAGATTGAGGGGGGATCTTATAGAAACTTACAAAATTCTTTAGGGGTTGGACAGGCTAGATGCAGGAAGATTGTTCCCGATGTTGGTGAAGTCCAGGACAAGGGATCACAGTTTAAGGATAAAGGGGAAATCCTTTAGGACCGAGATGACAAAAAACATTTTTCACACAGAGTGGTGAATCTCTTGAACTCTCTGCCACAGAAGGTAGTTGAGGCCAGTTCATTGGCTATATTTAAGAGGGAGTTAGATGAGGCCCTTGTGGCTAAAGGGATCGGGGGGTATGGAGTGAAGGCAGGTACAGGATACTGAGTTGGTGGTGCAGGCTCGAAGGGCCAAATGGCCTACTCCTGCACCTATTTTCTATGTTTCTATGTTTCATTACATCTCCCTAAAAATGGCAATTGCTGCAAATGCTCAGCAGACAATGCAACATCATCGTAAGTGAAACAGAGAGTAATTTTCAGATCCGAGACTCTCCATTGAAAGCCATTTAATAATGCCAAAAAACAAAGAAATTCTGTAAATTTCTAAAAGCTTATTTTCCCAATTAAAGAAAACTTAAACCACCTGAGATCATTAAAAGTTTAAAACTAAACCAAAATAATTATTAAGAGTGCTTGTTTTTTCATTGCATAATTCTTTCTCCTGTCTTGAAATCAATAGACTCCTACATTTTGCACCAGGATTTGCCTCCAGCTACCAGAAAGATACAGAGATACAGCAAGGAAACATATCCTACGGCCCGCCAAGTTCACACCGACCAATGATCCTCGCACATTAACACTATCCTACACACACTAGGGACAATTTGCATTTGTTCCAAGCCAATTAGCCTGCAGATGTGCACGCCTTTGGAGTGTGGGGGGATACCAAAGATCTTGGAGAAAACCCACGTGGTCACGGGAAGAACACGCAAACTCAGTACAGATAGCACCCGTAGTCAGGATCGAATCTCTGGCACTGCAAGTGCTGTAAGGCAGCAACTCTACCGCTGCGCCACCATGCCGCCCTTCTTTACCCTGTACCTGTGTATTTAGCAAGTTCTACAGGGAGATCAGTGAGATCTGGGTCAGAGTAGCCATGAACGTATTGAATGGCAGGGCTGACCCGAGGGGCCAAGTGGCTTACTCCCGCTCCTATTTCATTTTGTTCATGAAAACGGGCAGCCATAAAAAATATCCGAAGCTGATGGAGCAAGAATCAACAAGGGCATTTGCCAGAAGCCATTAGAAATATGATTGTAACATGAACATTGAACTTGAGATAAGCTGAGATTGTGCTCCTTCTAGAAGCAAATTTAACAGGGAGATTTAATGGAGTTATTCCAATATTCTCCTGGCCAATCTTCCATCCTGCTGCATCCAATAGCTTCAACTGCCCAATGACATGCACCAAGGATGTCTTTACATGCAAATAAATGCCCTAGCCAAATTATACATAGCAAGGTCCCATTAAAAATTTATGAATGACCAGAACCTTTCCAAGGTTCCAGAGAGATATCTTTTCTTCATCGTCAAAGTAACAGCACAGATTAATTTACAACTACCTCAGAGAGGCAACAGAATATTGAAGTAACACCATAACCAAAAAATGGCATGACAAACAAAGCTATTGTACCTCAGTTAAGTACTCAATAGCCAACTCAGAAAATGTGATTGATATTCTGCATTCAAACTTGAACCAATGACATTTGGGTGCAGAAGTCATCTAATGACATTATAGAGCACTAAATCTGTCGAGTTATATCGCAAAATTGTAGGTTGTTAATAGCAGTCTTTAAACCACATGGTACTGTGTTGTGACTTCTGTTCAGCTGGGTGAGCGTAAAGATTTGCCAGAAAGCTGTGTTTAATGATGATATCAAAATAGTATGTTTTGTGCTTTGTAACTGATACAATTGTATTGTGGTATCTTTGTATTAGCTATAATTTGAAGGATAAAATCTTACACATTAAAAATGGCAGGCTAACAATTGCCTGCAGATTTCTCGTGCATTGTTTTAAAGGACTCCCTAGATATCCATCAACCATGTGATTTCCACCCTGGGTTCGTTCAGTTACTGATCAAATTATGGCCACATTATCCACTAGCATCTGCTTATTGGCTGATATGTGTTTAAATTTTCACATTCACTCTGATGGCCATATTTTAAACCCGTAAATTGCACCCATTTCTAACTACTGCAAGGGAAGAACAGATCATGGAAATGCACAGAAACCAGTTACACTTGACTTCGGCTGATTGATTGACCCGTTAATTTGCAGGAGACGTAATAGTGGGAATTAAAGCTCCCTTCTGTAGTAGATGAGAAATGTATTTATGCACTCATTCTTTCTCCAAAACAATACTTCATTCATAACATTTTCAAAATGTATACAGTACATTCATATGTCACAATCCCCAGCACAGATATGGACACAATTTAAATCCTATCAGCATGACATTTATTTTATTTTACACACATCCCAAGCCTGAGTAGATTTTACACATGTTCTGCCTTCTCACTATGCAATGTTGGAGGGCATTCAGCTGAAATCTTTATTTGAAGAGCCATTGCCACAGCTGCATCACACCTCCCTGAGTCCCTCAGCACATGGCTGTGGACAGACACAAAATGCTGGAGCAACTCAGCGGGACAGGCAGCATCATGCTGCCTGTTTCGCTGAGTCACTACAACATTTGTGTCTGTCTTCAGTTTAAACCAGCATCTGCAGTTCCTTCCTACACATAGCTGTGGACCTTGGAAAAATCTGTGGCATTTTTATCATGAAATGAATAAATTTAACTTTTTACAAATATCAAGTGAGGTTTAATTTTCAGGGCTAGAGAGATTGTTCAATTGTATTTATGACATGACCTGCCACTTATTAACCCAGTTCAGCCTTTTGTGTAAATTGAATTTTTTTTCAGGATTATTGCTGAAAGAATCATGTAAAATTGAAGTTCTGGTTGTTTTATTGTTGAAAAAGATTTCTGCACACGCGGACCAGTATAATTTGCCGTGGAGAAGTCAGATACCACTTACGGAATTCTGTACCTTATTATGCCATTATGTGCATTATTAGTTCAATCTTGCAAAACAGCAAGTGCTGACTGTTTTGCTGTCATTATAATTGAAAAGCACCGACCATTTATTTAAATTTGGAGCTAAATTTTCTGCAAATGACCGCAATAATGGATGCAAATATCTTGTGTTTAGAAACTGCAAATATATTCACTGCTTGACCATTTAAGCATTGCAAATTTACATTTGCTACATGCTGCTAAGCACTGTTAAACACACAGCCACTGTAAGACTATCACGTACCAAAACAGGGAACTTTGTCATTCATGTAGCTGATCTTATCAATGTGATTAAGGACATTTAGTCACTGGACAACCTCATGATGAAGAACAAATCATAAAGATGGAAAAAAAAAATGTTGGATGCCAAAGAACATTTTAACTCTTCCTGCATATTGCAGCTAAAATTAAATATGGATAAGACTAGACGTTGGCAAATTATATCCTTTTTCCATTCTCTTTGGCATATTGTGCTGTCATATGGTTCTTCGTAGATCTTTGGAATTTAATCTTTTGAGGAATTTAAAGATGGTATCATTACATTTAGAATCACTGACACAGGCAAGATTTTTGGTTAAATTGAAAATGAATTCGCTTCTGAGGAGATAATGCAAAATAAATAGAAAGTCACTTGAACCACTTGATCTCACATGTGCAGCAACTGGTGCCATGGCAACATTAAAGCAAGGTGGAAGCAATTTCACTGTATAGAGAGAGGCGTGAGCTCCCATCTTATCTGGGAATCTGTTATTGAGGTTACACCTGTGCACTTTCCTATCTCCGCTGTCCATGGCGACATCTTGACTTTTGTTGATTAACTGCTTACATTCGAGAAAGAGCAGCTAATTTAACAGTGCAGGGTAGCATGGATTGCTGATTGTCCATATTGGCCAGTCGATACTCATATGGGATCTGCCTCTGTTGTAGACTGGCTACAGTAATATCATTCTATAGATATGTGTTTTTATTCCACAATCCAACTTGTGGAAAGACAAGTTACAAGTGACAAGTAAAAGACAAGCCTGTCATTAAACTGGAAAGTATGCAAAACAATTGACAAGAATGTTACCAGGTCCAGAGAGTATGAGATGTAATGAAATGTTAGGTAGGCTGACTTTTTTTCCCCTGGAGCATAAGACGCTGAAAGGTGACATTATAAAGATTTATAAAAACATGATGAGTAAGGATAAGATGAACAATGACAGTTCTTTCCCCAGGGTAGGAGCATCAAAAACTAAATGGTGCGGCACAGTGTTCAGAAGTAGTGCTGTTGCCTAACAGCGCGAGAGGCCCTGGTTCAATCCTAACTGCGGTGGTGTCTGTTGGGACTTTGAGGACTTGCCCATCTCCACAGATGGATGATGGCTTTGGTCATTAAAGGCCCCTATTCTCTGACAAGTCACCCCTTTCCCATAATACAAAATCACTGAATTTTCCTTAATCTTATATTTGATCTTCTGAATTTGTTCTTAAGTATGTTTCTCAATCTGCTATACACCTCGAGGGTTACACTTAATTGCAGAAGCCTATTACTGTTTTTCCCCCTTATTTTTCCGAACCAGAGCCTCAATTTCTCATGTCCCCTAGGATACATTACTCTTACCTGCTTTGTCCTTAAATCTAAAACTTACATGGTGACCTGAACTCTCATTATCATGCTTTTAAAAGCATCCCACTTTTGGTACATCTACTGTATTTACCTGCAAGTAATCTACTCCAATCAACGTTTGCAAGTTCCTGCCTAATACAATCAAGGTTGGTCTTTTCCAATTTACAACTTTAACTCTGGTTCTTATCCATAACTATTTTAAAGTTGCTTGACATATTCCACCCCATCTAAGCTCAAAGCACTATGGCAGTCCCATTCTATATTGGTAAAGTTAAAATCCCCTTTTATGACAACCATATTAGTCTTGCAGCTCTCTGCAATTTCCCAGCATATTAATTCCTCTAATTCCTGTTGACCATTTGGGGCCCTTTAGTACACTCTCAATAAGGTAGTCATCCGCTTTTTATTTCTCAGCTCCACCCACATAACCTTATAGAGTGATCCTCAACAATGTCTTCTTGGACTGCTGTCATGATGTGCTCCTTGATCAATAAAGCAACCCCCCCCCCCTGTTACACACCTGTAATATTTGTATCTGGAACATTAAGCTGCTGGTCCTGTCCCATCCTTAGCCAGGTTTCTGTTATGGTGATCTAATCCCAGTTATATGTACGCTTTCATGGCCTGAGTTTATCTCCTAACCTGTCAGGTCTCTAGCATTGAAGTAAATGCAATTTAAACCAACTATTTCTCCTCACTCCCTGCTATGCTCCACCCCATCTATCCCATCTACTGAGCTTGTATACTGTATACTTCTATACTGACTTCCAGCTTCACCTACTTCACGACCACATTGGATCCAATCGCCCTGCCAAGCAAATTTAAATTGGCTTGTTTAGCACCAGCAAACCTGCCAGCCAGCATTAAGGTCCCCCTGTAGTTCATGTACAACACATTCCTCTTGTACAAATCACATCTGCCCTAGAATAGATCCCAATGGTCCAAAATCTGAATTCTTGCCCTCTGCACACACTCCTCAGCCATGTATTCATGTGTTCTATCTTACTATGCATATCCTCATTAGTACATGGCTCCAGGAGTAATCAAGATATTACTACTCTTATAGTCCTGCTTTTTAACCTTTTGCCCGACTCTATATTCACTCTGCAGGACCCCATCCATTTCATACCTAAGTCAATTGTACTATTGAATCTGCCCTTTGAAAATGTTCTGCAGCTGCCACAAGACATCCTATCCCCTGACACCAGGGAAGACAACATACCATCTAGGGTTCCATTTACTGACAAAGTATTTCCTGTCTGTTCCCCTAACAATCGAGTCTCCTATCATTATAGCCTTGAGTGACCTCACCCTACCCTGTACTCGCTGGAGTTTAGAAGAATGAGGGGGGACTTCACTGAAACATACAGAATAGTGAAAGTCTTGAATAGAGTGGATGTGGAGAGGATGTTTCCACTAGTGGGGAGTCTAGGATTAGGGGTTATAATCTCAGAGTCAAAGGATGTTCTTTTAGGAAGGAGATGAGGAGAAATGTCTTAAGTCAGAGGGTGGTGAATCTGTGCAATTATTTGCCACAGAAGGCTGTGAAGGCCAAGTCAGTGGATATTTTTTAAGGCAGAGATAGATACATTCTTGATTAGTACAGGTGTCGGAGGTTATATGGAGGAGGCAGGAGAATGGGGTTAGGAAGGAGAGATAGATCAGCCATGATTGAATGATGGAGTAGACTTGATGGGCTGAATAGCCTATCCTCCTATGCCTTATGACCTTATGACCCTACCCCAATATGCCTCTGAGTCGGGCCTAATGCCACAGGCCTGACTGCTGCTGCTGCTGCTGCTGCTGCTCTCCTCTTCACGGTCATCCCATTCAATGGTATCCAAAAGGGTATAATTATTTTCATTGGGAAAGGCCACTGAGAATTCCTGCACTCTCTGGATGGTGGTCATCCATCTATTTTTTGCTTGTACCTTCAGTGTGACTTCCTCACTGTTGCACGTATCTATGTAGCCATCAGTCTTCTGGGCTATCCTGTCGTCCAGCTACAGCTCCAATTCCCTTGCAGTTTAGTCAGAGGCTGCAGCTGATTTCATCCCCACAGATGTAGTCCTCAGGGGGCACTGGAAGATTCCCTGGCATCCCACATCCTGTAAGGGGAGCATACCAGTACCCTCATTGTCATTCCTACTTCACCAAGACCAAAAATACCAAATAAGAGTTCAAAAGAAAAAAAACATTACCCTGCTGTCACAATCTACTTACTCTCCTCATCTCATGAGCCAAAGGCTCAACACTTACCTTCAATCATTCTTTAGAATTAACCCATTACAATTCAATAAAATATCAGAAAGCCAGTCATATTACTGATACTAAATTTTGAAATAAATTGCTCGTACTTCACTAGGATGTTAATCATAAGATCATAAATGATAGGAGTAGAATTAGGTCAATTTGCCCATCAAGTGTACTCCACCATTCAATCATGGCTGATCTATCTCTCACTACTTACCCCATTCTCCTGCCTTCTCCCCATAACCCCTGACACCTGTACTAATCAATAATCTATCTATCTCTCCCTTAAGCAAAAAGTTGTGAACATTGCCCAGCCCATCATCGGCTCTAACTTCCCTACCATCGAGAGGATCTATCGCAGTCTCTGCCTCAAAAAGGCTGGCAGTATCATCAAGGACCCACATCATCCTGGCCACACACTCATTTCTCCGCTGCCTTCGGTGGAAGGTACAGGAGCCCGAAATCTGCAACATCCAGGTTCAGAACAGCATCTTCCCCACAGCCATCAGACTATTAAACTCAACTCAAACAAAAATCTGAACTTTAATAGCCTATTGCACTTTATCTGCTTATTTATGTGTGTATATATTTATTCAATGGTATATGGGCACACTGATCTGTTCTGTATTTATTTATGCCTACAATATTCTGTTGTGCTGAAGCAAAGCAAGAATGTCATTGTCCTGTCTGGGACATGTCACAATAAACTCTTTTGAATCTCTTGAATCTTGAAGTATATTCACTGACTTTGCCTCTTCTGTGGCAAAGAATTCCACAGATTCACCACCATCTGACTAAAGAAATTCCTCATCATCTTCTTAAAAGAATGTCCTTTAATTCTGAGGCTATGTCCTCTAGAATGGGATGTGCGGGCTTGATATATAAGGAGAGGAAGGATTGGATGTGACTTTTTATTTAATGGTATATATAAGAGGGGTGCCCTTCTTGAAGTATGCAAAATCACGAGAGGTATGGATAGAGCGAATGCTCAAAGTCTTTTTCCCAAGATAGACTAAAATTAGAGGAAATGGGTTTAAGGTGAGATGGGAAAGATTTAAGAGGGATCCCATGGGCAACCATGTCACTCAGAGAGGGTAGTCTGCACCTGTAATGAGCTGCCAGAGAAATATTTTAAAGTGGACACTATTTTAATTTTTTAAATACCTTTATCCATGGATAAGGATTTAGCGGGAAACAAGACCAAGTGGGACCCGTTGGGTCTCTGTCACACGGGAGGCCACCACTCACCCATAGCCCCCACGGGAGTCTTATTCCACCACTCACTCATTCTCCTTACACAATATTCCACCATTCACTCATAGACCCCAACTGTGCAGGGGTGGCTCATTTCCCCTTATTCACCCTCCATCATTTTAAACTTCAATAAAAATGCTGCCAGGAAAAACATTTGGATTTCACTTGCTGCCAGGACTCAGTGTCCCGTGATTACAATGTTGTTGCGGGCAGGGCCAGCAAAGATTTTGATTTTTTACACTGAGACATTGTGAAAAGTAATTTAAAAAAAAGTTTTAAATGTGAATAAGGTAAAATGAACCTTCAATCTGAACAAAACTTGATACACCACACCACAGGATAATGTTGAGTTAGATGGTCCAAAAATTGTAGCGTAATTGAGGGCATGAATCGCACACACGCACACACACAGACAAGATGATAGATTTAGTAATATACTAGACCAACTGGGACCTGTTGGGCCCCGTCACCCAACGCAATAATCCATCACTCACTCGTCCCCCCAACATAACCCGTACCCCTAACGCAATATTCCACCACTCACCCATAGCCCGCATGCGAGGCCTGGCCCCCAACGCAAGCCGTTCCCCAACGTGTGATTCCACCACTCACCCATTCCCCAACGCACATGGTATTGGGGGTAGAGTGCTGACATGGAAAGAAAATTGGTTCGCAGACAGAAAACAAAGAGTAAGGATTAACAGGTCCCTTTCAGAATGGTGGGCAGTGATTAGTGGGGTACCGTAAGGCTCGGTGCTGGGACCGCAGCTATTTATGATATGTATTAATGATTTAGATTAAGGGATTCAAAGTAACATTAGCAAATAACAGATGACACAAAGATGGGTGGCAGTGTGAACTGTGAGGAGGATGCTATGAGAATGCCGGGTGACGGACAGGTTAGGTGAGTCGGCAGATGCATGGCAGATGCCATTTAATGTGGATAAATGTGAGATTGTCCACTTTGGTAGCAAAAACAGGAAGGCAGATTATTATCTAAATTGTGTCAAGATGGGAAAAGGGGAAGTACAACGGGATCTGGAGGTCAACAGTCAGTAAAGGTAAGCATGCAGGTACAGCAGGCAGTGAAGAAAGCGAATGGCATGTTGGCCTTCATAACAAGAGGAGTTGCATGTAGGAGCAAAGAGATGCTTCTGCAGATGTACAGAGCCCTAGTGAGACGACATCTGGGGTATTGTGTGCAGTTTTGGTGCCCTAATTTGAGGAAGGACATTCTTGCTATTGAGGGAGTACGAGGTTAATTCCTGGGATGGCGGGACTGTCATATGCTGAGAGAATGGAGCGGCTGGGCTTGTACACTCTGGAGTTTAGAAGGATGAGAGGCTATCTTATTGAAATATATAAGATTGTTAAGGGTTTGGACACGCTAGAGGCAGGAAACATGTTCCTGATGTTGGGGGAGTCCAGAACCAGGGGACACAGTTTAAGAATAAGGAGTAAGCCATTTAGAATGGTGATGAGGAAACACTGTTTTTCTCACAGAGAGTTGTGAATGTGGAACTCTCTGCCTCAGAGGGTGGTGCACGCAGGTTATCTGGATGCTTTCAAGAGAGAGCTAGATAGGGCTCTTAAAGATAGAGGAGTCAGGGGATATGGGGAGAAGGCAGGAATGGGGTACTGATTGGGGATGATCAACCATGATCACATTGAATGGCGGTGCTGGCTCGAAGGGTCAAATGGCCTACTCCTGCACCTATTGTCTATTGTCTCTCGGCCACTTTTCAAGGAAAACAGTTATTAATAACAATTACTTAACTTCCTTTGATGCGCCAGACTTTGGTCAACCTTGATCCTAAGAGGGTTGGTAAACCCTATGCAAAGTTCTTGATATTCCTGGCTGCTGTATATCCTGGACCTCCCTGTGATTTGGAGGCGCGAGAAGTCTATTGTGGCCCGCGCAAAGCGCTGCATAGGGAACGCAAATCTTGTCTCCACACAATCCTCTAAAATTCATAGATTCAGCTGATGAGAATGATGCAGTAAATAAACTTTCAATAAAAATAACAAAAGTATGTGCACAGGAACATTCTATATTAGGATATAACAAGTGTGTTTTCACACTATTGGTCCCACATAATGAATTCAAACAAACTCAGAAACAAAATGTCATTTGAAAAATGCACCTATTGTCTATTGTCTATATATACTCTTGTGATGACTTATAGGGCAGCATGGTGGTGCAGTGGTAGAGCTACAGTGCCAGAGACCCGGGTTTGATCCTGACTACAGGTTCTTGCCTGTACGACGTTTGTACATTCACCCTGTGACCTGCATGGGTTTTCTCCGAGATCTTCGGTTTCCCCCCACATTCCAATGACGTATAGGTTTACAGTTTAATTGGCTTGGTGTAAATGTAAAAATTGTCCCTAGTACTTGTAAGGTAGTGTTAATATGTGGGGAATGCTGGTCAGTGCAGACTCGGTGGGCCAAAGGGCCTATTTCCGTGCTGTATCTCTAAACTAAACTAAACCAAGCTAAAAATTCCAGCAACTCAACCAAAATCCCACCACTCACCCACATGAGGGGCAAGTTATAGTGGCCAATTAACCTATCGACTCTGACGTCTGCGGGAAATGTGAGGAAAGAGTAACGCAGGGGAAAAATGTAAACTCTAGATAGACAGCGTTAGTGGTCAGGATGGAGCCCAACTCTGTGAGGCAGCAGCTCTGTGAGCTGAATCACTATACTGCCCATCACAGGCTGCGATAATTTACAGATAAGTTTGAAATTATACCATGAGATCTTTTATATCGAGAAAAAAGGGCAGATAGAACATTACTTTAAAGTCCTATCTGACAGTGCTGTAAAAAAAACAAGATTTTCTGCATCCCCTTATCTAGTCCACACAGACTTCAGCCTCAATTTCAAATTAACTGATCGATTGAGCTCAATGATCTCACAACAGCCAGCAAAAAATATGTTTTCATCATCAAATGCTGACAAATAGAGAAGAGAAGTTATTCAAAATTTGTCCGATGGGTATGTAATTGGCATATGGTTGATATTTGACCCCTTTAATGAGAAAATACAAATGGCACAGCAATCTGGATGGAATAAAGGAACAAAGACGTCCCTGTGTATTTATATAAATCAGCTGTCGACAAAGTTGTTTGCATTATCTCTCTGAGACAGTGCTTCAAGTTTACAACAAGGAGCAATAAAAAAAAAACAGTACAATAACACAGCCAGTCAATCATCCTTTGTTGTTCATCACTCATTCTCAAGTAAAACCATGATATCTAGTCAATGGCGTTGTGATCTGCACTGGGTTGGCTGATGAGATCAATCTGGGCTTTCAGTTTCCTTCCACATAGATGACAGAGGTATATAGATGCTGTGGCAAAGATGGGTCTTCATGTTTGAGATTCTCTTTTCTTCTTTACTTCCTCCACTCTAGCTTCCTTATATGATTAAGCACTGCTTTTTAGAAGCCATGTCAAACAGCACAGACCAATGTTTGGTGTGTATCAACGTTGAAATGCTTTTGGGATCTTCTACGAGCTTCTTTGAGTGTATTTTTATGTCTACCTAGTGATTGTTTGACCTCACAGCTCTCCATAAAGAAACTGCTTTGGTAATCAGTCAAAGTTAACTTTGAGCTCAGGATACTCCAGAGACAGACAGCTGCTTCCCATCCCAGAATAATTGTGGTCTACAAGAAGGAATTTTACACTAGTTTGAAGGTTTCACAGTTATCATTGTTGAAACTAGCTTGAACTTATTTCAGATAACGTATTTTTTTAAACAAAACAAAGTTAAATATATAGATAGGAAGCGTTTTCAAGGATATTGGCCAAATTCAGGGAAATGGGACTATCATCGAACGTCTTGAATATTGCTATTGAAGCTGCACTCATCCAGGCCAATGGACGGTGTTCCATCACACATTGAACGATCCTTATAGATGGTGATAGATTTGGAGTAGTTAGGAGACGTGTTATACACTGCAGGATCTCTAGCCTGACCTGCTCATGAAACCATGTTGTGTATATTGCTAATCCAATTCAGTTTCTGATCACTGGTAACCCCTTGATATTGATTGTGGGCCTTATCAAAGTCTCCCAGATTGATAGACAGGGTTGGGGAGGCTGATGGTCGGTGATGATACATAGATACATAGATACATAGACAATAGTTGCAGGACTAGGCCATTCGGCCCTTCAAGCCTGCACCGCCATTCATTGTGATGATGGCTGATCATCCACAATCAGTACCCCGTTCCTGCCTTGGCCCCATAACCCTAGATTCTGATAACTCTAAGAGCTCTATCTAATTCTCTTTTGAATGCATTCAGGGAATCAACCTCCACTGCTTTCTGAGGCAGAGAATTACACAAATTCACAACTCTCTATGTGAAAAAGTTTTTCCTCATTTCAGTTCTAAATGGCCTACCCCTTATTCTTAAACCGTGGCCCCTGGTTCTGGACTCCTGCAACATCGGGAACATGTTTGCCAGCATCTAGCATGTCCAATCCCTTAATCTATATTAATAAAAGTCTGATCTTGACCACTTCCTGTTGTTCTGTATATTGATTTTTGGCCATCTTACTCAGCGTCCCCATCAGTTGCACAGGACAAGAGGATTTTCCCATTGATGAAAATTAAAGAGTTATTCGTGTTTAAAAAATGTTGAAATTCTCTCTCCTGAAGGCCATGCCCCTTCCAGAGGGACAATAAAACCTGGAAGTGTTGAGTGCCTCAGTCAGTCTCTGCAAGATGGGGAAGCGAGAGGGTCACGTCTCTAAGTCTGAGCTGTAAATAACAACGAACACATGTCTACTAAACTGTGAGTGTGGTTTTACTGACCTAGAGTGCCCTTAATGTGGTTTGAAAATGAAAAATATGGTTGGTTTGAAAAAGCACAGCAAATGGTTGGTGGTGGTTGGTTTGAAAAAAGCACAGCAAATGGTTGGTGGTGGTTGGTTTGAAATAAAGCACAGCAAATAGTTGGTGGTGGTTAGTTTGAAATAAAGCACAGCAAATGGTTGGTGGTTGGTTGGTTTGAAATAAAGCACAGCAAATGGTTGGTGGTGATTGGTTTGAAATAGCAAATGATTAAAAGTCTAAACTTGACAACTTCCTGTGTGCACTGTATATTGATTTAGGATAAAAAGCTACCACCTACGGCTGTGATTTTTGGCCATGTTACTCAGTCCCCCTCCGCTCATCAGGTGCAGAGGATTCTTCCCATCAATGAAAAATAAAAGTGTTATTAGTGTTCAAAAAATGTTGAGAATCTCTCCCCTGTCAATCATGCCATGAAAGCCACGCCCCTTCTGGTGGGAGGGAGAGAGATTATACAACCCAGAAGTGTGGGTGTGGCTCAGTCTCTGCAAGATGGGGGAGGAAGAGGTCACAACTCTGTCTGAGCTGTTAATCAACAGAACACACTGAATGTCTACAGAACTGTCAGTGTGGTGTTTATGTTGTGTTTTGTGTGGTTTTATGGAGGTTTTATGGTGGTTTCATCCTGCTTGAAATGGTATGGAACTGCACTTGAATTTGGTAGCCTTACACCCTGCTTGAAGAGGTATGAAGCCACACTTGTATTTGGTAGCCTTGCACCCTGCTTGAAATGGTATGAAACTGCACTTGAATTTTGTGGACTTGCACCCTGCTTGAAGTGGTAGGAAACTGCACTTGCATTTGGTGGCCTTGCACCCTGCTTGAAATGGTAGGAAACTGCACTTGAATTTGGTGCCCTTGTACCCTGCTTGAAGTGGTATGAAACTGCACTTGAATTTGGTGGCCTTGCACCCTGCTTGAAATGGTATGAAACTCCACTTGAATTTGGTGGCCTTGCACCCTGCTTGAAATGGCAGGTAACTGCATTTGAATTTTGTGTCCTTGCACCCTGCGTGAAATGATATTTCAAGGAATAGCCGTGTCAACTGCCTGCCCACCAGCCGTGAGTGAGGTGCCAGCACATCAGACTTGAGTGACTGAGCTGCCTCCCCAAGAATCCTTTTGGCCCACAATGTCCATACTAGCCCTCTGGAAACCAGTCACTTCAGCCCACAACACCAATACTATTGCTCCAGAAATTCCAATGAATACAAGCACAGTCACTCCATTTTTTCATCATATGACTTCCACCATCTCGGCTGCACTCCCTGAATAGCAAGAATGAGACATGAGACAAGCCCACAGTCCTTCCACACTCATCGATCCTCTTCTCCAGCCCCTGCTGCAGTCATTTTGAAGTCAGATTACAGCCAACAACATTTATGGGCCTGTTCCTGATCTATATTTAAGATGTTTTATACAGAAGAGTTCATTAATTGGAGAAGTGTTACTTATGGGATCAGTTTTGCATTGAACTGCTAAATAGATGGTAGGCAGCTCAGTATACTACTGTGCAGAGTCACTGTCAAGCAGCACAGAAAGGACCATTCACTAATTATTTATATACGTTAAATTGACACCCATCTTGTAAGATCTGAGGCACTATGGCCGTCACAACTCAGTAGGGCCATCTGTAGAACCAGCAGAGATTTGACACTGCTAAGGATAATCCAGACAGGAGCATTCTGGGTATGCGTAGGCGTGACCAGTCGCTCTACAACACCAATGATTGCTGGCATGATGGTGAGGATGGTCAAATGTTTTAGGGTAAATACCTCCTCCAGCTCCTTTTAATCAAACTCACTTTTGCAGGCACCCAGATGCACATGGACATATATTTCCTTTACGTTGCCAAGCAGTGATTCATCCAAGGTACACAAAATTGCTGGAGAAACTCAGCGGGTGCAGCAGCATCTATGGAGCGAAGGAAATAGGCGACGTTTCGGGCCGAAACCCTTCTTCAGACTGATTCCTCCAGATCTTTCAATTGGAAATATAGTCATAATGCTTCCAAAGACTCTTGTTGGATGGTGAGAAAAATCTAAAGGGAATTTATAAAACATATGCCAGTTCCACCCAAAAGTGCCACTATTATGGAATCACAATCTCTCAGTGGTAATCACGGTGAATAACATCTCAATGACAATGTGGAACAATAGATGGCAAAGGTTTGCGTGTCAACATGAACCTCAGTGCACAACCACTGATATCGTCAGTACATTGAATTAAGCGAACCCTCTGATTGTTGACAAGCATTAGGTAAAATAAGGCTTTATATTGGGAACACAAAATTTGAAAAGTATTTCCTAAATTTGCAAGGTAGACAAAAATGCTGGAGAAACTCAGCAAGTGAGGCAGCATCTGCAGTTCTTTCATAAATTTGCAAGGTAATTTTTGCTTTCTATTGTGCTCTCTGCACATTTCCTGTGTTTATTTGCTTCGGAAATGGTTGCACATTGCAGCAAAATACACCATACCTAGAATAATTTTTCGAGATTTGCAGAAGAACCTTACATCATGAGCAGTCCAAGCTGATTTCCTGAAATTGCTCTACATCTTGTGGTGTGTTCCAGGAAAACAGTCCTATCTTAAAAAACTGACTGAGTTCAGCAAGGTAATCCAAACATTATCTTGACTTTGGTACATATAGTGAACTAATTCTCAGAAAGTTATTCTCAGCCTCAATATTCACTTGGCAAATGGTCGGAAGCTTTTATTTTATACCTAAGCCCCACAGGGTCCTCATTCTGACACATAACAAGACCCATTAGCATTCTGAATGTACAATTTCAAAACTACCAGCGGTGAGAAAATTATCAATGATTAACTGCTCACTGCAATTTCCAGATCCCAGTACGCGCTATTGAGCGATAAAAGATAATGAGGCCAGCTGAATAATATACAAATTGTGACCACGTCTTTATGTAAGCTTCAGCTACCATCTGTTTGTTATGCTTTTATAACTACGCAAAATGGTGTTGCTTGGATTTGTGGCTCCAAGCAATTAATTGTCAAGCTCCAGCTATGCAGTCAATTGAACCAGCAATGTGCATACAGTTGCCTTTCTATACTGAGATCAGGTGCAAACTGTTTTCCTTCAACAAGGTCAACTTCTCATTCACTTTCTTCTCTACTCTAATAATGTTTTTTAAACTAAAGTCATTAGGCTCAAGATAACAATATTCCAACATAATTTCTTGTAGTTTGTAGTTCAATTACTCACAGAATTAAATCACGATGCCATGCTTGGATATTTTCATCGATTGTTTGGATTATGGTGAAGGACAAATCATACAGTTGTGAGTCTGTGGAATTCTCCGCCTCAGACGGTGGTGGAGGGCGGTTCTCCGGATACTTTCAAGAGAGAGCTGGATAGGGCTCTTAAAGATAGCAAAGTCAGGGGATATGGGGAGAAGGCAGGAACAGGGTACTGATTGGGGATGATCAGCCATGATCATATTGAATGGAGGTGCTGGCTCGAAGGGCCGAATGGCCTACTCCTGCACCTATTGTCTATTGTCTATTGTCTATATATATTAATCAACATAGAGGCATCATCAAAATATTACAGTCCAATTGGGCATGCTTTTCTTTGATAGAAGAAATATCTGAATTCCTCAAGTACAAAAATGAATGTGTTTAGTCCCTAATTACTTAAGAATAATTAGTGACTTAAATCTCCTTGTGTGTTCTAAACATAGCATTCTGCTTCAGAAAGTATTTCAATGGTTAGGCACTAAAACAAACTAATGGAATTGTTAATGGTGGCATTCAAATGTCAGTGCTGAAGATTGTCACAAAGGTGACTGTATCTACTGTATGTCACAAATAGAAAAGAAACTCATTAAGGATTGTAAATAGCACATTTGAAATGTTGACTTAATTTGCCTCACCTGGGTGAAATAAGGTAAACAAGGTCTCTGAAAGGCACACACGTCTTCCACACTTATCATCTTTCTGTCATCGGGTACTTCTTTATATGTGTTATGTTTAACGAGCATTTGGCTCAAAGGATTTTAACAGAATACAGATCAGTTGAACAAAGAAGCTGAAGTTGTGTATCAGTCCCTAACAAAACAACGTGGGATTATTTTGCATGCAATGGTCTCTGAGGAGCATTACAATTTTTCAAAGATATCATTTTGAGAGTACATAAAGTCTAGAAAGGTCACCTTGTAAATAATTTGGCAGCAATCCAATAGATTTGTAATTTATACACAATCCCTAAATGGATTGTATACTTTACTAATAAATATTCAAATTTATTCTCCTTAGCTGGTATAATTAATTTAATTTAATTACAGAACCCTTGGGGACCAAATAATTCATCACATTTTGATTTGTCTCAGATGAAGACAGATTTTGAAATTATTGCTAAGCATTCTTCCTCAAACTTGGTTTCACCCAAAGACGGGCCAAGTTTCATTAAATATCTTTTTTCTTTTTAAATGTGTGCAGATTTGTTTCTTTGCTGACTTCCATCAGTATATCAAAATAAGGATGCATGTAGTTCCATTTTTTTTCTCATATTTCTAACGTGGGCAAGTATCACCCATCTTGAGAAGGTGGCGGTGTAGATATGCAGGGGTTTGGGTACTTTGGACATGGCAGGCTTCTGTAAACGTCAAGCTTTACTGAGGAGACCAAGGGACACCAGGTGCAAGAGGCTCATGTAATTAAATATTGCCATTGTCTAGATTTGCAAAGAAGCTCCCAACCAAAGATCTTAGAGGGTTACTCTCAGGCAAAGGTGTAGTACGCTCATGGGCGGATTCATGGGTGAATATAAGACCCATTTTAGTGAGCGACCAGTCCCCGCCATCTTGTTCCGCCATCTTGTTCCGCCATCTTGCTTCTGGCCAAAGATCGGATCTTTGTTTCCGCAGGGGGTGTGCGGCCCGGGGCAGCGGGGAGAGGGGTTGCGCGGCCCGGGGAGTGGGGATGCATGGCCCGGGGCAGCGGGGAGAGGGAGTGAGCGGCCCGGGGCAGCGGGGAGAGGGAGGGAGCGGCCCGGGGTAGCGGGGCAGCGGGGAGAGGTGGTGCGCGGCCCGGGGCAGAGGGGAGAGGGAGTGTGCGGCCCGGGGCAGCGGGGAGAAGGGCATAGGAGGGGGGGAGACATTGTAGTGTGGGGGCAGGCGAGGGAATGCCGGGGGGGATGGATTGAGGGGTGGGATAAGGCCTAGTGTGTGTGAAGTTGTGGGGAGGTTTACAATGTTTCTTATTTAATGTCCCTTGTCTAGTCTGAAATAAAGTTCATCATTGGATCAGAAGAAATATAATTGTGTGTGTTATATGATTATATACATTTATATCACATTCATGTATGTGTGTTTATAAACATTTTATTCTTTAACAAGAATTAACAGAATTATGAACTAACAGAATTATGAATCTAACCCTATATCACACACAAAAACTTCCCCCGCAATGTCAATTACCCTGCGAGTCGGGTCGGTTCCGGTTACTACAAAATCAACTCAAACACTGCTTGTGAGCCATTTAAAAAGAAATGATTTAAAAAACATTAAAAAAGACAATTACCAGAGTCAAATTTTATTCTTGACAAGAAGTATGAACTGACAGAATTATGAATCTAACCCTATATCACACACACAAACTGTTGCCCTGCAACATTGATTACAATGCGAGTCGGGTCGGGTCAGGTAGGCTCCGGTTACTAAAATGGGCGGGGAAAAATGCTCAGGATCCCCTCCGTAGCGTACTACACATCAGCCCATTGTATTTTGCAGGAGTGGCCTATCTTGCTCTGCTCTAAGATCTTTGCTCCCAACTGTTTCTGTTCCAAGGATGCCCTCGGTGACGCCAAGTCTGGGTTAATGTTGATCAGACGCTAAACCCAGGTCTGTGATTGGGTAAAGGATTTTGTGTTTATACATAGTATGTGTGTTAAGTGTTTTTTGTATACATTGTTTGTAAGTAAGCAGAGTAAGTGCCCCTTAATGTGATCTCATATCTGTAAGAAGTGATTGGCATGTAGGGATGGTCCTCCCATTTCACTTTCACGCCTTTAATGTCCCCGACTCTGTTTTAGGGGTATAAAAGTGCAGGTAATTTGTTTCGGCATGCCGGTTGTCTCTTTCTTCTGTTCTGTTTACGTGAGGCAAGTGAGGACTCGAGTAAGTAGATCTGAGTCCAGCACCACGATACTGTTTGTAAATAAAAAAGTGTTTGGACTCCAGTGTTCGTTTCAGTGATTGACTGAACCAGACTAAGGGGATCGTATTAGATCTGGAATCAACAGCGGTTAGTCACCTGTTTATACTGTTAATCCTGGCTAAATTGGAGAGTCTAGGACTTCAAAATGGGGTAAAAGCTTTAGAGTTGCTGGGAGATTTGGTCAATTTGGAGTTGCTCTCTGCAGAGCTGGGACAAGCTGTGAAGAGAAGCCAGTGTGTCTGGAGCTTAGATACAATTTTCAACTAAAGAATGGGAACATCTGCAAACCTGTCAATTATGTGCAAAATGCATAGAATGGATTGGGTGGCTGCAAACCAGACATACACCATGTAAATAATTGTAAATAATGTTGCAGAGTTCAACTTTGCCGAGTGTTGATTGGATGAGGTATTGAGCCTTGTCCAGGTTTGCTGCAGATCAGGGTAAATGTTTCTAAATTGGCTTCCCTATGAAGTCCTTTTTGAATACAATGTATTGAGCTATTGTATTATTGGGCTAGTAAATGTCTGTTCTGTATGGGGTTAATCGATATCTGTAATTGGGTTATTAAGAGACCATCCCCATGTGGTTCGGCCCCTCGAGGTCCCGGGACATATAAAAGTTGGCTACCACGATGTTCAGCATCGATCTTCTGGGAGAGCGCTTGGGACTGCGTGAACTTCTGGAGTGTCTCTGTCTGAGCGAGACCTAAAAGGGCTTGAACAGGCAGATATGAAGATGGAACCCGCGGTGGAATAGGTACAGTAGTTGACCTGTGACGTGCTTTTGTTAAAATAAAATGTAGTTGTTTCAAGTACTTGATTCAGTGTTTTTACTGAAACTAGACTGGGGGAAGCTTAGAAACGAGCAATTTACAATGCCACTCTTGTCCATTTTGTAGAGATGCTTCAATGGCACTGTTGAACAGAGAGTTCTAGGATTTAGTTCTTGATGTGGCAATGGAACTGATCTATTTCCCAGTCAGTATGGTTCAGAAACAAATCCTCATGGTGTGGTGTTCACATTCCACCTTGTTCTTGTCATTTTTGTTGATTGAGGCTGTGGGTTTCAGAGATACTCTCAGAGTTACTTGCTCGAGTAATTGCAGTGCACTTTGTAACTAGCACACACACTGCACTGCAATGGCGATGGAGAACATGAATTTCAAGATGCGGATGGAGTGTCGAACGAGAGCACTGCGGCGTCACCTGATGGTCAGTCCACTTACTGTCGAACCCTTGTCAGTGTTTACGAGGACTGTCACGTGACATCAAGGGTTAAGTGGTGTGTCCTGCTACATCAGCAGATCTTACCTTGAGATCACGAGTCAACATGTAACTGAGCTTGAGTCAACACCCTCGCTCAGCAACAGCAGCAATGCCTCAATATGTTAGAGAGTCCTGAACGCATATGTATGTCAAACTTATCTCACTGAATAAAGTAACCGTTTGATCACAAAGTTTGGACTCGCTACATTGGTGACCCGTAATGATCCAAATTGGGATTTTGGATTTCTCCTGATGCACGCAGCCGACCACCCACCTCTGCAGTGGTGATGTCTGCAACCGCCCAGCCCTGCTCCTGTTGAAAGACGCTGCCGCCAACCCTACCGTTATGTATGCTGCCGCCGACTGCCTCAACGCCCTCCTGTGACCGATTTCGGCATTCACAAGCCGCCCAGGTCGGTAGGCGTGATCCGGGCCTTGTTTGACGGCCGCCAATCTCTCCCCCAAGATCCGCCCAGAGCTGACAACCGGGGCTGAGAGGACAGAGCTGCCGCTGCTCCCCCACCAGCGGCTGCAGGAGCTGTAAGTATATCAGCCCCCCAACCCCAGCATCACTGGCACTAGCACCGGCACCGCCGGCCACCGGCCCCAGTAGTGGGGAGAGAACGGGCCCGCCCGTCACCCTGCCAGCCACTGCTCAAGGCCTAGCCTTCCGATCGAGCAGGCCTACCTGGACAGGCTGCACGAAGTAGTCCCTCTGCTCCACACCGGCGCAAATTTCGACAATCCCCGGCCACTGGTTGCCAATCCGGTCGGGTTGTGGTCAGCCCAGCAGTGGTGTGGAGCCTCAGCCAGTCGTGTACTGGCAGTCCCGTCACGGATTCCTCGGCAGTTTCCAGTTTCCGCCGAGGGCGCACCAGCACAGCTGGTGTCCGACGACACCGGCAACAGTGGGTGGAGTTCCTACTTGCAGAGGTGGGGCAAGGCCCGTCGAAGCCGGCCGCCCCGCACGCATCCGGGAATCACCTCGGTTGGCCGCCAATAAAGGCTGCCTCGGTTGGCTGACAAAATGGCCGCCACGGCCCACTACAACATGGCCGCCGCAGTCGACTGCCAAAATGGCCACCACAGCCGCGCGGAAGCGGCGCTCGACCTGCTCTGACCGCCGTCAACAACGCCATCTTCCCACCAAATGCTATCTCTGCAGTCTGATCACCATCAACAGCGCCACCTCAGGTCGGATGATGTCTCTGCAGCCTGGCCTCTGTTAACAGCGCCACTTCAGGTCGTATGGTGTCAGTCCAACCTCCAGTTTTTCAGCTTCCAGCAAAGCTTCTCATCAGACATTGAACAATTTGATCTTTTATTATCCTACCACTTTGGACTTGTTTGCTCACTGTCGTTTTTTTTCCTTTTCACTTTTTACATTGTAATGACTTTGCCAGGTTTAGCTGTTAGTTTATTCTTATTTCTTTGTTGTGTCTTCTTTGGTTTGCATTGTTCCCGATGTCTCCCAGCCGTTGCTGCGTACTGTATTTCTCGAGACAAGATCCTCTGTTGGTCGATGAGATGCAACTGTGTCTCGTCCATCCTGCGACTTTTGCATTGGTCTCCTTGCACCCCTCGGCATATAGCCGGGATGGGCCACAGCCGGAGTGTCGACTGGACCCGTGGGCCCCACCGTTCCCACCCATAGCCGAGGTGCCCCCATCTCACAGCAGGAGCCGCCCTCAACCATGCTTGCACACCTTCTGTTAGAAGATGAGCACATTCTAGCCCTTCCTCCGGTTCTGAGGGGGTCATGTGGCTTCACCTCATGGTCAGACCACTTACTGTCAAACCCTCGTCAGTGGTTAAGAGGACTGATATGTGACATCATGGGTTAAGGGGAGTGTCGTGCTACATCAGCAGATCTTACCTTGAGATTACGAGTCAACAGGTAACTGAGGTCGAGTCAACTCCCTCGATCAGCAGCAGCAGCAGCAGCAATGACTCAATATGTTAGAGAGTCCCGAACACACATGTATGCCAAACCTATCTCACCAAATAAAGTAACCGTTTGATCACAAATTTTGAACTTGCTACAGCACTCCTTTTCTTGGAATGTATTGAGTTTTTTGTCTGTGTTGAAGCTCAACAGCTATATTGATTCTCTTGGAGCCAGACATAAAAACAGCTTATTTCCATGAGTAGTAGCTCTACTCAATAACCAAGAATCTGTAGCCTCCTATTGCTCTTGTATTGTATTTAATGCACATGTTTAATCAATAATGAAATGATTCAATTTATTGTCATTGTCAGTGTACAGTACAGAGACAACGAAATGCATTTTTAGCATCTCCCTTGAAAGGGAGACACAGGGCGTCGCGGTGTGCCCGCGCCTGCCGCCGTAATTACATTCCATTACAAGCAAAGGTGGGTGAAGTGTCTTGCCCAAGGACACAACGACAGTATGCACTCCAAGCGGGATTTGAACCGGCTACCTTCCGGTCGCCAGCCGAACTCTTAGCCCATTGTGCTATCTGTCGCCCATTGTGCTATCTGTCGCCCAATAATGTTTTATTATTAATGTTTAATGTTTTATGTATCATTCCTAACTGTCATTGTATGTCATTTTATGTCATTTTGTCACTTGTGGACGGAGCACCAAGGCAAATTCCTTGTATGTGAATACTTGGCTGTAGATCAGTCACTCATATTATGAGTCATGGTTTTGCAGTTATGTCCACTAGCTTTACAGCTTTACAATAACCCCAAGGACTTAAATGACCATGATATCCCTGTGGATGAGATTGCTGCGCAGATGGCTGAAGCAACTATATTCACGGTGCTAGATGCCAAGAGTTCATTCTGGCAGATTTCGCTGGAACATAACTCCTAAGTTGACAACTTTCAGCACTCCATTTGGACATTATAAATTTCTTTGTATGCCCTTTGGAATAAGTTCTGCCAGTGAAGTATTTCAACAAGCTATGGAGCAATTGTTTGCAGGCTGCCCATGCTCCATCATAGTGGACAATATCCTCATTGCTGGAAAAATGGTCAAAGAGCATAATGCCAATCGGACAAAGGTATTGAAGCATGCCGAGGCCATCCATCTCAAGCTAAATCCTCAAAACTGCAAATTCAGAGTGAATGAGGTAAAATACTTAGGCCATGTATTTACCAAAGCCTGCCTAACAACTGATCCAGTGAAAACTAGTGTTATCAATGAGCTTCCAGCACCCACAGACGTGCTCAGTCTGCAGTGATTCCTTGGCATGGCCAACTATTTGAGCAAATACATTCCGGATTTCAGCGAAATATCAGCCACATTGCGCCAACTTACACACTAAGACTCTGCTTGGACTTGGCACGAGCAACAACAGAGCATTTGACACTGTTAAATGGTGGATGTCTGGTGCACCTACTCTGGCTTACTTTGATCCTAAACTACCAATTACACTTACTTGTGACACCTCACAACAAAGGCTGGGCACAGCATGCCTTCAGAATGATTGCAACGGCAATAAGCCTGTTGCCCCGCGTACCATGACTGACACTGAACAACGATATGCCCAAATTGAAAAAGAGCTGTTAGCAGTTGTTTTTGCCTGCAAGAAATTCAACGATTTCATCTTTAGTCACACGGTCACAATTGAAACTAACCACCAACCTCTGATCAGCATTTTCAACAAGCCTATCCACACGTCCCCAGCGCATCTACATCGGAAGTTACTGCAACTTCAAAAATATGACATTGTTCTGATCCACAAACGCGGTTAGGACATGTACCTGGCCGACGCTCTTTCGCGTGCACCCCGGAAGACCTGCGAGGATCCGCCCTTGCCAGATGATGACTTTATTGTGATGACTGTGTCTTTTATCACTTCGTCCTGTATGGAGGACTTGGTTGCCCACACTGCTGCTGACAGTACTCTATGGTCGCTTAACTCCGTCATTAAGCGCGGCTGGCTAGACAAGCACTACAACTTTCCGCTGCCAGTCCAGCCTTTCTTTGCTATCCGAGATGAGCTAGTGCTGCAAGATGGCATTATTTTAAAAGGACACAAGGCCATGGTTCCTGCTTCACTGCATAACTAGTATTTTAACCCTGAAGCTACTGTCTTACGGGCAAGAAACATGTTTTACTGGCCTGGCATGGCCGAATACATCGCCGAGAATGTGGCATCCTGTGCAGTGTGCAACAGTTTTGCACCTCACCAACAAAAGCAACCATTTCTTTCACATCCTGTACCTGCGCTCCCATGGTCTACAGTCGCAGCTGACATATTTGTTTGGCATAGCAAAAAGTACCTGGTGCTCATTGATTCTTATGCAGGATGGTTTGACATTGATTTTCTTAGCAGCTCCACTTCCAGTGGAGTGATTTCAAAGTTATCTCGCCACTTTTCAGTCCATGGATCTCCAGGCAGACTGCTAACTAACAACGGCAGTCAATTCACCAGCCAACAATTCAAGGAGTTCGCTAGACACTGGAATTTTCTGCATATCACCAGCAGCCCTGAATATCCCCAGTCTAACGGGCTGGTTGAACGGGCTGTCAAAAATGCTAAACAGCTCATGGAACGTTCTTACATAGCTAAATCTGATGTATTCCAGAATCTGCTCAACTTATGCAACATCTCCCGTGACCCCATCTTGGGTTCATCCGCTCAATGTTTATTGTCAAGACAGACCCGTGCCACAATGCCTGTTGCAGATCAGGCATTAATCCCACAAGTGGTTTACCAAGACAAGTAGGCAACTGCCACTGCTGACCAAAGGGCAGGTGGTCCGCTTACAGACTGACAAAGACCACAACCGTATTGGAGTAATTTCTGGAATTGCTTCGGAGCCACACTCATATATCGTCAGTGCCGATGGCGGCACCTACAGGAGTAACAGGCAACATATCCTGCCTGTGAACGAGCCAGTTCCTCCTCCGTATTATCCAGATCGTACAAGTTCACTTCCGTCTGCTTCTACCAGCACAACAATCCATGTCTGCAATGGCTTCTCTGCCTGTACTGTCTTCGCCTGCACCACAATCTCCTGCTTCGTCTTCAGGGACGTTGGTCCAGTTTCCCTCGCCTGTGAAACAACCTGCTCTCTCCCCGGTGAAAATGAGCGGAGATGGTTCTATCGTACACGTGCTGGTTGTGTTTGTAGGCCGGTTGTGATTAGATTAGATTAGATTAGATTTGTTTATTATCATTCAGACCTTTCGGTCTGAACGAAATTTTGTTTCCCTGCAGTCATACATATAATTTAACAAAATGACAAAAACACATAGTCAACACAAATTTAACATCCACCACAGTGAGTTCACCAAACACCTCCTCACTGTGGTGGAAGGCAAAATCTTAAAGTCTCTGGCTCTTCCCTCTTTGTTCTCCCTCTGCGCCGAGGCGACGGTTCAAACTCCGCGGGTGGTCGCTGCCTCGCCACAGCTCAGAGGCCGAGTCGGGTCTCCGCTGCCGCTGCCTCCGCCACAGCTTCGGGGCCAAGTCGGGTCTCCGCTACCGCTGCTGCTACCGCTGCCACTGCTGCTACCGCTGCCGCCGCCACAGCTCCAGGGCCGAGTCAGGTCTCTGCTGCTGCTGCCGCTGCTGCCGCCACAGCTCCAGGGCCGCGTCAGGTCTCCGCTGCTGCTGCCGCCGCTACAGCTCCGTTGCCGCCAGCTCCGCCATTAGGCCTCGGCGCAGACGGAGACGGGGGATACGACTGAAGAAAAAGTCGCATCCCCCGAAGGAAGAGACCAAAGCATGTTTCTCCCACCCCACCCACATACATACACAACTTAATAAAACAAAATGAACTAAAACATGACAAGGAACAAAACGAAAGAAAAAAAAACAGACGGACTGCAGGTGGGCCGCAGCTGTTAAGCCAGCGCCGCCATCTTGGAATCTTGGAATCATTGTGAAGTACCCGGATTATGTTTGACTTTCCTCCAGTTTGCCATCGATTGCTATACATGCCTTACTTAGTTTATGGGTTTGTATTGTTGTTGATTCTTTAAGAGGGAGGATGTAGATCATATCATTAGTCATGCTTTTGTACTTACGCCCACTAACTTTACAGTAACCGCTCCTTGCCTGGTTCCCTTAGAATTAAAGAAATGTGCAAGTGTGAAGTTGTATAGAATGCATTTATTGTCATTCAAACCTAGGTTTGAACGAAATATAATTTCTACAGTTTTTTACATTACAAAACAATCCAAGACCCACACTTAACACAGTTTATATAAACATCCATCATAGTGAGTCTCCAACATCTCCTCACTGTGATGGAAGGCAAAGTTTTTATCTCTACCCTTTATTCCTTCTCCCGTGGTCCAGCAGTCCAACTGCAGTGTCGAGATGAACTGGGGCTCCGATGTTAAAGCCCCCGGCGGGCGATGGTAAGTCCTGAGGCCGTTTAAGCCACGCCGAGCGATGTTAGGCCCCGGCTCCGTCCTTTAAACCCACGATTCCAGCGGGAGAAGTCGCCGTTGCGGAGCTCGGAAAAGCGGTCTCCCACCAGGGACCTGCGAGCTCCCGATGTTCCCGTCCACCCTCCAAAAGTCGGGTCGCAGCCGCACGCCACCACAGCTCTTCCCGCTCCGAAATTGGCCAGCTCCGCGATCTCAGTTCCGCAGGCTCTGCAACTGGAGCCCTCAGGTTAGTCCCGGCCGGAGCTCGCCGCCGGCTCCACGATGTTAGGCCCAACGACATCCGAGACCCGACAGGGAATAGTCGGGTCCCTGCACAGGGAAGAGATTTAAAACGGTTTCCACCACAGCCCCCCCACCACCCCCCACATATACACAACTAGAAAAAAATAATAAAGACTAACTCAAGACATACATTTAACAAGACAAAAATAAAAAAAGACAGACAACTGTAGTCGAGCCGCTGCCGTTAGGCGTCGCCACTCCCACTATTTGCTATGTAGTTATGCAGTGATGCAAGGGTACACTACTGATGATGTGTCCTGTGCCCAACTATCCTGAAGGTTACACAGGCCAAGATATGTGTATCACCCCACCCGCCCCCCACCGATGTTGAGCGTCTACCACTCTCAACAATCAACGGATGTCGTGAAATGCTCCCCACTTATTGGCACAAGGGACTTTTAACATCTAGTCCTGTGTATTTGATTCTTCTTCTAATAAAGTCTTTGAATCTTTATCTTGGTGTAAGGCTCCAGTTATTTATAACAGCCGAAACACAACATTGGCCAATAAACTTATTTATTCATTCAATTTAAAGGGTGGGCATGAGTACAAAGTTTTATGTCGGTTTATAATCTTATCATAATTGTCTGTTAAAACTAGAAATTCATTCTCAATAGCATTTACTGAATGTGAAACATGGTCCCATTGCAGAGGGACTGTGCCCACACATAGTTAGCATTTTTTTGCAGCTTTCGTAAATTGGAGACAGTTTTCCAAAATAATTGGCAGCAAATCATGCTTACAATGCAGCTCAAGGTTAGTAAGATGGGACACATTCTTATTATGTAACATGCCTGTTGTTTAATGTATGTAGCGTGTACGTGTGTATGTATGTATGTGTGTTTATATGTGCAAGCGTGTGCAAGTGTGTTGGTGTGTTTGTACATGCGTAATTCTGGATCAAGCTCTAAACACTGTGGAATTCCATCGGGATCAGTGTTGGGGCGTGTATTGTTCGTGATACACTGAATATATAAATGGCCTGGACATGAATAGTCAAATCAGACAAGTGTGAGGTGTTGCACTTTGATGTTCAAATATATGGGGAAAGTTAATGGCAGGACCCTGAACAGCACTGATACACGGAGTCATCTTATCCACGTCCAAAGCTCCCTGAAAGTTGCAATATTAGATAGAGTGGCAAAGAAGGTGTGTTGTATGCGTGCCTTTGTCGGTTTGGGCAATTAGTATAAGAGGCACATTGCAGCTTTATAAAACTCTGGTTAAGCCATATTTGGAGTTGTGGTTGCATGTCTGGTTGCTCCATTACAGTAAGGGTGTGAGGCTTTTGAAAAGGGGCAGAAAACGTTTACGGTAGACATAAGTGCCGGAGAAACTCAGCGGGTATGGCAGCATCTATGGAGCGAAGTAAATAGGCAACGTTTTGGGCCGAAACCCTTCTTCAGACAGAAACCTTCCTTCAGAAAATGTTTACCAGAATACTGCCTGAATTAGAGGACATTAGCTAGAAGGAGAATTTATTTTTTGAAGTGTCAGAGGCTGTAAGAGATCTGATACGATTATGAGAGGCATAGACTGGGTACGTAGACAGAACATTTCTCCCAGGATAAAAATATTAAATACTTGAGGGCATAGTTTTAAGTGAGAGAAGGGAAGTTTAAAGGAAATGTGCAGGACATTTTTTTTTATGCAGTGGATGTCAGGTACCTGGAACACATTGCCAGAGGTGGTGCTAGAAGCAGGTATGGTCATTGGATTTAAGAGGCTTCGAGATATGCACCCAAATTTGCATGGTGAAGAGATATGGATCATGTGTAGTTAGATCGAATTAGTTAAAGAAAGAGTGAGAGGGAGAGAGAGGGTGAGAGAGAGGGAAGGAGGGGGAGAGAGAGGGGAGACAGGGGAAGAAACATAGAAACATAGAAAATTGGTTTAGGATTAGGCCATTCGGCCTTTCGAGCCATAACCGCCATTCAATATGATCATGGCTGATCATCGAAAATCAGTACCCCGTTCGTGCTTTCTCCCCATATCCCTTGATTCCATTAGCCCTCAGAGCTATATCTAATTCTCTCTTGAATACATCCAATGAATTGGCCTCCACTGCCTTCTGTGCAAGATAATTCCACAGATTCACAACTTTCTGGGTGAAAACGTTTTTCCTCATCCTAAATGGCCTACCACTTATTCTTAAACTGTGACCCTGGTTATGCACTCTTCCAACATCGGAAATATTTTTTCCTGCATCTAGTCTGTCCAATCCCTTAAGAATATTATATGTTTCTATGAGATCTCCACTCATAATTCTAGATTCCAGTAAATATAAGCCGTCGATCCTTTTTTTCCATTGTATGTCAGTCCCGCCATTCCGGGAATTAACCTGGCGAACCTGCACTGCACTCCCTCAATAGCAAGAATCTCCTTCCTCAAAGTAGGAGACCAAAACTGCACACAATACTCCAGGTGAGATCTCACCAGGGTCCTGTACAACTGCAGTAGGACCTGCTTCCTGGATGGGGAGGAATCTGCCTACAGACAGGAAGTGCCATCAGAAACATAGAAACATAAAAAATAGGTATAGGAGGAGGCCATTCGGCTCTTTGAGCCAGCACCACCATTCATTGTGATCATGGCTGATCGTCCCCAAAAAATAACCCGTGCCTGCCTTCTCCCCATATCCCTTGATTCCACTAGCCCCTAGAGCTCTATCCAACTCTCTCTCAATTACATCCAGTGATTTGGCCTCCACTGCCCTCTGTGGCAGGGAATTCCACAAATTCACAACTCTCTGGGTGAAAACGTTTTTTTCTCACCTCAGTCTTAAATGCCCTCCCCTTTATTCTAAGACTGTGACCCCTGGATCTGAACTCGCCCAACATTGGGAACATTTTTCCTGCATCTAGCTTGTCCAGTCCTTTTAGAATTTTATATGTTTCTATAAGACACATCCTTCTAAACTCCAGTGAATACAAGCCTAGTCTTTTCAATCTTTCCTCATATGACAGACCCGCCATCCCAGGGATCAATCTTGTGAACCTACGCTGCATTGCCTCAATCACAAGGATGCCCTTCATCAAATTAGGAGTCCAAAACTGTATGCAGTACTCCTGATGCGGTTTTACCAGAGCTCTCTACAACTGCAGAAGAACCTCTCTACTCCTATACTGAAATCCTCTTGTTATGAAGGCCAGCTTATGAAGGTTAGCTTTCTTCACTGCCTGCTGTTTCTGCATGCCAACTTTCAGTGGCCGGTGTACCTCCCCCTTACCTAACCCCATTGAGATAATAATCTGCCCCCTTGTTTTTGCCACCCAAGTGGATATCCTCACATTTATCTATATTATACTGCATCTGTCACGCATCTGCCCACTCACTCAACCTGTCCATATCACCCTGCAACCTCGTAACATCCTCTTCATAGTTCACACTGCCACCCAGCTTTGTGTCATCTGCAAACTTGCTAGTGTTGCTCCTAATCCCCTCTTCCAAATCATTAATATATATAGTAAACAATTGCGGCCCCAACACCGAGCCTTGTGGCACTCCACTCACCACTGCCTGCCATTCTGAAAAGGACACGTTCACTCCTACTCTTTGCTTCCTGTCTGCCAACCAATTTTTTATCCATGTCAACACCCTTCCCCCAATACCATGTGCTCTAATTTTAGTGACCAATCTCCCGTGCGGGACCTCATCAAAGGCTTTCTGAAAGTCTAGATACACTAAATCCACTGGCTCCCCTTCATCCATTTTACTTGTCACATCCTCAAAATATTCTAGTTGCAATTGCAACAACCTGGAGCTCTATGCATTTAAGACAATGGAATTGATTGTAGACTTTAGGAGAGCTCCCCCTCCCCTCACCATACTAACCATCATCAACACCACAGTCACATCTGTGGAGACTTTTAAGTTCCTGGGAACCACCATCTCCAAGGACCTTATGTGGGGGGCTACCATCGACTCCACAGTCAAAAAGACACAACAGAGGATGTACTTCACGCAACAGCTGAGGAAGCAGAATCTGCCACAGGCAATGATGGTCCAATTCCATACGGCCATCGTAGAGTCTGTCCTCTCCTTCTCCATGAGGGGTCTGGTTTTCCTCCATTGACAAACTGTACACTGCAAGTGAGCGGGTAAGATCATCTCTGACCCCTCTCACACTGGCCACAAACTCTTTGAATCACTTCCCTCTGAAAGGCGACTCCGGACTGTCAAAGCTGCCACAACCAGACATAAAAACAGCTTTTTTCCAAGATTAGTAGCTCTAGTCAATAACCAAAAATCTGTAGCCTCCTTTATTTCATTTTATTTTATTTTGTTTAATTCACGTTTAAACAATGTTTTATTATTAATGTTTAATGTTGTATGTATCATTCCTAACTGTCATTGTATGTCACGTTGTCACTTGTGGATGGAGCACCAAGACAAATGCATTGTACGTCAACACTTGGCTGAAAAACTCAATTAATTAATTGATTCATTGATTCATTGATTCATTGATTGATTCATTCATTCATTTATTCATACTCAAACCCTTTCACGATGAGTTGAGGAGGCAGGGGGAGATAGGGGGCAAGGGAAAGAGGGGAGAGATGGGGAGGAGGAGGGAGAGGCTGTGGCTGAGAGGGTGAGAGAGAGAGAGAGAGGGGGGAAAGAGGGAGAGGGAGAGAGAGGGTGAGGGAGGGAGACGAAGGGAGGGGGAGACAGGGAGAGAGGGAGAGGGAGAGGAAGGGAGGAAGAGGATGGAGGGAAGGGGACCTGGGAGAGAGGGAGAAGGAGGGATAGAGGGGGAGAAAGGGAGAGAGATAGAGGGAGAAAGGGAGAGAGAGAGAGAGAGAGAGAGAGAGAGAGAGAGAGAGAGAGAGAGAGAGAGAGATAAAGGAGGAGAGAGAGAAAGAGAGGAAGAGAGAGGGGGGAGAGAGAGAGACAGTGAGTGAGACAGAGAGTGAGAGAGAGAGAGGGGTGAGGATGAAGGAGAGGGGGAGAAAGGGAGAGAGGGAGGGAGAGAGAGACTGAGTGAAAGGGATAGAGAGACACGGGGGAGAGGGGGAGAGAGGGGGAGAGAGGGGGGGAGGGGAGAGAGGGAGGGGGAGGGGGAGAGGGTAGTGAGGGAGAGAGAGAGAGAGAGAGAGAGAGAGAGAGAGAGAATGAGAATATTTGTTATCTTAATGTGACATATTTAACAGGTTTCTAGTTAAGTACCCTGAATATGCATGGTTTGAAGGGATATATATTATGTGTAGTTAGATGGCATTAGTTAGAGAGGAAGAGGGAGAGAGTGGAGGGAGGAGGAGCAAGGTGGTGTGAGGGGGATGGGAGTGGGATGGCAAAGGGAGGGAGGGAGGTAGAAAGGGTATGGGGGAGAGAGACACAGATAGATTTTTGCTCCAAATGTCACAATATTTGCACTCCAAATGTGACAATATGTTTTGTTCCAATTGAATATGCTTATAGCAGCTGCATCCCAGCTATATGTTAGCAGAATGAATTCAATCTATGTCCCTTTCGGTCTGGTAATATCTATTTCAGAAGAATAGGTCAACGATGAATGTTACTCAAAGCACACACATAATGAATGATAAAGCTCGATGAGATAAATCAGCAGCATTACATAGAAACATAGAAACATAGAAAATAGGTGCAGGAGTAGGCCATTCGGCCCTTCGAGCCTGCACCGCCATTCAACATGATCATGTCTGATCATCCAACTCCGTATCCTGTACCTGCCTTCTCTCCATACCCCCTGATCCATTTAGTCACAAGGGCCACATCTAACTCCCTCTTAAATATAGCCAATGAACTGGCCTCAACTACCTTCTGCGGCAGAGAATTCCAGAGATTCACCATTCTCTGTGTGAAAAATGTTTTCCTCATCTCGGTCCTAAAAGATTCCCCCCTTATCCTTAAACTATGACCCCTTGTTCTGGATTACAATAAAACTGGTTCCCAAACTTATTTACTAAATTAGAGTGAATAGTCCCCTTGCAATCACCTGTTTAGTGTTTGAATTTGGCCCAGAAATATTTGACTTCTGCTGTTTGTATCACTGAGTTCATCACAAAATAGAGTTAGTTTCACCTCCTAATTAGTTACTTAGTATCGCAGTTGTCCTTTGGGGCATTATTATTCTGCCTTTCACACATCAGTAAACTGAACATCAGCCGTACTGCATCTCATTCCATTTCGCAAGGGTAATTTTGTTGTTACACAAACTGCCATACTTATTTTCATTTCATTGCCAGTGTCAAAAGTATTGCCAGCATAGTTAGGGGGGAAATATTCTAAGTGTTCAAGAGGGACTGATTGGGGCCAAGAAGAAAGCTCTTCAGCTTGTTTCACTGTTAGGTGCAATGACGTGGCCTTACTTCATAACATATCCCCACTTCTTTTTACCACCTTTGGTTAACAATACCACCAACAAAAAAACATCAATTTAAATTAATCAAGCACAAAATTGTCTATTACAAATGAGAGTTTTAAAATTCCACTACATTCTACATAATTCAAACCTTTCAGAATGAACGGGCTGCCCAAATATCTCAGTCAATCTTCTTTGTTGCTGGACCATTTGAAATATTATCTTTATCAATCCTTTCTGGTCCCTCGATATCCTGAAACAAGGAGTCAAATTATTTGATTTCCTTGAAGATGTCATTCCAATGAATACACTCTGCACTCACTCCACAACAAATACATCCTTCCTAATGTAAGATAGTCAGAATTGCTTCAGATGGTCATGTGGTCTGACTACTGCTGAAGCCACACCTACACAACGCTATACAGCCTGCCCTTCTGAATATAAATACCAGACTTTTAATCACCTTATTAATTAACAGTTCCTCTCTGTGATATTTCAATGACGACATACATGAATACCCAGATATCTTTGGACCCCTCTTTTACCATTTCTACATTTTTCTATGATATTTTTTGAGTCTAAAATGAAAATTCACTTCTCTGGTCACTTCACTTTTCATTATTGACTTGAAGCAAAATAATTACGTTTTTAGACATGTTACACGTTTAACTGTGTTGTGTGAAACACAGCTTTGTTGAAGAAGTGTCAAAGGATATTTGAAGGGAGATAGAAAAAAAATACTGCTCTTTGGTGAAAGCTGCACAGAACAAGGGAACAATGATTTAAACCAGATTGTTCAGGGATAATGGCAGGAAGTATTTGTACAAGCACAGCAGAGTCCTGCCAAGAAACTATGATTACTGGGGATAAACTGAAGGCTTCCAAACTGAGATTGATCGATTAGTTTCAATTGTGTTGTGTTTTCCTGGCAGTTTCAATGGGAATTGCCATCATTCAGCCCTTCAGACAAGAGAATACCATGGACTTTCACTCATCAGATTGCATACATGAAGACTAGGATTACTGATGGATTTGGACTGTCTGGATAACAATGATTTGAAGTGGATTGTGGTCTACAGATTAGAGGGCAAAGAGGAAAAACGTTGGCAATATTACATTTCTTTGTTTTTTTAAATTATTAATAGTTTTCAATGTAACTTCTTTTGCAATTTGAATAAAAAATTTTGTTTAAAAATATATTTCTGAACTTCAGTTTTAATAGTATTTAAATGTCCCTGACATTTAAACTCTATTAAAATTGAAGTTTGATGTCAGCGATATTTATCAACTATTAAAACCATTGACAGTTTTTACTGCCTGCAAAGCTTTGCTGCAGATTTGGAGACATATTTTTCTTCATGACCACCCACCCTCCCCATTGCCTTCTACTTACCATCCCTCCATCTGGTTTGACATTTCACTTCTTTTGTGAACTGATTCCACCACTTGAAGACTTTTGTCGTCTCCCCTTATCACCTCCATCCTTATTTACTATTTCCACCTCTCACTTCACTCATCTCCCCATCAATGCTTCTACTTGGAGGGTGCCAGCTCATGCCCCACCCCTTCCCCTCACCTCTTTCTACTCTACTGTATCTGCCCTCTAGCTATCTCGCCCATCAGTCGGATGAAGGGTCCCCACCTGAAACATCACCTGCCCATTACCCACCACACATGCCCGACCTGTTGGTTTCCTACAGAGTTTACTTCTTGCTCCTGCTCCAGATTTGCTCTTTGTCAAGCGAATGCTGCTTCAATGTGATACCCAAGATTCAGCCTCTGTTTAGATTATGTCTCTAGATGTCAGGATAGGATAGGGTAACAAGGTCCCTTTGCATTCAAACTGTGTAGGTCCAGACTTTAGGGAATACAGTTGCAAACTTCAGGAGTGTCCAGGCTCTCATACTATTAGCCATGTTTTGCAAGAGCTTGGCTGACAATACAATATTGCAGAGATGCTTAATTAATTCAGTCAGCTAGTTGGATTTCTTGTTTTCCTAATGCCCCTGTCCCACTTAGGAAACCTGAACGGAAACCTCTGGAGACTTTGCGCCCCACCCAAGTTTTCCATGCGGTTCCCGGAGATTGCAGGTGGTTGCCGGAGGTTGCAAGTAGAGGAAGCAGGTAGGGAGACTGACAAAAACCTCCGGGAACCGCACGGAAACCATGGGTGGGGCGCAAAGTCTCCAGAGGTTTCCGTTCAGGTTTCCAAAGTGGGACAGGGGCATTAGACTACTGCACTTTGACTTTGTTTTCCCATCAAGGTACTGAAGAATAATGAGTTAGCATACCCAGGAGTTCACGGGGAGAAGGATGTGCTAATATTGACCAAATTAAAGACACTATAAAATGGAGAATCCCTGCATTTGTCAGAATTGCTCAACTTTTGTCAGTGGAGAATTACAGGCTGTGGATGGCACCGATTAGTCTGAGCCTCAGATTGATTATGCAGGATGGTGAAAGATCCAGGTGTTCTCCTCATTTCCCCTTAACTGATAAAATGTATAAAGACTCTGCAAACAAACTTAAATGCATTGATATGATTGGATTGCTGCAAATGAATTGTAAATAATGTAAATAAAGTTGCAAAACACTTACCTTGCTGTTTGTTGATTGGCCAAAGTGTTAAGACCTGGCAGCATTGTTTTGAGTTCCAGGGTAAATGTTGCATTATTCAGTTAATTATCTTCCTTCGAGAAGCTTCTTCAAGAAACGATGTATGGGAAACTATGTAATTGGTTTGGGGAACTGTCAATAATGTATTGATGTAATTAATATGTTTGATTGGACTGTAAAGAGACACCCCTATGTCGGTCGGCCCCTCAAGGTTCGTGGACTTATAAAAGGTAGCCCCCATTTTAGATCGATGTTGATCTTCCGGAGGAGTGCTTGGGACTGCGTGACCTTTTGTAGTGTGTCTGCTTGCAAGAGGTTGAAGGATTTGGCCAGGCGGATACAAGGATCGAACCCGTGGTGGTTTAGGTATTGTATAGGGGAATTTGCTGTTCAATCTAAAAATAAAGTTTAGTTGTTCCAGTGCTTGAGTCAGTGTTTTTGTACTGAACTAAACTAGTGGGATAAGTTTTAGAAGAGCATATTTACATTGGGGGCTCATCCGGGATCTCAACAGACCCCCAAACACAAGCTTGTGATTAAGGGTGTGAGCTGTTCCCGATTGCGAGTGCAGAAATTGGCGCCACGGTGCGGTTTTTGCATCGGTTATCAGCACTTCGCTGGTTGGAACAGATCGATCATTCGCGGGCTTGGGAAAGGGTCCCAATGAGATCGTAGAAAAGTGTCTAGCAAGCACAGGGAGCAAAAGTGCCTTTGGGTATAGAGGCCCTGCTAGGATTGGGTTAAAGGCCATCTCCTTTGGGTTAAAGGCCCATTAAACTTGGTCATAGTCAGTAGCTGCAGCTGCTGATGAAAACCAAACTATTCCATAAAAAATAAAACTAGAGGTTCGAGGCCCTACTCAGATCGGGTATCCAATTGACTGAATATTTAAAGATGAACTGGGTGTAACAGTGCTAAGCAGCTAAGCTGGGGTGCAGATTGGATGCTCGCTTCAAAAATCGGCATCGACTGCCAGCGTGAAGAGGTTACATGCTAACACCCGGTGCCAAGCAGGTGGAAAGGAAGAAGCCTTTTTGACAGGGTAAGCCTATGTTGGTTAAAGTCCACGCCTGTGTGAATATATCCAGATCTCTGAAAGGACGGGGGAGGAGTTTTGTAAAGGTATTGTGCACTCAGTGGTTAGAGAATAGATTGGCAAAAATACTCTAAACAATTCGAGAATTCTATATCCAAACAAAATTTGAATTTGAATTTGCATATGTCGGATTACGCACCAAAAAACTAATTAGTCAGAGCAGAGCAAATTGAAAATTCTTCGATTGAAATTCGCTAATATTCAGAATCTCACATTGAAATGCTGGACAATTTAAGGTGCACTTTTCCTTTCAGATTAAGCTGTGTATTATAATAAAACTTTGAGGTTGTGTATAAAATGTATGAAAAACTGTTGTTGTTGCATCGTGTTTACCATGTATTGTAGACTTCGAGTGTTAGATACCCTGTTATAGTAATAGTATAAATCGGTTGTATAAAAATATAGTTTGATCGGGACTGTGGTTGTAATTGTAGTCCGACTCGTGCTTGTTCGGCCAGGGGTTCGTATCCTTCCGATCATTGTTTAGGGGGAGGGATTGTTCGCTGACCGAGCACACCACAAGGAGGGATTAAAATATACTGTGATTTGTTTTTGGAACTGTACGGTTAATGAATACTATATTAGACAAATGCTTGTGGTTTATATAGGAATGTGGTTGTGCGTGACAATAATAAGTGGTATAATTGATTTTCTGTATACGATTTTGCTTGCATGTCTGGAGCTCATTTGCATGTGTTTAGATTGAGGTTGCTCTGGGTATAAGAAACAGGCTGCGGGAACGTGTTTGATGGTTGATGGTGTTTGATGGTTCCCCGGAGCCCCTTAATCTTTGGATGATTGAGGATTGTTAAAGTTGTAGAGTTGGAATTGTGTGGATTTGTGGGAGACAGTAAATAGATTTTGAATAAATAGATTGGGAAGGTTGATTGTAGGATTACTTGAAATAGGTGCGAGACTGCTAACGATTCGAAGCCTTTGGCCATTGTTCGGGAACAATCTTGGTAGACTCGGAGATTAAGATAAGGGGTGAATTGTTCAGAAGGTGTGAATGGTTTAGGAGTTGCTTCCATTGTCCAAAATAATGGGGAATTACATGGAAGAGATATGACTACCGATTCTGAAAGCCCGTTACAATTAATATGCAGCAAATTTCCACAAAGAGCTGAACGATTGAGAAATCTTTCCTAGGTATTAAACAAAGAATTAGGGAGTGAATTATGGCCCGAAGGTGGCATTGGTACATTGCAGGGATTGAAGTACATTGAGCAAATTATATGGCAATGCAGCGATAGCGATGAGGCAATTTGATTGTGGAAAAATTATTATGAGGAACGGAAGGCAAGTAGAGATGTTGAAAGAATGGCAAGTTGGAAGGAAGCAACTCTGAAATGGGGGATATAATTGGAGGATACTGAAGCATAACAACCTCCAGGCATCTTGAGAGAGGAGCCTGAAAGTATTAAAGATAAGGGGAGAAGGAAGTCTTCCAAAGGGAAACGGGCACCAATAAATCTCGAGCTTGAGGACCTGATGTTGACGTTAATTTTGAGGGGTATTCAGAAGATTGGGAAAGTGTTAGAAGTCGAGATTCATGACCACCACCTTATTCCTCTTACAATCCCTGCACTTTAGATACACATTGTGTAACTTGTGAACGGAATAGACAATCAGATTCTGTGCCACAAGATTCCTTAAACCTGAAAGCTCCATTAAAAATATATAGTCCGAGAGTTCACGGAACCAGAAGCCAAACTAAAAAGAAAACACAAGTAGTTAAGGACAAAGAAGGTATCAGAAGGGTACAGAAACCAGGGTATTCTTGCGAGCTTAAACCTAGACGAGTTGAACGAGTAGTGAGAGAAGAAATTGAGTCATTTAGAAAGTACCGTGAACCCATTAGTGAGGGGGAAGATACATCTGGGGGGGAGACAACAATTGAAGAAGCCGAGATTGATCTTGATATGGCAGAAAGTACAAAAACTAAACAAACAACCCGTAGGCAGTTCCCTGTTAGGGAAATGCCTAATCCTTCTTTTGATCCGGCCAATGTAGTGAGTGCAAATAATCCCTGTACAATAAGAGTCTAAACCCCATGGAAGCTCGACGAGATGATGTCTATTTTAAGTCAAATATCGATCGTAGAAAATCACCCGCTTCCTTTGAGGATTACCTAAGAATTACAATGCGTGTTTACCACGCAGACTCCCGAGATCTATGGGTGGTGATCCAGCAAATAACTACCCCAAGCGAACATACCAAGTTCCTAACAATTTTAAGACATCTGTCGCATGAAGCTCGAACGGATATAATAGCGGACAATAGTGCAAGGAAAGAAGCTGTTTTAACGACCCTTGCAAACACCCTTCAAAAGCCGGTTGACTTGGCCAGAATCCTAGATGTAAGACCGAAAAATGGAGAGGGAGCAGATGAATTTTTAGAACAATTCTCTGAATTATGTATGGATCAATCAGGTGACTTAAATTATCTAAACGGAATAAATTCCCCACAATATTAAACCTTATTGAATTGCCTTCCCACCAACGTAGCGGAATCCATTAAAACTAATAACATGTACTGGACAGAAAATAGTGCCAGTCGAATGGCTTGGGAATTAAGGTATCACTGGAGGGACATAAAGAAGCAGGAGAGTCCGCTTGCAGTAAAACAAAAGACCGAATATGTAATCAGAAAAGAAGTGTCAAAATCTGATCCTGAATCATGGATCCCCAGAGAATCAGCAAATTACAGATTGGGAGAAATAAGTCCCAGAATATTTAGACCAATATCACAGAGAAATACCTGCCCTGGAGCCAATCCCCCAGAGACCAGGTTTGAGGAGATAGGAGTGGGCCAGTGTTATACCTGTGGATGGATAGGTCACTGGAGCAGGGAGTGCCCAAATAGAGAAAAGAACAAAAGAGGGGGGGTCACAGAAGAAATTACCAATACCAAACAGAATGGAGAGATCAACGGGATCTTAGAGAGCACAGAGGGAACTGGTAGGAAAATCAAGAATCAAGGGGGCAAATCTCCTTTTGCCAGAATAACCCATTCACCTATGATCAGCAAACCTAATGGTGACTAGATGCAAGTCTGACCTATATTGTCTCTACAGGTAGAAGGAAAAATCTGCACCTTCTTAGTAGACACAGGTGCATCTTTGTCATCACTTCAATCAATTTATAATCTCCCAGAAGCAAAAGAAGTTCAGAACCTGTCCAGGTTTCAAGGACAAATCTGCCAGTATCCCATCTCTGAGCCAGTTGAAGTGGTATATGGAGGAAAAGCAATCAGACACAGATTTGTGATAACCACCAGATTAGATTGCAATTTGATGGCTAGAGATTTGGTCTGTGCTTTCCAATTAAAATGAGAACGTGGCAACAGAGGCATAGTAGTGACCCCCTGGGATCCCTTACGGCAATGTTACTCCATAGTGACCCCTCAATGGTGGTCCTTAAATCTGGATGAAAAAGCCCCGCTTCACATTACACTGACTTATGACAGGAGTGGGAAGGATAAAGAGCTGGAAGCCTTCTTTAAACCATATGAAGGACAGGATTGGGAGGTAAAAGTGTTGGCATTTGTTGGGGAAAAGAGGGGGCTGCCGAATATACTAAAATACCAGCACAACTATGGAAAAGAACTGCAGGAGTTGCTCCTCACATTACCCGAAAGGTGAACTACCCGGCAAAAGCCAAAGACCTAGGAATAATGGTAAGAAAGACAATCACCATGGCAGACCCGAATAATCACCAAAAGCAAAATTTGTCTAATCAATATGTTGTTGAATTTTATTAGGCACAAAGGACAGTTGTTACCCGCTTACGACATCATCTGGGTAGTGTGGTATGCGAGTATGTGGACCCTCAAGTGTGGGCATAGGACACAGCTCAGGTAGGATGCGTAAACATTAATCTCATCCAAGTAGCTCTCCAGAAAGGCGTAAAACTTCCTTCAATGCAACAAATCTACTAAAATTACAGGCCATCAGCAGCATTGACAAATTATTTTTTGGGTTTGCTAGAACAAGGAATACTTGTGAAGTGCCAATGAATTTGTAACATCCCTATCCTTGCCATTCCAAAGCCTGGAAAGGACACCCAATATAGACTTGTGCAAGATCTGAGAGAAATCAACTCTGTTGTGGAACCGCTCCATGCCCTTGTGCGAAACCCTGCCCATATCCTAGCCCAAGTACCGGCTGAAGCAAAAATCTTTTCGATAGTTGACTTGCAACAGCCAATATGTGTTTGCTTTCACATATACGGGCCAACAATACACCTGGACCAGATTGCCTCAAGGGTTTATCAATTTGCTTACTTTATTTTCCAGGTGTCTACAAGACCAATTGAGTACTTTAAAGTACAAAATGAATTCAACATTAGTGCAGTATGTTGATCATTTATTAGTGGACAGCAAACACGAATCCAGTAATCAGCAAGATACTGCTCAACTGCGAAACCATCTAGCTGATTTAGGATATGTAGTCTCCCAGTCAAAAGTACTGATGGCCCAGGAGAAGTAAAATTTTAAGGATTATAATCTCGGCAACCGAAAGGAGTCTTGAGAAAAGCAGACTTGAACCCATCTGCGAATTCCCAATCCCAAAATAAGCCAAACAAATGAGGCAATGGCTTGGCATGGTCAATTATTGTAGACCTTGGATACCGAACGTAGCTCTGGAAACCAAGGAGCTAACACCCTATACCAGCAAGGAGGGTGAATTTAAATTAACAGAGAAAGCAAAAGAGGACTTTAAAAACTTGAAAAGATCACTGATGCAAACCCCGGCATTGGGAAGACCATTATGTGACTGACCTTTCCAGCTCTATTGCACCATTTTATCTGAATCTGCAACTTCGGTTCTGACTCAAAAACAAGGGGAAAGACATAGACCAGTTGCTTATTACTCCTTTAAATTAGATTTGGTTGCCAGGGGACATCCACTTTGCACTCAAATTTTAACTGCAATATGTAATAGTTTACAATCAGCTGCTAATCTGACCCTCTAGCAGGAGATACAGCTCACATTCGGTATCGGCATTGTTAGGGCAGCCTCAAACCCAACACTTAACAATGGCCTGCCAAATAAGTATGAGATCTATCTTTTGAACAACCCAAAACTGCAATTAAAACATTGCACATTGATTAACCCAGCTTCTTTTCTTATTTCACCCCCAGAAGAGCAATCAGAAGCAGGAAATGACTGTCTATTTGTCATAGAGGAGGAAACATTTGTAAGAGAGGACTTGAGGGATGCACCCATAGAGGACTATGACATCACATTATATGTGGATGGGAGTGCATCTATTGGACCATGGGTGAGAGATTGTCTGGGCATGCAATTGTTAATCAGAAAACAGAAAATGTAGAAGCAGCCGCCTTTGAGTAGAAGCTGAATTATTTACATTTTTCCTTCGCTCCATAGATGCTGCTGCACACGCTGAGTTTCTCCAGCAATTTTGTGTATCCTTCGATCTTCCAGCATCTGCAGTTCCTTCTTGAACACAAAGCTGAATTATTTGCTTTAATTTGGGCTTGTATTATTGGGAAACACCTAAAAGTAAATATTTACACTGATTCTCAGTATGCATTTGGAGTGGTGCATGATTTTGCACAATTATGGAAAAATATGGAATTTCTAACTTCCGCAGGAACCCAAATCTCAAATAAACAATTGGTGACAGATTTATTGAAGGCCTTAATGCTACCCAGACAACTTTCTGTTATGAAATGTAGCATCCACACTAGAGGACAGACTCCATGATCTTGGGAATCATAATGCAAATTTAGTAGCCAAGAAAGTATCGTGGGAACATAACATGGTCGTACCCAAAATGATGAGGAAGACTAAAAGTATAACTAACAAGTCCCCCTTTGAGAAACTGATGCCAACCACCCAAGAAATTGTTCAATTACAGGAGGACGCTACTAACAGAGATAAGGAAAGATGGAGACAACTTGGGAGTGTACTGGAATGTATGACTGGATTGTGAACCACTCCAGCAGGGCAGACCTGCATGACAGATTAATTGGCAGTATGGGTTATAGAGTGCATGCACTATGCAATCCATTGTGGTGCAAGGGAAGTAAGGGACAATCTATTGGCTACTTGGTGGCATCCAAAATTACAAACTTTAGCTCAGAAGGTAAGCAGTAATTACTTGGTCTGCCAGAAATACAATCACGGGAAAGGAAAAGGATGTGAAGGAGGGAAAACACCATTGCCTATGGGTCCGTTTGAGACATTGCAGATGGACTATATCAAATTAGAAATGTGCCAGGGTTATAAATCAGTACTTGTCATAGTCGATGTATTTAGCCGGTGGATTGAAGCATACCCAACCCTTGATAACAAAGCAGCTACAGTTGTTAAGGTGTTAATGAGATAAATTGTCCTTAGATTTGGTATCCCCATTCGACTTAATTCAGATAACGGTCCACACTTTATTGGACAAATCAATTTACAATTTTGTGAACAGCTGGGGATCCAGCAGCAATTACACTCTACTTCCATTGGCGGCGCGACTCACCCGTTGCAGCGGCCCCTACAGCCTGTCTGTTTTTTTTATTTTTTGTCTAGTTAAATGTAGTGTTTGGTGTTTTTTAATAGTATTTTTAAATGTGTAAATGTGGGGGGCGGGGGGGGGGGAGGGGGAAACTGTTTAAATCTCTTCCCTGTCCGGGAGACCCGACTTTTTCCCTGTCGGGTCTCGGCTGTCGTTGGGGCCTAGCACCGTGGAGCGGCCTCCAGCCTGAACGACCCGGGGGCTCGGGAGACTGCGGAGCTGCGGAGCTGCGGATCTGCGGACTCACCATCGTCGGGGGTGGCCGGCCTCGGAGCGTGGGGAGCGGTGGTGACTCGCTGCTGCGACTCGACTCCTGGGGCTCGGAGGCTCCAGCAACGCAGCCGCAGGTCCGGTGGACTGTGACATCGGGAGCTCGCGGGTCTGGGAGGAGAGAGAGAGACCGCTTCCCGGAGCTCCCGCAACGCGACTTCTCCAGCCGGTGTCACGGGGTTGGAACAACCCGGACCGGGACAGTACATCACCCGGCACGGCTTCATGGCCGTGGGACTCACCATCGCCCGTGGGGGTTCCAACCTTGGACTTTCAGACCGGGAGCGGGGCCGTAAATCGCCCCGCGCGGCCTAAAATGGCCGTGGGACTCATCATCGCCCGCCTGGGGCTTGGACATCGGGAGAGACACGGAGAACAGGGGAGAGAAAAGACTTGCCTTCCATCACAGTGGCTTCACTGTGATGGATGTTTGTGTGAATTTAATTATGTGTATGTCTGTAAGACAGTGTCTTTGTTTGTATGGCTGTGGAAACAACATTTCGTTTGAGTCTCACTGGGGCTCAAATGATAATAAATTTGTATTGTATTGTATTATCAACCACAGGCTGCTGGACTTGTAGAAAGGGCAAATCAGACCCATAAAACTATATTAGCCCAATTGAAGGCGGAGACTGGACTTGGATGGATTAAATTACTCCCAATAGCTTTATTTCAGATGAAAGTCATGCCTGTAGGGAAATCTAGATTAAGCCCAGCTGAAATGATTGATGGTAGACTCTTGAAAACACCTTGGAATCAGAATGCAATGAAAATAATCAATTTCCACCATATGACTGTGGAGATGACTGACTATATTTTAGCTTTGACCAGAACCTTAAGGGATTCACATAGTAGAGTAGTAGCGGCCTATAGCGAGATGCCTGTGTTAGACACTTCCACTAAAGTAAAACCCAGAGACTATGTCCTTATAAAGAATTTGGTGAGGAAAGGATTAGAGGTTCATTGGGTGGGACCTTACCAGGTTCTTCTAATGTCTCCAACAGTAGTGATGAACAGAGTCAAGCACAGATGAACTATCAAGATTGATGGATGGGATTAGCACCCACGAAAACTCGGGAGGTGAAGACTCGTCAGATGGGAATCCTGAAGCTACGCCAACGAAAACTCGGGAAGCTTGATGAAGCTCTGGGAAAATACATCAGCATCTTTATGCTGATGTATTCACCACAGAGAGTGGTGAAACCTCTGGAACTCTCTGCCACAGAGGGTAGTTGAGGCCAGTTCATTGACTATAGTTAAGAGGGGGTTAGATGTGGCCCTTGTGGAAGGGGATCAGGGGGTATGAGAGAAGGCAGGTACGGGATACTGAGTTGGATGATCAGCCATGATCATTTTGAATGGCGGTGCAGGCTCGAAGGGCCGAATGGCCTACTCCTGCATCTAATTTCTATGTTTCTATGTTTCTATGTTTATGTTAGGACATTTGTTAGAGTGAAGCAGTCGTTATTCTATTTTAGGTTATCATTAATGATGAGGGTTATCATAAATGATAAAATGGGAAAATGCTAATATTAACCAAATTAAAGACACTATAAAATGGAGAATCCCTGCATTGGTCAGAATTGCTTAACTTTTGTCGGTGGAAAATTACAGGCTGTGGATGGCGCTGATTAGTCTGAGCCTCGGATTGATATGCAGGATGGTGAAATATCCAGGTGTTCTCCACATTTCCCCTTAACTGATAAAATGTATAAAAACTCTGCAAACAAACTTAAATGCATTGATATGATTGGATTGCTGCAAATGAATTGTAAACAATGTAAATAATGTTTCAAGACAGTTACCCTGCTGTTTGTTGATTGGCCAAAGTGTTAAGCCATGGCGGGATTGTTTTGAGTTCCAGGGAAAATGTTGCATTATTCAGTTAGTTAGCTTCTCCAAGAAACAATGTATGGGAGACTCTGTAATTGGTTTGGGGGAACTGTCAATAATGTATTGATGTAATTAATATGTTTGATTGGACTGTAAAGATACCACCCCTATGTAGTTCGGCCCCTCAAGGTTCATGGACCTTTAACAGGAAGCCCCCATTTTAGATCAATGTCGATCTTCTGGAGGAGCGCTTGGGACTGCGTGTCCTTTTGTAGTGTGTCTGCTTGCACGAGGCTGAAGGGCTTAGCTAGTCTGAGACAAGGATCGAACCTGCGGTGGTTTAGGTATCATATAGGGGAATTTGCTGTTCAATTTAAAAATTAAGTTTAATTGTACCAGTGCTTAAGTCAGTGTTTTTTACTGAACTAGACTAGGGGGGTAAGCTATAGAAGAGCATATTTACAGATGGATCCATTGCAAGACAAATATAACAAGGACTATGGAACCAAGGCATGCAAATTGAATTAAGATACAGATCAACCACATTAATCGAATAACAGAATAGAATGGCCTTCTCCTTCTACTCCCTTTGTAATCTCTCTACTTGCTACTCAATCTGTGAGGGAAGTTGATCAGCTGAATTAATAGAAAGTTTACCATTAGCTTGAAGGACATTTACAAGGATTTCATGCATGGCTTCAGGTTGCAACGACTGTGGTGTTTCTCTTCTGTGACAGCACCAGTTGCTTAGATGCTGCTCTAATCTTCATCACTGCCAGACAGGCCAGGAGGTGACAAAACTTCGCAACATTGGCAAAGGGCGTGTCCAATTTGTTAATACTCTTTATAAACCCAGGGGTTTCAGCTGTTAATATTGGCCAAAATATAGATTGTATTGTATTGTATAACTTTATTGTCATTTCCTGAGTATTCGCATACCCAGAGGAAACAAAAAAACGTTGCTCAACCAGTGGCCATTCAGTGTGCATGAAAAATAAATAGAAATAAAAAAATACATGTATCATGAACAAATTTAACACTCTACTAAACATTCAACAGACGTTCCGACCGGCAGCGGCACATCAGTGGCTCTGCTGCAGTGTGTCCAGGTTGGGGGTTTGTGCGCGATACTTGGCAGGGGGCAAAGTCCATTTAGCAGTCTTATAGCCTGTGGGACGAAGCTGAGGAGCATCCTGCTGGTTTTGCAGCTAATGCTCCTGTACCTCTTCCCAGATGGCAGGATGGAGAAAATGTCATGCGATGGGTGGTAAGGGTCTTTGATGATGGAGATGGCTCTGCTGATACATCTCTTCCTGTATATGTCCAGCAGGAAAGGGAGTGGAGCACCAATAATCCTGCTGGCGGTCTTCACTATCCTGTCTAGTTGGTGCCGTTCGTACGCCTTGCAGCTCCCGAACCAGGAAGTGATGCCGTAGGTCAATGTGCTCTCGACAGTCCCCCTATAAAAAGTCCGTAAGATATGTAAAATGGAGGATCCGTGCATCTGCAGGACTTGCTGGACCTCTGTGAAAAGCTGCAGGCTGTGGATTGGTGCCAGCTAGTCTGGACCCCAGATTGATATGCAGGATGGGGGAAAGATCCAGATGTCCTCACTATTGTTAAAATGTATGAGGGCTCTGAAGAAGAGCTCAAAGGTGTTGCCAATGCATTAGGAGGAATGGCTGAATGCGGAGGGTTGTAAATACTGTTAATAATGTTGCAAGGTGTTTGTGTTACTCTTTGATGATTGGCTAAAGTGTGGAGCCTTGTTTGCAATGTTTATACTCCCCAGAAAAATGTTGCATTATTTGACTAATTGATTACCTTTCAGAAGCTTCTGTAGAAACATTTTAATTGGGTGCTTTGTAATTGGGTTGGAGAACAGTCAATAACTCTTTAATGTAATCGATATCTGCGATTGCTTTGTAGGGGTTACCACTCCCATGCAGTTCTGCCCCACAGGATTCGATGACCCATAAAAGGTAACCCCCATGAGGTTAGTTGCCGATCTTCTGGAGGACGCTTGGTTCTGCGTAACCTATTGGAGGTGTCTGCTTGCACGAGGCTGAAGGGCTTGGACAAGCAGATACAATGATCAATCCTGCAGTAGTTAGGTATTGTATAGGGGATTTGTTATTGTTTCATAAAATAGAGTTTAGTGGTCCTGTGCTTGACTCTGTGTTTTACTGAACTAGACTAAGGGAGGTTAGCTCTTGGAGCATAATTACACCGCCAGAGGAAAGAAAGCATAGGTGAAAGAAGCAAGAGAGAAGGAGGAAGAAAGAGAGGAAGAAAGGAAGAAAGGAGAGAGGGAGATGAAGGGAGAGAAGGTGGGGTGCCTCCCTGCTTGCTGTGTTCCCCTGTTGCAGGTCTGGAGGAAGACTGAGCCACTGGGCCAAACTAGAGACGACCAGTGCTGGAGAAGACTGAGCTGCAGAGCGAAGGACTAGACAGCCAGCGCCTCCACTGAGGCCATGACCGAGTAGACGAGGCCATCCTGAGACCGCCAGTACTTCCTCACATGCACAATGATGATGTGCGACAGTGTCAGTGTGCGAACTATAAATAAACTAAATCATGTAAGTTCACCCTACTGCGAGTATTTGTTGACCCGGCATTATCCATGACACCACACAAAGGATATTAAAATATTATTCCCTTAATTACACCGAAAAACAGTGTTCATTGTGTTCTGTGTTACATTTGCAAACATAAATTTCATCACACCATTGTTGCGATTTAAGGTATATATGTGAACTGACTAACTGAAATCAATATTTCTATCAAAATTGTGTAACCAAGCAAAGGTTCAATTTTTAAATGGATGTACGTGCATTGATTCCATTTTGAATCACGTAGCTAATAGGTTGATGGAAACTGTCACACCGTAGAGGAAGCTGGTAAAATGAATTATACCCTCATTCTTTCTCTCAGAACAAGTCATTTTGCCCATAGCTATGCTGTGCTTCATAGTGCCAGGTGCTTGACTATTTTCAAGAGAGAGTTAGATTTAGCTCTTGGGGCTAAGGGAATCAAGGGATATGGGAAAAAGCCGGAATGGGGTACTGATTTTGGATGATCAGCCATGATCATATTGAATGGTGGTGCTGGCTCAAAGGGCCGAATGGCCTACTCCTGTACCTACTTTTTTTCTGTTTCTATGTGACAGATCCCATTTAAGCTCCCCAGAAACTTTATCCCCTGGCCATTTTGGTTCCCTGTTTCTTTGTGTCACCACATAGGTTAACAATAGATGACTTACTGATGGAGAGGCTGCATATTAATGTATACATTGGGCCAGTTTTCCACACACTGCTGCTAGTCAGCAGTATAAGCTTAAAATGGAAGTATACCTTCACACTGGCACACAAAACGTGAGCATTGAGTATTGTGTAAATCATTTCACCAGATTGGCTAGCAGCACACACTGATCCGTATTTCTATGAAGAAACATTTGGTATTGACATTAGGTAATCATTACATTGTGGAAGACAATACAGTGAAAAACTATGTTTGTGTGTTATCCGAATCATACTGAGTACAGTAAGCCATACGCAAGTACAACAGATTGTACAACTAGAAAAATACCAGAGTACGTATTATAGTATTTCAGAATTAGAACGTTACGGCTAAAGAGCAAATGCAGATTAAAAAATAAGTGCAAGGGCCACAATGAGATAGGTTGGTAGATCGGGATTACACAATTAGTTTATCATAGGATCATTCAGTAATCTGATAACAGTGAAGAAGTATTTATCACAAATCTCCAGTAGTGACTTGGCATCAAATGTTGTGAAGTACTAAAGGGCCTGTCCCACCAGCATGCGACTGCATGCGGCGAGCGTGACCTAACGTGGTCGTTTGAGCCGTATGGCCTCGCGGGGCCGATCCCACTTCGATCGCTGGAGCCGTATGGAGTTGTGCGGGGCTGGTCCCAACATCGCTCGGGGCTCCGAAAAACTGACACTGTCCAAAAATTCCGCGCGGCAACAGCCTGCTGGCCCGCAGCCACATTGATGCCGTACGCAGTGCCTCATCAGGTGTACGCAGCGGCTCGACTCCGTATGCAGCGTCTTGATGCTGTACGCAGCGTCTTGACGCTGTACAGAGCGTCTTGACGGCGTACATCCAAATTCAGTCGGCCCGTCTCCTGCCCAGCTCCAGCTGATTGGTGAGTATGATGTCGGGACCAGCTCCAGACGGCTCCGCGGTTGGAAATGGGACCGGTCCCGCGAGGCCGTACGCCTCAAGCCACCACGTTTGGTCGCGCTAGACACATGCAGTCCCATGCTGGTGGGGCAGGCCCTTAAGTTGAAGCCGCATACCCAAATGCACATGGTTGCTGCTCTAACAATAGACAATAGGTGCAGGAGTAGGCCATTCTGCCCTTCGAGCCAGCACCGCCATTTAATGTGATCATCCCGGATCAGTACTATGCAGTCTGACCTGCATAGGTCCCTTTCATTTATTAATTGATCTCATTTGTTAATGCCTTATATTCTTCTTCCAAATACAGGGAATAATCACAATGTAAGCAATGAAATGTGTTGTCACATCAAAACCACAGTATCATGAAGTTTTAAAGATTCAATACACTAGATTGCCTTCTGCACTCCTTTGAGCAGAATGAATGAGAACTATTAAATGCACTGAAAATCACAACTGAAGAAAACATTTAATAGCTTATACACATAAATCATTGCTTTTCATGTTTATTTATTTTGTCTAATGCATGTTTAAAAGGCTTCCTGTCACTGATAGATTCATTCAAGTCATCTGCTCCAGGCTGTTTTATAACTGCTTTCAAAAACAGTGTGATTAATTTTTTTCCAAATATTTTTTTGTGCCTGTTTTATTTATAAAAAGGAAATTGAAAGCACTGTGAATGTCAAAATATTGCCTTATGAAATGTTGATATAGGGCTATGCTTTTGTTGTTGTCATGGAGGCTGAATAATAATTCAGTCGGGAAGAGGGTGAGCCAAATAAGTTGCTGCTTACGCACAGATGAGTTGCATATTAGATCTGGTCTTTGTCCAGGATATCCTAGACATCTCCTCTGTGCATGTTAAAGTGCAGAACCCTGAAAGGTCCTCAGCATCTGATCTTCTGCCCAGCAACTGGTCTAGCCATGACTCAGCAGTGGTGCACTAATAAGGTGCAGAATGGAAGGCGCGATTCATTTGATATCCTTATGCCCCTGTCCCACTTAGGAAACCTGAATGGAAACCTCTGGAGACTTTGCGCCCCACCCAAGGTTTCCGTGCGGTTCCCGGAGGTTCCCGGAGGTTTTTGTCAGTCTCCCTAATGGTCGAAAATGGTTTCTGCTTCTTCTATGTTCCGGCGATGATTTCAAAAAATTCAAAACCGGCCACGACTAAAAATTGGTTGCCGTTTTTAAAATCGGTAATCCCAGTTATTCATTGTGTAATGATAAGGGGTCCTCCATTTAAAACAGAAACGCAGCACTTTTTTCTCTCTCTCCCTAATGTGTGCATTTTGAAAACTGTCTTCCCCAGAATATTTTCAAGTATTTTTAAGGCAGAGTAGATGGATTCTTGATTAGCAAGACAGTGAAAGGTTATCAGGAAGAGGCCATATATTGTAGATTTAAAGTTACCAAATCAGATGTGATCATTTCGTAGAGTGGAGCAGGCTCAAGGGATCGCGGTGGCCCATTCTTGCTCCTAATCCATATATTTGAATGGTCAAAGAGCTAGTGTATTTTACTTTGTGTTAATGCTTTGGAGTATTTTCATCATTTTAATGAGTGTTTAATTAAATTCAATTAAAAATAATGACATAAGTCTATTTGAATAGTTTTTAACAATTTCTCTCAGGGACATTTAGAAACAGTTCAGAAGTCTTCAATAACAATGAACAAGCAAAGCATATTAGGGCCTTCCTGGGAGTGTGGCTTCTGGTCCACCACCTTGGGCCTGGTCACCATGGGCTTGGCCTGGTTCAGTTAATCACAAAAGATGTCTCTCAGCTGCAGATTGTCAGCTTGACTTCCACATTTGATAAAAAATAAAGTACAGGTCGACAAGCACAGTGGGACAGTGTGTTTGGGCAGTGGGTCATAGAACATTATGACACGATACAATATGATAAGATAGAACTTTATTTATCCCAGCAGGGAAATTGATCTGTCAACAGTTATAAAAACACAAAATACATGAAATATGAATTTAAAATGACAAGTGGATCGGATTAGGGATGTGCAAAGATTGTGGGGAGGGGGAAGAGGAGTCAGTCTGCACCGCCATTTAATATGATCATGGCTGATCATCCAACTCAGTATCCCGTACCTGCCTTCTCTCCATACCCTCTGATCCCCTTGGCCACAAGGGCCACATCTAACTCCCTCTTAAATATAGCCAATGAACTGGCCTCAACTACCCTCTGTGGCAGAGAGTTCCAGAGATTCACCACTCTCTGTGTGAAAAAAGTTCTCCTCATCTCGGTTTTAAAGGATTTCCCCCTTATCCTTAACCTGTGTCCCCTTGTCCTGGACTTCCCCAACATCGGGAACAATCTTCCTGCATCTAGCCTGTCCAACCCCTTAAGACAATGTTTGTGCCAAACACACACCCCTCAACATCAGTGGCACCATGGTGGAGAGAGTGGAGAGCATAAAGTTCCTCGGAGTGCAAATCACAGACAGTCTCACCTGGTCCAGGAACATCACTGGGATTGTCAAACGGGCCCCATCAGCGACTGCACTACCTGAGGAAACTCAAACAGGTCTCACTTCCCACCAACAACCTCAGGACGTTTTACAGGGGCACGGTAGAGTCTGTACTCATGTACTGCATGAACACGTGGTACTCCAACTGTAACTGCTCAGACAGGAAGTCTCTGCAGAGGGTAGTGAGGGGAGCAGAGAGGATCATTGGCATCTCGCTACCCTCGGTACAAGAACTGTTCCAGAGCCGCTGCCTGAAAAAAGCTCTGAGCATAGCAAAGGACAGACTGCACCCCCTCCACAAACCATATAACCATATAACCATATAACAATTACAGCACGGAAACAGGCCATCTTGACCCTTCTAGTCCGTGCCGAACACATAATCTCCCCTAGTCCCATATACCTGCGCTCAGACCATAACCCTCTATTCCCTTCCCATCCATATAACTATCCAATTTATTTTTAAATGATAAAAACGAACCTGCCTCCACCACCTTCACTGGAAGCTCATTCCACACAGCTACCACTCTCTGAGTAAAGAAGTTCCCCCTCATGTTACCCCTAAACTTCAGTCCCTTAATTCTCATGTCATGTCCCCTTGTTTGAATCTTCCCTACTCTCAGTGGGAAAAGCTTTTCCACGTCAACTCTGTCTATCCCTCTCATCATTTTAAAAACCTCTATCAAGTCCCCCCTTAACCTTCTGCGCTCCAAAGAATAAAGCCCTAACTTGTTCAACGTTTCTCTGTAACTTAGTTGCTGAAACCCAGGCAACATTCTAGTAAATCTCCTCTCGTACTCTCTCTATTTTGTTGACATCCTTCCTATAATTAGGCGACCAAAATAGTACACCATACTCCAGAATTGGCCTCACCTGGATCTCCTGGCATCAGGAAAGAGGTACCGCAGCATCAAAGCCCGGACAACCAGACTGCTAAACAACTTCCTTCCACAGGCTGTGAGGCTGCTAAACAGTCACTCCACCTGATCCTGCTGCTTTTACACTGACAATTAAATAACTGGCACTGAGTAATAACTCTGGCACTGGCTCAGGCCACTTAAATCAGATGCCCTGGACATTTTATGACTGTTTTATTTATTTTTTACTTGTATTTTAATGTTGCTTTTTTTTACCAGCACTTTTTAAAAACTATTCGTACTGTTTTTATCAGAAACTGGATTGGTTTTTTTAATTGTTTTTATTTTATGCGTGAAATGTTTAAGTTTTTATGTGAGATGCTCTGGTATTCCCTGAGAAGCGTCTTCTCATTTTGCACTGTACAATTGTTGCTTTGCATGATGACAATAAAAGGATGATATGATATGTCTGGTTCAACTGATTTCATCTGCCAGTACATGATACACATCCCTCTATTCCTTGCACTTCCATGTGCCTAAATAAAAGCCTCTTAAACATGCTGATCCTGCACTTTGATCAGCACCTTTAACGACTCTCACATATCACCTGTGGACTTACCCAATACTAATTGCTCCCAATCTACCCTCCTTAGCTACAACCTAATGACATTGTAATCTTCTTTACCCCAATTAAGTACCTTCTCCCAACATCCAGACCTGCCTCTTATCAAAACAATCTGAAAACCTAGGGCAGTGGTCATGTACAATTACTTTCTGCAAGCTCTGTTAAATTAGTGCCAGGGTCAATTTTTAAATGACCCAAGGTCATTCCCTGCCCATCAGGTCTTGATTGGGATGGGAAGCAGCTATAGAACAGGAAGTGGGTAACTACAACGCACAAGTAAGAGGGAGTTGGACACCACCAAATGAGGAAGGAAATCAGTGGGACTAGAGTTTTTATACAGGAAAGGGTGATGGGGTGGATTAATAATTTCTGCTACATGTTCTCTAGTCCATGAGCAGTAGAGTAAAGATCTCCCGGTGTTCATGTATCTGCAAGGAAACCTTGCCGACAGAATCAAAAAATTAAAACATAATGAAGTTTGTCACCATATCTCTCAAACTCACTTCCATTAAAGTAGCAACTGACAGGGATCAGCCAAGAGTCTTAAAAATGTATCTTTAATCCTCCCTTTCCCACAGGCTTACTCTAAAAGCATAATTCTTCACATTCAGTAGAAATATTATGTTCAGTGTCTTTCTACTGATTTATTGGTGCCAGATGTATGCTAAACAAATCGTGCTAACCTAAAGCAAAATACTCCAGATACTGGAAATCAGAGCCATATATCTGAAATACCCAGCAAATCAGACATCATCTGTAGGGAGAAATGCTGGAGTGATGTTTCATGTTGATCATCCTTCTTTATACTTGGTCAAAGTTAGGGGAAGTAAAGTTGCACAGTCTGAGGAGATGGCTACAGAGATGGAGCGGGGGAAGGCGGTGTTGAGAGAATGAAGAGGAATGACTGTTACAGGGTGAACACCAAGAGTGAATGACACAAGGAGTGCCACATGGGAGATGGTGTTGAAGCATACTCTGGAAGATGTAAATATGAGGAGACAAAATATTTATGAAAAGGCTAAAAGGAAAGAGAAAGAAACTCTGAATGGTGGAAATGTTGAATTCATTATTGATTTTACATGGTGCCTCATTGGAAAGTTTAGTACTTTTCCTCAGGTTGGTGTTGAACTTTGAGCAAAGAAAAACTGCTGGAAGAACTCAGCGGGCCAGGCAGCATCTGTGGAGGGAAATGGACAGATGACGTTTTGGATCGGTATCTTTCTTCAGATTCCATTTCTGTCCACAGAAGCTGCATGACCCACTGAGTTCTTCCAGCAGTTTGTTTTCTGTACAAGGTTCCAACATCTGCAGTCTCTTATGTCTCCTGGTATTGAGCTTTGTTATAACAGTGTAGGAGACAGGAGGCTGAGTGGAAGGGAAAACTGCAGTGACACATGCATGAATTTCAGGAGTCAATGTTCTGGGGTAACCATTATTCCACCATTTCAAATTAAAATGTAATAAATCGCATAATCAAAATGTATAGAGCACAATGGCACACAAATAGTTTCTATATCTCTCACACTGCTGAGTTAAAGATTAACATAATTACTTTTGAAGTTATTCCTAGCAGGAATGTTAGAATTGGGGTATATATTGGCCATAAGCCTTCTGCAGCTTGCATCGTTACCCATTAAGAACATGACTAATCTAAATCTGGCTTCAGCCAAATATCCTGCTTGATAACCACACACACGTGAATTCCTTGCCTTCCAAATATCTCCCTCAGCCTAAAATATACTTTTTGATTCAACCTCTGCTGTCATCTGGGGCAGCGAATTCCAAAGATTAACAAAGTTTTGAGAAAAGATATTACTCTTCATCTTTGTTTTAATCTCTTAATCTGAAATTATTTCTCCAAAGTCCTATACTGCCTTAAAAGCAGAAACAATTTCATTTTATTTGGGAATAAGATGTGTCCTGTTAACATAGAAACATAGAAACATAGAAACTAGGTGCAGGAGTAGGCCATTCGGCCCTTCGAGCCTGCACCGCCATTCAATATGATCATGGCTGATCATCCAACTCGGTATCCCATACCTGCCTTCTCTCCATACCCTCTGGTCCCCTTAGCCACAAGGGCCACATCTAACTCCCTCTTAAATATAGCCAATGAACTGGCCTCGACTACCCTCTGCGGCAGAGAGTTCCAGAGATTCACCACTCTCTGTTAACATAGATAAAATGAAGATTTATTCTCATTTTATTTGTGGAGCTTTTTTTTTTAATAAGGTTTCAGTAACTTCACACAAATATCTTGGATTCTAACAATGCCAAGATGTGATAAGATTTCTCCAGCACATCAAGGGTTGCCCAGGTAGCTATCCTTTCCAATTGGATGCAGCCATGGTTTGTTAAGTGAATTTCCTTGATATTCTGCTATGGCTCTGATTCAGTTATAAAAGCAAGAACAGAATAGAACTTTACCAATGAACTTTACAGTAAATGTTTGCTATCACAATGATTATTTTTTGTGAGTAGGTTAATTAAAGAAATAAACATTGTTTAATCATATGTCAGCTGATAACAAAACTTGCTGGAGCAGTTTGTTATGAAATTCTACTCCATTACTCAAGATGTCAGATTGGTTTGAATAATTGGAACAATTAATCTTTGAGTTGTTCATCAAGTAATTATTCATTTATGACATATGATTGGTTCGAACCTGAGTGACCATTATTTTCCAATCCTTATTTCAGGATGTACATAACTGAAAAGATTTTAAAGAGAAAGCAACTTCACAAAGGTTCACATATTGTAGTACAGAACCCTAATAAAACCTGATCCACCTTGATGGGCCAGGCTATACAAATGGAAAGTGAGAAAAACAGCTTCCATTTAGATGATGGGTTGTTAAGCATATTTTTGTTTTGTGCAGTCTTCTACATTTGGCTTTGCATCTTTCCACACTGATTACGGTAAAACCACTGATGGGAGACATAGTTTAGGTGCGCAATCTTAACCTTACACTAACATAACCACTCACAGGAAGATACAATTAAGGGCCTGTCCCACTTGGGGGTCATTTGCGCGTCACGCAGGTGGCGTGCTAAGATTTTGTGAGTCCCAAAATCCGCAAATAACGCCCAAATGGGACAGGCCCTTTACATGTCCAAATTAGTCTGACAATGAGCTACAGTGGGAGGAGGGAGAGGGGGGTGGGAGGGGCTCAACAAATGATCAATAGCCGAGTTAAAAGGAAGAATTAAGGAGAGAGAAAGAGAGATAGAGTAGCAGTAATATTTAGGATGAGAGTCTTATTGCACACATTCAAGCAGCTGAATATTTTGAATATTTTCAAAAATAAGTTGTATTCAGAATTTTCTCTGACCTGAGCTTTTCAAATTAGAGTTCAAATTTCTGATAAACACATCTGTATATAATTTTCTGTGAATTACTGCAGTGAATAGAAATGTAATTGTCCCTCTTATGTTCTTTGTACTAAACCTTGTTCTTGGATAAACGGCGGAGTGGTAACATAGAACCATTTAATTAATGCAACTGCAAAAATATTAATCAGCAAATTGGAAATAATTTTTAATGAAAAGATCTCAGATGTGAAATGCTAACTCTCTTTCTCTTTCCACAGCTGTTGCCTGGCCTGTTTTACCATTTACGACAAATAAGTTTGGTCTCGGTTTAAAACCGGAGGGAATGCGAGAAATGAAGTTTGTTCATTTCATTGATATCTTTCTTAGTATAGTAAGTAAGTTTCAGTTTTGGATACAGTTACTAGTCTTTGTGCATATCAAAACATAGGAAATAAAAGCAAGTGTAAAGGTCCTGTCCCACGAGCATGAGACTCCATGCAAGCGCGACCTAACGTGGTCGTTTGAGCCGTACGGCCTCGCGGGGTCCCGTTTCGTCCGATCGCCGATCCCGTACGGCCGATCGCTGGAGCCATATGGAGTTGTGCGGAGCTGGTCCCGACATCGCGCAGGGCTCCGAAAAGCTGACCGTGTTCAAAAATTCCGTGCGCCAACGGCAATCCGGCCCATTGCTGCCTCGACGCCGTACACACCGTCTCGACGGGCGTGCGCAGTGTCTCGATGCAGTACACAGCATCTTGATGCCGTACACAGCGTCTTGATGCTGTACGTCACGCGCGAACCTCCCACGGACTTTGCTAGAACTTCACGTCACTCACTCGACCGCCACGTGGCCCCCGCTTCCGGTTTGGTCGCGCTCGCTGCATGCAGGTCGCATGCTCGTTGGACGGGCCCTTAGACCATTTGCTTAGTGGTTATGGATGAGACCCAATAGTGCTTAAAATCTCAGAATTTGCTTGATCCTCCACATAACATTGAGAGCCATTTGGATAATCTTAATATGAAGTAAATGGAGCTCAATTTTAGGTAGGCTGTAGTGAGGAATAGAGTCTGGGGAAGGGGTGCAGTTGATAAGAATATGGGGAGAATAAAATAGGGAGGAGTAGTGTAAATGGTGTACGTTGGTCAGCACAGACGGTGGGCTGAAAGGCCTGTTTCCTTGCCGTCCTAATCAATGTCACTGTAACTATGTCTAATCAATAGTAAATTTAATACCAGCAGAAACAGTTTCCCCTATGTCTTCTAATTTAATAGATCCACTTCTTAAATGGAAAAAAAAAATGAGCTTCCCTTTTACCTGATGCGGGGATTCAAGACAAAGCATTGCCTATATTTTTACCTCTTGTTTTTGTCCCAGATTTTAACATCTGCACTTTCTTGTGTTTTCTTTTTACCCTCCCTTGCGCTTATGATTCCAGTAAATTGTTAAAGAAGAGAACTGATAAAGTTGATAGCATCAAGCAAGGCAAACTAATACATTATTCACAGCAAATACATAGCAGAAACAAACTCCAAGGAACATGTCTCCCCTTTCTCTGATAAGTTGTTGACGCAGTGATAAATCTTTTGATTCTAACTCTCTGACGTTTAGTTTCAGCCCAGTCGCAGAAAGATGAATATATAACAATGACTGTTATTTTTGTGTTGTTTTGAAGGAGTGCTGTGCTATTGGAGTTCCGTCTTATGTCAAATAAAGCATTGGACAGCCAAATCTTCCTGTGAATATAAAAGTACCAGAGAGAAAAGCTTCAAGTATATTAGTAGGATCAAGTATTGGTAAAAACAAGTCTATCACCATTCAGATATATCGTGGATGTTTGGACTAGAAATTTCCAAAGATTCACAAACCTTTGAGAGAAGATATGCCTCTGCTTCACAGTCTGTATCTGAGGCTATGTTTCTAAGTTCAGGTCTCCAGGGAGGAACATTTCTGACAAGTCCCCCAAATAATCTAAACTGTTTCAATAAAATTACACTTTGACCTCCAGAGCACATTGGACCAATCTGCACAATACTTCTTCATAAAACCATCAATTCAGTGAATCCACACTGCTTCGCCTCCAATGCAATTATATCCTTTCTTAAATGTAGCAATGTTACAAAATTTTGAGAGTTTAAAAATCAAGTCTTTAATTTATCCCATCAGATAAAGCATAAAAATAAGTTTAATTTGACACCTAATTCACTTTCATATCTTCAGTATTAAAAACGTTATGGCTATTTTCATACTCAGAAATTGGCATCTTGTTCCCTATTGCTGTTTCATTGACTTAACACAAAAGCTGTGATCGAGAACATTTAAAAGCCCATAACTTTCCTAAAATTTAAGAGAACTGAAATCAATTTTCTCTTACTTAGATGACTTGAAATTAAAGCATATAATTAGTTAGTTACCTAATTGTAGCTAATTACAAAATTTAATTACTAGATCTAAGCATCTATCCATTTCTTAAGAATAGATTAACATTTTTAAATAGCCTAAGTGTCCAAATAACATTCACACAAGAATTCAGAATATAACATAATTTTTAAATCTCATTGTCATGGGTTTATAGGCCAAATGGAAGGAATTTAATGTTTAATAGCTGTAAATTAATGACCATTTAAATCAACCTGCCTGTCGGATTTTCTGGAACGTGACCATTTGGAACATTGAGGTTGCAGTGATTTTAGTCCCTATATCGGCAGCAAATACACTGCCGGTTCTTCGGGGAATCACCGTTTCGCAACTTAAAATGTGAATTCAATGCATCTTAAGAAACACTTTTATACGTAAAAATAAACTACTTTATTTTACCTGTCCCCTACATAAAATCCGGCCTCGTTGTTGGCATAGACGGCTTCAGAAGCTGATTTTAAAATCACTCCAGCGATTAACTTGTCAGGCAAATTTTTTTTTAAAACACACAGAAGGACCGTCGGAACGATTCTTTAGCAACATCTTGCACTCCAACAAATATAATCCAGGACCAGGTTGGAAAAAAAAAAAAACCACGTGTTTTAACCCGCCCCCCCCCCCCCCCCCCCCCCCCCCCCAAACGCGCCAAAATCGTGCACACGGCCACTGGCAGAATTGCAGCACCGCTGAAGGTAAGTATTGTAACATACCTATTAAATGCAGACCAGAATACAGTCAGAATTTTGATTTCATTAAAGCCCGATGCAGTTGTGTCAATTTTATCCATACTCATGTACTCCATCCCATTTGTTACATATCTAACATTCCAAGTGCATTTTAATTATTGATCAATTAATTAATTAATTAAATGATGGTGGCGCCATCGAATGTGGCAGCCTCGCCAGCAGCTGTCTGTCCTTTCATCCTTTCTGTTATTTTTAGTCTGTCAAAAAGTTTGTTTTTGGAGGTCTTTTAGTCTTTTTTATGTGGGGGGTGGGAGGAGGAAGGGGGAAACCGTTTTCTCAGTCACTACCTGGTCGAGGATGTGTCTTTTCTCCAAGCCGCATCTTTACCCCCCCCCCCCACCCCCTCGCGGCTTACCATCTGGATTGGCGTGGCATTTCCTGCCAGAGACCAGCCATAGCTTCAGCAGCAGCACAGCACTGGATTCCATCGCAGAGCGGGCAATGCCTTACTGGGATTGCCGTGTTGGAGCTCCGGAGTGTTGGGCCTACTAATTTTATCACCATGGAGCTGTGGTCAGCGGAGCTTCCAGCTGCGGATGCGCTGACTTTAACATTGCGGAGGCCTGGGATCTTTCGCCGAGTATCGCCAGTGTTGGAGCTCTGCCCAACTCGGCCTGTGGACTTCGGAAGACGCGGTCTCCGGTAGGAAGCGGCCGATTCGGAAACTCCAAGCCGCTGAGAGTGTTCTTCCGTTCCAACACTGGAGCTCCAATCATCCGACCATCCCGGGAAGAGGGCCTGAAACAACGGGCCGCTGTTGCGGCAACTGCGGAGGCCTCAACAGGCCCAGACCACGGGTGAAAAAGAGGAAGATGCCTTCCCACACAGTGGGAAACATTGATTCTGCTGTGATGGGATACTTTTATGTTTTATGTTAAATTCTATATTGTTGTGTTTATCTTATTTGTGTGCTGCATGGTAACTCAAATTTCACTGCACCAATTGGTGTATGTGACAATAAATGTCCTTTGACCTTTGTCCTTTATTTGCTATGTCTTCTATTTCTCATATCAGGATTCTCAGACATCATAGAAATTTAATAGCTGATAGTCTTGCATCATTTACAAAATAGTCTGCTTTAAAATTCTTCTGAATGATGTGGAGCATCTCAGGTTTCCTCTTTCTGTAAATGCCTGTACACATTAGTATTCATTGAGCAACCTGTGCAAGTGGTTTTGAATATTAAATAGGAACAATGAGGCCTCATTACATTGAAACAATCACAAGGTTTCACAACATGTGCATCACCTGCTAATTTAAGAATGAGGAGGTTTTGGATGTCTTGAAACTCATAAGAATGAATAAATCCCCAGGGCCAGATGAAATCCTAGGATGCTATTGGAGATATGGAGGTAATTCTGGGCTCTTGATGAAAATTATTGATTCTTTATTAGCCATGGGTTAGAAGTTGAAGATTGGAGGATTGTTGTCCCTTTCTTAAGAAATTAAGCAGGAATGAGCCAGGTAACTAAAACCCAGTGAGTCTTACATCAGTGGTAGGGAAATGATTGGAGAAAATTCCATTGGATAGGATTTATGTATGTTAGAAAGGCTTGGGTTCTGCGTGGTTTGTGTGAGAAAAATCCTATCTCTCTAATTTGGGTTTTACAGGGGCGACAATGCATAGGCATATGGATGAGAAGGGAATGGAGGGTTATGGTATGAGTGCAGGCAGGTGGGACTAAGGGGAAAAAAAGTTGTTTGGCACGGACTTGTAGGGCCGAGATGGCCTGTTTCCATGCTGTAATTGTTATATGGTTATATGGTTATAACAAGGATTATTGATGAAGGCTCAGCAGTGGATGTCACTCTAGACTTTGGTAAGGCATTTGACAAGGTCCACGGTGACAGAAGATTAACATTTAGAATCTATGGTGAGCTGGCTAATTGGATCCAGGTTTATAGGAGGCAAAGGATAACAGTGGGAAAACATAAAAACAAGGAACAGCAGATGCTGGTTTACACAAAAGGACACAAAGTGTTGGATTAACTCAACCAGTTAGGCGACATCTCTGGAGAACATGGATAGGTGACGTTTTGTGTCAGGACCCTTCTTCAGACTGATTCTCTCCAGTCAGAAAGAGTTCGAAGAAGGGTCCTGACGTGAAACATCACTGATAATGGTGGGGAGATGTTTTTCCAATTGTTGGTCTGGGAACAATGGTTTAGAAAGAGAAATCGGTGCTAGGATCATTGTAGTTATATATTATCTATCTATCTATCTATCTATCTATCTATCTATCTATCTATCTATCTATCTATCTATCTATCTATCTATCTATCTATCTATATCTATCTGTATCTATCTATCTATCTATCTATCTGTCTATCTATCTATCATCTATCCGTCTGTATCCGTCTATCCGTCTATCCGTCTATCCGTCTATCCGTCTGTCCGTCTGTCCGTCTCTCCGTCTCTCCGTCTATCTATCCTTGGATGTGAATTTTTGGGTAAGATTAGTAAGTTTTCAGATGATGCAACAGTTGATAATGTTATGGATAGTAATGAAAGTTGTCAATGGTACAGCCAGATATAGATCAGAAGGAGTGTTGGGCAAATCATTGGCAGATAGAATTTAATCCTGATACTTGTGAGATATTGCATATTGGGAATTCAAATAGGGGCAAACATATATAGTAAATGGCCATGTTCAAAAGGATGGTGATGAACAGAGAAATTTAGGGTTCAAGTTCATAGTTCCCTGAAAGTGGCAATACAGGTAGATATGGTGGACAAAAGGTATACGGTACATGCCTTCATCAATTGAGGCATAAAATATAAAAGATTGGATGTTGTGGTTAGAATACCTTTGCAGCGTTGTGTGCTGTTTCAGGCAGTACAATATAGGAAGAATGTATTGTACCGATCAAGAAGGATGTAGTTGCGCTGGAGGGAGTGCAGAGGAGATTCTAGATTCAGGTTCCTAGATTGGAAGAGTTTAATTATCAGAAGAGACTGGATAGGCTGGGTATACTTTCCCTGGAGTGGAGGAGCTGAGGGCCAACCTGATAGAGAAATATGTCTGAATCTTTTTCCTATGATACATGTATATCAAAAGCAAGAGGACACAGTTTAAAGTGAAAAGGAGAATTAAAGGAGGTCCTTTTGTTTTGTACACAGTGACGGCTTCTTATTTGGAAAGTGCTTCCAAAACAAGAGGACGTAGGTATAAGGGAAAAGGTCGGAGATTTAAAGGAACGTCTCAGTCGTTGTGATTTTTATCACAGTGACTGGTACTAAATTTGAAATGTGCTAACAAAGAAGATGGCGAAATCAGATACCATTTAAGTTTAAGAGACAATCCTGTTGCAGGTAAATGGGATTGGTGTAGATGGGAAATCTACTTGGCAGTTACATGATAGACCAAAGAGCCTATTTCTGTGTAAATTGACTTTATGGCTTCATGAACGGTAGGGTTGCCTACCGCAACTATTCCTTCCTATTCTCGCAAGTGGCATGAATATAATTCCAAAATTTAATTTCCGAGAAATTACAACCTAAACTATTCAATTTCTCCACCTCTAGATCCTCCCTTAAGATGTTTCTTCAAACGCAAACTCATTAACCTTTCAGTCACATGAATTAATTTGTAATTTCTTGCTTCATTTTTTTGTTTCTAATTAGCCTATTTATATAATGCATTGAAAATTGCAAGATTATTGTTTCTGAAGTCTTTAACTGGTGCATGCAAAATTATTGTTCCTCTTAAGTGTTTGATGTATTTTATAGCAATAGATGCACTGTAAATACTTGTTTGTAATGTGTTTAAATGCATGCTTTTTTTTCAGTTGGGTAATTCAAAATGTGAAATGAGATATCATCCATACAATAAATTAGAGTTGTCAGACAGTACAGTTAAGCAACAATTCACTATACATTTATTGCCTCATATTCTTTCAAATGAGAAGGAGACCATTCAACTATTGAGTCTATGCTGGCTCTCAGAGCAATCCCATCAACCTGGTTCCTCACTTACTTTCCTATAACCTATTCTCTCTCACATGTCTATCAACTCCTCGATGATATAATTTACAGAGGCCAATAACCTGCTAGCACATCTTTGGGATGTGGGATCATCCTGGTGCACTGGGAAAACCCAAGTGGTCACAGAGAGACCATACAAACACAAAACACGCACACACGCACACATGCACACATGCACACGCAGACGCATGAACTTGGAGGTCATGTAAGAGAATGCCAAGCTTTGTGATTAGGAATGCTTGCTTGCAGCATAATACGGACAATGTTCAGGCGTGAGCTTGCATTGATATTTAAATCACCAATGTACAACGCAGTGAGCCTCTCCAAATAGAGGGAGTATACATTTTTCGCCAGCACACTGTGGGTACAAAATAGATTGTAATGACTCATCCAGGTCACTCCAACAGCATCTTCCAAATTTATGATCAATGGAAAAAGTGCATGGAAATAACACCTCCTGCAGGTTCCCTTCCAATTCATACATGATCCCATCTTGGAAAAGTACCGAGATACAGTGAAATGTAATGCTCATCCTTCATTGTTATGCCCCTGTCCCACTTAAGAAACCTGAACGGAAACCTCTGGAGACTTTGCGCCCCGCCCAAGGTTTCCGTGCATTTCCCGGAGGTTTTTGTCAGTCTCCCTACCTGCTTCCACTACCTGCAACCTCTGGCAACCACCTGCAACCTCTGGGAACCGCACGGAAACCTTGGGTGGGCGCAAAGTCTCCAGAGGTTTCTGTTCATGTTTCCTAAGTGGGACAGGGGCATTACTATATCTAAACACTGGAATTCCCTCTCCATAGCCCTGTGGGAGCATATTCACTACAATAACAGCAGGTAGCTCATCACCACCTTGGTTAGTTTCCTGGTCCTCCAAAAATATTCCAAATGGAATTTAAACTGGAGATGGCAGTTAAATTGAAGTTTCCCAGCGTTAAATAGAGTTGTCCACTAAATGTTGACATTTAAGCCAACACACAGATTATATAATGAATAAAAGAAAAACTACGTCATAAGTGATTGCAGATGTTGCAAATTTGAGGAAAATTTGATGAGCAAATCTGAGTTCCTCCAGTCTTAACGTGCTGGAGGAACTCAGCGAGTGAGTCAAGGAGCATCTTTGGAGAGAATTGGGCAGACAACATTTCAAATCAGGACATTTCATCAGACTAACGACTCCAAAGAAGGATCCTGACCCAAAATGTCATCTGTCTAATTTGCTCCATGGTTGTTGTCCAGACCACTAAGTTCTTCAAGCACCATGTGTTTTTTTTGCTTTTGAAAACAAAAACATTGCATAATTTTTTAAGGCGTCAGTGCATAGAAACATAGAAAATAATTGAAGGAGTAGGCCATTCGGCCCTTTGAGCCTGCACCGCCATTCAATATGATCATGGCTGATCATCCAACTCAGTATCCTGTACCTGCCTTCTCTCCATATCCCCTGATCCCTTTAGCCACAAGGGCCACATCTAACTCTTTCTTAAATATAGCCAATGAACTGGCCTCAACTACCTTCTGTGGCAGAGAATTCCAGAGATTCACCACTCTCTGTGTGTGCAGCAAATCAATAGCCGCCTTTTGTGCTGTAGGATTCAATAATCTCTTTATCCTAGCTTTTCCATATTTGGTGCAGAATTTGTAAACACTTTTTTGTAAAGTTACTCACGAGATGATCTTGCTATTAACATGCTGCTTCACGTGCAAGTTGTTTATTGTTTCCTTCTTGCTCCCTTTAAAGTGTTGATGTGATAAAAGTGTCCATTAAGGCCCTGTGAGAAGAGTGCAGTTTTATTGACTAATTGCAACAGCAATAAAATTGTGTCTATGGACTTCTGTTGCTGTCGCTTCATATTTGACCAACAAACGTAAGATTGGGCAAACTCAGATTTGTGAGCACACATGTAGTCATAATCACTTAAATCTCAAATCTCAGCTGCTTGAAGAATCAGTTCACAATCGTTTTCATTTCAAGAGCTGGTTCAATCTCACGTAGCAGCTGCGGGCTCTCTAACCCTACCCACTTACTCATCTCATCACCTCTGAGTATTTCCAGTGGTCAGGACTGCAAGAAAATTGCAAAATGGTGCCATGCATTAAAAGTCAGGAACGGGCTCCTTTTTAATCCTGTTAGTATCTCATTGCATAAGAAATTATGGAATACAAGAGAATTAAGTAGCGATTTTTATAATGAAGGGAATAATTGGAACAACAAAAGGGAAAAATCCTTCCAGGGTTTCAGGATTCTATCTGTTAGGCTAGGATTGATACCAGTAAGAGTGGATTTCAGAAGTGGCGAGCAGAAGGAAGCATCAGCTACAGAAGCTGTGGTTTCCCCAGTCAGTGTTATTATGAACATGCAATATTCCCAATGATGCAGAGTGAGCAATCAGATCAGAAAATGTTGGCCAATAAATGAGACATTTTTTTTTTATGAACACAAATATTGATAGATGCCCTCCAGAATTGTTACTTCAGAAGTGCAGAATTCCTCAACAGAGGCACAAGAACATTTTGATAGCATTAAAGATTATAATTTCACTATTTCACATTGACATTAGTAATTGATTTGCCAGTAGGTAGACACATGGTTAATTATGATTAAAAGTGTCAGAGATGTCACAATTAATCATGATTGGAATTGTCAGAAATACCGAAAGGTCCACTTCATTTAAGAAAAATTGCACATAATTCACCTTAATGTATTCCATTTGTTTTCAACATCAATAACTGCCATAATTATTTCAATGCTAACCAAGAATCCATTGGATCAATTCCAAGGTTGTCTATCGCCTTGTAAAGCATTAAATGTATTTTAGTGTTTGCTCCGTTATATCAGCTTATCTCATTTTAATAATTTTCATAAGGATGCCATTCAGCCCATTGTGTTCAGGCCAGCTCCAGGATGAGGGCGCGGAGTAATCCCATTATTCCCATCCCCTTATTCTTTTGTACAGCCTTTCAAACTTATTCTGATTCTCATATACCCATCCAATCCTCATTTAATTATATTTGCAACTTATCTGCACTATCAGTAGCCAATTTACCTTACAGTTCATTTTTTGGGATGTAAGTGGAGGGCAGAGAACACAGCAGAAGACCACATGTTCACAAAGGGAACGTGGAAATGCCACACAAACAACACTGGAGGTCAGGATCAGACTTGGGCCACTGTAGCTGCAAGGAGTAGCACCAAATGCAGTCAAATATGGAGGTATAAATTACTGGCAGATATTGGAAAAAAAAACACAATTCAATTTAATGCCAAATTTAAGTGAAAGGAAAATGAAATGAGAGATGAAATCTGCACCAGTTCTTATTATATAGCAGTGCATGTACCAATAAAATGAAGGTCATATTTGAATTCAATTATTTATTGAAAAGGGCAGTCCTATAAGTATCCTTAATGCGATTATAGTCCAAATCTGGAACATTATGGACATAGAAAAAAAAACGACTACTAGTTTATTATATTAAGATGCCTGTTCAAATTTCAGTATCATAATCCTTATTAATTACCATGAAAAGTTTAAAATATCAGATAACAGAAAAAAATAGAGAGACTATTGAGAGAGTCACAAAGCAGTACACAAGCAGGCCTTTCTATCCAGCTTGTCCATGCCGACCAAGCTAACATATTGAGTTAGTCCATGTGCCTGCATTTGGAACATACTGTATCCTTCCAAACACTTCCTATCCATATATCTGTTTAATGTCTTTTTTTCTTCTTTTTTTTTGTTTATTTTATTAGAAGTTAACACAGTACAAAACAGTACAGTGGAACCTAATTTTAGGTGCCAACTATGTAATACCATAATCCATTCTATGTACAACCTCTAGTTTTATGTTATGAGAAGGAAGTAAGCAAGACAAGAAAAAGAAAACAATAGAAAGAGGAAAAAGTAGAAAAATAGATGGTAGAGAGTAGAAAAACGTGAAGTGTGTATATAAAAAATAAAAAAGAAAGAGAAAGTGGAAAGTAAAAATAGAAGAGAAGGCCCCTTAAAAGAAAATTTTTCAAATCTGTATTCGGAGATGTAGATCTATACGCGTCATGAACTGAAATCAGCAATCTTTACGGTACTGCTGCATCACATGATTCCAAAAAGTTGATGAAAGGAGACCAACTCCTTAAGAATTGGCCATATTTATCTATTAGTCGGAGTCTCATTTCTTCAAGGCGTGCTATGTCCATCATATTCCTAATCCACATTTTAACGGTTTAATGTCTTTTAATAGTCATAATTTTGTTCTCCTTCTAAACATGTTTTTGGAAGATGGTTCCAGATATGGTTTCCCCTGAGGTCCTTCATAAATCTATCTCCTCTTATTTACAATCTTATAACATATAACATATAACATATAACAATTACAGCACGGAAACAGGCCATCTCGGCCCTACAAGTCCATGCCGAACAAATTTTGTTCCCCTTAGTCCCACCTGCCTGCACTCGTACCATAACCCTCCATTCCCTTCTCATCCATATGCCTATCCAATTTATTTTTAAATGATACCAATGAACCTGCCTCCACCACTTCCAGTCACTATGTCCAGTATTTTTTTAATCCATTGGCAGAAGGACTGAGTGTTTAATCATGATCTCGAACACCTCAATAAGATAACCATCTGCCTCTTGCACTCCAAAGTAAAAAAGATCATAGCTAACCAACCTCTCCTTACAATTCAAGGCCACAAGCCCAGGTACCATTCTAGTGAATCTCTTTTGCTCCCTTTCCAACTTAATGACATATTTCCTACAGCCGGTAACCAGAACTGTGCACACTACTCTGTTTGGACTCCACACGACTTGTACAGTTGTATCACGATTTCCCTCCATTTGTTCAAAAACCCTTTCCAATGAAGCCAAGCATGCCAAACATCTTCAGCAGACTGTTCACTTGAATCAATGTAGTCATGCACCAGTGCTCCCAAATATCTCTCTGTTTTCTGCAACACTCTCCAGGGATCTACCATTTACCGTGAAAGTTCTGCAATCATTTGACACATCCAAGTGCAACTCATGCTTGTCAGCATTAGATTCCCTTTGCCATTCATTGGCCCACCTTCCTAACTGATCTAGATCTTGTTGTAAACTGAAGCAAATATTTCCTCAATGTCTACCTCATTACTTAATTTGGCGTAATCTGTAAATTTAATAACAATGTTTTAACTACATTATCATCCAAATAATTAATGCACATAACAAACAGCACACCACTGACCTCAGGTCTCCATTCAGAAAAATAACCTCCATGAGTACGCTTTGACTCATTTCTCCAAACCAATTTTGACTCCAATTGGCTAGATCACCTTGGATTGCATGCGATCTAATGTTCCAGAGTAGCTTACACATGAGAGCTTGTCAAAAGCATCACTCAAGTTTGTATAGATCATAGAGACAGGTAATCCATATAGTCCATGTAATGATCTCATCAATCCATTTGGTGACCTCTTTAAAACACAATCAGATTTGTGAGAAATAACTTTTCTCCAGTGCTCTGGTTTCCTCCCACATCCAAAACCATTAACCCAATAGGTTAATTGGCTTCTGTGAATTGTCCTTAGCATATTGGATAGCACTAGTGTATGTGTGATCACTGGTCAGCGTGGACTAATTGAGTCAAAGGACCTTTTTCCTGGCTGCAGCATTAAAACTAAAGACTTAAAACACACAAAGACATGAGAACTATCCATAATCAGCCCTTGGCTATCCAAATGCTGCTTCATCCTGTTCCTAAGAAATCCTTCCAACAATTGTCGCGACATTGACATCAGGCTCACCAGCATGTAGTTCCCTAGTTTGTTCTTGCTGCCCTTTTCATAGAAACATAGAAAATAGGTGCAGGAGTAGGCCATTCGGACCTTTGAGCCTGCACCGCCATTCAATATGATCATCGCTGATCATTCAACTCAGTATCCTGTACCTGCCTTTCCATACCCCCTGATCCCTTTAGCCACAAGTGCCACATCTAACTCCCTCTTAAATAAAATCATGGTTGAACATTAGCCACCCTCCAATCTTCCATAACTTCACTTGTGGTTAAAGATGATGCAAATATCTGCACAAGGACCTATGCAATTTCATCCCTTGCTATCCACAAGATCTGAGAATGTACTTGGTCAGGCCATTTAATTTATCCACCTTTGTTGGGAAAGTATTCAAATTGGTGGAAAGTCATGGCAATTCCAAAATGTTGTCCTTTTATTGAGACAAGTGTGTTGGCTGCATTACACTAGTCTTGAATTTGTAAGGTGGCCATTCAACCATTGGGAGGTACATTGCCCATTGCCAGCTCCCAGGAGAACAATCCAATTATTCCCATCCCTTTCTCCGAATTACATTTGCAACATATTCTCACATTTCCCTATCAAATCAGTTGGATTCTTTTTGCAACTTACCTACAGTAACGTGTAATTTACAGTTGCCATTTTACCCATTAGCCAACCTTTCAGGAAGTGGGTGAAAATGGAGCAATGGTTCATAACATCATTACAATCTAGACCATGGAAAGAGGTCATTGAGATCATGGTCTCTGGACCTATTAGAAGCATTTCCTCTCAAGTATTTCTCTCCTTCAAATACTAATATAATTTCCCTCTGGAAAATATTATTTTGGAACATAACTAATACAATCTCAAAATGTGATTGTGCAAAAATGGCAAACAAAAGTGGTGCTTATTGATGGCCTTGCAATTCCCAGTCAGTGTTGTAGAGATTCTCTGTTAAGCAAGGCCATAGACCATATTACTATAAGTAACTGAAATCAATTTAATGCATAGAATTTGCCATTCATAATAATAATAATCAGAATTACACATGATAATCCTCCACTCAGTGCATGTAGAGGGCAAGGAAAATAAAAGAGTTTCATGTGTCATCTGTTTATTGCTGATTTGCAATGTTAAGGATTTTCACATAGGATAAGTAATCCTGGTCATCAACGATCAGCCATTGAATAAAATCCCCAGTCAGGGCTTCTGTGCACTCTGTACCAATTCAAAGACTGGTCAATTGTAACTCTGGGTAGTCAGAGAACGACACAACCTCATGTACCACTTCTGTTGACACTATTGTTATGAATTACTCATTACAGTTTATGTGCTGTTGCAGCAAGGAAATATGTTTTTATTTATCAGAGGAGGACATTAGAAATAGCCAGCAGTGTCATAATTCGCTCAGAAGACCTTCAAGGCAATGAAAGAGGTAGCAGAGCAAACAACCATTGGAAAATAATTCCAGAAAGAGCAGTATGTGTATTGGTATGGTATTGGTTTATTATTGCTATGTGAACTGTGATACCGTGAAAAAGCATTTGCATGCTATCCAGTTGAAACAAATCATACTATACATCAATACAATCGAGCCATACACATACAACACTAGCCCAAAGAGAAAAATATCAGTGCTAAATATAGTTTTACAGCACTATAGCATTGCAGTTATAGAGAATAAGTCAATCCAATACCCACAATTAGGTAAATTGGAAGATTGGGACCACACCCTGACTTTAAGGAGAATTGTTCAGTAGCCTGATATCAGTGGGGAAGAAACTGTTCCAGACTCTGATTGTACATGCTTTCAAACTTTTATATTTCCTGTCTGAGGGGAGAGTGAAGAAGAGGGAATGGCTGGAGTGCAAAGGGCCTTGATTATATTGGCCACTTCCTCAGGCAGTTTGAAGTGGAGATACCAAGTGAATGGTGAGGAGGACAGACTGTTATAGACTGGGCTACATCCACCGCTCTCTGGAATTTCTTGAGGTGTTATGGGCATGTCCCACTTGATAATTTTATAGGCAACTGCCAGCAACTGTCATAGTCGTAGCAGGTCGCCGAAAAATTGGCGACAAACTACGTCATCCTGGCGACAATCTACGATAGCACGTATGTCTGGAGAAGTCAATCTACGCTCATTGGCGTCAAACCCACTGTCAATTAAAATGTTTCAACATGTTGAAAATTTAGCGGTGACCAGAAACATGCTATGACTTTGTGCGCGACTGAGGAGACTACTCCCAGCGACCACCGGCGAACATGTGGCCACAAACTAGTCGCCTGTAGTTGCCTAAAAAAACATCTGAGTTGGACATGCCTATTAGGCAGCAGTGTTACCACTGCAATGTGAAGAGTCTACCTCACTTGCCAAATTTTTCGGCGACTGCCGGCATCATTGACTGACGTATCAGGTCGCTGAAAGATATTGAACATTTCAAAATCCAGCGGCGACAAAAAAATGTTGCGACACTTGTGGAGACACTGTGCGTCATTACGTCATCATGCCGCATCACGCCGCATCGTGCCACATCATGCCGCAACTTTTTCAGTGACCTGATACGTCAGTCAATGATGACGACATTCGCCAAAAAAATCGCCAAGTGGAACAGGCCCTTCAGGCAGCACAGTAACCTGATAGATGCATCTGTAGAGGTTGTTGGAGATATGCTGAAAATTATTTCTTTTCCGTGGAAGCAGAAGCATTAATGTTTTTGGTGACCACTTCAATGTGGTTGGTTCAGGACAAATTGCATCATCATTGGATCCAAAGAGTGAAGGATAAAGATGCAAATCATGGCTACTGGCAGTATGTGTGCACATACCTATGTGTGCGTAAGTTTGTGTGAACTTGTGTTCTGCACATGAATAACTTTTTATGTGTGCGAATACACATAGAAGTGTGCATTTATTCATCTGAGTGTTTAAATTCATGTGTACAGTATGCAAGTGTGTATTATGCTCACTCGTGCACCATTTAACATGTATCTGGTGCATTCATGTGAATCTGCATTTATTTGTTTGTGAGCTCATGTGTGCATGTTCACGTGTGCCTGTGAGTGTGCAGACATGCATCCCTGTGTATTTACATGCAAGTTTTTGCGTGTGACTGTATGAGATTATGTGCACAGGATTATGTAGAGCAAAGCCGAGGAGATATGACTTCTCATTCAAGAATAATACATTGGTCATGTCCGATGACTTACAATTGTTAATGCCTTCATTTCTTTCTATGTTGCAAAAAGTTTTCAGGCACAAAATTAGCTCCAGTATCAACTACAGTGCTGGGTGGTATGCCTCAAGCCGAGATATCATAATATTAAGAGCCTATGTCACATTGTTCCCTGAAGGCACATATTCAAAAACTAATAATAAGAATGCTTGTGAAAGATTTAGGTGTTAACATTAATAAGGTTCCAGAAAAACATCCCTGGATTAAGAGCTATGCAGGCTACTTATGTACAAATGCAGTCCATGCAATACAAATCTTATATAGTGCTCTCTCTAAACTTAAATATTTTGAAAAATGAATAAACGGTTGAGCATTGATGCATCAGGGCAAAAGGTTATTTGTTTATTTCTTATATAATTAATATGTAATATATATATTTTATAACTATTAAAACTCGCGTGGTTTGTGGTTTGAAACAGAAAACAAAATAGATGCAGGAGTAGGCCATTCGGCCCATCGAGCCTGCACCACCATTCAATATGATCATGGCTGATCTTCCAACTTAGTATCCTGTACCTGCCCTCTCTCCACACCCCCTGATCCCTTTAGCCACAAGGGCCACATCTAACTCCCTCTTAAATATAGCCAATGAACTGGCCTCAACTACCTTCTGTGGCAGCGAGTTCCAGAAATTCATCACTCTCTGTGTGATAAATGTTTTTCTCATCTCGGACCTAAAGGGTTTCCCCTTTATCCTTAAACTGTGACCCCTTGTCCTGGACTTCCCTAACATTGGGAACAATCTTCCTGCATCTAGCCTGTCCAACCCCTTAAGAATTTTGTAAATTTCTATAAGATCCCCCCTCAATCTTCTAAATTCTAGCGAGTACAAGCCGAGTCTTCATATGAAAGTCCGGACATCCCAGGAATCAGTCTGGTGAACCTTCTCTGTACTCCCTCTATGGCAAGAATGTCTTTCCTCAGATTAGACCAAAACTATACGCAATACTCCAGGTGTGGTCTCACCAAGACCCTGTACAACTGCAATAGAACCTCCCTGCTCCAATACTCAAATCATTTTGCTATGAATGCCAACATACCATGCACTTTCTTTACTGCCTGCTGCACCTGCATGCCTACTTTCAATGACTGGTGTACCATGACACCGAGGTCTCTTTGCATCTCCCCTTTTCCTAATCGGCCACTATTTAGGTAATAGTCTACTTTCCTGTTTTTGCCACCAAAGTGAATAACCTCACATTTATCCACATTATACTGCATCTGCCATGCATTTGCCCACTCACCCAGCTTATCCAAGTCACCTTGCAGCCTCCTAGCATCCTCCTCATACCTAACACTGCCCCCCAACTTTATGTCATCCACAAACTTGGAGATGTTGCATTCCATTCCCTCGTCCAATTCATTCATATATATTGTAAATAGTTGGGGTCCCAGCACTGAGCCTTGCGGTACCCCACTAGTTACTGCCTGCCATTCTGAAAAGGACACGTTTACTCTTACCCTTTGCTTCCTGTTTGCCAGTCAGTTCTCTATCCACGTCAATACTGAACCCCCAATACCGTGTGCTTTAAGTTTGTATACTAATCTCTTATGTGGGACCTTGTCAAAAGCCTTCTAAAAATCCAGATATAACACATCCACTGGTTCTCCCTTATCCACTCTACTAGTTACATCCTCGTAAAATTCTATAAGATTCGTCAGACATGATTTACCTTTTGTAAATCCATGCTGACTTTGTCCAATGATTTCACCACTTTCCAAATGTGCTGCGATCCCATCTTTAATAACTGACTTTACCGTTTTCTCTCTCCCTCCCTTTTTAAAAAGTGGGGTTACATTAGCTATCCTCCAATCCTCAGGAACTACTCCAGATTCTAAAGAGTTTGGAAAAATTATCACTAATGCATCCACTATTTCTGCGGCAACTTCCTTAAGTACTCTGGTATGCAGCCTATCTGGCCCTGGGGCTTTATTGACCGTTAATCCATTCAATTTACCCAACACCACTTCCCTGCTAACCTGGATTTCACTCCGTTCCTCCATCTCATTTGACCCGCTGTCCCCTGCTATTTCCGGCAGATTATTTATGTCTTCCTTAGTGAAGACGGAACCAAAGTAGTTATTCAATTGGTCTGCCTTATCCTTGTTCCCCATGCCTTGTCCTTGTTCCTACATTTGTTTTAACTAATCTCTTTCTCTTCACATATCTATAAAAACTTTTGCAGTCAGTTTTTATGTTCACTGCCAGTTTTCTTCCATAATCTATTTTCCCTTTCCCAATTAAGCCCTTTGTCCTCCTCTGCTGGACTCTGAATTTCTCCCAGTCCTCTGGTAGGCTACTTTTTCTGGTTAATTTGTAAGCTTCATCTTTTGTTTTGATACTATCCCTGATTTCCCTTGTTATCCACGGATGCACTACGTTCCCCGATTTATTCTTTTTGCCAAACTGGGAAGAACAATTGTTGCAGTTCATCCATGCAGTCTTTAAATGCCTTCCATTGCATATCCACCGTCAAACCTTTACGAATCAATTGCTAGTCAATCTTGGCCAATTCACGTATCATACCCTCAAAGTTACCTTTCTTTAAGTTCAGAACCCTTGTTTCAGAATTAACAATGTCACTCTCCATCCTAATGAAGAACTCAATCATATTATGGTCACTCTTGCCCAAGGGGCCACGCACACCAAGTCTGCTAACTAACCCTTCCTCATTACTCTACACCCAGTCGAGAATAGCCTGCTCTCTCGTTGGTTCCTCTACATGTTGGTTTAGAAAACTATCCCGCATACATTCCAAGAAATCCTTTCCCTCAGCATCCCTGCCAATTTGATTCACCCAATCTATATGTAGATTGAAGTCACCCATTATAACTGTTTTACCTTTGTTGCACGCATTTCTAATTTCCTGTTTGATGCCATTCCCAACTCCACTACTACTGTTGTGTGGCCTGTACACAACACCCACTAGCATTTTCTGCCCCTTAGTGTTTCGCAGCTCTACCCATACCGATTCCACATCCTCCAAGCTAATGTTCTTCCTTTCCATTGCGTTAATCTCCTCTCTAACCAGCAACGCTACCCCACCTCCTTTTCCTTTCTGTCTATCCCTCCTAAATATTGAATATCCCTGGATGTTCAGCTCCCAGCTTTTGTCACCCTGGAGCCATGTCTCCGTGATCCCAACTATATCATAATCATTAATGGCTATCTGCACATTCAGCTCGTCCACCTTATTACGAATGCTCCTTGCATTGAGACACAAAGCCTTCAGGCTTGTTTTTACAACACTCTTACCCCTTTTACAATTATGTTGAAAAGTGGCCCTTTTTGATTTTTGCCCTGGATTTGTCTGCCTGCCACTTTTACTTTTCACCTTGCTACCTATTGCTTCCACCCCCATTTTACACCCCTCTGTCTCTCTGCTCACCCATTTAAGAACCCCACCACCTCTTATTCTCTGTTTATTATTGTTTTCTTCTTCCCCCCCTACATGTTGGGTCTGAGTGCTTTCCTTCTCAGCCTCCTGCCTCACACACTGTCTACTAGATTTCTCTATTTGAGTCTCTCCCCCCAACCATTCTAGTTTAAAGTCTCCCCAGTAGCCTTTGCAAATCTCCCCGCCAGGATATTGGTCCTTCTCGGGTTCAAGTGCAACCCATCCATTTAGTACAGGTCGCACCTTCCACAAAAGAGGTCCCAATGATCCAGAAACTTGAATCCCTGCCCTCTGCACCAGTCCTTCAGCCACGCATTTATCCTCCACCTCGCTCCATTTCTACTCTCACTGTTGCAATGCACAGGCAGTAATCCGGAGATTGTTACTTTTATGGCCCTTCTCTCTCCCCCTCCTCTCTCTCCCCCTCCTCTCTCTCCCCCTCTTCTCTCTCCCTCTCCTCTCTCTCCCCCTATTCTCTCTCACCCCCATTCCCCCCCTCCTCTCCCCCTTCTCTCTCTCCCCCTTCTCTCTCCTCCCCTCCTCCCCCTCCTCCTCCCCCCCCCACTCTCTCTCCCCCCCCTCTCCTCTTCTCTCCCCCCCTCTCTCTCTCCCCCACCACCCACCACTCTCTCTCCTCCTCTCTCTCCCTCTCCCCCCACTCCAATCTCTCTCTCCCTCCCCCTCCCCTCCCTGCTCCTCCCCCCCTCCTCCTCCCTTCCCCCCCCCACTTCCCCCCCCTCCTCCTCTCCTCTCCCCTCCCCCCCCCTTCCCCTCTCTCCCCCCCCTCCCCCTCTTTCTTCCCCATCCATCCCTCTACTCCCCTCCCCCCCCTCCACTTCTTCCCCTCTCCCTCTCCCCTCTCCGCCCTCCCCCCCCCTCGTCTCTCCCCCCCTCTCTCCTCACCCCTCTCCTTACCCCTCTCATCCCCTCTCTCCTCACCTCTCTCTCTTCACCCCTCTCTCCTCACCCCTCTCTCCCTCACCCCTCTCCTCAGCCCACTCTCCTCACCCCTCTCCCCCTCACCTCTCTCTCCTCACCCCTCCTCTCCTCCTCACCTCTCTCTCTTTCCCCTCTACTCTCTCTCTCTCTCCCCTCTACTCTCTCTCTCCCCCCCCCTTCCATCCATCCCTCCCTTACAACCCCTGCCTTTCCCCCCTCTCTCCCTTCTTCTCTCTCCCCCCCCTGTCCTATCTCTCCCCCCACTTCTCTCGCCCACCCTCTCGCCCCTTCTCTCTCCCCCTCCTCTCTCTCTCCCTTCTCCCTCTCTCCCCTCCTCCTCTCCCCTCTCTCCCCTCTTCTCTCTCACCCTCTCTCTCCCCCTCCACTCCTTCTTCTCTCTCCCCCTCCAATCTCTCTCCACCTGCCCCCTCTCCCCTCTCCTCTCCCCACCTCTACCACCCTCTCTCCTCCCTCCTCTCCCCCCCCCCCCCTCTGCCCTCTCCCCTCTGCCCCCCCAACCCACACCCCCTCCACCCTCCACCTCTTGTTCTCCTCCCCCTCCCCCCCTGTGTGTGTGCGTGTGAGTGTGTGTGTGAGTGTATGTGTGAGTGAGTGAGTGTGTGTGTGTGTATGTGTGAGTGTGTGTGAGTGTGTGTGTGTGTGAGTGAGTGTGTGTGTGAGCGAGTGTGTGTGTGAGTGAGTGAGTGTGTGTGTGTGTGAGAGTGAGTATGTGTGTGAGTGAGTATGTGTGTGAGCAAGTGTAAGTGTGTGAGTGTATCTGTGTGTGAGGTGGAGGGTGTATGTATGTTTGTATGTGTGAGTGTGTGCATGTGTATGTATGTATGTATGTGTGTGTGTGTGTGTATTGGAATTGGTGGAGAGGTGTTGGGGGACCAGCCCTCGCATATATATATAAAGGTGAAGCAAATTATTTGTGCAGCCTCTTTAGGGAAGAGTATTATGTAAATTAGTGTGAAATGGTGGATCAAAAGGAATATATGCTCCTTTTGCTGAGTTGACTATTGGTCATATGGATTATTATGCACCACTCGAAGGATAAGAATCATAAAATTACAATGAATGGCTTTGTCTCTTCATAATTCAAGGAAGATCATAATTGGATTGTAACCATTTGCTTCATGATTCCTTGGTACATTTATCAATATGTTGTCAATATTTCAATCTGATACATGGAGCCTGTCAAGGTCTGCACACGTAGATCTTGGATACAATATATTCTTTGGTAAAATTAGCATTATTACATTGCAGTGTTAAGATCTATACTTAATACAATTGTGCAATGAAACAATGCTTCCCACTTGTATTTCTAATTGGAATTGAAGATGATTAAACTCATTGTTACAGAAATTTGTGTGAATTTTTCCTGATATATTTATGCACAGGTAATATTGAAGGGAATGTTGAGGGGTTTATTTTATTGAGGCATTCATTTGAAAATAACTAATGCTATTATTTTACATGGAAAATAATGACATTTACCACTATTCTCATTCATTTTGTTATAATTTTCTTTAAAAATGTATCTGCTTTTTGCAATTCATAACACAACTGATCAAAAAAGTGTAATTGGAACATCCTAGACCAAATAAGTATGTGTATATAAACTAATGTTATATACAGTTTTGTCATAACTTACCCAGAATTTGCTTTTATTTATTCAATTTTTGGATTCTGGGTGTCCCTCATAAAGTAGCATTTATTTCACTACTTAAAAATGTTTGTAAACTGTCTACTTAAACTGTTGCAGACCTTAGAGTCATAAATTCATAGGGTTATGCATCATGGAAATAGGCCTTTTGCCTAACTCATCCATGCCAACCAAGATGCCCATCTATGCTCATACTATTTTCCCGCATATATACCTCTCTAGACATTTCTTATCCAAACACCTCTTTAAAATGGTGTTATTTTCTCAACTGCTTTCTCCATATCCCATACCACCCACTCTGAGAAAAAGTTACCCCTCAGGTTCATATTAACTCTTTCACCTCTTACTATAAACCTATGTCTTCTTGTTCTTGATTCCTCTACCCTGGAAAAAAGGCAAGGTGCACCTACCCTGTTTATGCCGCTCATGGGGGAGAAGGCAGGAGAACGTGGTTAAGAGGGAAGGTTAGATCAGCCAGGATTGAATTGCCGAGTAGACTTGATGGGCTGAATGACCTAATTCTGTTCCTTTCACTTCTAAACTTATGAACATTAAATCTTTTCTGCACTTTTTCCAGCTTAATGGCATATTTCCTGTATCAGAGGAACTGAACAAAACAATCCGACGTTTTATGCAACCAATGAGGAAACTCCCACATTTGCGTAGGGTGTTTCAGGTTTTAATTCCAGCAATGACAATGTAATAGAGATATATTTGAGACTCAGGATAACGTGTGACTCGGCAGGCTACAGTGTTGCCAAGCACTTGTTGCACCTTTACGCCTTGTTAGTGGAGGTTGCAGGTTTGGAAGATACGGCTGGAGTGGCCTTGATGAATAATTGCAGTGCATTTTGTGGTTGTGCATACTCTTATTTGTTGATGATGGAGGGAATGAATATTAAGGGCGACGGATGAGTTGCCATTTAAGCATACTGTTTTGTCCTGACCTGGTGAGTGTCATTAGAGTTGCAATTGTCCGACAACCTTCTATTGTGCCTCCTGACAAGTGTATTGTAGGTGATGAAAAGGCTTTGTGTTGGAAGGTGATTCACAGGACATTCAATCTGTACCCAACTGTTAGAACACTGTGGCTGGTCCAGCTGAATTTTTGGTTAACAGCAATTTACAGGATTGTGATGGTGGATCATCCGCTAATGATATTGCCATCGAATGTCAAGAGTAGGTGATTGGATTCTCTTTTATTGGAGATGGTCATTGTTTGCTACTTTTATGGCACAAATGTTATATGCCATTCATCAGTTTATCATTAACTTCTTTATTGGCTGAGGAATTGGTCAAGAACTTCAAATTCCTGGGCGTGCACATCTCTGAAGATAGTTCCTGGTCCGAGAACACTAACACAATTATCAAAAAAGCTCATCAGCGTCTCTACTTCCTGAGAAGATTACGGAGAGTCGGATTGTCAAGGAAGACTCTCTCTAACTTCTACAGGTGCACAGTCGAGAGCATACTGACCAGTTGCATTGTGGCTTGGTTCGGCAATGTGAGCGCCCTGGAGAGGAAAAGACTGCAAAAAGTAGTAAACACTGCCCAGTCCATCATCGGCTATGATCTTCCTTCCATCGAGGGGATTTATCGCAGTCGCTGCCTCAAAAACGCTGGCAGTATCATCAAAGACCCACACCATCCTGGCCACACGCTCATCTCCCTGCTACCTTCAGGTAGAAGGTACAGGAGCCTGAAGACTGCAACAACCAGGTTCAGGAATAGCTACTTCCCCACAGCCATCAGGCGATTAAACCTGGCTCGGACAAAACTGTAATTATTAATAACCACTTTCTGTTATTTGCACTTTACCAGTTTATTTATTCATGTGTGTATATATTTATATCATGGTATATGGACACATTTATCTGTTTTGTAGTAAATGCCTACTATTTTCTGTGTGCTTAAGCAAAGCAAGAATTTCTTTGTCCTATACAGGGACACATGACAATAAATTCACTTGAACTTGAACTTGAATTGCAAATGGAATTGATCATTGTAAATCATCTGCAAATATTCAATGGGATCTTGTGATTGAAGAAAGGTCATCGATGAAGCAACCGAAGATGATTCAGCAAAGGATACTATCATAAGGAACTCCAACTGTTATTTCCTGGGACTGGAATGAATGACCATCGAAAATTATAATCATTTTATGTTAAGACAGATTGAGATGATAATGAGCATGCATACTGACCTCCAGCAAAACATTTTAAAGAAACAGGGGTGAGAAAGGATCAAAAACCAGATATTGAAGATATAGATTCAATTTCAGCAGCTCTCTCTCTCTCAGCATGCTGATCATGCTTATGTTCATTTCTCAGAATTGGTTCAGAAATTTCAATCTGTTGGATGTAGAGATTTGAAAAAAATAGTAAGATTAAATGAGATCTTACCAGTAAGATTAAATTTGATCTTTATAAGATTATGAGTTTGATATTTATTTTATGAGGAGTAACGTTGAGGGATTACCCGTGAAGACCCCGCATGCATGTCAATCTTCAAAGCAGCGGTGTGAAATCACAGATAACAGTTATTGAACTCAACATAGTAAGATAAGAGAACCATAATACCAGTTGAACTTTATGATAGAGGGCTGGGAGCGGAGGGCACGTAATCCCTCAACGTTACTCGCCATAAAATAAAGATCAAACTTCAAACTGGTAAGTTCTCATTTAATCTTACCATTTTACTTCGGAGTCACGTGAGTGACTACGTGAAGATTTTAAAGCTCTGTGATTTCATGCTGTGGAACCGAGTCCAGGCGTCATACACTGCATCAGTAGGCCAATGATGAGTGAACATTAAGAATGCATTCAGACATGACATAGATATAGACATGTTGATGCTATTAATGAATAATAGTGGCAATAGTAACCTCCCTCAACCTGGAGGAAGTATAAACCATACCTAACATAGAGTTGGAAAATACCCCTGATCTGGCAATAGGTTTATTCTGAATATTTGGACAGTTCAATAGTTTGACCATCCTGCAACCGCTAGGATGTGGTCCATCCCTGCTGCTGAGGTATAGTGGTCCTGGTGGAGTGAGAATCAATGTCAATGTACACTCCTGTATATGCCAGACCCATATAACCATCTGGAGAAGGTTCGTAGTGATTCCTTCTAACAAGATTTTATGTAACTAATAATATTGCTGTCAGTCTATAAGGCTCTTAGGAACCTTGACATACTGGTGTAAATGCGTGATCACACGCAACCCAAGGTCCATGGGATATGCAAAATCTAGTTTGGTCTTGTGTCCCTGTCTAATCTGCTTGATTAATCATAAACAAAACATGTTATTATAGCCCACAGATATGATCATCCTATCCAGTGTTGCAATGACTGGACCCTTAGTGCTGTACTCAGTGCCATGGCATAATCACTAGTACATGAGTATGACCATGGACAGGGATGTTGCTGGTGCCCATCGGTGAAGTGACGTAGTACAATGTTAACAACCCATATCTCTGCGTCCCTAAGCCTGGGAGGTTTTAAACTGACGATACCTTCATATTCTGGATATCAGAGGGTGAGACCGGACAGAGTGGTTTATGTACTCCTCAGCCAAATGATGAGGAGGTACTTAAGGCACAGGAATGGAATAGTAACTTAATGTTATAATCCCATAAAACTGAATTTTAATGTGTCAGTCATCCATGCCGAGTTAAACGTAAGGAAGCATAAACAATGCTTCCCATCTCCTATGCAGATTGCTGCTATTTGGTGCTATCCCTGCAATCTGTAGTGAGCACTCTTAATGCTTATGGTTCGACAACCCAAGCCGCAGAAACGATCTCTCAGAGCCTGTAAGTCTATGAATTGATTATATCATGCAGAGGATGGTTTCAACATCACAACTGAACCAGCATCTTTTTATCCGGAATTAACCATGTAAGGTTTTATGTTCATTCTTCGCCTCAGCAGGAGCCATAGGTATATAACCCAGGCAGGCACTATGAAAACCTGGAAGCGAGAATCTTGCTGAATTTTGCAAGACCCGTCTATTGAGGCCAAATGGCGGAAGACATAAAAGAACATTCCCTCCTAGTGTAGCGAGAATGCACCCTTCGCCACTGTATGCCTCGTTCACTGTTGATTGAAACTGGATGCAAGCAACTCAATAGTTAGTGTTCTATCAATCCACATTGTCATTAAATACTTTATGATCACACATTCATTCTGTGTTGTCATTGATTTTGCATAATAATACACCAGTGCTAAATGCGGTTTGGTAAAACTATCACCGGATACTTTGGTTTGATTGTACCTTTGTGATTAACATATGCCACCACCAAAGTGTATCACCTTGAACTTGTGCATGCCGTATATGCATATCCACACACCCTTTAATGCACAGAATGCACCTGGTGTCCATTGGCAATTGATACCATGATTGAACACTTGATAACTCATGCTAATCCCATCTGCCTCTGTAACTAGAGATGGTATTAGTAAATTACCTATCTTTGGGCAATAGCATCAGTTTGGAAATGACTGAAGATTTACGGATAAGAGGTTTTAGTGGAGCAAAGCTGTTCATTATTGTGACTTTTATTGTTTCAGCTAAAAAATAGCAGAGGTCTAATTTTTTGTCTCAGAGCTGATTTCAGTTGGTATCAACTTAATTTAAATTTAACTGGACGGGTGAGAACCAATTCCTCAAATATAGCTATGTGGCTGATAAGGCTGATAAGGCTAATTTAGTAAAATACAGTATGTTCAATATCATCCAGGTTGACCATGCTACTTATTTGTTAGCTCTGTGCAGCCAAAGCACTGATAGTAGTGATTTGGTAAATAACCTGGAAACTGGAGTTAGCCCATTTTGCAACGCTATTGAGTGTATCGTTGCCTCATCCAGTTAAATTTCAAATATCATCAACCCTGTGTGGAAATGATCACATTGAAGTTATTCAGAAAAGTCTATACTGCACATGCGGGTTGAGGCTGTTGACAATGATCAGTCCACATCCCATTCTTTTGAGCCTTGTCTTGAAAGGCAACTCCAACCATACCTGTGTGCAGTATAAACTAATATAGTGTTATCCCAAACCAGTGTAAATATTCAAACCAGTTTAATATTATCAACTTGTATCCGTGACAGGAGACTTCATCGATGTGGTTCCATACCTTTATCCGAATGGGAGGACTTATGCAACCCGACCAGGAGCTGCCTCAAACATGTGTGCATGATTTTACATCTGCTCCTGGAGGTAGAGGAGCTCGAGTACGAGGTTGGCGCATCTTCCAGGAAGGCCGTTCTGGCCTGTGGCCTAAAAAAGACCTTTGTCCTGGTTGTACGGCCTTCAAGCTTTCACCAGCTTCTGTTCATCGTGGTTTGCCGGTGGGTGCGTAGGGGTGCTGCCATCGAAGATGTGAGGCCTTGCGTGATGATGTGGCCTTCCTGAACCCGACGGCCACTCATCGAGCTCCTGCTGCTGGTAGTGTTGTTCCTGCATTCCCTGCACACTTGTGGTTTCTTCAACCAAACCTCTGTCTTCAGTCAGCCCAGAAGTGACTCCTAATGCTCCCCTCTGTCGTAGGAGATGCATTATGCAGCCCTTAATAAGGTGCTGTCATGGGTGTCCCAGGACCCCCTGGTGACTAGACTCCATATACTGGAGCACGTCACATTGTAGCTTCTGCTCTATCAACCGCTTCATGCGGGATATGCGATCACAGTTGCTCCTGCCGGCGGTGAGTCTTCACAGCCCAACTCGTCCGAGTCTTCGGCCTGTCCGACTTCTGCTTGGCTTTCCCACCAGTCTGAGGTGTCGATTCCGACTGTGCAGGTGCCAGGTCGGAGACTGCTGATCAATAACGATCCAGGTGCAGTCTACAGCTGCTGACTGCCCGCAATTCCGCCGTCCTCCGCAGTCAGTCTGGATGCGGTCCATTCATGTAACATTTTCTTACAAAATATCACAAAAACGACCTTTGAGTAAGGAATTTACCTGCATGTCCTTTTTAAACCTTCTGCTGCGGGGCAACGCTCCTCCCGAGCCTAGTCTCATGGTCGTGGTTTGTTACAGCTGGGGTTCCTCTGTGGTCCTTGTAGAAATATTTCCATTGCGGGTTTTTTCTCCCTCGATGTTTTCTCCGTGGTCTCTAATAACAGGGCTTCTCCACGGTGTTCTCCAGTCGGGGTTTTCTCCCCCCCCCCCCCCCTTGATCTGGGTATACCCGCAGTAACTGCAGCCGGGATATCCCCGCGGACCCTAAAAAAGGGATAGCCGCGATTTACAAAGGTTTAACTGCCAGCGGCACAGTAGGTGAGTTACTGCTGTCCGCTCCTCGCTTCCCGCAGTCTACGGAGCGGGTTCTCAGGTACCAATATGAATCCGCTGGCTCCACCGCAAGTGGCTCAAAGGTGAATTCACCACCGTCCGCTCCCCCGCTCCCCGTATTCCACGGTCTCCGGAGCAGCTGTCCAGGTGCCCCCGGCACCAATATGAAGCCGCTGGCACCACCGCCAGCGGCTCGAAGGCAAATCCACCGCTCCCCGCTTCCTGCGGTCCGGATGCTCCCCGCTTCCTGCGGTCTCCCGAGCGGGTTCTCCACCAATATGAAGCCGCTGGTTCTACTGCCAGCGGCTAAAAGGTGAATCCACCGTCGCTCGCTACCCGCATTCCGCGGTCTTCCGAGTGCCTAGGTCCGTGGGCGGGATATCCTCGTGACCGGGGTTCCCTAGAAGTTCGAGACTGGGGTTTCCCCTCCGTCCCGACTTTGCCCCGGACTTTTAGCAGGACCTCTAAGTAGAAGTACCTGCAAGTAGATTTAAACCTGAAAGTTTAAAAAAAAAATTACCTCAGGTCTGTTGCTGGCAGGAGAATCACGTTCACCCTGCCAGTCGTCATGCAATGCGATAGACGATATGACACGCATGCCTACAGGACGGGGTCTTCACGTAGTCACTCACGTGACTCCGAAGTAAAATCCATATTTTATGGACACAATCACCAATGCCCAAAAAATGTTGAAATTCATTGTATGATTTTGCTAATGTCCATGTTTTCAGAATGTTCATTGATCCTTCATTTCTCTAATACGTTGGGAATTTTCCCCACAGCCCCAAAATGTTCTTTCAACAACAATTTATATAATATTGCATTTATGTAATATCTTTAAATATTCCAGGGAATTCACAGGAATGATTCGGGCAAATAATCAAAAGCATAGTTGCAATGATTGGTTTTAGAGGGAGATCCTGAGAGCCGAAGGCATTGTTCACAAAGATGGTGATTGTAATCAATGGTGCACCAGAAGCCAAAGGTGGAAGAACAGAGATTTCTCAGAGGGATGCAAGCATGGAGGAATCAAGGGCAAAGAAGAGGTATGAGGTGCATTGAGCAATTAAATATAACAAGTCAGAAAATATAAAACATGAAGCATTGCTTGACTGAGGGCCTGGTTATGTCAGCAAGCACAGACTGGCTGAATGAACTAGAATGTGCATGGTACAGTTTATATTGAATGCCCTTGAGTTTATGCAAGATGGAAGATGAGAAGCAATTCAGTGGAGAATTGGACTGTGCAATCTATTGTTAGCAATGGCAAGATTGTGATTCCTGCAGTTTCTGAGGCAGGGGAAGAATTGAATTTTGTTGCATAGGAAAAGGAGATCAATGGTTTTTGTAGTGATGTTGAAGTTCGTCCAAGGATTGAATGTGGTGCTATTTACCAAGGGTCTTGTCTATCCTCAGGGAGATTCTAGAGATTATGGTAGTATCCAATGACAATTCATAGTCAATGGATGAGGTGAAGAGCTTGTAGTGAGTGAATACTGGGACCCAACAGCATACATGTGGAAAATGATTGCTCATATAAAGTTGTCGAAAGGTAGCACATGTAACAGAAGTAAGAAAGAGGGTCGAGAAGTCACCAGAGGTAACAGCAGTGAAGAGAAATAAATATGATTAAGCATTTTTTTTTATTAAGCCAAACTCATGGCGAATCATGTCTAGGCATGGGTTATAGATCTCTAGGTAGGTCAAATAATCAGGTCACTAAATTGAAAGATCAATTATAATTGATCCCCACTCACCCCACTCATCCCACTCACCATCAACAACACCACAGTCACATTTGTGGAGTATTTTAAGTTCCTGGGAACCAACATCTCCAAGGACCTTAAATGGGGGGCTACCATCGACTCCACAGTCAAAAAGGCACAACAGAGGATGTACTTCCTACGACAGCTGAGGAAGCACAATCTGCCACAGGCAATGATGGTCCAATTCTACACGGCCATCATAGAGTTTGTTCTGGCCATCTAGATAGATAGATATAGATATGCCATTTATTGTCACTATACATGTACAGTGAAATTGAAAGCTGCTCGTACTCAGTGCATACATATAATTTAGTACAAAAAACAAGAAACAGAAAAACAAAAAAAAGAAGGGAGAAGGGGGGGGGGGGGGGGGGGGGGGGGGGGATAGGTGCACAATTATGCGGCGCTATATACATATATACAGATGGAAGTCCGGGTGTTGAGCTGTGAAGTCAGTGCATGTGTGAATTTGAATTAAGAGTAGTTATAATTTTCGGAAAGCAACTATTTCTGAGTCTATTTGTCCTGGATTTGATGCACCTATAGCGCCTTCCAGAGGGCAGCAGGTCGAACAGTCCAAACGCAGGATGGGAGCTGTCTTTGATGATCTTCTTTGCCCTGCTAAGGCAGCGGGAGGTGTAGATATCCATCAGGGAGGGGAGAGGGCAACCAATGATCTTCTGCGCTGTCCCAGTTACCCTCTGAAGCCTCTCCCTGTCTGCCATGTTGCAGCTGCCATACCATGCTGTAATGCAGTATGTCAGCAGGCTCTCGATGGACGAGCGGTAGAAGGTCAGCAGCAGGTTAGAGTCCAGGTTGTGATTCCTGAGGACCCTCAGGAAGTGTAGCCGCTGCTGAGCCTTCTTGATGACCGCTGTCGTGTTGTCTGTCCAGGAGATATCAGCAGCGATATGGACGCCGAGAAACCGGAAGGTGTTGACCCTCTCCACACACTCGCCGTTGATGTGTAGGGGGACTAAGTCGGTGCTGTGCCTCCTGAAGTCGACAATGAGCTCTTTTGTTCTCCTGGTGTTCAGAGCCAGAACATGGTCTCCATCATGGTCTGGTTTGGCTGAGCCACAAAGCACAACACCCGGAGGCTGCAGCGAATCGTCCGATCAGCAGAGAAGGTTATTGGCTGCAACCTTCCCTCCATTGATGAACTGTACACTGCAAGGGCCAGGAAGCGAGCAGGCAAGATCATCTCTGACCCCTCTTACCCTGGCCACAAACTCTTTGAATCACTTCCCTCTGGAAGGCGACTCCAGATTGTCAAAGCTGCCACAGCCAGACATAAAAACAGTTTTTATCCACGAGTAGTTGCTCTACTCAACAGCCAAAAATCTGTAGCCTTCTTTTGATCTGGTATTTTGTTGGTTCACATGCTTGATCAATGGTATTTTATCATTAATGTTTTATTATTATTCATGTTTAATGTATTCTGAGTCATTGGTAACTGTCACTATATGTCATGTTATTACTTGTGGGCAGAGCACCAAGGCAAATTCCTTGTTTGTGTTTGTGGCCAGGGTGAGAGGGGTCAGAGATGATCTTGCCTGCTGTCGTGTGCATGGCTGCTCAGCCAGCAGCTGTCTGTCATTTCATCTTTTTATTTTAATTTTAGTTAGTTAAAGTGTTTTGTTTGGAGGTCTAGACTTTTTTATGTGGGGGAAGGGGGGGGGGGGGGGGGGGAAAACTACCTTTCAGGGTCCCTACATGGTCGGAGAGGCAGCTTTTCTCCGGGCTGCAGCTTCGACCCGTCATCGCGGCCTACCAGCGGGGACCGCCCAGAACCTCGGCTTCGGCGGCGGCACAGCGCTGGAGCGCTATCGCGGAGCGGGCGATGCCTTGCCCGGGTCACCGCGCTGGAGCTCTGGTGAGCTGAAGATCGCTGAGGAAAACATCGCGGAGCTGCAGGACTGTGGAGCGACCAGCTGCAGGCAGCGGCACTGAACTTTACACCAGGAGCCTGGGATCTCTAGATGAAATCGCCAGTTGTGGAGCTCCTACCGGCGCGACCTTGTTGGCTTCGGAAACCGCGGCCTCCAGTACGGAAGCGGCCATTCCAGGGTTCCCAAGCCGCTGAGACAACTCTCCTGACGCCGGAGCAACATCACCCGGCGAGAACGGCCTGGAACATTGGGCCTCCATAGAGGCAACTGTGGAGGCCTCAATAGGCCTGACTATGGGTGAACTGGGGTTGGGGACTGGACTTTGTGCCTTCCCTCATAATGGGAACCATTGTGGGGGGATGTTCTTTATATTTAAAACTCTTATCAATGTTATGTCTGTATTCCTTCTTTATGTGCTGCAAAATGGCAAGAAGCATTTCACTTCACTACACCTAGGTGTATATGAATGTGACCAATAAAAAAAAAAAAAAACCCTTGATACCTTTGTATGTGAATACTTGGCCAATAGACTAATCGAAGGTTGGGCGATCATTTCGCCGAACACCTCCGCTCAGTCCGCAATAACCTACCTGAACTCCCGGTGGCTCAGCACTTCAACTCCCCCTCCTATTCCCAATCCGACCTCTCTGTCCTGGGTCTCGTCCATTGCCAGAGTGAGCAACACCGGAAATTGGAGGAACCGCACCTCATATTCCGCCTGGGTTGCTTGCGTCCGAATGGCATGAACATTGAATTCTCCCAATTTTGCTAGCCCTTGCTGTCTCCTCCCCTTCCTTAAACCCTCGAGCTGTCTCCTCCCATCCCCCCCCCCCCGGGCTCCTCCTCCCCCCCCTTTTCCTTCCCTCCCCCCCCCCCCCCCCCCCCCCCCCCCTCCCATCAGTCTGAAGAAGGGTTTCGGCCCAAAACGTCACCTATTTCCTTCGCTCCATAGATGCTGCTGCACCCGCTGAGTTTCTCCAGCATTTTTGTGTACCTTCGATCTTCCAGCATCTGCAGTCCCTTCTTGAAAACTTACTTACTTACTTAATTTTCTCCATTCATACGTGTGAATGTTGTAATCTAAACCCACATCTGGGGCCATCCGAAGAAGTGTCCTGACTGGAAACGTAATTTATCCATTTTCTCCAGTAATGATGCATGACCCATTGAGTTACTCCAGCACTTTGTGTCCTATCGCGTAAACCAGCATCTGCAGTTCATTGTTTCTAGTTAGATGCTGCATGTTTGTTGTTCAAGAGCAGAAATAATAATGCAGAGTGCACAAGATTGCGCACTCAGATTCTAATAAGCTTCTTTTTCTGATCAAAACCATAGTTCTTCCCTGAATAAAAGTTTGACATTTTGGAGGTGTATTTAATGTGACTGTTCTGTGACTAGATAATAAATTAATCAGCTTAAAAACAGAAATTAAAGGGCCTGTCAAGGCGATTTTTTAGGCAATTGCCGGCAACTAGGCAGTCGCCCCACTGTTGCCGGGGTGTTGCCTGTATGATCGTCTCCTCAGTCACTCAAAGACTTGGAGTATTTTGAAATGTTCAAAGCTTTTTGGCGACAATCGGCGACTATGGGTTTGTTGTAGCTTGTCTTCTCCTGATGTAATAATAATAATAATAATAATAATAATAATAATAATAATAATAATAATAATAATAATAATAATAATCTTTATTGTCATTGTCCAAGACAACAAAATTTTGTTGGAGCAGTCCTCCAGCTGCACAGGAATATGAGTATAAAAATAAGTTTAAAAAATAACTATTAAAAAATTAGACTCTAAACATATAGGAGTATGGGCGGGTGTGTGAGAGAGAGGGGGGGAAATCAGTGTGGGAGGGGGATGGAGTTCACTAGTGTCACAGCTCTATGGTAGAAGCTGTTTTTTAGTCTTGTCGTGCGGGTGCTCAGTGTCCTGTATCGTCTTCCTGAGGGCAGGGGGGTGAAGAGGCAGTGTCCAGGGTGTGTGCTGTCTCTAATGATGCCCTTGAACCTCCGGTGCAGCGGGTCCAGTAGATGTCCTCCAGTCTGGGGAGCTGGGTGCCAGTGATCCTCTCAGCAGTCTTAATGACGCGTTGGAGAGCTTTCCTGTTCTCTGCGGTGCAGCCAGAGTACCATACTGTGATGCAGCATGTGAGAACTGACTCGATGGCTGACCTGTAGAAGTAGCAATGTTACAAAATTTTGAGATTTAAAAAATCAAGTCTGCAATTTATCCAATCAGATAAAGCATAACAATAAGTTTAATTTGACACCTAATTCACTTTCATATCTCAAGTAATAAAAAAGTTATGGCCATTTTCATACTCGGAAATTAGCATCTTGTTCCCTATTGATTTTCTATGGACATAACAAAAAAGCTGTGATCGTGGACAGTCAAAAGCCCATAACCTTCTTAAAAATTAAGAGAACTGAATGAAATTTTCAGTTATCATAGATTGAAGCATTCTGAAACAAATATAAAATAATCTTACTTGGATGACCTGAAATTAAAGCATATAATTAGTTAGTTACCGAATTGTAGCTAATTTCAAACTTCAATCACTATATCTAAACATCTATCCATTTCTTATTAAATGATTAACATTTTTAAATAGCCCAAGTGCCCAAATAATATTCACAAATAATTCACAATAAAACATGATTTTTAAATCTCATTTACATCAATTTATAGGCCAAATGGAAGGAATTTAGTGTTCATTTGCTGTAAATTAAAGTCAATTTAAATCGGCTTTCTAGTGGGTTCCTGTGAACGCGCTGGTTTAGAACGTTCACAATGCGCTGGATTTGTGCCCTCAAGTGCCCAGAAAAATACTGCGGGATATAAAGAGCCCAAAATGAACTACTCGCTATAGAAAACATTATATACAGGGTTCTTAACAAGACCCATTTAATGTAAAAATAAGGTACATACCTTTAATTGTTTGCTTTATAAAACCCTGGGGCTGCGAGAGGTTGCGGAGTGAGAGAGTGATTTTTAAACTACTATAAATATTATACAAGGCCATAAAAACTAATAATACCTTTTGCGACGGGGTCTTTCAGCGATTTTCCGTTAATGATTTACTAGGCTGAACATTTTTGATTGGAACATCCTAGTAAAAATCGCGTTTTAAACCCGCCCCCTCTAAACAGCGCCAAAATCGTGCACACGGTGTAGGGCAGATGCTCAGCCACGATTCAGGTAGGTTTTGTAACATATCTAGTAGAAGCTCACCAGCAGCTGTTGTGGGAGACGTGCCCTCTTCAAGCACCCCAGGAAGTGAAGCCTTTGAAGTCCTTTCTTGGCCGTCGCCGCGATGTTGACGGTCCAGGTCAGGTCGTGGCTGATGTTGACCCCGAGGTACCTGATGTTCTGCACAGCCTCCACTGTCTCGCCGTTAATGGTGATGGGCTGATGGACGAAGGTCTTTGGTTTCCTCCTGAAGTCCAGGATCATCTCCTTTGTTTTTGCTGCGTTGAGGATCAGGTTGTTCTCACGGCTCCAGCTCACCAGGTTCTCTACCTCTGTCCTGTAGGCGGCCTCGTTGTTACTCGTGATCCTGCCTACCACGATAGTGTCATCTGCAAACTTTAATATGGTGTTGGCCTCATGGGTGGGTTTGCAGTCGAGAGTGTAGAGGGAGAAGAGGAAGGGGCTCAACACACAGCCCTGTGGTGCACCGATGTTCAGGGTGATGCTGGAGGAGACCTGCCTCCCCATGCGCACAGTCTGTGGTCGGCAGGTGAGAAAGTCCAGGACCCAGCAGCTCAGGTGTGTGTTGAGGCCCAGGTGGTCCAGTTTGGTGACTAGTTTATGGAGGGGGATGGTGTTAAAGGCGGAGCTATAATCTATGAATAGCATCCGCACATAACTGTCCCACTGGTCAAGGTGTGTCAGGGTGAAGTGGAGGGCCAGTGACATTGTGTCCTCCGTCGACCTGTTTGCCCTATAGGCAAATTGGTGGTGGTCTAAGGAGGGGGGGATGCTGTTCTTCAAGTGTCCCAGTACCAGACGTTCGAAGCACTTCATCACCACTGGTGTCAGCGCTACTGGCCGATAGTCGTTGAGGGACCTGATGGCTGATTGTTTTGGCACAGGGATGATTGTGGCTGCCTTGAGGCATGTTGGGACGGAGGCCTGCAGCAGGGAGGTGTTAAACAGGTCCGTGAGCACCGCAGTCAGCTCCCCTGCGCAGTGCTTGTAGGTGATGTCATAGGTTGTTGCCAGGATGATGCAGATTGTTGCCAGGCGACATAGGTTGTCGCTAGTGCTGACTTCAGTGAATTCCATTGGCGCCTACATCAATTGGCGACACGTACCGGTGACTGAATTGTCTTCAGTTGTCTTCAGTTGTCACCAACAGGGTCGTAGCTTGTCGTAGCTTGTCGCGGATGGACATAGGTTGACATTGGTTGTCGTAGGTTGCCATAGGTTGCTGTAGGTGTAGTCATAGGTGGACGTCCTAATGGGTTACCGGTTGTCGGTAGCTTGCCTTGGTTTGATGTCAACTAGGTGGTAGGCTGTTGTAGCTTGTCGTAGACATTGTAGTTGACATTGTCGTAGGGGGGTCCAGTCGCCCATTTCTCGGCGGCCTGCTGTGATTAAGACAATCGCTGGCAGTCGGCAGAAAAATTGCTTAAGTGGGACAGGAGCCTTTTCCACTCCCAATGGACCAGGAGCCTGTAAGGCTCAACGTCATGGAAGACATTTGTTGCTATTTTTCTCAGAGAAATGAATTAAGTGGCACAGTGTCAAGGTGGTAGAGTTGCTGCCTTACAATGCAAGATCCTGAATACAGATGCTCTCTGTACGGAATTTGTATGTTCTCCCTGTGACTGCATAGGTTTCTCTAGATGCTCCAGTTTCCTGCAACACTCCAAAGACATACCGGTTTGTAGGTTAATTTGGCTTGGTGTAGATTTAAATTGTAATTTGTCCCTAGGTCAGTAGGATAGTTCCAGTAAATGGGACAATTGCTGGTCGGACTCAGTGGGCCTAAGGGCTTGTTACCATGTGGTATCTCTAAAGTCTAAAGTAAAGTCGGAAATCAAAAGAAAAGATTGGTAATAACCTGCATGATGACATTCACTTAATTCTGGACCTCCTCACGGTAATGCTTTATAGGCATCACCAGCACTTGCTCCATTACACTAGCAATGATCACAACCTAAATTTCTCATCATTGAAATGTTCTTCAATGATAGTTTCTCCCATTTCATTAACCACCTATTTGAAGGACAATTAGTTTTAGACAGATCTTGCCAGCAACACTCATACCCAATGAAAATAAAAACTTTAATGAATTGGTCTGCACAGAGCAATGTCAGACTATTTTTCTCTTGCATTTAGTTTTATATAGTAGCAATGTTACAAAATTTTGAGATTTAAAAAATCAAGTCTGCAATTTATCCCATCAGATAAAGCATAACAATAAGTTTAATTTGACACCTAATTCACTTTCATATCTCAAGTAATAAAAAAGTTATGGCCATTTTCATACTCGGAAATTAGCATCTTGTTCCCTATTGATTTTCTATGGACATAACAAAAAAGCTGTGATCGTGGACAGTCAAAAGCCCATAACCTTCTTAAAAATTAAGAGAACTGAATGAAATTTTCAGTTATCATAGATTGAACCATTCTGAAACAAATATAAAATAATCTTACTTGGATGACCTGAAATTAAAGCATATAATTAGTTAGTTACCGAATTGTAGCTAATTTCAAACTTCAATTACTAGATCTAAACATCTATCCATTTCTTAATAAATGATTAACATTTTTAAATAGCCCGTGTCCAAATAATATTCACAAATAATTCACAATAAAACATGATTTTTAAATCTCATTTACCTCAATTTATAGGCCAAATGGAAGGAATTTAGTGTTCAATTGCTGTAAATTAAAGTCAATTTAAATCAGCTTTCTAGTGGGTTCCTGTGAACGCGCTGGTTTAGAACATTCACATTTACAGGGTTAATTACAAGCCCCATTTAATGTAAAAATAAGGTACATACCTTTAATTGTTTGCTTTATAAAACCCTGGGGCTGCGAGAGGTTGCGGGTTGAGAGAGTGATTTTTAAACTACTATAACTACAGGTGCACAACCTTTTACCGAAAGCCTTGGGACCAGACACTTGTCGGATTTCGGACATTTTCGGATTTCCGAATGGAAGATTTTTAGCGTAGATTAGGTAGGTAGCGCTGGCGGCTTGAAAAGTCTGGAGCGACTGCCTCCTCCCCGGAGACCGGGGAATCATTGTAAATCATTGCATAAATGTTAGTCAGTTAGTTTGGAGGGATTTTATGTGGTGGTGGTGGTGGGGTGGGTGGGTGAAGGGGGAAACTTTAATTCTTAGTCCCCTACCTGGTCGGCGATTCCCAACATCGCGGAGCTGGGGGCTCCGTCCGGCCGCGGGCGGCGCCGGTTGTAGCTCTGACCCCGGCAACTCTACCCCTGGCTGCGAGGCGCTCCAAATCCAGCGCAGCCCGCAGTCGGACGCCCCCCACCTCAGCTCCGCGAATGTTGGGAGAAGGCGGCCTCCGCGCCCTGGAGCTTACTGCACAGCGACCTGGTAAGGCATTGCCCACTTCCCGCTGGTATCCCAGCGCTGTGACGCCACCGACTCCCAACATTTACGGAGCTGGGGTGGGGGGCGTCCGGCCGCGGGCGGCGGTGGATTAGGAGCGCCTCGCAGCCAGGGGTAGAGTTGCCGGGGTCGGAGCTACAACCGGCGCTGCCCGCAGCCCGAGCTGGGAGTTGGCGGCCACAGTGCTGCGGAGCTTACTGCACGGACACCCGGTAAGGCATTGACCGCTCCCCGTCTCTCCGACCAGGTAGGGGACTAAGAATTAAAGTTTACCCCTTCAACCCCCCCTTCACATAAAAGCCCTCCAAACTAACTGACTAACATTTAAGCAATGATTTACAGATGTTTAAGTGTCTCCCCGGAGGGAGGAGGCAGACGCTACAGTAGTACAGACCTGGGTTGACCGTGGGTCGTTTCGGGTCAAGTTTGGCGCCAAACGCGAGCTTTGGTGTGTAGACGACATCCTGGAAAAAATGGCCGGTTTTCGGAGTTTTTCGGTTTCCGGAACACCGGATAAAAGGTTGTGCACCTGTATTATACAAGGCCATAAAAACTAATAATACCTTTTGCGACGGGGTCTTTCAGCGATTTTCCGTTAATGATTTACTAGGCTGAACATTTTCGATTGCAACAGCCTAGTAAAAATCGCGTTTTAAACCCGCCCCCTCTAAACAGCGCCAAAATCGCGCACACGGGGTAGGGCAGATGCTCAGCCACGATTCAGGTAGGTTTTGTAACATACCTATATATAGCATTTATTACTGTTAAAAAATCCTTTCTCTCCTTTTGGGTTTAAGGTTAATATATGGTGTAAACTATCTTAGTTTAGTTTAGTTCAGAGATACAGCGCGGAAACAGGCCCTTCAGCCCACCGGGTCCGTGCCGACCAGCGATCCCCGCACATTAACACTACCCTACACCCAGCAGGGCCAATTTTTACATTTCCCAAGCAAATTAACCTACAAACCTGTACATCTTTGGAGTGTGTGAGGAAACTGAAGATCTCGGAGAAAACCAATGCATGTCACGGTGAGAACATACAAACTCCGTACAGACAGCACCTGTAGTCGGGATCAAACCCGGGTCTCCGGTGCTACATTCACTGTACGGCAGCAACTCTACCTTGGGGGCACTTGGATAGCGGTAAAAGGATTAGTCCAAGTCAGCATGGATTTATGAAAGGAAAATCATGCATGACTAATCTTCTGGAATATTTTGAGGATGTGACAAGTAAAATGGATGAAGGGGAGCCACAGGATGTAGTGTATCTAGACTTTCAGAAAGCCTTTGATAAGGTCCTGCACGGGAGACTGGTGACTAAAATTAGAGCACATGGTATTGGGGGTAGGGTGTTGATGTGGATAGAAAATTGGTTGGCAGACAGGAAGCAAAGTGTAGGAGTGAACGGGTCCTTTTCAGAATGGCAGGCAGTGGCGAATGCAGTGTCGCAAGGCTCGGTGTTGGGGCCACAACTGTTTACCATATATATTAATGATTTGGAAGAGGGAATTAGGAGCAACCCTAGCAAGTTTGCAGATGACACAAAGCTGGGTGGCAGTGTGAACTGTGAAGAGGATGTTAGGAGGTTGCAGGGTGATCTGGACAGGTTGAGTAAGTGGGCAGATGCGTGGCAGATGCAGTATAATATAGAAAAATGTGAGGTTTTCCACTTTGTTGGCAAAAACAAGGGGGCAGATTATTATCTCAATGGGGTTAGGTTAGGTAAGGGTGATGTAGAGCGAGACCTGGTGTCCTTGTACACCGGTCACTGAAAGTTGGCGTGCAAGTACAGCAGGCAGTGATGAAAGCAAATGGAATGTTTGGCGTCATAACAAGAGGATTTCAGTATAGGAGTAGAGAGGTTCTTCTGCAGTTGTATAGGACTTTGGTAAGACCACATCTGGAGTATTGCGTATAGTTTTGGTCTCCTAATTTGAGGAAGGACATCCTTGTGATTGAGGCAGTGCAGCGTAGGTTCACGAGATTGATCCCTGGGATGGCGGGGCTGTCATATGAGGAAAGATTGAAAAGACTAGGCTTGTATTCACTGGAGTTTAGAAGGTTGAGGGGGGATCTTATCGAAACATATAAAATTATAACAGGACTGGACAAGCTAGATTCAGGAAAAATGTTCCCAATGTTGGGCAAGTCCAGAACCAGGGACCACAGTCATAGAATAAAGGGGAGGCCATTTTAAGACTGAGGTGAGAAAACACTTTTTCACCCAGAGAGTTGTGAATTTGTGGAATTCCCTGCCACAGAGGGAGGTGGAGGCCAAATCACTGGATGGATTTAAGAGAGAGTTAGATAGAGCTCTGGGGGCTAGTGGAATCAAGGGCCATGGGGAGAAAGCAGGCATAGGTTATTGATTGGGGACAATCAGCCATGATCGCAATGATTGGTGGTGCTGGCTGGAAGGGCCGAAAAGCCTCCACCTGCACCTATTTTCTATGTTTCTATTTTTCTATCATTGCGCCACCGTGACCACCACCTGAGCCACCGTGATCTATGTTGAACTCAACCTAAAATATATAGGTTGGCACAGTGGCACAGCGGTGGAATTGTTGTCTTACAGTAACACAGACCTTGGTTCAACCCTGACTAAGGGTGCTGTCTGGACGGAGTTTGTATGTTCTCCCCGTGACCTGCATGGGTTTTCTCCGAAATCTTCAGTTTCCTCCCACACTCCAAAGACATACAGTTCTGGAAGTTAAGCGGCTTGTTATAAATGTAAATTGTCCCTAATTTGTGTCGGAGAGTGTTAATGTGCGGGGATCGCTGGTCAGCGCGGACTCAGTGGACCGAAGGGCCTGATTCCGCGCTATATCTCTAAACTAAAATAAACAAAACAAATAAATATTCTGAAGTAGAGAATCAAAGAAATCTGCAATGCTGTGAGTTGAAACATAGAAACATAGAAACATAGAAATTAGGTGCAGGAATAGGCCATTCGGCCCTTCGAGCCCTTGAAATATCACTGATATTTATATCAACCTTATCTCATTCCTCTAGATCTAGACTCACCAGATAGGAGAGTTATTTCAGTATCCATAATCTCTCTGTATCTATTACCTTTCAGTAACCTTGCAAACCTGTCAGTGCCTGCTCTGTCAAATTCTCTCAGAATCTCAAATGTCTCAATCGAATTATGCTCCCTTGCAAACTCCAATATATACACTATATTAGCATTCTACGTAATTTAATTGACAAGCTGGCGCATTTGGATCCATTAAAAACCCCTCCTTGTCCAGAAAATTGAACGTGAAACAAATTCAGTGAGAGCATTTAATTCATCGAGTCAGTTGAAAGTAGAATATGGTTGACAAGAGTGACATCTAAAGTTGGGAAACAGCGATGTATATGTACCACCAGAGTGGCTTGCCTGAAAAATAGAAATGAAGCAATAGACATTTCAAAGCTGGTTTGGGTATATATTCAAATTTAACAGTAATATTCAACAATATATTACTACTAATTTTCCAAAAGAACTGTGAAATCGAAATTAATTGATACAAGCTTGCACAACATTTTATCAGCAAGTGCATACTTGAAAATAACGCTTTCATCTCTTATTCACCCTCTATACTTTATGGGTTTTATATGCCATACTGCTGCATAAAACTCATTAATTTTACTGCTAAAGAGGGTCTTATTTGTCCTGGCACAGTTTAGTTCCAATTCCTTAGGGTACTAGGCTATTATTCTAACCTATATTTATTCATAGAGTGGAAAATATTTAAAATCTTTTTAAAGAAAAGTTGGATCATTACCGCAATATGGAGAAGAATACACTGTGAAACGGCAAAGCGTATGTTTTGATACTAAGAGCATTTAACTGTTATTGCAGCATAGATAATTGAACTGACATATCTATTTTTTTTCCTTGCCTCACTAATATTGCTCTCATCTAATGGATGATTTCATGGCAATAAGATAGCAATTACAAAGACATTTATGTGACAGGTGCATTAACCTCATATACCAAACGCTACAGGTAACTAATAGAGTAAAGCAGCATTCTTCTAACAACTGATGGAAGTAATAAATTATGAACATAATAAATACCGGAGGATATTTGGCAAATGCTCTTGAAGTAAGATGGTTTGAGCTGTAACATCAGTGATAGAGCTCAGGATTATGTGATGTAAACTCCCTAGAGCACACACTGTGTCATGTTTTATCTCACAATTGTGTTATTCCCCTTCTACCACTGGTATATACATCCAAATTCATCCTGGGCAATGATAAAGGTTGTTTAGGGATTCACACAGTGGAATGGATGAACAGCAAAAAGGGATCAAGGGTCTGGACATTGAGATTTGGGGAGTTGAGTGGTGAAATCTGCACTAATGTCTCCAAAAGGGAAGTAGTGTCACTTGGATGCCTACATTAAATGCACAGTACAATTTTAGTTGCATGTTGTGTAGGAAAGAACTGCAGATGCTGCTTTAAAGTGAAGGTAGACATAAAATGCTGGAGTAACACAGCAGGACAGGCAGCTTTGCTGGAGAGAAGGAATGGGCTCTCCAGAGATGCTGCCTGTCCTGCTGAGTTACTCCAGCATTTTGTGTCTACCTTTAGTTGCATGTTGTTCTTTGTAAATGTGTTGACTTCAACACTTCAGATTTTGGAAGTAAACTGCAATGTTTGGACACTGCTAGGATATGCATATAACATAGCAGGTAAGGGGATATTTCTATATATGGGACTCAAGGAAGAGAGAATAGTGAGAGATGATACTGGAAATGAAAATGGGTTGAGGAGTATGGAGAAGAAAGGGAAACTTCCAATGTGAAATTGTGAGGCTGGGATTTGAGAAGAGGGATGAGGGCAATGATAAATATGATGTGGTTGTGTGAGCAGCATTTACTTTAGAGCCAGAATAAGGAATGGCTGCAACAATGCTCCCAGGAATGGCTCTGAGACAAATGTAGTCATGTTGAGTGAAAACAGAAGACTTTATATGAATTTGATGGTAAATGGGATTAACGGGATGGTAAAGGGATAGGCAAGACATCATTTGTCTTTTTATCATATTCATTATTTTAGCATGTGAATTTTCCTGGCAAATGCAGCATTTATTATTCATTCATGATTACCCCTTGGTGGTTATCTGACATCTTGAACCATTGTTATCTGTGGGCTACAAGCTCCTGCAGAACAGTTTAAACATCCAAATGCAATATATCTCCAAGCTAGGATGGCTTAGTTTTAGTTTAGGGATACAACAAGGAAACAGGCCCTTCGAACCATTGAGTCCGCGACAACCAGTGATCACCCATACACTAGTTCTATCCAAAACACTAGGAATCATTTACTGAAGCCATTTAACTTAAAGACCTGTAGGAAAGAACTGCAGATGTTCATTTGCACCAAAGATATACACAAAATATGGGAATAACTCAATGGGTCAGGCAGCATTTCTGGAGCAAAAGGAATATATAATGTTTTGAGTCCTGACCCAAAATATCACCTAGTCCTTTCTTCCACATGTGCTGCCTGACCTGCTGAGTAACCAACCTGCATGTCTTTGGAATAGAAACATAGAAACATAGGAACATAGAAAATAGGTGCAGGAGGAGGCCATTTGGCCTTTTGAGCCAGCACTGCCATTCATTGTGATCATGGCTGATCGTCCCCTGTCAATAACCCGTGCCTGCCTTCTCCCCATATCTCTTGATTCCACTAGCCCCAAGAGCTCTATCTAACTCTCTCTTAAATTCATCCAGTGACTTGGCCTTTATTGCCCTCTGTGGCAGGGAATTCCATAAATTCACAACTCCCTGGGTGAAAAGGTATTTTCTCACCTCAGTCTTAAATGACCTCCCCTTTATTCCAAGGCTGTGGCCTTTTGAATGTGGCCATTTGGGAGGAAACCAGCACACCCGGACAAAACCCCCATGGTCCCAGGGAAATTGTACAAAATCCATACAGACAGCACCCAGAGTCAACATCGAACCCGGGTCTCTGGCGCTGTAAGGCAGCAATTCTACCGCTGCGCCATTGTGCCGCCCCATAGTCTGTGACTTGGGGTGGAACCTGCTATTTTCCCATTCAGCATAGATTTAGGAAAGGCTGAGAGAGCCACTGCTTTGACGCTGATTGCCCACTCACTCACTCAGGCCAGCTTTGAAATGTTAGACATGATGTGCGTCCATTTAGCAAACTGACAGTGCTGTATGCAATGAGGTGGAAAGGATTGAATGTAAAGAAGGGAATAAATCAAAGACAATAAAATGATGATTCACCCCCACCAGTCAGGGACTGATGCAAGCATGACACATTAATTGGTAATGATAAGGTCAAGTACTTTTTCCTCGCAACCGATGCAGCCTCAGTTCGATAGTTCTGGTTTTCAGAGTTCAGCTGGCATATCTGATTGTGCTGCTAATGAGCCACTATTGAAGATGACTATGGACATCAGAACAGAATCTGTGTTATGCTGCTCCCAAAGCTTCCTCGAAATAATGTTCCATACGGGGGAGTGCTAAAGCAATAGCTGAGGAAGGATGATAATTGTCACTGAGGAAAAAGTTTGCTTTTTGTTGAAACTCAATAAAGTCTGGTCAATAGTGAGGACATTATAGAGTGACAAAGAATGGAAATTGACCCTTTGTCTCAACGCGTCCTTGCCAATCATCAAGCACCCACTTTACACTAATTCTGAAGCGATAAGGAGAAACCTTTTAATCTCTTCCCTGAACGGGGACGCAACCTTTTCCTTGCCGTGTCCTTCTGTCGTTGGGGCCTAACATCATGGAGTTGGCGAACTGCAAACGGAATCGACCTGAGGGCTCCTGTCCTAGAGCCTGCAGACTCACCATCGTGGAGCTGACTGACTTCGGAGGTGTGGTGGCGCTGCGGCTGCACCCGACTTCGGTGCTTCGGCCGCAGGCCCTGTGGACGGGAACATCGGGAGCTCGCAGGTCTCTGGTGGGAGACCGATTTTGGGAGCTCCTGCAACAGCAACTTCGCCCGCCCGAATCGAGGGGTTTGAAGGCTCAGAGTAAGGCCTTACATCGCCCGGCGCGGCTTAATGGCCGTGGGACGTACTATCGCCCGCCTTGGGGCTTTAACATAGGGAGCCCCGGTCGCCTCGATGTTGCAGATTGACTGCCTGACCACGGGAGAAGAACAAAGGACAGGGATGAGATAAGACTTTTGCCTTCCATCACAGTGAGGAGGTGCTTGGAGATTCACTGTGATGGATGTTTATGTGGAATTGTGTTAATTGTGTGTTATGGTTTATTATTTTTGCTGTTATGACTGCAGGAACAAAATTCCATTCAAAACTTGCATGCTTGAATGACAATAAAGGGTAATTGAATTAAATTATGTAGATGGAAGGGAGGAGGGGGGGGGATGGGTGTAGGTCGAGGTCGGGCATAGTGGGGGGGGTAAGATGGGGATGGTAAATTATTCATCTAAAATTGAAGAATTCAATACCAAAGCAGTCGTTCCAAGTGTGACAGAGATTCACCTGCACCTCCAACCTCATCTATTGCATCCACTGCTCTAGATGTCAGCTGATCTACATCAGTGAGACCAAGCATAGGCTTGGCGATCGTTTCGCCAAACACCTCCGCTCGGTCCGCATTAACCAAACTGAACTCCCTGTGGCTCAGCACTTCAACTCCCCATCCAACCTTTCTGTCCTGGGCCTCCTCCATGGCCAGAGTGAGCACCACCAGAAATTGGAGGAGCAGCACCTCATATCCCGCTGGGGCAGTTTGCAGCCTAGCGGCATGAACATTGACCTCCAATTTCCGGTAGCCCTTGCTGTCTCCTCCCCTTCTCAGCTCTCCCTCAGCCATCTGGCTCCTCCTCTTCCTTTCTCCTTTCTTCACCTTGAGGAAGGATTTCGGCCCGAAACTTTGCCTATTTCCTTCGCTCCATAGATGCAGCCTCATGCGCTGAGTTTCTCCAGCACTTTTGTCTACCTTCACTATTCATACCATTGGGTTATATGCCCATTTTTGGGTATTTTCTCTCTGGCCTTTGTCCAACCTTCTGCCTTTCTAAAAAAAAACCCACCTGTATCCACCTATGACTAACCAGGCTTTGCCACATCTCTCTTCTTCCAGCTTTCTTCAAAGCCCCCTCTCCCAACCACAATCGGTCTGAAGATGGATCCCGACCAAAAACATTATCTATCCATGTTCTCCAGGGATGCTGCCTGACCCACAGAGTTACTCCAGCACATTGTATCTTTTTATTTTATACTAATCCTATGCTTGGACACAGAGCAGAGAAATGTATAGCACAGGAAGTTTGACCTATGATGTCAGTGGCGAACATGTTGCCAAATTTTATCTAAACTCTTGTTCCATATGTCTACAATTCCCTGCATATTCATGTGTCTATCAAAAAGCTCTTAAATGCAACAAATTTCATTTTATTCTCCCCACTTTCTCATCAATCTGAATCACCTGCACACCAGGGACAATTTTCAATGACCCATTAATCTACCAACCTTCATACCTTTTGGATGGAAACTGGATCCACCAAGAGGAAGGAGGAAACTGCAGCAACCAGAGGCAGAACATACAAATATCACATACACAAGTCTGGGTGCCAGGAATGAATGCAGGTTGAACACGGGAGAGAGAAAACAGGGAATTATGGACCAGTTAGTCTGACACGGTGGTGGGGAAGATGTTGGAGTCAATTATAAAAGATGACTTTCCTTCCGATAGCTGAACATTTGGATAGCAGTAACAGGATCGGTCCGAGTCAGCATGGATTTACGAGGGGGAAATCATGCTTGACTAATCTTCTGGAATTTTTTTGTTGAAAATGCAACTAGGAAAATGGACATGGGTGTAGTGTACCTGGACTTTCAGAAAGCATTTGATAAGGTCCCACATAGAAGATTAGTGGGCAAAATTAGGGCACATGGTATTGAGGGTCGAGTGCTGACATGGACAGATAAGTGGTTAGCAGACAAGAAACAAAGAGTAGGGCTTAACGGTTCCCTTTCAGAATGGAAGGCAGTGACTAGTAGGGTACCGCAAAGCTCGGTGCTGGGGCCGCAGCTATTTACAATATGCATCAATGATTTGGGTGATGGCATTCAAAGTGACATTAGCAAATTTGCAGATGACACAAAGCTGGGTGGCAGTGTGAACTGTGAGGAGGATGCTATGAGAATGCAGGGTGGCTTGGACAGGTTGGGGGAGTGGGCAGATGCATGGCAGATTAAGTTAAAGCGGATAAATGTGAGATTATCCACTTTGGTAGCAAAAACAGAAAGGCAGATTATTATCGAAATGGCGTCAAGTTAGGGAAAGGGGAAGTACAACGGGATCTGGGGGTCCTTCAGTCTATGAAAGTAAGCATGCAGGTACAGCAGGCAGTGAAGAGGAATCGAATATAGGAGCAAAGAGATCCTTCTGCAGTTGAACAGAGCCCTAGTGAGACCCCACCTGGAGTATTGTGTGCAGTTTTGGTCCCCTAATTTGAAGAAGGACATTCTTGCTATTGAGGGAGTGCAGCATAAGTTTACAAGGTTAATTCCCGGGATGGCAGGACCGTCATATGCTTAGAGAATGGAGCAGCTGGGCTTGTATACTTGGGTGTTTAGAAGGATGAGAGGGTATCTCATTGAAGCATATAAGATTGTTAAGGGTTTGGACACGCTAGAGGCAGGAAACATGTTCCCGGTGTTGGGGGAGTCCAGAACCAAGGGCCACAGTTTAAGAATAAGAAGAAGAAGTTAGGAAGGAGTAAGCCAGTTGGAACTGAGGCAAGGAAACATTTTTTCTCACAGAGAGTGGTGAGTCTGTGGAATTCTCTGCCTCAGAGTGCGGTGGAGGCAGGTTCTCTGTATGCTTTCAAGAGAGAGCTAGATAGGGTGCTTAAAAATAGCGAAGTTGGAGGATATGAGGCAAAGGCAGGAACGGGGTACTGATTGGGAATGATCAGCCATGATCACATTGAATGGTGGTGCTGGCTCAAAGGGCCAAATGGCCTACTCCTGCACCTATTGTCTATTGTCTATTGTCACTGGGTTTAACTGGCAGCAGCTCTAGCTAGTAACACCACTCCAACATAATTCTGGATCCTGACCCAAAATGTCATCAGTCTATTTCCCTCCACAGATACTGACTGACACATTGAGTTCCTTCAGCAGTTTATTTTTTTGCTCACAGCTCCTTCACAAACTGAATGTCACTGTGCTGGCAAGACATAATACACCTGGGGATGGCTTTCTGATTCTGAGAATGATATGTTGATCTATTGCTTGATTAGTCAGCGACGCATCTGAGATAATACCTTCATTATTGACATTACTGATAGTGCCTTACGTAATTCCAGATTTCTTTAATTAACTGAACTTAATTTCTGTTATTTGTTTGGATTTGGGGCTGAGGGGGATCTCAGTAGATTTCCCTTGGTCTTCTCCTTCGATAATAAGATATCCATTAATTCAGCGGAAGTGCAAGGCTCTCACTCCAATGTCCATTATACCATTGTCCTTATAAGAAATGCATATCAGGCCCACCACTTCATGGGCCAATTTCTGCTGTGATGTTCTACTTACTGTGCTCCTGTCAAGGCATGAGATCACGCCTGCTTGTTTTCATGCCTGATACAGCTTTGAAAATGTGCGTAATTACCTTAAATGACATGACAAAAGACTGAGAATTTGCTATACAGAACTTGCAAGCACAAGTCCTGGTGCATTCTGTGACACGGTAGTACAATGGGTAGTGCTACTGCCTCGTGGCTCTAGTGACCTGAGTTCTAATGTGATCTCAGGCACTATCTACAAGGAAGGTGCCATTACTTCCTCTTCCTCTAAGTTTTCCCTGCCAAAGATATGCTGGCTAATATAACTTGGCCCTTAGTTTTAGTAAGTGGCAATGGAATCAAAAGAGTATTGATCGATATATTGAGTCAGAGATATGCCCTTCAGCCCAATATTTCCATGCCATCTTATTGGCTCATCTACACTAACTCCATTTGCATGCATTAGGATCCTACCATTCTGTGCTTTTCATATTTAAATGTCTATTTAATTAACTCTTAAAATTATCATTTGCATTTGAAAGATATGAGAGAGAATGTTGCATGGCTGCAACAAAAATAAGGAGGGGGATGGGGTGGAATGAGACCAATAAGATTGTGCTGCTAGTTAGAATGGACTAGATGGGCGGAATGGCCTCAAGTAAGGTAAGATACAGACAAAAATAAGTATTTGTTTCAATGTTCTGGAAATAAACTGCAGAAGGTCACTTGAAGGGTGTCACTTCATTTTAATTTCTCTATGATTTCCAGATTTAATTCTCAGTATTTCTGATCCAATAGGGCCAAATGGCCTGTCCTGTGCTATATTTTTCTATGTTCTATAACATAACCACTACAATCCACTATCCTCGTGCTGGAAGAATACTTGAAATTGCATAAGCCCACTGAATTGTTAGAAACCACAAAAACATGTCAACAATTTGCTTTAATCCTTTAATGGAATAATAGCAGTCTTAAAGAACACAGAATAAAGCCAAAAGCTGACACTAATTTCAAAAGGCTGAAATCCCTCCAAAATCCTTCCAAATAAGCATTGTTGTTCTATGAAAAGTAAACAAATGTAACTACTTGTAATCAAATGTACACATTCTCAAAAACAGATTTATTTGATCCAAACTCTGTTCGCATTAAGATGTAAATGCAATTGTAAACCTCTAATTAGTTTTATGTTGACTGAATGGAAAGGACCAGGACTCTTAATCTGATATACTTATTATCAAAGGGATTGTAGTAAAATATATTGAATTCTGATCAATGTTAACACAAGGAGAAAGGAGCTCATCTTTGCAATTATGCACAACACTGAGTAGATCAGATGATAATTATGGTGAATATAGAGTGTATAATAATTAAGTTGGTAACATGTAATTGAATAGGAGAGTTATGGTATACAAAGTATTCACCCTCAATCCCTAATTCCCTTATTCTTCTTTGATGTATCAGTTTGTGTCGATTACAACAAAATAATGCTTCCCCAATGGAGACACAAAAGACTACGGATGCTCGAAACTTGAACTAACTGCTGGTGTTTCAGATTTGTCCACCAGAAGAGGATCATTTTGAAAGGTAATCTGTCCATTTCTCCACAGATGCTGCCTGGCCTATTGAGTTCCTCCAGCTCGTTTTTTTTTTTTTTTTTGCTTTCACTCCTAATATCATTGAGACTTCAAAGGAATAAAAATCTTCATTCATATAATTTAGATGAAAGAATAATGATCATACATTTTAAGCAATCACCAACATCTCTTGCAAAGGAATTTAGCAGAAATATTTTTTACACAATGTGTGGTTAGAATGTGTGGATCTCAGACCTAAGAAAAGAGGTAGTGCTGAAGACAAATATATGAACATATTGTAGCGACAAATTTTTATATCGTTCAAGAGATTATTCCCTCTAGCCACAAAAGTGAACTAGATGATTAAGGAGAATGTCGTAATACGCAAGTGAGCTCTCCGTGATACCTTCAGAACATCTTCGCAGATAAATCTTCAAAACACAGTCTTTTCATTAATAATTTCTTTATTGTTGAAGAAAAACAATAATGTATACATCCAACCTTATACTCAGACTTGTACACTTCAATATTTGTCAAACTCCAACATATCGCTTAAACGCTAGAAAACTCTTCGTGTCTTCATTACACTTCATATGGTCGAAGGATATGCCTTCTTCATGTAAGCCCTACATTAAACTAAAAACTAAACTTCTGTGAAAGAAACCTAGCTCCAAACACGCCCTAGAATACGTCATAAACCCCACCCACATAACAATGGACAGTCCAAAAATTAAAGGTAAATGCCATAATTAATGATACACAAAACAAGCCAAATGGCCATTACATACCTGCCCCTAATTGTTCTAAGTATATAAAGAGGCAATTATTAATAAACATCAAAAAAGTAGCCATGAAGGCTGAACATATATCAAAAGCACAAAGTCGGGAAATTGAACCCCGATCTCCCGCGTGACAGGCGGGGGATACTAACTACTATACTAACGAGAAAAATAGCATGCACTATATATCCGCAATCAGAATTCTTCATTGATTCTTCCATCTTCACTTTCGCCTTCTAGAAGCAAGCATAACTTGATTATTGATCTTATTAAAACTCTGTTTTTAGTTTAACGTGGTACCGTGCGCACTATACCCTTAAAATCAGGCATGATACCCATTATATAGTTCAAAACATAAAAGTCCAAAGCTTTGATAGCATGAAACTTCTTCCCCCATGTCCAATCAACTCATGGATATGTTGTAACAACAATGTTGATGTGTGAATATCCTTCGAGGGAATAACAGGATTTTTTTGTAATAAAGTTCACCGTTAGATTTGATTTAATTTCTGGATCATTAGCAGAGATTTCAAATCCCAGCTCAAGCTTTGGCCATTCCCTGTCTGCTTACAGAGAGACGTTAGGTCATTGATCCATCTCTTATCGCTTAAGAAACGGTTTGCTGTCAGTTCTCAGGAAACTTCTTCCACAGGATTTTCTTTTGTGCTAACTTATGTCCATTGTGCAACATTAGTAGCTCCCAATGCTCTTTTCATTGGCAGGTTGTCTCTGACCAAATCCAACGCTCTGGTTACTTTAACTATCATCTGTTGGAATGCTTTCACAATTGTCGCTAATCCACTTAGAAAGTGTAAATCCTCCCTTATTGCAGAGGGAAATCAAATGTTTCACTGGTCTGGGCAAACAGCTGAAATTTCCACAGCACATCACAGCAACATCACTCCGGCCAGATATGATCATCACCTCCCGACGTGACAAAACAGCTGATCATTCTGGAGCTGACTGTGCCCTGGGAAGAGCGTATTGAAGAGGCTAATGAGAGGAAATGCGCAAAGTACCAGGAACTGGTGGAGATGTGCCAGGACAACGGCTGGAAGACATACTATGAGCCCATAGACTTGGGTTGTAGAGGCTTTGCATGATGCTCACTCTGCAAAATACTCAACCAGTTGGGCATTACGGGGCTGGCAAAGAAGAGGGCCATTCAATCCGCAAGCAAAGCTGCAGAGAAAGCCACCTAGTGGCTTTGGATTAAGAGGGCTGATCCGTGGGCGGTTGCTGCTGGGGGATGCAAGTCGAGGCTTGATCAACCCCAGCGGGGTCACCTGGGCGAGGGTGTCTGATGTTGTGAGACCCGAAACACCCGATGACCCCAGGACACATCACTGAGGATGCGTCCCAGCGCATCTAGTAGATGTATCTTTCACACTTCTATTTGTTCCGGTTCTTCCTCTTCCCAATGCTCTTGTGGCTTCTTTACAGTGTGAAGTGCTTCAGGATGATATTGCCTGCACTTATAACAAATTATAGGACTCTTACAGTCTCTCCTTATGTCCTTTTTTTCAAACATCCAAAACAGATTCCGTTCTCTTTCAAGAAATCCATCTTTTCTTCATATCCTTTCATCTTGAATCTTCGACACCATCTTATGCTGTGACCAACTTCATCACATAACAAACAAAATACTATTTGCTTGCCTGTAGATACATTTCCTTTCATTCCATCTGTTGTTTCCACGGGTATGTTTGTGGTAGCAAAAGTACTTCTCATAGGTTCTGATCTTTCTTCCGTTTTGGTAAAGGTAGGCATTTTGTTAGTTGTAATTGGTTTATTATCTCCAATAGTCCCGTGGTGTGGTTCTAACATGTACTGTACTTCCTTGTCCAAGAATTTCACCAGGTCTGGTAGCCTGGCTAATTGCTGCTTCTTATGCAATATTCTGCCTGCTTTATCTTTCCACTTTTCTCTCAGTCTTCTGGGGAACTTGCTAATGATGATTCCAGTATTACTTGCAAGATTCATTTCCTCCATGTGGCTGAGGTTTTTCATCGAGCTGCAACAACCTCTCAGGAATATTGCATAGTTACTCAATTCCTTCCCATCTTCTGGCTTGATATCTTTCCAAGCATGGGCCTTCTCCATGTATGTGCTAGCAATCCTCTTATTCATTACCATAACATTCTTTAAGTAACCTTCTTGCCTCCATATAGCCATGGCTGTCAGGCTCATTTTGACAACTTTCTACAGTATCTCAACAATTCCGCTTGTGTACTTCACCAGACATCATAAGCGCTCCTAATACTTCTTCTAATGCCCTTACGAAAGCTTCATACCTCAAAGGATCTCCATCAAATGTAGGAATTTCTGCTGGTGGTAGAGTGAGAGAAGTATTTTGTCGAGCTATGATCTGGTTGAATTCAGCTTGCCTATTTGCCCATGCAAATAATCCATCCTGATAACCTTGGCTTGGCTCCAACAGACAATAGACAGGCCTTGGCTCAAGTTGGCTTGCTCAAACCTGTGTTCCAGGCCTGGGAAAAGCATGGTCCGCTATTGGTTTGTCTCGAACATCCATAAGTAGTTTGTTTTGATCTAGCACCCATTAGCTGAGATGAAGCTTTACCCATCTTACTCTGTTCCAATAGGATTTCAAAGCCGTGAAATCCGGTGGACCTCGATTGAGGAATTGATCCAATTGCCGACTCACTTGGAACAGTTTTTCCTCTTGGTCTAGAGCTCATCATCCGATGCTCTAGAGCTGCATCTTGAACACTCTCTTTCCAATATCTCCTTCTTTGATTTGGCCACCGCCATCTTTGTGTCTAGTTCCAGTTGTTCTTTTCATCACCTCATCTCTTTTTCTTCGTCCTCAATCTCATGTTTCTTCTTCAAGGCATCCACTTCTATTGAGAGAGCGGCAAGATCAGCTTCAACTCTCAATCAATACTGAACTGGCTGTTGAACCAGGTTTATGTCCTGATCTTCGTGTAGATAATTTTGAGATACTATCTCGTGTTCTAATTTCATCTTCCATTCCGGTACCTCATTGCATCGCATTTCCAGCTGATAAGCATGTAAGTTGTGGTATTATTTTAGATAACCACTCCTCTGCCTCATCCATGTAATCATTGAATGTATCCACCTGTACATCATACTACTGGGTGTGTATTTTGCGTTCTTCCAGAGATGACACTGAGTCCATCAGTGCATTATGTTTATCTTGAACCTCCTGGCAGAGGTTAAATAGTCGGCCCATATTAGATTTCACTTAGATTGCATTTTTATTCGATTCCATTAGTTTCTCCTGTTTCTCAATTAATCTGGTAACCTGTTTCCATAATTTTTTTCTCATTTTCTCGGCTTTTTCCAAAAGTAGAACTCGGCTTTTCTCAGTGAATTTAACTTGTTTCCTTGGTCTTTCATCACCACCCCGTGCTTCATCAGACGTGACACTTTCTTCATCTTCTTGCTTCATGATTTTAAACAGGTCTCGGCAGATTGCCAAGTCTTTAAATTGAACGAACAAAGTCTTCTTCCAGTTGCTTTAATTTTGTTTTGTAAACATCTTTCTCAAAACAATAACAAACTGAATATGTAGACAACATCCCTTCAACATCCACAAGCTTAACAGTGACATTAGTTCAAAAGGAATGTGCCTTATCTTGAGTTCGAAACAAACCAAGGTCAGTCTTCTTTCTCCAGACAAATTGAAAAAACACTTTCAAGCTTGTGGCTTGCATTCATTTATCTGGCTCTTCTTACAGATTTTGTTTAAAATTAAAGCTTTGCAGCTTCTATTCAAAAGAATAATAGTCGATTTACTCACAATTTCTTGATAATGTCTTCAGATCAGTCATGTCACTGTAGATAAACCTCTAGGCCATCTCTGGCTGAGATCAATTGTCTTCAGTTCCTCAGCTGGAACCAGTCTTCTGGCTAAAACCTCATTCAAGATCCTTGCCTAGTCTTCTGTCCCACTCCCTGGGACTGGCTTTCAACTCCTGACAGAAGTACCCTTCGAATTTATGTAGCAGCAGATTTTTATATTGTACATGAGATTACTCCCTCTAGCCACTAAAGTAGACCACTTGATGAAGGAGAATGTCGTAATATGAACGTGAGCATATTACGACAGTCCAAAAGTTAAAGGCAAATGCCATAATTAATGACACACAAAACAAGCCAAATGGCCACTACACATATATAGGAGCAAGATAGTCCACAGCATCTCCACTGTGCTCCACACAGTCAATCAGATCACTGCTGGTTTGTTGACATCAGCTTCATCTTCTAAGAAGAGCCCCATAATCCTTGTTGGATGAATACATATTTAACCTCAATGAGAACCATTGTCCATATGGGAAACTTGGAGGGAGGCAAGAGCAAGGGAAAAGGTGGGTCAGGAGGAAGTGCTAAGGGAAATGGTAATGGGAGGGTAATAGCCATTTGGGGAGGGATGTGGAGAGGGTAATGGGAGGGAGAGAATGGGAAGGGTGTGGGATTTGGGAGAGTGAGGATAAAAGGAGGAAGCAAGTGATAAAGGGAGGGAGAGAGGATTAATGAGAGGCATGGAGTGATATGCGGAGGGAACGAGGGAGAAGCTTGGTTTAAAGGTACATTTTAAAGAAGGCTGAAGGGATTGAGAGTATTATTGAGAAATTGAAGAAGAGAAAGGAACTGCTGGATGGACAATGTCCATCCAAGCTTATGAGCAAAAAGGCTGCAGTGAATGAAGGGCTGCCTCAGAACTGGATGATCAGATAACCTCCTTAGATGATGGCTCTGCTTGACTACAAATGAAAATTGAGATAATAGTTATCAGAAGCTGTTAATGTTTATTGTAAAATCACAGTGCATTCAATCACAATAAGACATATAGTAATAATAAGTTATAATAAGTTATAATAGCTTTATTGCTTAATACGTTTTTTTCTGTTTAAAAATAGTGCTGAATATAAAATCAATTGAAAGTGTATTTTCATTGATTGATTGCTTGCTATTTATAACTAATGGCGTAAGCGATGTTAGGTCTCTCTTTGGTAAATTTCACTGCAGTCATGCATCAATTATTGCTTTATCCTTTCTCCTTCCAAATATGAGCTTTGTTATTTGCATCATGTTGTTCACAGTCTCTTCAAACAACAGAAAAGTTTGGTCAAAATCTGCAAAGCATGACTTATCATAAACTACGTTAAACTTTCATTTAATCTACAACTATTGTGGAGCCTAATACAACAAGTTGGATCTGATGTTAACCTGAATACAAACACCTATTTATTTGTCTCTTGATTAAATATAGGGATACAAAAAGTCTAATTCTCATACTGCTAAACTGATTTTTTTGAATGCTTTCTTTCAATTTTTCTTCACTTGCAGCTAGGTTTCTCTAAAGCACTCAAGATAGCATTCTTGTATTTCAGTATAAGCCTATTTAAACATTCATGCCTCCACAACTCTAAATCCAAGTAATTTTCAGAGTAGAATGGAGAAATTGATAGATTCCCATTTTTATTTGAACAGTCTCTGTCGCTTTTAAACAAGCAACACTAAATCACTGATATGAACGGCATAAGCAGTTGGTTATTCTTGTAATCCAAATGTTTTGTGTGGGAGGAAAACAGCACAGTGACATTCACCACCATGAATAATGGGCCACAAATCTCTTTTGTCTTTTCTTTCTATTGCCACTGATTAAATGCAAGTGTTTGTATTGCAGTTACATGAAATTAAATCTTCTGTTTGCAGAAATGAATCAAATGAAAAAAAAGGATCTAATCGGACAAGGTACAAATATATACAAACAAAACAATCTCCTGCTCCTGTGGAAAATGACAGTTTATTTTACTGCTGTAATTATACATTAGCTCATATTAAGATATGACAGTTAACTCTTTCGCCACCATGTTTTGGATGATCATGAGAATTATTGGGGTTCGATATATTGGCTGGTCAGCAATTTCAAAGGAATCTGGCAGCATTCAATCATTTGTAGTGAAGTCACAGACCTACATGTATGTGTTTATTTTCAACCTCAGAATTCTGATCCCAACTTTGGTCAGTGGGCAATTTGGCTTCAGATGACGCAATGTCGAGACTTCATCTCAGACTGCACCTGAAAATTTCTACAGGAGGCAAGTTCACAAGTCCAGGGGCGAGGCAATCATCAATTTATCTGTCAGCCTGTCGAAGAAGGGTCTCGTTCCGAAATGTCACCCATTCCTTCTATCCAGAGATGCTGCCTGTCCCGCTGAGTTACTCCAGCATTTTGTCTCTCTCGTCAAAGTCTGTTCACTTATCTCCAGGTGAATCTAGGTGTTTTGAAATTGCCCAGTAGTACGCTGGGAAGTTTATCATTCCTCACACAAACCAAATTTCCATAGGATGAGGGATTTGGTGAGCTCTTTAACCTGGATATTAGGAGGAAGGAGATAATTTCAGAGGGGGCACAACATCCACATTTTCTGTGAATCTTGAGCATATAGACTGCAAAAAGACAAAAAGATCAGAAACAGTGATGAAGAGTCCTGATCTGAAACATTAACTGTCCATTTCTTTCCACAGATACTGTCTGATCCCTGAGTTCCTCCAGCACTTTGCGTTTCTTGCAACAACAAAAAATCAGCCATTTATCATGTATTTATTATACATTCTTTGAGTCACTTAGAGCATGAAAACAGCCCCTTCAGCCCACCTTGTCCATGCTGACCAAGATGCCCATCTAAGCTAGTCCTGTTTACCCATGTTTGGCCCATTGATAAAAAGACATCTATTGATGCTCCTGATCACATCATCAGTGATGTAAACTGGGGTCATTGGGAGTTTCGGGTCATTCAACATCAGACACCCTCACCCAGGCGACCCAGCCATGGTTGATCAGACCACGACTTGTGTTCAGGTAGCATTCGCTCTTCCCCATGGACCTTCTCTCCTGATCTCCTATCCATCAAAACCTTTCCTATGTAACTGCCTCAACTACTTTTTCTGGCAGTTCATTCCATAAATCCACCACCCACCGCGTGAAAAGGATGCCCCTTAGGTTTCTATTAAACATTTCCTCTCTCGCTGCTGCACTATGCCCTCTAGATTTTAATTCCTGCATGCTCAGAAAAGGACTCTATGCATTTGTCATAGTATTCCCCTCATGAATTTAAAAATCTTTATAAGATCATAGAGACATAGAAACATAGAAAATAGGTGCAGGAGTAGGCCATTCGGTCCTTTGAGCCTGCACCGCCATTCAATTTGATCATGGCTGACCGTCCAAATCAATATCCCATACCTGCCTTCTCTCCATACCCCCTGATCCCTTTAGCCACAGGGGCCACATCTAACTCCCTCTTAAATCTAGCCAATGAACTGGCCTCAACTACCTTCTGTGGCAGAGAATTCCACAGATTCACCACTCCCTGTGTAAAAAAATGATTTTCTCATCTCAGTCCTAAAAGACCTCCCTCGTATCCTTAAACTGTGACCCCTTGTTCTGGACTTCCCCAACATCGGGAACAATCTTCCTGCATCTAGCCTGTCCAACCCCTTAAGAATTTTGTACGTTTCTATAAGATACCCCCCCTCAATCTTCTAAATTCTAGCGTGTACAAGCCAAGTCTATCCAGTCTTTCTTCATATGAAAGTCCTGCCATCCCAGGAATCAGTCTGGTGAACCTCAGTCTCCCCTTTAAATCATTGTACTCTTACCTTAAACCTATGCCTTCTAGTTGAAGACACCCCTAACTTCGGAAGAACACTGTGACCATCTATCTTATCTATGTCACTGATAATTTTATAAACCTCTTTAAGGTCATCCCTCAGCTTCATTCACTTAAACCAAAATTGTTTCTATCAAATTGGCTATCTAGTCTCTCCTTTTACTTCAAGCCTCCCATCAGGTAACTCCTGTGAATCTTTTCTGCACCCATTTGAGCTTAATGACATCCTTTCTGTAGTGTGGTAACCAGAACTGCATATAAATATTCAAAGTATTGACTAACTAAAGTTTTGTACAACTGTAAAGATGTATCAGTGACTCACGTCGCAGCGGCCTCTGCAGTCCGTCTGTCTTTTTATTATTTTTTGTCTCGTTTCAATGTAGTTTTTATTTTTTTGACGGGATATGTGTGTGTGCGGGGGTGTGGGGGGCGGGGGAGTGGGGAAACTTTTAAAATCTTTCCCCTGCACGGAGAACCCAACCTTTTTCCTGTTGGGTCTCCGTTGTCGTTGGGGCCTAGCACCGTGGAGCGGTCTCCGGCAGGAACGACCTGGGGCTCCAGTCCCGGAGCTGCGGACTTACTCACCATCGTGGAGCTGGCCGAGTTCGGAGCGGGAGGAGCGGTGGTGGTGCGCTGCTGCGACCCGAACCCCAGAGATTTGGAGGCTCCAACCGCAGGTCTGGTGGACAGTGATATCGGGAGCCCGCGGGTCCCTGCTGGGAGACCGCTTTTCGGGGCTTCCGCAACGGCGATTTCACCCGCCCGAGTTGCGGGGTTGAAGAGTACCTGGAGCGGGGCCTTACATCACTGCCCGGCGCGGCTTGGAATGGCTGCGGGACTTTGCTAGCGCCCGCCGGGGACTCCAACAACAAGACCTGGAGCGCAGCCTTGCATCACCCAGCGTGGTTTTAATGGCCGCGGGACAATTACCATCGCCCGCCGGGGGCTTTGACTCTGATATCGGGAGGGGAATGGGGAGTGCAGGGGAGAGGTACGTCTTTGCCTTCCATCACAGCGAGGAGGAGATGCGCTGTGATGGATGTCTGTGTAAATTGTGTTGTGTCTTGGGTCTTTTTCTTGTGTGTATGACTGCAGAAACAAAATTTCATTTGAACCTCGAGGTTCAAATGACAAATAAAATTGTATTGTATTGTATTGTATTGTATTGTATTCTATCAACTCCTATACTGAATGCCTCAGATGATTAAGGCAACCATACCATACATCTTTTTCACCGCTCTGTCTATCTGTGTAATCACATTCAAAGATTTTGTTCTACTCCAAAGTATTGATGTTCAATACCACTCCTGAGGATGCTGCCATTTACTGTCAATGTCCTGGCTGGGTTTAGCTTTCCAAAATGCATCATTTTGTACTTCTCTGAGTTAAATTCCATACACTGTTCCATTGACCACTTTCCTAATTTCTAGATCCCATTGACAATGTCCTAATGATCATATTGACAAACTAAGACAAACTTAGTCCATTATACAACAATGTTGGTGTAATCTGTAAATATGTACTCAAAGAACTGTAAACTTCGGGCTATGGACCACTAATGTCCCACTATGGACCACTAATTCTGTGAAATCCTTTTCAATTCTGCAAAGCTTTTAAAAATCAGTGGTGATGAATTGAGTGACACCATACAAGCCATTTACTTTTTCTCTTAATCAAAGCCAATGAATTAGAAAAATGGATTGTACGAATAATGAGCCCATGATTCATTTTTTAACAAAGTATTCAAACATCCTCACCAGCATAATTTAACTGCAAACAGGTTAAGTTTACTGAAGAATTATTCATGCGTGTTTAATTCTCGAACAGGATTCTGACAGAATTACCTTCCTCCGATCTTAAGCAAGGAGATCACAATGATGGTTGCCAGGGTAATTTTCCACTTCAACAAACTTCAGAGCTACTCCATTGTAAAATTTGTAAAATTCATTTTCTTTGACTATTTCATAACGTACGGAGGTTGATATAAATGATTACTCAATTACATTATTAAATCTGATTTTTCTCTTTAATCATTCTTAGTGCGTACATGTTTTTAGCTGGACTGCCACATGCTCCCCATGTGATTAAATTGAGAGTATTGCTGGTTTAATTTTAGGGGCTATTGAGTGTTAACCACATTATTTGTTTTTTGGGACAATGTTCAGACTTTGGTGAGAGGGGGAAGGGGTTGGTGGAAGCAGGAGTGTTGGGATTGTTATCCTCAGATTTTGTATATCTTTGATGGGTTGAATGACCTACTTGAATGCTGCGACAATTCTGAGTTTATTACATAGACCTTTGTAATGGTTTAAGAGGGATCAAGTCCAACTTTTTTCACTCAGATGGAAGTCCATACTGGACAAAGCTGCCAGAGGAACCGTTAGAAGTTGTCACGCTTCCTGTCACCATAGAAACAGTCTATTCAGCCCAACTTCCCATGCTGTACTGGTGTCCCTGGACAGCTTAACTCATCTGACTGGCACTTAGCCTTCCATTTCCTTTTCATGTATTTACTTTGAATTGGCTTGTTTTAAAGGTATATTTTGTTGCCAATGTCATGTGGTGGAGATATTAATATTCTGAACATTCTTTAGGTTCTCTTTAACTGTATCTTTGCAAATGGACACATCAACTGGAAACATTTTCTTTGCACACCTCGATAATTTCCGTCACTCGTTGAAGACTTTAATTACATCAACTCAAAACCTATGTTCCTGAAGAATAAATGGTCACTCAATTCAGTTGTGCCCGTGCAGTTTACCCAACATCCAAAATCCAGCAAGGTAGATTCAAATTTCCAAACAGGTGCGACTATTATGGTGCAAAATTAGCTATGGTTTAAAGACATGTTTCTAACACTATTTGACAATCAAAGAACTGTAGATGTTAGAAATATACAATAAAACAAAGATAAATAGCCAAAGAACTCAGCAGGACAAGCAGCACCTGAGGAAACAGAAACATAGTTGATGCTTTAGGTTGTAGATACCTGAGTGGTGATGGGATATTTACCTCACAGGTTAATTTCTTTCCCTCTCCACAGTTACTGCCTGAGCTACTGAATATATCTGTCATTTTCAGTTGTAGTTTATTCCCTTATTTGTTCTGCTATTTCATTTGCCAGGATTTATTTGTGAATAAACAATATTAAGCAATGTTGTGTAAGCCAGATATGCCAACAAATCCTGTAAACATGCCAATAAAATGTGTTTTTACATGTAAGCCTTCACACTATTCTACAATTAGCAATGGATTAGTGAACATTTTAAAATTAAAGCAAAATATGTAACAACAGTTAAGTCAGTAAATTCCCAAATTCATGTAAACAAGATTACTGAATACAAATTTCTGTGCATCACCTTTATTGCATAGTCAAGTCCAGTCAAGTCAAGTTTATTTGTCACATACACATACGAGATGTGCAGTGAAATGAAAAGTGGCAATGCTCGCTGACTTTGTGCAAAAAGACAAACAAACAAACAAACAACCAAACAAACTACAAACAGAATGGAACAGAATCACATATTCTTTTACATATTAAGTATTGTGGGCGGAAGGAAAAAGGTAAAAAAACAGCAATAATTTTTTTTTTTAAAAGCAGTAGAGTGGTACAGTAAAGTTATTACCTGGTGAAATAGGAGTTTACAGTCCTAATGGCCTCTGGGAAGAAACTTCTTCACAACCTCTCCGTACTCACAGCATGGCAACGGAGGCGTTTGCCTAACCGTAGCAGCTGGAACAGTCTGTTGCAGGGGTGGAAGGGGTCTCCCATGATCTTATTAGCTCTGGAGTTGCACCACCTTCATCTAACAAAAGTAGACAAAATTGCTGGGAAACTCAACGGGTGACGCTGCGTCTACGGAGCAAAGGAAATAGGCAACGTTTCGGGTCGAGACCCTTCTTCAGACTGATGTGGGGGTGGGGGGGAGGGGGGGGTGAAGAAAGGAAGAGGCAGAGAGAGTGGGCTGTGAGAGAACTGGGAAGGGGAGGGGAAATAAGGAGAAAGTAGGGACTACCTAACCTATCATCTAACGTAAGGTAATATTCAGAAATCGACACCTTTACCAAATTCAACTCATATTCATCGTCATAATATCATAAAGCAATACAACATGAAAACAGGCCCTTCAGCTCACATTGTCCATGCCGACTGACATTTTGGACAAGTTGGAATTCTGCCTGCATTTAGCCCAATAATTCCTCCAAAACTTTCCTATCCACATATTCAGATTCAGATTCAGATTCAGATTCAGAAAACTTTATTGTCTGTCGTAACAGAAAATCTTCTTTAATGTGGCTCAACATACAGACAGGACAATGTACTGATAAGCAGTCATACAACACAGATTTCTGCGAGCACACACAATGTGTATCGATCTTAAAAGCAAATATAAAGATTAAAAACTGTAAAAATAGACAAGATAAAAGTTGTGGATACGTGTAAAGTGACAATATCCATCCAAATATATATTAGAAGACTTAACTGGGTGATACTTAAGTGTTTGAAGTTTGAAGTTTCTGGAAACCCGATTATCTATATAATTAAAAGTCTCATTGACCACTTCCTGTCTGTGCTGTATATTGATTTTAGAAAAAACACTACCCCCTATATCGCTGTGATTTTTGGCCATCTTACTCACAGCCCTTCTCTGCTGAGCCAGCCCCAAGGATTTTTCCCTTCGATGAAAAATAAAAAAGTTATGAGTGTTAAAAAACCTTGAGATCAGCTGATTGGTCCTCTCGCCTGTCAATCACCGCAATGAAGAATGAAGGTAACGTCCCTTCCGAGGGGGGAGGGGGGTGGACTATAAAACCCCAGATGCCTGGATGTGAGTCAGTCACTCTCGAAGATTACGAAGCAGAGACTACGACTGTCATTCTAAGCTATGAATCAACTGAACTGTGAGTCTGCAATGTACTTGCAATAAATGATTTTTACCCCTTAATGACAAAGCCATGAGTTTTTGGCCTGATGCCCTGCCTGTGCTTGATAGTGCAATGCTTAATTTCAAAGGAAATGTAATGAAATGACAATGCCATGTGTTGTTTGGCCTGCTGCCCTGCCTGTGCTTGAAACTGCAATGCTTTATTACGTCCGACTGTGCTTGAAAGGAATAAATGCTTTATTTTATCCGACTGTGTTTGGAAGGAATAAATGCTTCATTAGGTCTGACCGTGTTTAGTCCAAAAGTCCCGCTTATTTTGTGACTTGCAGTTAGTGGACAGGTTGCGCTGATTGCGTAATTTCCGGTGAGTGCAGAGGTTACGCTAATTGTGGAGTGCCGTTGACTGCGGAAGCCCCACAGTGGAGAGGCCACACTCAGCGAAGTGAGTAGATTCAAGAAAGTTTACTGTAATATATACAGAGGCTTGCAAAAGTTTTCATACCCCTTGAACTTTTACACATTTTGTCACGTTACAACCACAAACGTAAATGTATTTTATTGGGATTTCATGTGATAGACAAACACAAAGTGGTGCATAATTGTGATGTGGAAGGAAAATGATACATGGTTTTCAATTTTTTTTACAAATAAAAAACTGAAAAGTGTGGCGTGCAAAAGTATTCAGCCCCCCTGAGTCAATACTTTGTAGAACCACCTTTTGCTGCAATTACAGCTGCAAGTCGTTTGGGTTGTGTCTCTACCAGCTTTGCACATCTAGAGTGAAATTTTTTTCCCATTCTTCTTTGCAAAATAGTTCAAGTTCAGTCAGATTGGATGGAGAACGTCTGTGAACAGCAATTTTCAAGTCTTGCCAGAGATTCTCAATTGGATTTAGGTCTGGACTTTGACCTGGCCATTCAAACACATGAATATGCTTTGATCTAAACCATTCCATTGTAGCTCTGGCTGTATGTTTAGGGTCGTTGTCCTGCTGGAAGGTAAACCTCCGCCCCAGTCTCAAGTCTTTTGCAGACTCTAACAGGTTTTCTTCCAAGATTGCCCTGTATTTGGCTCCATCCATCTTCCCATCTACTTTGACCAGCTTCCCTGTCCCTGCTGAAGAAAAGCATCCCCACAGCATGATGCTGCCACCACCATGTTTCACAGTGGGGATGGTGTGTTCAGGGTGATGTGCAGTGTTAGTTTTCCACCACACATAGCGTTTTGCATTTAGGCCAAAAACTTCAATTTTGGTCTCATCTGACCAGAGCACCTTCCTCCACATGTTTGCTGTGTCCCCCACATGGCTTGTGGCAAACTGCAAACGGGATTTCTTATGGCTTTTTTTCAACAATGGCTTTGTTCTTGCCACTCTTCCATAAAGGCCCGATTTGTGGAGTGCACGACTAACAGTTGTCCTGTGGACAGATTCTCCCACCTGAGCTGTGGATCTCTGCAGCTTCTCCAGAGTTACCATGGCCCTCTTGGCTGATTCTCTGATCAATGCTTTCCTTGCCCAGCCTGTCAGTTTAGGTGGACGGCCATGTCTTGGTAGGTTTGCAGTTGTGCCATACTCTTTCCATTTTCGGATGATGGATTGAACAGTGCTCCGTGAGATGTTCAAAGCTTGGGATATTTTTTTATAACCTAACCCTGCTTTAAACTTCTCCACAACTTTATCCCTGACCTGTCTGGTGTGTTCCTTGGGCTTCATGATGCTGTTTGTTCACTAATGTTCTCTAACAAACCTCTGAGGCCTTCACAGAACAGCTGTATTTATACTGAGATTAGATTACACACAAGTGGACTCTATTTACTAATTAGGTGACTTCTGAAGGCAATTGGTTGCACTGGATTTTATTTAGGGGTATCAGAGTAAAGGGGGCTGAATACTTTTGCACGCCACACTTTTCAGTTTTTTATTTGTAAAAAAATTTGAAAACCATGTATCATTTTCCTTCCATTTCACAATTATGCGCCACTTTGTGTTGGTCTATCACATAAAATCCCAATAAAATACATTTACGTCTGTGGTTGTAACGTGACAAAATGGGGAAAAGTTCAAGGGGTATGAATACTTTTGCAAGCCACTGCATGGTGTATGAGTCAGTGTGTGTGAGTGTGAGTGTGTGTGTGTGAGGGTATGTGCGTGTGTGAGGGTATGTGTGTGGGTGTGCGTGTGTGTGAGTGTGTGCATGTGAGTCTGTGTGGGTATGTGTGTGTGTGTGTGAGTGTATATGTGTGTGTGTATGTGTGTGTGTATGTATGTGTGTGTGTGTGTGTGTGTGTGTGTGTGTGTGTGTGTGTGTGTGTGTGTGTGTGTGTGTGTGTGTGTGTGTGTGTGTGTGTGTGTGTGTGTGTGAGTGTAAGTGTGTGTGTGTGTGTGTGTGTGTATGTGTGTGTATGTGGGTGTGTGTGTGTGTGTGTGTGTGTGTGTGTGTGTATATGTGTATGTGTGTGTGTGTGTATGTGTGAGTGTGTGTGTGTGTGTGAGTGTAAGTGTGTGTGTGTGTGTGTGTGTGTGTGTGTGTGTGTGTGTGTGTGTGTGTGTGTGTGTGTGTGTGTGTGTGTGTGTGTGTGTGTGTGTGTGTGTGTGAGTGTGAGTGTGTGTGTGTGTGTGTGAGTGTATGTGTGTGTGTGTGTGTGTGTGTGTGTGTGTGGAGAGTGTATGTGTGAGTTTAGCCTGTGTGTGTGAGTGGGACCCAACGGGTGTGTTAGTCTAGTAAAACATATTTTTGTGTGTAAATGTGTTTGTGGGTGAACATCCATACTGTGTGTGTGTGTGTGAGTCTTTGTGCGTGTGAGTGTATGTGTGTTGGTGTGAGAGCATGTGTGAGTGTGTGTGTGTGAGTCTGTGAGTCTCTGTGTGTGTATATTGGAATTGGTGGAGAGGTGGAATATTATGTTGGGGGACCAGCCTTCCCATGTGAAGCAGGGCCCCAACGGGTCTTACTTAGTCTAGTAAAACTTATATTTTTGCAACTTTGAATGTTGTTTTGCATAGGTGAACATCCATACTATGGGAAAAATATGTTTGGCGCAATCTTTTAGAGATTTTATTTATTTTTTTATCTTCTTTTCCTAGGTTGCCAATTGCATTCGGTCATATCTGTTGCATTTTTATGAGGAACAACACTGCAAAATATCTAAGACCAAAGTTGGACCCTTGAAGACCAAAAAAGGTGAATTTATTATGGGGAACAAGGATATGGCAGATTAGTTGAACAGGTACTTTGGATCTGTCTTCACTAAAGGGAAAATCATGCTTGACTAATCAATTTTTTTTGATATAGTATCTAGGAAGAGGATCTAGGGAGATGAAAGTTGATGTAGTGAAGGAAATCCACATTAGGCAGGGAAATGGTGTTGGGCAGAATGATGGGCACTGGTATTGGGGATAAAGTGCTGACAGGGCCTGATGGTCTGGCATCCCAGGATACTAAGAATAGGGATTAAAGTGTCCTCTAGAAATTGTGGAGTGCATTGGCGATTATTTTCCAATGTTCTATAGACTCAGGATCAGTTCCTGTGGATTGGAGGGTAGCTAATGTTATCCTACTTTTTAAGAAAGGCGGAGAGAGAAAACAGGGAATTGTAGACCAGTTAGCCTGACATCGGTGGTGGGGAAGATGCTGTCAGGGTCAGTCTCAGTCTCAGTCTCACCCTACCCCACAACAGAAGGGGCAGGAGATGTAACGTTTGATAGCCACAGGGAAGAAGGATCTCCTGTGACATTCTGACCTGCATCTTGGATGAACCAGTCTGTTGCTGAAGGTACTCAGCCAAATCCATGTTGCAGTGGAATACCTTTTACCAAGATAAACCAAGCTTAATTAAGCGTATTAACTTCTGTCTAATGTCAAGATATATTTTTCAGCATAATTACTAATTACATATGATGGCATATATGGTCAAAGGATTCACAGAATCTAAAATATTTTACTTTCCTGCCTTGTGCATATGCCCAGAAATTCCTGGTCAGTCGCACCAAGCAACCTAGGTTGCAATGGTTTTCACCTGCAATGTTATTTCACGTCCAAAATTTTGTTCCATAGAATCCAGCTGCTACTTTGTAATTCTTTTACTATTTGGAGATACATTGTAGGGATGTCTTTGATGATATACATACTTTTATAAGCCAAACCATGTACTGCCTTTCAGTAGCATCTGAGGATTTGTTTGTTGTACATTAACGGAGTACAGTAAAGGACCTAAGGCTGAAACCTTGCTACTCTGGCGATCCAGCACATCCACCACAGAGTGCATAAGGATTTCTAAGCCATAAAACGTCACAATTCATCATCTTTGCAGAAGGCTTCTCCAGAGCTGTTTAAAAACAGCTTTGATAAGCTGCTGTGCAACGACAAAATGCCAACCATCGTAAAAATGGCTAATAGATTTCACCTTTTCACTGTTGCCTCACTTAACTCCAATTACAGGCAACCAGATGTCAAGAAGTTGATGCAAAATGTTCTGATAGGCCATGGTTTGGGATATGTGCTGCAGACACCAACATTGTTTTCCCTGTGGTGTTCTTAAGGGGAAATAAAAATAACCCATTTGTTTTAAAATAAAGGTAATTATCAGAAAAACTGATGTTAAGACCATTTGAGGAATTTTATTGGATTACACTAGCTTTTCCTTATTTGTCATTGAGTTTAATGTTAAGCAAGGTCATTGAATTGAAAATTTTCAGCTCCCTGGTAAAGTATTGCCTAGGAACAGCTCAGGGAAATGTTGTTAATTTGCGATCTAAGACTATGTTTGTGGCTTTATCACATGTGAAGCAAAACATCTTGTGTAACTTTTTAGTACAGTGAGCCAGGCGGTATTTTGTGCAAGGAAAACAGTCACTCAACCATTTGATTCAGGTCAAGCAGATCAAAACTAATCAGAATACTTTCTCTCCATGAGCACAATACACATTACTGAACAAACGAGCCGTTGGCAATTCTCTTCACTAAACGTAAACACTGATAGCAAGCACTGCATTGTTACAAAACTCATCACTTAAATTTTGGGTTAGTTCATGGACGAACGTGATCTAAATAAATTATATATATTCTCAATAAGACCTTCACAGTGCATCATAAATATGAAGAATGACACATTAGCATTCATTTGAATCCAGACAATAATGTTGGACGATCTGTGCTGACCATTCAAGCGATTCTGTTGTTAGTCTACTGCGATAATTCAACATTGTTTTATGGCGTAACAAGTAAATGGGTTGAAACAAATTTATTATTCACTGGATGTAGGTGTAGCTGGAAAGGCCAACATTCATCTCTTATCCCTCACTACCCCTCAAACTAGTTTGATTATCACAGAAAGTAGTTAAGAGTAAGGATTGTATTCGACACGGAGTCACAGGTAGCACACTTGAACAGCAGAATATTTGTGAACAAGATCGGCCTATGAAACAACTCTGTAATTTCATGGTCACCATTATAATACATAATTTTTATCTTCAAATTTATTTAAATACCTGGTTTCTTTCACGTTCATAAATTACCCCCTTGATTCTCTACTCACCCATCAACACAAGGGATAATTTATAGCACCATTATTATTTGTTTTTTGTGTGTGTGTATGTGTTCATGGCTGTATATATATGGTGAATTTCATTGGCTCATTGGGGAAAAAAAGGTCAGCAGTAGGATGACCGACCAGTAATATTTAATCTGCCAAATTTCACAGCCATGTATCTCTGGCTTTTTAAAAGTTGTCTCCACTCCTTCTCCTCCATTCTCCCCCCTCCCCCCTCCCCCCCCTCCCTCTTTAAAGAACTTACCATACACTGTGCTTTAGCCATCATTTTACAGCACAAACCTTCCAATTCATCGCGGTGTGTGTCTGTTTCACCTTGGCTTTGCACCTTGTAAATTGTTTAGACAGTGCTCCCCCTGCTTGCCCTGTCCCCTGCCTGCATAACGGGTTGGTGAAGGAAGCGATGTATTTGTGTTTGTGCTCCACTCTGACTGTCCCGGTTTTTCAGGCGATTGCCGGCAACTTGACAGTCACCACCGGTCCGCTGAAAATGTTGCCTGTGGGACAGGCCCATTAGTTTCCCCTTTTCTCTTTTACTCTATTGTACCTCAGTTTTCATTTGTCTCCAATCAATATACATCTCTGGAATTCTCTGCCACAGAAGGTAGTTGAGACCAGTTCATTAGCTATATTTAAGAGGGAGTTAGATGTGGCCCTTGTGGCTAAAGGGATCAGGGGGTATGGAGAGAAGGCAGGTACAGGATACGGAGTTGGATGATCAGCCATGATCATATTGAATGGTGGTGCAGGCTCGAAGGGCCGAATGGCCTACTCCTGCACCTATTTTCTATGTTTCTATGTTTCTATCTCCTCCAGGCAGCCAAGCTTTCACCATGCACGCACTTCCAAATGCCCTCTATTAGCCAGACCATTTGTATCATTTAGTCTCATTAATTGAATCTTATTGCAAGTATTCCTACAAATCTCACTACACACCATGTATCTTATGTGTTTTGTTTCAAATATGCTTTTTTGTAGTTTCAATTGTAAGGTCATCATCTTAAATGTTTATTCCATTTCTCACTGCTTGACCCACTGAATTAGTTTAGTTTAATTTTCAAGATTCAGCGTGGAAACAAGCCCTTCTGCCCATCGAGTCCGTACCAATCAGCCATTCCTACACATTAACGCTATCCTACACACACTAGGGACAATTTACAATTATATCAAGCGTACAGACCTGTACGTCTTCGAAGTGTGGGATAGAACTGGAGCACCCAGAGAAAACCCATGTGGTCACAGGGAGAACGTACAAACTCCAAAATAACTGCACCCCTAATCAGGATCAAACCCAAGTCTCTGGTGCTGTAAGGCAGCAACTCTACTGCCATGTCATTGTGCATTTCCTGCATTTTCTGGCTTTAGATTTTAAAACATGTATCCATCTAAATGATGAGGTGACTAATTGGCTGCTCCACTTTATAAGAAAATTGGTCCAATAAGTCCTCTATTCTAATTTTGTTCTCTGATTATAGATATATTGTCTAATTTCTAATCAATAATCCTTTAAAGGGGTTTGTTTTCCTGCTATTTAGATTGAACCCTTGGATAAGGTCTGGAGATTAGTGGCAATCTGATCATTCAATTTCCATAAATACTGCTGCAAAAACCAGTGATGTGTGAAAACAAAACAAAATGAGGCAGCAGAATGACATTGCATTAACATGAAATATCAGAGAGCGACTCAACTGAAAACTGATTGCCTTTCAAGACCTTGCCCCTCGATGAACATTATAACAAAACGCTAAATTGATCTGACTCACAGCTGATATTTTTGTCGGCAACAGCTGGCACAGCTGCTGCCCTGCTCTGCTGTTGGACTCACCATTGAGTTCAGTGGTGAGACACAGGTGTGCTGGAGGAAGGGTATGTGTCCATTTTCTGCATCCAATGCACAGCTTTATATCAGGTAAGGTTGGTGTACAAATGCACTCTGAGGGGTGGGGTGGGGTGGGAGAGAAGCACTTCAGCAGAAGGAGTGCAAAAGAGGAATGAACAGCATACGACAAATACTATCCTTGTCAGCAACATCCTCATGTCAAAAATATATATTTATAAACATCCAATTAGTCACCCCATCCTTTAGCCACATGTATTAGTTTTACATGTGTGTGTGTGTTGTGTGTGTGTGTGTGTGTGTGTGTGTGTGTGTGTGTGTGTGTGTGTGTGTGTGTGTGTGTGTGTGTGTGTGTGTGTGTGTGTGTGTGTGTGTGTGTGTGTGTGTGTGTGTATCCATATAATTAAAACTCTTATCTTGACCACTTCCTGTTTGCACCGTGCTTTGATTTTAGAAAAAAAACGTGACCACATATGGCTGTGTTCTTTGGCCACCTTACTCAGAGTCCTCCTCCGCTGCACAGGCACCCAAGGATTTTTCCCATCGATGAAAAATAAAATACTTAATTGCATTTTAAAAATCTTAAGATTCTCTCTCCTGTCAATCTCTCTCCTGTGGCCATGAAGGCCACACACCTTCCGGTGGGAGCAGAGAGGGACTATAAAACCTGGAAGTGTGGGAGCGGCTCAGTCTGTCTGCAAGATGGCGAGCGAGAGGTCACGACTCTCTGTCTGAGCTGGGAAACTACAGAACACTGTGAGTATGCAATGTACTTGAATATATAATTTGTTAGCCCTTAATGAAAATGAAATGAGTTATTTGGCCTGCCCTGTGCTTGAAACTGCAATGGCAATGGAAATGAAGTGAAAATGCAATGAGCTGTTTGGCTTGAGCCTGCCATGTGCTTGAAACTGCAATGACAATGAAAATGTAATGCAAATGCAATACGCTGTTTGGGTTGAGCCTGCCTTGTGCTTAAAAGTTCATTGGCAATGGAAATGACGTGAAACTGCAATCAGCTGTTTGGCTTGAGGCTGCTCTGTGCTTGAAAGTGCAACGGCAATCAAAATGAAATGAAAATGCAATGAGCTGTTTGCCCTGAACCTGCCATGTGCTTGAATACAATACAATACAATATTTATTACATGTCATTTGAACCTCTGTGAGGCTCAGACGAAACTCTGTTTCCACAGCCATACAAACAGACAATTTCCTACAAGACACACACACAATTCAATTTACAGAAACATCCATCATAGTAAATCTCCTCCTCACTGTGATGGAAGGCAAAGTCTTTTATCTCCCCTGCACCATTTCTCTCCCGATGTTGAAAACCCAGGCGGGCGATGGCAAGTCCCACAACCATTTTAGGCTGCACAGGGCGATGTACGGCCCCACTCCAGGTCTAAATGTCACGCAGTTGGAGCTCCCGGGATGTCCCGCGACCATCAAAGCCGCGCCCGGCGATGTATGGTCCCGCTCCGGGTCGTTCCAACCCCACGACATGGGCTGGAGAAGTCGCATTGAAGGAGCTCCGGAAAGTGGTCTCTCATCCCGACCCGCGAGCTCCCGATATCACAGTCCGCCAGACCTGCGGCTTTTGCTGGAGCCTCCTAGCTCCGGGGTCGGGCCACAGCAGCAGGCCACCACCACTCCCCACGCTCTGAGGCCGGCCAGCCTCATGATGGTATGTCCGCAGCTCTGCAGGCTCCGCGACTGGAGCCCCTAGGTCGTTCCAGCTGGATGCTGCTCCACGGTGCTAGGCCCCGACGACAACGGAGACCCGACAGGGAAAAGGTCGGGTCTCCCGTGCAGGGAAGGGATTTTTTAAAGTTTCCCCCTCCCCCACCCGCCCCCCACACATACACAGTTAAAAACAGTATTAAAAAACACGAACAACTACATTTAACAAAACAAAAAATTAAAAAATGACAGACAGGGTGTAGGGGCCGCTGCAACAGGTCAGTCGCGTAGCCAACTTTTGGCCACCAACGCCGCCAATAGTGCAATCGCAATGGAAATGAAGTGAAAATGCAATCAGCTGTTTGGCTTGAGCCTGCCCTGTGCTGGAAATTGTAATGGCACTGGAAATGAAGTGAACATAAATCAGCTGTTTGGCTTGTGCTTGCCCTGTGCTTGAAAGTGAAATGGCAATGGAAATGAAGTGAAACTGCAATGGCAATGGAACTGAAATGAAAATGCAATGAGTTATTTGGCCTGCCTGAAACCACTAATTTTGGCCCACAAGGCCCCTATTAGCCAAGAAACCAGTCGCTTTTGCCCAAAATGCTCGTATTAGCCCAGGAGGAGCATTTTGGCCCAAAACGCCTGTGCCCGGCCGGGAAAAGTCTAGGAAAAGTGCCTTTCATTGAGATTTCACTCATTTAAAAAAAAAAAGAGCCACTTTGGCCCATCAGGCCTGTACTTGCCCAGGAGTCCCTTCAGCCCATCAGTAAGTATTCCTCCTGCAAGTATTAAACCTCACCCCAGTACTTTTCTCCCTCCCTTCATTTGCTCCCTGTGAGATACAGGCCAGGATGGACTTTCCTCCTTCATTGCTGTGAGCTGCAGAAAAAAATGAAAAATGTCTAAAATTGATTCTCCACCCTCTCCCCCTTCTCTCCCACAGAGTCTCTCACCTGTTTTGGGCAGAATTTCTTGCAGTTTCTGAGCTGCCAGCCCACCAGGCCTGAATGACTGAGCTGCCAGCCCACCAGGTCTGAGTGACTGAGCTGTCAGCCCACCAGGCCTGAGTAACAGAGCTGCCAACCCACCAGGCTTGAGTGACTGAACTGCCAGCTCAAGAATCTATTCAGCCCACAATGTCCATACTAGCCCTCTGGAAACCAGTCCCTTCAGCCTACAACACCCATATTAGCGCTTCAGAAAGCCCCCCTGCCCCCCACCCACTGGCCAGCAATATTGGAATTGGTGGATAGGTGGAATATTGCATTGGGGGACCACCCCTCCTGTGTGAACATGGGACTTAACAGGTCCCACTTAGTCTAGTATATAATTAACACTCTGAACTTGTGCTCTTCCGGTTTGCGTAGTTTTTCTATTTGCGCAAAAGCGGTATACGGCAGTGCTACGATTTTTTGCTACCATACTCAGAATTCTCTTGCGCTCAAGTGCAACAAATTTTGTTCTGATCGATGGTATAGTTTAAAAGTTATTAAGGTTAAAAAAATTAAAACCGCACATGCGCAGATTGGTCTCTTCTCGTGCCAGTCACCGTCAGGCAGATCGGTCTCCTCTCCTGTCAGTCATCCTGGATGGCGGCACCCTGGCTGGGATGGCGATGCCCCTTCCAGTGCAACATCGCTGTACTGATTGGCCGGGTCCTCTGTCACTCACCGGCGTGGAGAATAAAGCAGAAGGAGCGGAGCGAGCAGAGTTTGTGCATCACCGCTGGCTGGAATTGCGTCACCCAGAACTTGGCCGACTCTGAGGCCAACTCCGAGGCCCACTGCTGATATGACATAGTGATAATTGACATTATCACTCTCTTAATGAATTTTAGCTCAGGTTCCAATTCTATAAGGGGTGGAAATTATAACATTAGGATGGTGAAGATCTGGAACTCATTGTCCATAATGATCGTGGAAACAATTACCAGGGCCTAGAGGTGGGGAAAAAGTGAAAGAGTGGTGAATAGGACTGACTGAGTTGCTTCTGCCTTCCTCTGAGCAACAATGATCAAATGATGCTATTTGGGTACCGTTGGGTCCTGTTCAAGTTCAAGTTCGCATTTATTGTCACTTAACCAATTAAGGTACAGTGAAATTTGAGTTACCATACAGCCATACAAAGTGAAAAGCATTAAAACACACAGCCACATAAAATAAAATGTAACATAAACATTCACCACAGTGGAATATACATTCCTCACTGCGATGGAAGGCAATATAGATCACCTGTGGTCGGGTCGAACCCTCCACACTTGCCGCTGCTGATGGTCTGATGTTCAAGCCCTTGCGTCAGGATGATCAAAACTCTCCGGTGTCGGGATGGATCGGATCACACCATGGCATGGAGCTCCCGAGTCGGCGTCTTCTTACCGGAGACCACGGCTTCACGGTGTTAAAGTCCCGCGGTCCGAGCACTTTCATTGGCGTTCCTCGGCAAAGGATCACCCTCTCCATGATGGTAAGTCTGCGTCATGCCCGCGGCTTGAAGCTCCAGGCCGGTCTTCAGGAAAGGCCGCACCACTCATGTTGTAGGTCACAGGGGGGACGGAGATGCAACAGGGAGAAAAATCACATTTCCATCGAGGTAAGTGACTAAAAAAGTTTCCCCCAATCCCCCCACCCCTCCACCCCCTACATAAAAAACATACCAAGAAACATTAAAACATCCATTTAAGACATACTTAAAATAATAAAAATGGAGAAGGAACGAGAATGACTGTTGGCGAGGCACCCAATTTCAGCTGTTTAAGAAGGAACTGCAGATGCTAGAGAATCAAAGGTTACACAAAAAAGCTGGAGAAACTCAGCGGGTGCAGCAGCATCTATGGAGCGAAGGGTTAAGAAGGAACTGCAGATGCTGGAGAATCGAAGGTTACACAAAAAAGCTGGAGAAACTCAGCGGGTGCAGCAGCATCTATGGAGCGAAGGGTTTCAATTTCAGCTGCTGGCTTCCAATCTTGCCTACTGAAATTGAACATCAAATATCAGAACATCAGCACTCATTATTAGACTGTGGAAGCTGAAAACCTTTCATAGCTTTGTAACAATTAATCCAGATTTATACCAGCATCTGCAGTTCCTTCCTGCACACTAAAAAAATTAAGCTTAAATGTTTTTTGAGGTCTGCAAGTCGGAACCTTTGGCTAGGATAGCCAAAGACTGGAGGACATAACTTGAAGATGAGATCTGCAAAGTTTAAAGGAGATGTGTGGCCCAAACTCTTTACACAAGGGGTGATGGGTGGCTGCAACACTCTGCAAGGGGTGATGGTGGAGGTTGATAAATTAGTGTTGTTTAAGAGGTTTTTAGATAGGCACCTGGATATGCAAGAAATAAAGAGAAAAGTGTGCTGGCAGATGAGATTAGACAATCTTGGCAAAGATGTTGTGGGATAAAGGGCCTGTTCCTATGCTGTACAATGCTGCACTGTTCTATGTACAGGTTAAAATTACAGATGTTAGAGTCACTTCTATAACCTTTCATTTCTATGCTTACTTGAATGTGGGATCTGGATATCAAGTGGAGAAGGAGGGCTTCTCAGAAAATGACTATAGAAGCAGTAGTAGGTCACCATGTCTGTCCCATCATTCAATATGATAATGGATGATCTTTGCTGATCACAACTTTTCTGTGTTAGTTCTTCATAACTGTCCAATCCTTGATCATTCAAATATGTATCTATCTCCAGCATCAATATATTTAATGATCTGGTCCCTGCCAAACTTGGTAGCACAGATTTTCCAGAGACCAAAAAGCAATGGGCCTCAATTCATCTCTTCCGATTTATCCATGAGAATGGTGCCAAGGAATGCTGCTGTGTCCCAAAGCATATTCCTACAAGATCCATGCACAATGGTCCAGCCTGTGTTGCTGTTGCCTCATAGTTCCAGCGGCTCAGAGTCAAACCTTGCTTTGGGCGCTGTCTGTGTGCAGTTTGCACATTATTTCTTCAGTCGCACGGATTTCCTTCCACATCACAAAGACATGCAGGTTTACTAGGTTCATTTAGCTTGTGAACGGAAGTAGCAATTCACTAAAGTTTAGACCCAGTGTGAAATGTAATACAGTAACTGCCCTGATGAGTACAGAGGCCATATTCCTCATGTGAGACTCCTGCAATCCTTTAGTACCTAGAATGGCAAGAGTTAATACTGAGACCTTGGTGGAGAAAATAAAATATACCAGAAATATATACTGCTATATCTCGAGATTAATTACTTTTGACAGAAACACTTTTGATTGGGAGTAAATCTGTTGGTTTCCGATTTGAACAATAGTAATTGTTAGCATACTGGAAATGGATTTGAATATTGTGCTCCTTATATAAAGAAGGATATTCTGCATTTGGAGTCTTCTGTGCCAAAGGATACATGACATTTTAAACTGGTGTTTATTTATGTGTTTATTTGTCTCCTTATTCTTGTAGCTACAGTATTTATTTTTTCTGTCCAAGCCCTTTTGACATTCACATGTTCCAGTTTAAGATTGGTGGGAGCTGGCCTGCTAGTAATTGTGTGACAAGGGACAAGCAGAAGAAAGGAAGTAAGTAAGTAACTTTTACTTATATAGCACTGTTTAAGTTAACTTGCATTGACACCAAAGTGCTTTACATAAAATGAATAATAAGCACAAAAGAAAAGAAGTACTTCTGCAATCATCCAGGTTCCACTGGTTTCAACAACTAAGTTACAGAGATAGGTTGAATAAGTTAGGTCTTTATTCTCTGGAGCGCAGAAGGTTAAGGGGGGACCTGATAGAGGTCTTTAAAATGATGAGAGGGATAGACAGAGTTGATGTGGACAAGCTTTTCCCTTTGAGAATAGGGAAGATTCAAACAAGAGGACGTGACTTCAGAATTAAGGGACAGAAGTTTAGGGGGTAATATGAGGGGGAACTTCTTTACTCAGAGAGTGGTAGCGGTGTGGAATGAGCTTCCAGTGGAAGTGGTGGAGGCAGGTTCATTGGTATCATTTAAAAATAAATTGGATAGGCATATGGATGAGAAGGGAATGGAGGGTTAAGGTATGAGTGCAGGCAGGTGGGACTAAGGGGAAAAAAAAATTGTTCGGCACGGACTTGTAGGGCCGAGATTGCCTGTTTCCGTGCTGTAATTGTTATATGGTTATATGGTTATATGGGTGCTTCCCTGGATAGAGATCTAGCAAATGTCTCCTGCTCTGAGGAGAGGAGCATTCACTGTCAGTTTCAGTCTGACCCAAAGCACGAATCTCATTTAGGTCCGCTGGAGGGGCCATGTCAGCGCAGGTATCCTCAGGGGCCTGCGGCAGCACCTGTTTTCAGGGCTGCCTACAAATCTCACTCTCAGTGTTGGGTGAGTGTGAGTGATCAGTAGGTAACTGATCTCGAATTTAAAGTATGAACATACTGAAGCACATGCATATGGCCTCAAGAGCCAGCAGTTGGCAGAATATCCGCACGCTAAAAATGCCGGCAAGGGAACTGTGCTATCAGGGTGACTTTGGAGAAACCAGCCGCCGAATCCTCTCTCCAGGTAAGACCAGAAGAAGGAAGCAAAAGCTGTCGGACCAATCAAGATACCAACGACAAGCAAAACCTCATCAGTAGGCACAACACACCCAACACCTCCATAGGGGGTAAGCGGTTCACTGAAGCCGGTGGTAGCTTGAAAGCTGGGCACGGAAATATGATCAGAGTCGTCTTTCAAGGCAGACTCAGAATTATGGCCAGAATTGTCCTACAAGGCAGGCTCAGTATGATGAGGTTTTCAGACCAAGACCCAAGCAGAGGTCAGGAGAAACATGGAATCCACACTCCCTACCAGTCCTACTCCCAATCGAGGAGAAAAAAGGAACCCGCATCAGGAGCCTTTGGACTTACCACAAGACCACCGGTAGGCATGGAGGTAGGTGGGTCTGGGTTTATTGAAACAAGGGATTGTGGACCAGTTACATGTTGGTAATTTTACTCTTGTGTTTATGTTCAAAATGACAATAACATGAATTTCAGATCTCGTATTAAAAAACAGATAATAACATGTGATTATTTTTACTGCACAACATACATAGGTTCCTAGCAGACTTGGAACTCGGACCGGAGTTGTCTTCAAGGCAGGCCCAGTATTTTGGACAGGATTGCCTTTCAGGACAGGTGACAGATAGAGGATGTCACTTCATCCAGGTTTAACTCATTTGTGCAGTACAGACTTTCAGAACAGCAATTTATGTTACGGTCTAACAACTGTTCCTATAAAATGGTCACATGGCATGCATCAACCTCAAAGATGCATACTATTCAATGTCTATTCACTAAGAACAGGAGATATTTGAAGTTTAACTGGATGGCATGGCTCTACCAAATGGGTTGACATCAGCTCCTACACTATTGACTAAACTACGGAAACCTGGGTCTACAAAGGTCTCAGAACCACATAGTAATGGCATATTTGGAGGACATTTTCACTTTGGAGTCACCAAGAATTGGCAGAAGCATCAGTCAAAGCAAACCAAAACCCTGTTTGAAAGAATTGGTTACCTCATCCATCCAGTTAAATCAAAATTGACACCTACAAGGGTAATTGATTACCTAGAATTTACTATCAAAAACAGTAAATATGTTGGTTACACAAAAAAGCTGGAGAAACTCAGCGGGTGCAGCAGCATCTATGGAGCGAAGGAAATAGGCAACGTTTCGGGCCGAAACCCTCCTTTGCTCCATAGATGCTGCTGCACCCGCTGAGTTTCTCCAGCTTTTTTGTGTAACCTTCGATTCTCCAGCATCTGCAGTTCCCTCTTAAACACAGTAAATATGTTGGTGACTTTGCCTAGGGGCAAACAACAATATTTAATTAAGTCTGCTATGACCTGATAGTCAAATACTAGCCATCTATCAGGCAAACAGCAAGTGTAATTGGCAAATAGTAGCTGCATTCCCAGCAGTACGTCACGGGCCTTTGCATTACCAGAATTTACAGCGAGCAAAGGAACAAACACTCAGATTCCATGCAGGCCAAATTGGCAAACTATGGATTGCCAGCAGAGGCCACTGTTGAATAACTATGGTGGATAACGAACGTGAGACAGCTCAAGGGAAATTTTGCTCGAAAGCCATCGGGGGTTCTTCAGACCTATGCAAGCGGCTAAGGATGGGGAGCCACCAACACAGTCTAGAGCTGTGGGGGCAGATGGAATGAGCAGGAGTCTGTAATTTCCCAACACATGGAATAAATTACCCAGAATTGTTGGGAATCTACGAGGTAGATATAACATGGCGACAGATGCTGGATCATGAATGTTTAATAACAACACAGAATGGATGTTGAATCAAACAGTATTTAACAAAATAACTACACGATTTGGGATACCAGATATTGACCTGTTTGCATGTTTGCATCAGTTACCCAGATATGTGTCCTGCGAGCTGGATCCAGGAGCAAAGGCAGTGGATGCTTTCTCCCTCAATTGGGGAGGAATGTTTATGTATGATTTACTCCAATTTGTCTCACAAACCAATGCTTGACCAAAATAAAGCAAGACTAAGCCACAGGCATATTGGTAGTGCCAGATTGGGCTACACAAGCCTGGTCCCAAAAATATTTGGGAATTATAGTCCAGCCACTTATGGCTGTACCCATGAGCAGGGACCTCCTAGTGAACCCAGTTACAGGGAGTAATCATCCACTACATGAACGTATTAACTTGTTGGTCTGCAGATTCTGAGGAGGCCATTTCAAGGCATAGGACTGTCCAAACAAATACAACACAGTTCGGATAACGGATGTCTTGGAGTTCCTATCAACTCTGTACTATAACTATAAACAAAGTTATAGTGCAATCTATAGTGCCAGAGGCGCACTCTCCTCCTATCTGATGCTGGAAGCAGGCCACAGGTCAGTAGGAACGCACCCCTTTACAACAAAATTCATGAAGGGAATTTACAATTTAATACCTCCAAGGCCAAGGTACACGGACACGTGGGATGTGAGCGTGGTACTAACCCTACTTTGACAGTGGGGACCGCCTATAACTAACCCTGAAGGTGGTATGCTGACAAAGAGTCCAGACACTGCAAAAGCTACGGTTAGACTACATGACCACCAATATGAACAACATAACATTCGTAATCAGGAACCTGATAAAACAGAGCAGGCCAGGAATGCCAGGGATGGAGATCCAGTTCTTGGCATATCCAGAGGACCAACGGTAGTGTGAGTGGTAACATACTAACACCACTATCTGAGAGTTACGGAGAACCTCAGAGGCTCAGAACAATCGGTCCTCATCAGCCATAAAAAACCACACCAGAAGGTGTCAACTCAAACCATCTCCAGATGGTCAAAGGAGGTAATGGCGGTAGCAGGAGTGAACATTTATATGGTTAAATCTCACTCCACCAGGACTGCATCTACGTCGGCAGCAAGAGCTAAGGACGTGCCCCTTGACGACATCCTAGTGGCTGCAGGATGGACGAATGAAATAATGGTCCACCGGTTTTATAACAAACCCATAACTGGACTGGGGGTGTTTGCACGTACCATTTTAAGTTCTGTCCCTTAGTTTCCCCCCAAGGTTGGGAGGGGTAACTATTTATTTTTAACTTTTCTTTCATTTAAAACATCAGTGTCTTTACTTAACGACGTAATGTCTGAATGCTTTTAATGATTACACGCATCCATGGTCAATCCATTCAGTGTGTGACGCCTGGATTCGTAACCAGCATAAAATCACAGAGCTTTGAAATCTTCACATAGTCACTCACATGACTCCGAAGTAAAATAGTAAGATTAAACGAGAACTTACCAGTTTGAAGTTTGATCTTGATTTTATGAGGATTTTCAATGAGCGATTACGTGTGACTGCTCCCACTCCCATACTATCAAGGTCATATGGAAGTTCTAGTTTCTTCACAATCTTACTATTCTCAGGTCTTCTTTTTATCTGTGATTTAACACCGCTGCTTTGAAGATTGACACGCACGCAGACGGACGGCCCTTCTTCACGTAATCGCTCATCGTAATCCTCATAAAATCAAGATCAAACTTCAAACTGGTAAGTTCTCGTTTAATCTTACTATTATCTGCCTTTGTGATGTCAGCGAGCAAATGAGGGGTGGTTAGCTGTTTATTCCTCCTTTGCCAAAGAATTAAACAAATCCATGATCTCCCCTCCCTTTCTCACCTGCATAGCAAATGAAGATCAGGATCAGTAATCTTGATCTATAAGGCTGCAATGCATAAATTAACCTTCATCTGTTATTTTTAAATCACAGGTTTATATTGCATGCCACTTTCCAATTTTAATCACTTGAAATAGGCTCAATTAAAATCTGTGTTTTTGTTAATTATTTTATTTCTGTTAGTAAATATCCCAAAATGCTTGTATATGCATTTATTATAACGCTTACCTAATTTTATGTGATTCTTTCAGAGCATAATGACTTGGATTTTCCACCGTGCTGAAGTTCCTGCATGAATGCTTATTCCACAATCCATTTGCTGCTGTAATGGAAGTATTAGTATCCATGAGATATTTGCATGCTAATATTCAGATCTTAACAATGCTGGTTCACATAACATAACTGTTTCTAAATACATGATGTCATCCTTCTATTAAGTTGTAGGGCCGAATATACTCTTTAATATAGACACAAGGAACTGCAAATGTTGGTTTACAAAAAAAAACATAGAGTGCTGAATTAACTCTGTAGGTTAGTGTCAGGTAGCTCTAAATTTAGTATGCAAAATTAGAACACATGGTTTTGTGGGTTGGGTATTGACATGGATAGAGAACTGGATGGCAGACAGGAAGCAAAGAGTAGGAATTAACGGGTCCTTTTCAGAATGGCAGGCAGTGACATGCAAGGCCCAGTGCTGGGACCCCAGTTATTTACAATCTTATATTACTAAAAGTCTGTTCTTGACCGGTTTTAGCCATCTGTGCTGCGATTTCTGAGAGAACGCCGCCACCTACAGCCGTCATTTTTGGCCACCTTGCTCAGATCCCCCCTCCGCCGCATGTGTGCCAAGGATTTTTCCTGTCGATTAAAAATGACAGAGGTATTAATGTTTTTACTAAATTCCCCATTCTCTCTGCTGCCCCCGCTGGCGGCAGGGGGGAGGGATTATAAAACCAGGAAGTGGTGTGCCACACAGTCTCTTCAAGATGGAGGAAGGCAGAGGGTCACGTTTCTCTGAGCTGTGAATAAAACTGAACACATGCCCACTCAAATGTAAGTGCCCTTAGTGGTTCTAAAATGCTTGCAGAATGTGTCTATTGGTTCTAAAGCTTGCAAAAAAGTGTCTATTGGTTCTAAATCTTGCAAAAAAGTGTCTATTGGTTCTAAATCTTGCAAAAAAATGTCTATTGGTTCTAAAGCTTGCAAAAAATGTCTATTGGTTCTAAAGCTTGCAAAAATGTCTATTGGTTCTAAAGCTTGCAAAAAGTGTCTCTATTGGTTCTAAAGCTTGCAAAAAATGTCTATTGGTTCTAAAGCTTGCAAAAAAATGTCTATTGGTTCTAAAGCTTGCAAAAAATGTCTATTGGTTCTAAAGCTTGCAAAAATGTCTATTGGTTCTAAAGCTTGCAAAAAATGTCTATTGGTTCTAAAGCTTGCAAAAAAAGTCTCTATTGGTTCTAAATCTTGCAAAACATGTCTATTGGTTCTAAAGCTTACAAAATGTCAAAATGCCCCCCCCCCCTGGGTTGGGTGTGTCTTGAAGTTGAAAGGCACTACTTACTGCAAATGGTGGCTTGGGAGCTTTGACTTGAAGTTGAAAGGCACTTCTACTTACTGCAAAAAGAGGCTTCTCTATTGCTTTGGCTTGAAGTTGCAAAAAGTGTCTCTATTACTTCTAAAGAATGGTGCAAAAAAATGTCTTTGGCTTGAAGTTGAAAAAAAAACTGCAAATGGTGGCTAAAGTGTGGCAAAAGTTGAAAGGTTCTACTTGCAAAAAATGGTGGATTGGTTCTAAAGGCTTGAAGTTAAAAGGCACTACTTACTGCAAATTGCGGATTGGGAGCTTTGACTTGAAGTTAAAAGGCACTACTTCCCCCCTGCAAATGATGGCTTGGGTGCTTTGGTTTGAAGTTGAAAGGCACTACTTACTGCAAATGGTGGCTTGGGTGCTTTGGCTTGAAGTTGAAAGGCACTATTTACTGCAAATGGTGGCTTGGGAGCTTTGGTTTGAAGTTGAAAGGCACTATTACTACAAATGGTGGCTTGGTTGCTTTGGCTTGAAGTTGAAAGGCACTACTTACTGCAAAAGGTGGCTTGTGTCTGGCTTGGTTGTGGCTTGAAGTTGAAATACACAACTTACTGCAATTGGTGGCTTGGGAGTTTTGAAGTTGAAAGGCACTACACTGCAAAACATGTCTATTGTTTCTAAAGCTTGCAAAATGTCTATCTGTTCTAAAGCTTGCAAAAAGTGTCTCTATTGGTTCTAAAGCTTGCAAAAAGTGTCTCTATTGGTTCTAAAGCTTGCAGAAAGTGTCTCTATTGGTTCTAAAGCTTGCAAAAAAATGTCTATATTGGTTCTAAAGCTTGCAAAAAAAATGTCTCTATTGCTTCTAAAGCTTGCAAAAAAATGTCTATTGGATCTAAAGCTTGCAAAAAAATGTCTAATGGTTCTAAAGCTTGCAAAAAAATGTCTATTGGTTCTAAAGCTTGCAAAAAATGTCTATTGGTTCTAAAGCTTGCAAAAAGTGTCTGCATTGGTTCGAAAGCTTGCAAAGAAATGTATATTGGTTCTAAAATGGTGGCATACTAGCGCTCCAGAAAGCGCCCCCTTACCCCCCCCCCCGGTTGGCTTGGGGCTGGGTGTGACTTGAAGTTGAAAGGCACTACTTACTGCAAATGATGGCTTGGGTGTTTTGCTTGAAGTTGAAAGGCACTACTTACTGCAAATGGGGGGCGTGGGTGGATTGGCTTGAAGTTGAAAGGCACTATTACTGCAAATGGAGGCTTGGGAGCTTTGGCTTGAAGTTGAAAGGCTCTATTACTGCGAATGGTGGATTGGTTGCTTTGGCTTGAAGTTGAAAGGCACTAACTGCAAATGGTGGCTTGGTTGCTTTGGCTTGAAGTTGAAAGGCACTACTTACTGAAAATGGTGGATTGGTTGTTTTGGCTTGAAGTTAAAAGGCACTACTTACTGCAAATTGCGGTTTGGGAGCTTTGACTTGAAGTTAAAAGGCACTACTTCCTGCAAATGATGGCTTGGGTGCTTTGGTTTGAAGTTGAAAGGCACTACTTACTGCAAATGGTGGCGGGTGCTTTGGCTTGAAGTTGAAAGCACTATTTACTGCAAATGGTGGCTTGTGTGTGGCTTGGGTGTGGCTTGAAGTTGAAATACACAACTTACTGCAAATGGTGGCTTGGGAGCTTTGAAGTTGAAAGGCACTACACTGCAAATGATGGCTTGGGTGTGGCTTGAAGTTGAAAGACACCACTTACTGAAAATTATGGCTTGGGTGTGGCTTGAAGTTGAAATACACCACTTACTGCAAATGGTGGGATGAAGTTGAAAGGCTCTATTACTGCGAATGGTAGCTTGGTTGCTTTGGCTTGAAGTTGAAAGGGACTACTTACTGCAAATGGAGGCATGGGATCTTTGACTTAAAAACATAGAAATTAGGTGCAGGAGTAGGCCATTCGGCCCTTCAAGCCTGCACCGCCATTCAATATAATCATGGCTGATCATCCAACTCAGTATCCCGTACCTGCCTTCTCTCCACACCCTCTGATCCACTTAGCCACAAGGGCTACATCTTAACTCCCACTTAAATATAGCCAATGAACTGGCCTCAACTACCTTCTGTGGCAGAGAGTTCCAGAGATTCACTACTCTCTGTGTGAAAAACGTTTTTCTCATCTCGGTTTTAAAGGATTTCCCCCTTATCCTTAAGCTGTGACCCCTTGTCCTGGACTTCCCCAACATCGGGAACAATCTTCCTGCATCTAGCCTGTCCAACCCCTTAAGAATTTTGTAAGTTTCTATAAGATCCCCTCTCAATCTCCTAAATTCTAGAGAGTATAAACCAAGTCTATCCAGTCTTTCTTCATAAGACAGTCCTGACATCCCAGGAATCAGTCTGGTGAACCTTCTCTGCACTCCCTCTATGGCAATAATGTCCTTCCTCAGATTTGGAGACCAAAACTGCACGCAATACTCCAGGTGTGGTCTCACCAAGACCCTGTACAACTGCAGTAGAACCTCCCTGCTCCTATACTCAAATCCTTTTGCTATGAAAACTTGAAGTTGAAAGGCACTACTTACTGCAAATGATGGCTTGGGTGCAATGGCTTGAAGTTAAAATGCATTACTTACTGCAAATGGGGGTGTGGGTGAATTGGCTTGAAGTTGAAAGGCACTACTTGCTGCATTTGTGGCATGAAGTTGAAAGGCAATACTTACTGCAAATGGTGGCTTGGGAGCTTTGACTTGAATTTTAAAGGCACCTCTTACTGCAAATGATGGCTTGGGTGTGGCGTGGGTGTGGTTTGAAGCTGAAAGGCACTACTTACTGCAAATGGTGGCTTGGATGCAATAGCTTGAATTTGAAAGGCACCACTTACTGCAAATGGTGGCTTGGGTGCTTTGGCTTGAAGTTGAAAGATACTACTGTAAATGCACTTACTTCCTGTTTGTACTGTATATTGATTTTAGATAAAACGCTACCACTTACGGCTGTGATTTTTGGCCATCTTACTCAGTCCCCCCTCCACTGGGCAGGTGCAGAGAATTCTTCCCATCAATGAAAAATAAAAGTGTTATTCGTTTTAAAAAAAATGGTGAGAAACTCTCTCCTATCAATCACTCCATGAAGCCACACCTTTTCCGGTGGGGGGGAGAGGGATTATAAAACCCGGAAATGTGGGTGTGGCGCAGTCTCTGCAAGATGGAGGAGGGAGAGGTCACGACTCGCTGTCTTTAGTGGCTATGCACCCTACTTCAAATGGTATGAAATTGCACTTGAATTTAGTGGCCCTGCATCCTGCTGGAAGTGGTAAGAAACTGCACTTGAATTTGGTGGCCTTATACCCTGCTTGAAATAGAATTTCAAGGATTAGCCGTGAGTCAACTACCAGCCCACCAGCCGTGAGTGAGTGAGTTGCCAGCACAACAGGCTTGATTGACTGAGACGCCAGCCCAAGAATCCATTTGGCGCACAATTTGCATACTAGCCCTCTGGAAACCAGTCCCTTCAGCCCACAACACCCATACTAGCACTTCAGAAAGTATCCTGTACCTGCCTTCTCTCCATACCCCCTGATCCCTTTAGCCACAAGGGCCACACCTAACTGCCTCTTAAATATAACCAATGAACTGGCCTCAACTACCTTCTGTGGCAGTGAATTCCAGAGATTCACCACTCTCCGTGTGAAAAATGTTTTTCTCCTCTCGGTATTAAAAGATCTCCCCCTTATCCTTAAACTGTGACCCCTTGTTCTGGACTTCCCCAACATCGGGAACAATCTTCCTGCATCTAGCCTGTCCAACCCCTTAAGAATTTTGTAAGTTTCGATAAGATCCTCCCTCAATCTTCTAATCATCTAAATTCTAGCAAGTACAGGCCGAGTCTATCCAGTCTTTCTTCATGTGAAAGTCCTGACATCCCAGGAATCAGTCTGGTGAACCTTCTATGGCAAGAATGTCTTTCCACAGATTAGGAGACTGGCGTACCATGACACCCAGGTCTCGTTGCATCTCCCCTTTTCCTAATCGGCCACCATTCAGATAATAATGGAGTATTGTGTGCAATTTTTGTCTCCTAACTTGAGGAAGGACATTCTTTCTATTGAGCGAGTGCAGCGTAGGTTCACCAGGTTAATTCCAGAGCTGGTAGGACTGACGCATGATGAAAGAATGGGTCGGCTGGGCTTGTATTCACTGGAGTTTAGAAGATGAAACGGGATCTTGCAGAAACATATAACATTCTTAAGGGATTGGACATGCTACATGCAGGAAAATCATTCCCCATATTGGGGGAGTCCAGAATCAGGGGTCACAGTTTAAGAATAAGGAATTGGCCATTCAGACCTGTGATGAGGAAAAACCTTTTCACCCTGAGAATTGTGAATCTGTGGAATTCTCTGTCACAGAAGGCAATGGAGGCCAATTCACTGGATGTTTTCAAGAGCGAGTTAGATTTAGCTCTTAGGTCAAATGGAATCAATGAGGAAAAAGCAAGAACGAGGTACTGATTTTGCTCTTAGGTCAAATGGCCAACTCCGCCACCTATTTTCTATGTTTCTATGTTTCCTACTGGAGGATTTGGGTAAGTTGTCTTTCAGGTTGCTACGCTTCTTCAAACTGGTTGTAGTAGGGAGGAGAAAGATGGAAAAGATGTGGTGGGACGGAGGGCAAAGTGTGGTGGCAAATGTTGGGCGGATACAAGTGAGGGGGGACATTGATAGGCAGATGTGTGGGCAAAGGTTAGATATGAATAGGAGTGTAAGTTAAAGATAGCAGATGAGTAAAATGAGAAAAGGAATTTTGGTAAAAGGAGACGGGGGAAGGAGAAAAGGGAGGTGCAATATTGGGGGAAATGGGTGCGCATCCCAGAGAGATGAGGAAGGGAGAGGTGGGGAGGAGCAGGGGAGGGGGTGTTACCTAAAATTACTAACTTACTTACTTAATTACTGCCTATTATGCCTCTTGGCATGTAGGGCAGCAACAAAGGTCCTCCACTCCTATCTGTTCTGGGCTAATTTCTGGACACTACCCTAGGTCAGGTCCATTGTTTTTATTTCCTCCTCTACAGTTCGACGCCAGGTGGTTTTGGGTCTCTCTCTTTTCATTTTCCCTTGTGGTGTCCAGTGCAGGGCTATTCTTGGGATGCTGTCTGGTGCTCTTCCTTTTGGCTTTCACCATTGACGTTCATCCTAGCATCTGTCGATAGCCCTGGAAGTCCATCACGCTCAGTAGTGTTGATTCCTTCACTTGCTGTTTCCGTAACATATTTGTTTTACGAGACAGGTTTGTTAGCCCTGTGCACAACCTCCCACCTGGAGGGCCAGTGGATCGCTCTTTGTCTCGCCTCTACCCTTCGACCTGTCCAGCATGGGAGACCCTAACAGGAGACGAATCTCCCGCTGGCATAGCTCTAGGGTTCACTGAGACACACAAGCTCTCCGACCATGACAAGGTTGCAATCGTGGTTGCAAGCTCTCCGACCACGACGGGGAGTTACCTAAAATTGTGACCATTTAATATGCTCCTGGTGAGAAACATATGAGAAACTTTCTTGTCTATCCTTGTATTATGGAATTGACACACATGCCATTTTGTTCTATGTATGCCCAGATTTAATCCAATTAGATCCATATTAGTAGTCATTGAGTGGGGTAACAATTTAGAAGCGTCTGCTATGAAATGTATATGTGGCTTCAACCACCTGCTGTCCTCTCCTCCTACAATTTTGTTCAATTTGCATCAAGTGGCACCTAATGTAAGAGCAACCATTTAACATAAAGTGAATTACCACTACCGTATGCATAAGCATTGTATAATTTCAATTATAACTTCATCTAATAAAATTGAATTAATGTTGAGAGCAATCAATGCTTTTACGCAACGATTATTGTTCAAGCCTATTAGCGCATGAAATACAATAACAACACAAATACTAGGGGAAGTTGTTGGGAGGTCAACAACTGTGGAGAGAATGGTTGAGTTAATGAGAAGAACATCTATATTACTAAAAGTAAGATCTTGACCACTTCCTGTTTATCTGTTTCATGATTTTGAAGAAACGCTGTCACTTACAGCTGTGATTTTTGGCCATCTTACTCAGTCCCCCTCCACTGCGCCGAACAAGAGGATTTTTCCCATCAATGAAAAATAAAAGAGTTATTAATGTTTAAAATGTTGACATTCTCTCTGCTGTCCCTGCTGGTGGGAGGGGGAGGGACTATAAAACCCGGAAGTGTTGTGCCTCACTCAATCTCTGCAAGATGGAGGAAGCGAGTGGGTCACGTCTCTCTGAGCTGTGAGTAACACTGAACACATGTCTAATCAACTGTGAGTGCCCTTAATGTGGTTTGAAAATGAAAATGTGGTAACTGGTTTGAATTGCTGCACTGCAAATGGTTGTTGGTAGTAGAAACTGCTTTGAAATGCTGCGCTGCAAATGGGTGGTGGTGGTGGTAACTGCTTTGAAATGCTGCACTGCAAATGGTTGGTGGTGGTGGTAACTGCTTTGAAACGCTGCACTGCAAATGGTTGGTGGTGGTGGTAAATGCTTTGAAATGCTGCGCTGCAAATGATTGGTGGTGGTGGTAACTGCTTTGAAATGCTGTGATGCAAATGGTTGGTGGTGGTGGTAACTGCTTTGAAATGCTGTGATGCAAATGGTTGGTGGTGGTGGTAACTGCTTTGAAATGCTGCGCTAAAAATAGTTGTTGGTGATGGTAACTGCATTGAAATGCTGCACTACAAATGGTTGTTGGTGGTGGTAACTGGACAACTTGTGGGGCGGTAGATAGGCGGCGTGACTCTCGTCAGCAGCGGCCTCTGCAGCCCGTCCGTGTTTTTATTATTTTTTGTCTATGTTTCTATGTAGTTTTTGTTATTTTTTGTTGGGGTGTGTGTGTGGGGGGGTGGGAGTGGGGTGGGGAGGTAGGGGGTAACTTTTAAATCTCTCCCTGCACGGGAGACCCCACCTTTTCTTGTCGGGTCTCCGTTGTCATTGGGGCTGCAACGAGGAGCGTCCTCCAACAGGAGAAGACCGGGGACTATGGTGCCGACGACTCACCGTCACCGTCGCGGAGCTGGCAGAGTCCGGAGCGGGTGGAGCGGTGGTGGAGCACTGCTGCTGCTGCGGCCCGACCTCCGGAGTTTCGGAGGCTGCTACTGCGGGTCTGCGGACGGCGGCACCGGGAGCCCGTGGGTCCCTGGAGGGAGACCGCTTTTCAGGGCTCCTGCAACGGCGACTTCTCCCGCCCGACTTGCGGGGTCGAAGAGCTCCTGGAGCGGGGCCTAACATCACCGCCCCGCGCGGCTTGGAATGGCCGCGGGACTCTGCGAGCGCCCGCCGGGGGCTCCAACATCAAGAACCCGGTGTGCGACCTTGCACCACCCGGCGCGGCTTTAATGGCCGCGGGACAATCGCCATCGCCAGCCGGGGGCTTTGACTTTGACTCTGACATCGGGGGGGGAGAGTGCAGTGGAGAGATAAGTTTTTTTGGCCTTCCATCACAGCAATGTGATGGATGTTTATGTAAAATGTAAATTATGTTGTGTCTGGGGTCTATTTGTTTGTAATGTATGGCTGCAGAAACGGCATTTTGTTTGGACCTCAAGGGGTCCAAATGACAATTAAATTGACTCTTGACTTCTGTTTGCACTGTATATTGATTTTAGATAAAACGCTACCACTCACGGCTGTGATATTTGGCCATCTTACTCAGTCCCCCTCTGCTCATCAGTTGCAGAGGATTCTTCCTATCAATGTAGAATAAAAGTGTTATTAGTGTTTAAAAAATGTTGAGAATCTGTCTCCTGTCAATCATGCCATGAAGGCCACACCCCTTCTGGTGGGAGGGGGGAGGGATTATAAAACCCAGAAGCATGGGGGTGGTTCAGTCTCTGCAAGATGGGGGAGGGATAGGTCACGACTCTGTCTGAGATTTGAATCAACTGTACGCACTGAATGTTTACTGAACTGTGAGTGTGGTATTTATGTGGTGTTTTGTGTGGTTTTATGGTGGTTTCACCCTGCTTGAAATGGTATGAAACTGCACTTGAATTTGGTGGCCTTGCAACCTGCTTGAAGTGGTAGGAAACTGCACCTGAATTTGGTGGCTTTGCACCCGGCTTGAAGTGGTAAGAAACCGCACTTGAATTTAATAGCCTAGCACCCTGCTTGAAATGGTAGGAATCTGCATTTGAATTTGGTGGCCTTGCACCCTGCTTGAAATAGAACTTCAAAGAATTGCCGTGAGTCAACTGATTGCCCACCAGCCGTGAGTGAGCTGCCAGCACATCAGGCTTGAGTGACTGAGCTGTCACCCCAATAATCCATTTGGCCCACAATGTCCATACTAGCCCTCTGGAAACCAGTCCCTTCAGCCCCGTTGCGTTGGGGGACCAGCCCTCATGTGTGAACATGGGACTCAACGGGTCCCACTTAGTCTAGTTAGTTTTATAGACAAGACTTCTCCAATATTGGTATGAACATCAGCATTATCCATTGGGTGACCCAGAAAGCAATGGAATGAACAACACAAAACAAGTCCCTTTGTTCCGACAAGTTTTTTTCCTGCAAATCCCATCCCACACCACCTACTTCTAACCAAATAAGAGTTCCATTAGAGACATATGTCCTCCCTATGACCTGCATGGGTTTTCTCCCAGCTCTTCAGTTTCCTCCCACACTCAAAAGACGTACAGGTTAGTAGGTTAATTGGCTTAGTATAAATGTAAAATTGTCCCTAGAGTGTGCAGGGTAATGTTAATGTGCGGGGATTGCTGGTCGTCATGGACGCAGCTTTAGTTTTCGTTCAGAGATACATCATGGAAACAGGCCCTTTGGCACACTGAGTCCGTGCCGACCAGCGATCCCTGCACATTAAAACTGATGATTTTTTTGAAGGGTCTCAACCCAAAACATCGTCTACCAATTTTCTTCCCCAGAGTTTTATAAAAAATGTAAATTCTCACAGACATTACCTCTCATCTCTCCACCCCTCCCACGTTATCTCTGGTTCACATCCCATAGATGCCGACCCACTCAACACTTTTCATTTGGTTCTTTTGTTCCTCTTAACCTTTTAGGATTTTAATGAAGTGCATCCAAGTTCTCGTACAAGTCATCCACATGGCAGCTGAAAGCCCAACTTTATTATGAATTTGGAGTTTTTGTGGTTTGCATATTATTCAGTCTCTGCACGAAGGTTTTGTCCACATCAGTATCTCTGAGTGTGAAATGCTCACACATACACTGATCCATTCCCTTTCACTATCTCTCCCCTCTACAAGTACTAATTTCATATAACTCGATGTTGGAGCAGTCCAGAACCAGGGGCCACAGTTTTAAGAATAAGGGGTAGGCTATTTAGAACTGAGATGAAGAAAAACGTTTTCAAAGAGTGGTGAATTTGTGGAATTCTCTGCATCAGAAGGCAGTGAAGACCGATTCACTAGATGCATTCAAGAGAGAGTTAGATAGAGCTGTTAGGGCTAGCGGAATCAAAGGGTGTGGGCAGAAGGCAGGAATGGGGTACTGATTGTGGATGATCAGCCTTGATCACATTGACTGGAGGTGCTGTCTCGAAGGGCCGAATGGCCTACTCCAGTACCTATTCTCCATGTATCTATCTATGTATCCAGCGCTAATGCGTTTAAATGCACGAGCACCTTCTTAGTTACGGCACTGCTTTGGGTTGTTTCAAGTGGTGTCGAGTGGTGGCGCAATGGAGTGTGGCAGCCTCGCCAGCAGCTGTCTGTCCTTTCATCCTGTTTGTTAATTTTAGTCTGTCTAAAAGTTTTGTTTTGGGGGTCTTTAGTCTTTTTTATGTGGGGGATGAGGGGGAGGGGGGGAAACCATTTTCTCAGTCACTACCTGGTCGAGGATGCGTCTTTCCTCCGAGCCGCACCTTCACCCCCTCCTGGTGACCTACCATCTGGATTGGTGCTGCCTTTCCTGCCGGAGACCGGCCAGAGCTTCAGCGGTGGCGCAGCGCTGAATTCCATCGCGGAGCGGGACGATGCCTTACTGGGATCGCCATGTTGGAGCTCCGGAGTGTTGGGCGTGCCGACTTGCACACCGTGGAGCTGTGGTCTGCGGAGCTTCCAGCCGCGGGCGGCGCTTACTTTAAACATTGCGGAGGCCTGGGATCTTTCACCGAGGATCGTCAGATCGGATTGTGGACCGGAAGCCGCTGTCTCCGGTAGAAAGCGGCCGTTTTGGAAACTCGAAGCCGCTGAGATTGTTCTTCCGTTCATACTCCGGAGTTCCACTAATTGCTTATTTATCTCACACTGATCATGTCTCACTCTTATATATTGAATACTCTCCTTCACACACCCTTACACACTGACTTTCACACCTTCATCAGTCTCTCTCTCTCTCTTGCAGTTTCTCTTATACACTGACTTTTTCTCCCGTACAAATCACCCTTTCTCTTACACCATTTCCCTCTCCCTCTCCCTCTCCCGCTCACTCTCCCTGTCCCTATCCCTCTCCTTCTCCGTCTCTCTCCCTTTTTTCCTTTCCAAGGACTTTATTCAGCAATTGCATATCACAGTGTACCAAAGTACATAAACGTCCAATGGTTACAATACATCAAGCAGTCATTATAATACAATGGTGCAATCAATATTAACAATGCTCTCGCCCCTCGCGGCGACCACGGAAAGTCTCCAGAGTCCCAGTGGATACCGCTTGTTCCATCTCCAGGGACACGCGAGCATGGACATAGGCCCGGAAGAGGAAGCCGACACTAGTGTGACCATCAACCGCCCGCTGCCTGGACATGCGAAAGGCCATCTTGGCCACGCCCAGGAGCAAACCAACAGGGAGATCCCACCCCCAATCGGTTCTCCCCACTTCCTGCCTTCTGCCCAAACACCAGGATCATGGGACTATAATGCAACCAGAACTTGAATAGTAACCCCTTCAGATATTCGTACAGGGGCAGCAACCTCACACACTTCAAATACGCGTGGAGCACGGTCTCTACCTCGCCGTAGAAAATACAGGTGGCCGGCGAGCCCGTGAACCAATTAAAAAAGTTTATTACATGGCTCTGTGCAACACTCTCCACCCCAGGTCCCCAGCATAAAGGGGCAAGACTCCCTTGTGGAGAGACCTCCACTGGGGAACCCCTCTCTCCCCTCTCTCTCTCTCTCTCTCCCCTCTCTCTCTCCCTCTCTCTCTCTCTCTCCTCTCTCTCTCTCTCTCTCTCTCTCTCTCTCTCCCTCTCTCCCTCTCTCTCTCTCTCTCTCTCTCTCTCCTCTCTCTCTCCCCTCTCTCTGTCTCTCTCTCTCTCCTCTCTCTCTCTCTCTCTCTCCTCTTCTCTCACCTCTCTCTCTCTCTCTCTCTCCCTCTCTCTCTCCCCCCCTCCTCAAGAGAAGGCCCCTTAAAAGAGAATTTTTCAAATCTGTATTCGGAGATGTAGATCTATCCGCGTCATGAACTGAAATCGGCAATCCTTACGGCACCGCTGCATCACATGATTCCAAAAAGTCGATGAAAGGAGACCAACTCTTTAAGAATTGGTCATATTTATCTATTAGTCGGAGTCTCATTTCTTCAAGGCGTGCTATGTCCATCATATTCCTAATCCACATTTTAACAGTTGGTGTGGTTGTACTTTTCCAAAATTTAAGTATCAATTTCTTTCCAATTATTAACCCATAATTAAAAAAAACATTTTGATCTTTATTTAAATTGGTATCTTCTCCTATTATTCCAAATATAATCCATTCCGTTTTGGGTTCTATTCTTGACTTGAAAATCTTTGTAAATATATCAAATATATCACTCCAAAATTTATTCAACTTTGTACATCCAACAAATGAGTGTGTTATATTAGCGTTTTGAAACAAACATTTATCGCATCTGGGAGAGACGTTTGGATAAAATTTGTTCAACCTCGTTTTTGAATAATATAGTCTATGTAATAATTTGAATTGAATTAAATTGTGTCTTGCATTAATAGAACAGTTATGTGTGTTCATCAAATATTTTTCCCATCTATCCTTCGAGATCTTTGTCATTAGCTCTTGTTCCCAATCTTCCCTTAATGCTTCTGTTGAGGGTGATTCTCTATTTAATATATTATTATAAAAGTATGATATTAATTTTTGTGAATCAGCCTTAATATTCATTGCTTCTTCTAAAGGATCTAAAAATATAGTTTGAAATCTATGTGTATGTTTCTTCATAAAGTCACATACCTGTATATATTTAAAATATTGATTATCCTTCAATTTAAATTTTAATTTTAATTGTTGAAATGATAACAGTTTGCCCACTTCATACATGTCCCCTACTTTCCTAATCCATACTGGTTACAAGTTATATAGTGAAATCAAGAATTAATTATCTATATTACTAAAAGTAAGATCTTGATCACTTCCTGTTTTCCTGTTTCATGATTTTAGAAACGCTGCCACTTACAGCTGTGATTTTGGCCAGCTTACTCATAGTCCCCCTCCACTGTGCAGGACAAGATGATTTTTCCCATTGATGAAGCATAAAAGAGTTATTAATGTTTAAAAAATGTTGACATTCTCTCTGCTGCTCCTGCTGGTGGGAGGGGGGAGGGACTTTAAAACCCAGAGGTGTTGTGCCTCAGTCAGTCTCTGCATGATTGGGGAAGTAAGGGGGTCACGTCTCTCAGTCTGAGCTGTGAATAACACTGAACACATGTCTACTAAACTGTGAGTGTGGTTTTACTGACTGAGTGCCCTTAATGTGGTTTGAAAATGCAAATGTGGTTGGTTTGAAGTAAAAAGCACTGCAAATGGTTAGTTTGGGGGTTTTGGTTGAAGTAAAAAGCACTGCAAATGGTTGGTTTGGGGTTTTGGGTTGAAGTAAAAAGCACTGCAAATGGTTGGTTTGGGGTTTTGGTTGAAGTAAAAAGCACTACAAATGGCTGGTGGTCTGAACTTGACAACTTCCTGTTTGCACTATATTGATTTTAGTTAAAACGCTACCAATTATGGCTGTGATTTTTGGCCATCTTACTTGGTCCCCCTCCACTCATCAGGTGCAAAGGATTCTTCCCATCAATGAAAAATAAAAGTGTTATTAGTGTTTAAAATATGTTGAGGATCTCTCTCCTGTCAATAATGCCATGAAGGCCACACATTTTCCGGTGGGACGGCGGAGGAATGATGAAACCCGGAAGTGTGGGTGAGGCTCAGTCTCTGCATGATTGGGGAGGAAGATGTCACAAGTCTGTCTGAGCTGTGAATCAACTGAACACACTGAACAGCTACTGAACTGTGGTTGTGGTGCTTTGTGTGGATATATGGTGTTTTATATGGTAGTTTCACCCTGCTTGAAATGGTATGAAACTGCATTTGAATGGGGTGGCCTTGCACCCTAGATGAAATGGTATGAAACTGCATTTGAATGTGGTGGCCTAGCACCCTGCTTGAAGTGGTAAGAAACTGCACTTGAATTCAGTGCCCTTGCACCCGGCTTGAAATGGAATTTCAAGGAACGGCCATCAGTCAACTGCCTGCCCATCAGCTGTGAGTGAGCTGCCAGCACATCAGGCTTGTGGGACTGAGCTGCCACCCCAAGAATCCATTTGGCCCACAATGTCCATACTAGCCCTCTGGAGACCAGTCCCTTCAGCCCATACAGGTGCTCCAGAAAGCCCCCCCTCCCCCTCCCCCCACTGGCCACCAACATTGTAATTGGTGGAGAAGAGGAATATTGCGTTGGAGACCAGCCCTCCGGCCGGAAAGCACTGCAGAGGGTGGTGAAAACTGCCCGATGCATCACCGGTTCCTCACTCTCCTCCATTGAGTCTGTCCAGAGCAGGCGAAGGGCGCGCAGCAGCGCAAGGATTACTCTCACCCCAACCACAGACTGTTTACCCTCCTACCCATCTGGGAGGCGCTACAGGTCACTCCGTTCCTGGACCAGTAGGTTCAGGAACAGCTTCTTCCCTGCGGTTGCTACCCTACTTAACTCTACGCCTTGGTGATTGCCAGTCATCACCCCCCCCCCCCCCCCCCCCCCCTTCGGACACTCCTTTCGGACTGACCTACTCCTTTCCCCAGTGACTGACCTGACCCCCCCCCCCCCCCCCCCCCCCCCCCCCCCCCCCCCCCGAATTGCACACTACGGCTACTGTATATACATATATATATTTTATTGTTCTACTATTCTGTTTGCACACTTCTGGTTAAGATGCTAACTGCATTTCGTTGAATCTGTACTTGTACACTGTACAATGACAATAAAGTTTGAATCAGAATCTTAATTGGGCCGAAAGGTACTGACTACTGACTCTATGACTATAATACTCTCAGTTTGATGAGATAGTAAACCAAGGCTATGATCGCCCTCTCAGGAAATAATCAAAGATCCTATGGCACTTTGTCGATGATGATCGACCATCACAGTGGGTAGTGCTGCTGCCTCATATCTCCAGGAACTAAGGTTCAATCCTGACCTTGGTTGCTGCCACATGGGTTTTCCCCGAGGCGATCTGGTTTCCTCCCATATTGCAAGACGTGCAGGTCAATTGGTTAACTCCCCACTGTAAATTGCCGCAAGAAGAGGCGACTGGCAAAAGCATCAAAGAGGAGTTGACGAGCATGTGAGAGGGAATAAGTTCAAGCAGTTTGGAAAAATAAAAGATAGGACAGAGAATTGTTCTATTTGGAGCCACGATAGATTTTGCTAGGTTGAATAGATTCCTTTTGAATTACAGCAAATAGATTATCCCCTGTGTACATGGTTATTTTCCCTAAATTGCCTAAATTATGATCATAATCATATTGCAGTGTGTGTGTGTGTTTGCTGTGTATTTATTTGCTGCTGCAACTCATATATTTGAACAAGCATACTTCAAAATACTTAATTAACTATAAAGCACTTTAGGTGTCTACTTTAATCCATTGTATGCTCTTACTATATTTGTTACTGTAATATACAATGCAATACCAACTTTTGGAGAAAAGATTCTGAAACATCAAGCCATGTAACCTTTAGTTCATTACTTTTGTTGGATGTGATATATTACCGGCAGGAATCATAAAATTTAAGTTTTGAAATTAGCTGAGGCTAGATTTACCTCATTGGCTTTGACATCAACATTTGGCAATACTAGTAGCTATTAAAATAATTATAAAGTAATTATTCCAATGAATAATTGCGCCTTGAAACTAGCCAAAAAATGAAATTAGTTATTAACGTTACAGCAACAATTAGACCATCATTGCAGGCACATTGAAACATGTTTTATTAATAAATTAATGAATGCTACTGGAAATTTCCCATATCAGATATATACAAGGACACTGTGGGAAGCTGCAGAAGCTACTACAGGAACCCTGGCAAAGATATCTGAATCATCATTGGGCATGGGTGAGGTGCCAGATGACTATAAGGTCTTGTATTGTTTGCCATATGGGTGAAGTCTAATCATTGCATTAATTATCTAGGTGTACTTCACCATACTTGTGGAAAACACAATAAATTCTACTTAACTTGACTTGAATCTATGCAGCATTCTGTGGCTTGCTGTGGGGCTCAGAACCACGTGCTATGCAGAAAACTGGTCCAGTAATCACAATTGTGCTATTGTGAGTGGGAACATTTTCAGCCTTACACACTGAGAGACCAAAGCAAACTCTCATATTGTTAATGCCAGATATATACATAAAGGAAAATTAATCTCATACTGATATAATGCAAATGTAATGAAAGTTTGGTACTGAGAATGGTGACATATAAATAAACTGTGTTAAATAGTTTCACATTTTATGAACAGAATACTTTTTGAAATAAGAAGGTAAATTCAATAATAAGCAAAAAAAAATAGCGCAGTGGGTCAGGCAGTATCTGTGGAGGCAAGACAATGGATGACATTTTGGATTGATACCTTGATACCCTAATACCCATTCATCAGGCCATCAAGGTGATTTAATATGTTCTGAGTGTGCATACATATAAGACCTGATTTATGTTACACTATTAAAGGAAGTGAGGTTCACAGTCACAACAATTTTCCCAGGTTGGAAGTGTCAAAGATCAGAAGGCATAGCTTTAAGGTAGGAAGTTTAAAGGAGATGCGTGGGATGATTTTTTTACATAGAGTGGTGGATGCCTGGAACAAACTGCCACGTATGTCAGTGGGGTTAAATGCAATTGTGGCATTTATAGGGCTTTTAGTAACGCACGTGGATATGCAGGAAATGGAGGGATATAGTTCACATTCAAGCAGAAGAGTTGTTGAGATTTGGCATCATTTTCGACATGGACAGTGTGGGCCAATATGCCTATTACTGTGGTGTACTGTTATATGTTTTTCAAGGGGCTGGCAAATGACAGAAGCAAATGTTGATTGAAAGTAAAAGAAGCATTTTGAAATTGTCTATGCTTTTACTGACCATCATGGAAAGCAAAGGAGATTTGATCATCAAAGCAATAACATGTTGGTGCTTCCCTAAGAATTGCCAGCAGTTTCTTGCAGGATTGTAACTTGGTTTTGGTCTCAGACATTTCTGTTCATGGAAATCCTCACTGCTGGCTCCATTGCTGGGCTGCTCCTGAGAGTGTGGTGTCCGAGGAGCAACATGGACATTGTGGATGGAGATGTGATCTGTTGTTTCCACAATCATCATGAGACAATAAGCAAGAGTTGGTGGAAGCCCTTTCTGGGGAAATAAATATCTTTGTAGATATTGACAAAGCAACAACAAGAGATCATAAGAACATAAGAGATTGGAGCAGAATTAGGCCATTTGGTCCATCAAGTCTACTCCGCCATTCAATCATGGCTGATCTATCTCTCCCTCCTAACCCCATTCTCCTGCCTTCTGCTCCTAACCTCTGACACCCGTACTAATTAAGATGAAGAACAAGGGCATTGTATTAATATAAGTAAGCAACTGATAGGCAATCTCCAGTCTTGCTCTACTAAACCATTAAAAATGACCACAACACTCAATGCATTTATTGAATTACCTCCATCAGGGGCTAGTCATGTGCAGAACATCATGTGATAGGCAGTAATGGCTACATTATGTAGGTAATGGATGAGATGCACAAAATTAAACACTCCAATCTTGACTTAAATAATATAGGACTTCATCTGCCTTGACACATTCCCAGGTCATGAAATCAAGAGGTCTATAGTATTCCACAGGATAGCTTGTTACTCCAATTGCTGCCCATCCCTGTATGGGTAGCCAGTGGCTGATGCCAATGGATGCAGAGAAATGGCATTCTGGGGACATTTATTCAGCTACTTTACATGCAAAAATATGTTTCATTTTTGAACACATAGTAAATAAAAGCCAGTCAATGATTTGTGCAACTTTGTTATGTATAAATGTTCACAAATTATTGCAAACAATTGAAAATGCCTCTGGACTGCAGTTGATTAATAGCGTCAATAAAATCATTGAAGTCTCTGACTATCAAGCATCTGTAAACAACACAGCTCAAGACTTTAACGATATAAGCGGTGAGTGACAAGACTTGTCTTGTTGTTTCCAAACAATTTTGCTACGTGATACTTACACAAAGTATTAAATCCTCAAGGTTACTTTAAGAAGAGTTGTGATTCTATTGTTCACCTCCCTCTAGTGGTGAGATGTTGACATCAAATTAATATATTTTCAGACACACAGAGAGAGCACAAGTTAAAACTGTTGAACTGCAAGTCTCAACTCCAATCAGCGTTGTCTGTTCTTGAATTGTTCCAACACTGCTTCTCTTTGTATGATATGCTTAACATATCACGTGCATTGTAGCCATTTCAGCACCCCAGCTATGCCATCCCAGGGTGGCACGGTGGAGCAGCGGTAGAGTTGCTGTCTTACAGGGTGAGAGACCCAGGTTCAATCCTGACTGGGGGTGATGTCTGCACGGAGTTTTATGTTCTCCCTGTGATCTGTGTGGGTTTTCCCCGGGAAGCTCCAGTTTCCTCCCACACTATAAAGGTGCACAGCTGTGTAAGCTAATTGGCTTGGTATAAATGTAAATTGTCCCTAGTGTAGGATGGTGCTACTGTGCAGGGATCGCTGGTCGGCGTAGACGCGGTGGGCCAAATGGCCTGTTTCCATGCTGTATCTCTTAACTAAACTAAAACTAAACTAAATTCCATAGGGACACTATCAAGCAGAAGGCTACATAAAATTAGTGAAAGATGTTAGTGCAGATGTTTGGGAAAAGTTTCCTGAGAGTGTTAAGATTTTTTTTAATATGAAAAAAAAAAGAATGGCAGAGAAGTTAAGGAAGGACATTTCAAGAACATGGATGTTTGGTAGGTGGAGCCATCACCATCAGTGGCAGGCAGACTGAATTTGAGATGAGCTATAGTTGAGGAACACAGACATTACATAGGAATTTGAGTTTAAGTTTAGTTTATTGTCATGTGTACCGATGTATAGTGAAAAGCTTTTGTTGCATGCTAACCAGTCAGTGGAAATACAATACATGATTACAATTGAGCCATTCACAGTGTACAGATACATGATAAAGGGAATAATGTGAATAATATTTAGTGCAAGATAAAGTCCAGTAAAGTCTGATCAAAGATAGTCCAAGGCTCTCCGATGAGGTAGATGGTAGGTCAGGACTGCTCTTCACTTGTGGTAGGATAGTTCAGTTACCTGATAGCAGCTGGGAAGAAACAGCCCTTGAATCTGGAGGTATGAATTTTTATACTTCTATACCTTTTGTCCCATGGGAGAGGGGAGAAGAGGGAGTGGCGACTTTTCCTTGATTATGCTACTGGCTTTGCCAAGGTAGCATGAGGTGTAAGTGGGGTCAATGGAATGGAGGCTTGTTTGTGTAATGGTCTGGGCTGCATCCACAATTCTCTACAATTTATTGTGGTCTTGGACGGAGTTGTTCCCTAACTATGCTGTAACTAATTCCAATAAAATTGGAATTACGCTTACTGTGGCGTATCTGTAGAAGTTGGTGAGAAGTTGTTGGGGAATTGCCAAACGCCCTAAGCCTTCTAAGGGAGTAGAGGTATTGGTGTGCTATCTTGCCCATTACTTCAATACGGGTGGACAGGTGAAGTTGTTGGTGATATTTACTCCTAGGAATTTGAAGCTTTCAACCAGCGTTCGGCACCGTCAATGCAAAACAGGGTATGTGTACTGCTTTGCTTCCTGAAATCAATCACTATCTCTAGGTATGTTACAAAACCTACCTGAATCGTCATTGGGAATCTGCCCAAAGCCATGTCCGTGATTTTGGTGCTGTTTGGAGGGGGCAGGTTTAAAACGCGATTTTTACTAGGCTGTTCTAATCGCAGATGTTCAGCCTAGTAAATCATTAACGAAAAATCGCTGCAAGACCCGGTCGCAAAAGGTATTATTAGTTTCATAGGCCTCGATAATATAGTTATAATAGTTTTAAAATTACTCTCTCATTCCGCAACCTCTCGCAGCCCCAGGGTTTTATAAAGCAAACAATTAAAGGTATGTACCTTATTTTTACATTAAATGGGGCATGTATATAACCCTCTATATAAAATTATCTATAGCGAGTAGTTCATTTTGGGCTTTTTATATCCCGCAGTATTTTTCTTGGCATTTGAGGGCACTAATCCAGCGCGATGTGAACGTTCTAAACCAGCGCGTTCACATGAACCCACTAGAAAGCCGATTTAAATGGGCATTTATTTACAGCAATTGAACACTAAATTCCTTCCATTTGGCCAAAAATTAATGTAAATTAGATATAAAAATCATGTTATATTGTGAATTATTTGTGAATAATCTTTGGACACTTAGACTATTTAAAAATGTTAATCTTTCGTTAAGAAATGGGCTTTTGACTATCCAAGATCACAGCTTTTTTGTAATGTCCGTTGAAAATCAATAGGGAGCAAGATGCTAATTTCCGAGTATGAAAATGGCCATAACTGTTTTAATACTTGAGATATGAAAGTGAATTTGGTGTCAAATTAAACTTATTGTTATGCTTTATCTGATGGGATAAATTGCAGACTTGATTTTTAAAATCTCAAAATTTTGTAACATTGCTACTATCTCTTTTGTCTTGCTGACATTGAGAAAAGGTTTGTTATCTAAACACCAGGTCATGAGGTTCTCAATCTCCTTCCTGTACTCTGTCTCATCACTATTTGATATCCGGCCCACAATGGTGGTGTCATCTGTGAATTGTAGAGGATTGTAGAGTTGCAACAGGTTACAGAGGCAGGGAAGCCAAGACCATGGATATTCTTCACTAGTTGACCTCATCGTACCTGAATACCAACCCTAACATTTTGTTATTACCAAACTTAGCAGCCATTTTAATGTTCTCAATAATGGGATGGTGCATCAAAATATATTTATACCCCTAGTTTTTTACAACACCTACAAATATAGAGATTTCCAACCAATAATAACCTTCTTAGACAAAAATGCTCCTAACATCCTTTCTGTCTGTTTTGACCATCATTATACATCTTCATCACCTGGTTCTTGAAGCAATTTAAGGTGCTACTAATTAAATCAAGCAGATGATCTGCTGGTACAAGGGTTGGATTACCTCAATGGCCTGAATCGTTAAGATTAACAAATGTCTATCTTGAGTTAGGTGGTTCATAAATTCAGGTCATTGGTATTCAGCCAGATTACTAGATCCACCATCCACAGTGTGGTAAAGCACATTTGGTCCCTAGCAAACAAGCTGACCTACCTAGTCTGCACAGAATACCAGCTTTTGTTTATACCATGAACCCGCCAGTTCCATCTTTCTTCTATTGTCCAGGGTTACTGGTGAAGTTGAGAGGGAAATGCAGTAATTAAATGTTTTGTCAGAGTAATAGAATTACACATCATGGAAACAGGTCCTTCAGCCCAACTTGCCTACACCAACCAACATGTCTCATGTACAGTAGTCCCAGCTGCCTGTGTTTGGTCTATATCCCTTTAAAACTGTCCTATTCACGTACCTGTCTGATTGTTTCTTCCATGTTGCAATAGATCTGTCTCGATGACCTCCTCTGGCAGCTTATTCCAAACACCAACTACCCTTTGTGTGAAAAAGTTACCCCTCAAATTCCTATTAAATCTTTTCCTCTTCACCTTAAACTTATGTCCTCTGGTTCTCAATTCCCTGCCTTCTTGTGCTTCACTAAGTTATTCATGAGATGTTTTCTGGCTGTGAGATACCGAGCTGTTGTTTTCCATTCTATCATGAAAGGTTTCCACTCATCACTCCATTCTACTGGTGATATTGTAGAGTTTTAGCTTAGAAAGAAGGGAACCAAATAGAGGCATCAATTTAGTTGCTCGCAAAACTTGCATTTAAGCACTTAGAGTTTAGGTATATGTGAGAATGAAATGAACAGATATTTAACAACAAATGTAACCAGGGATATTCATGACAAAGATATATTTGCTCTTTTATTTGATCATCGTGCTTTGTCTTCTGGTCTAGGTTTAGGTTTATGTTTATTCATGTCACATGTATAATGTAGCAATGTTACAAAATTTTGAGATTTTAAAAATCAAGTCTGCAATTTATCCCATCAGCTAAAGCATAAAAATAAGTTTAATTTGACACCTAATTCACTTTCATATATCAAGTATTTAAAAAGTTATGGCCATTTTCATACTCGGAAATTAGCATCTTGTTCCCTATTGATTTTCTATGGACATAACAAAAAAGCTGTGATCGTGGACAGTCAAAAGCCCATAACTTTCTTAAAAATTAAGGGAATTGAATGAAATGTTCAGTTATCATAGATTGAAGCATTCTGAAACAAATATAAAATAATCTTACTTGGATGACCTGAAATTAAAGCATATAATTAGTTAGTTACCCAATTGTAGCTAATTCCAAACTTCAATTACTAGATCTAAACATCTATCCATTTCTTAATAAATGATTAACATTTTTAAATAGCCTAAGTGTCCAAATAATATTCACAAATAATTCACAATAAAACACGATTTTTAAATCTCATTTACATTAATTTATAGTCCAAATGGAAGGAATTTAGTGTTCAATTGCTGTAAATTAATGTCCATTTAAATCAGCTTTCTAGTGGGATCCTGTGAACGCGCTGGTTTAGAACGTTCACATTGCGGTAGATTTGTGCCCTCAAATGCCCAGAAAAATACTGCGGGATATAATGGGCCCAAAATTAGCTACTCGCAACATTAAACTTTATATAAAGGGATCTTAAGAAGCCCTTTTTAACGTAAAAATAAACAGTCTACCTTCCGTTTTCTCCTGTATGAGATCTGGCCCGTTGTCGGCGGTCGCGGGTTTAGAGGTTAATTTTTAACCTACTATAACAATTAAATAAATCCCTTAAAACTACTAATAGCTCAAGGGAGGGAATCTTCCGGCGATTTTTCGTTAATAATTAACTAGGCTGAAAAACCTCGATTTCACCAGCCTAGGGAAAATTGCGTTTTAAACCCGTCCCCCTCTAAATGGCGCCAAAATTGCGCACACGGGCTGGGACAAATTTTCAGCGACCTTCAGGTACGTTTTGCAACATAACTATATAATGCAAAGTTTTTATGTAAACTACTGAGGTATAATGAAAAGTCTATGATATGTTTATGAATTCTTACCAATATAGTAATAATTAATAATACCTTCACTGTCAAATGTATAACTGTGATCAGCAAGTTTGAAATACAACCCTCATTAGTCCATTAGTGCTATTGCCTGAACCTCACGACTTATCCACTGAAGTTTCAACTGATTTTTTTTTCCTGCTGACCAGGAATCCAATCAGAATATAACTTTGATATTTAATTAATGTCTGAAATAATTTGACTACCCCTTCTCTCTTTCAAGGCCTTTCATACTTGGGATTTTGGAATCTCAGCGATTACCTTAGATACAAAAATCAGAAATATTGTGTTTATGGATAAGAAAATAATCTGATGGAAACATAACAGATTACATTGCCTTGTTACCTTCTTGATCCATTATATTACTTTCCCTTTGAATTCAACTTGATAGTTTTGTAGTTTTACTTTTAATGCTATTTGCTCCAAATTCAAATTAAATACCATTTATATATTTTTTTCCTATCAGAAGTACCTCTTTTATTTTGATGTATTGGTATACCAAATTATGAGGAGCATAGGCAGAGTAGATAGTTAGAAACGTTTCTGTATTACAGAGCTCACAAAATGAGAGGCCATCATTTTTGATTAAGAGAGAAGAGATTTACAAGGGATTTGAGGAAGATTTTTTTATTTCACCCAGAAGTGTTTTGAATCTGGAATACACAGCCTGAGTGGGTGATGGATGTAGCTCTCACTTAATTGATTAATTATTTGGATGAGGTCCTGAATTGCCAAAGAATAGAAGGCTATGGACCTAACACTGGTAAATGGGATGAGATTATATACAGTAGGCTCCAGGGATGCTGTATGCAACAGAAGGCTCCGGGGATGTCGTGGAGTCGGGAACAGGCCCAGGAAACCGATAGCTGGGCAAAAGATGACCCAGCAGGTCACCCGCGGCCATGAGCAGGGGCAGGCTTGGCTCACTGTTATATTCCGGATGGCAGAATGAATAACAACTTATACGCTGGTTGCCTGGATCATGAGAGAGAGATTTATTACCCACCATTCCCTACTTATATTGAACACCAACTCATTAACATATACATGAATATGTATGAATACATTACACTTACGGTAGCGACAAAATACTAAGGGGGGATCTTGGAAACCTCCATGCTCGGTCCCGAAGACTGGAGAGCCGACGATAAGGGAGCCGTTGGCTACGTTGAATGCGAGAAGCGGGACGGTAACAGAGTATCCAGGGCATTGCCTTCAAGGTTGGATGCAGGAGGCACCTCCGGCACAAAAAGGCAGTCGGGCGAGGGGAGGAAAGTCAGATTGTGGGCCGAGCCAGTCGAAGCAGCAGCAGCAGCAGCATGGGGCTTACCTGGATTGGGAGCTGCTCCAGAACATCGAATATGTGAACCTGAATTTGGACTTTTTGTAAATAGTGTCAAAATGTGGCAACTGGTGCCACAATGTGGCCAAAATATGATCACATGTGTGAGCTATGCAAAAAGAATTTCACTGTGCACTGCACACATGACAATAAAAGCACTATTGAATCATTAATGGTTGGCATGGACATGGTAAGTCAAGGAGACTATTTTTCTGCTGTATGACTTCATGGTGGTAAGATTCCGGGATATTGCAATGTATTGCTTTAATATCCTTAATGTACTTACTGAAATGTTTACTCTCTTTAATTTGGATGAGCTTTCCGCTTTGCAGTTTAGAATGAAGGCACTTAGTACTCAGCAGTCTTAAGTGGTATTTTAGGAAATAACAAAAATTGTCAAAGAGGCAAATCTTAGTGAATGGCTTAGTTCAAAATTTAGTTTGAGTTTGTACTGTTCAATGGCCTGATGGTTGTTGATAGCCTGAAATAAGCTGTTGCTGAAGGTTACAGGTTTCAGACTCCTATCAGCATTCACCCTGGCAGGAGTGAAATGAGAGCATGGCCAAGGTGGTATGGGTCCTTGAACAGGCTGCCTTTTTGAGGCATTCCCTCTTATAGGTCGTTTCGATGCTAGTGAGGTCGGTTTCCTCGATGGGCACAGCAAGTCTGATATAAAGCAGAACATACTGGGAAAAAATAAGCAGGTTAGGCAGCATTTTTGAAAAGAGGAACAGTTCATTTTGTAAACCCTTCATCAAAAGTTCTGATGACGTGATTTTGACATGGAGCTATAACACCTGGGATGGACTTGAAGATTAAAATTAGAGAACATATATCTCAGAGTGCCGTGGAGCTGAGGGGAAAAAGACAGGCTGAACATCACGCAGGTTATTGAAAAGAAGGAACAGAATTTTATAATTACTGCATTGCCAAACTAAGCCACTGCAGGCCAACAAAGAGAGGGAAAATGGTTGAACCAGATTTAAAATTGAGTATGTGGGCAGAAAACATTTGGATATAAACTAATTTAAGATTCAGTGCTGCTTTGTATTTTACCTGCTGTGATTGATATCTGGAAGACGATAGAAAATGTGCAGTAAAACGAAAATTAAAAAAAAAAAATGCAAGAGATCACAGGAAAGCTGTCACCCGAGTCTGTACAAATTAATCAGAAACAACATTGTATTGGACATATTCCAAGGTGCATTCTCAAAAGCAATATGAGCTAAATGTTAATGCCAAGATATAGGACATATTAGGATGGATGAGCAAAGTCTTGATGAATTAGGAAGATTTAAGGATCACCATAAGGAATTAGAAACAGAGAGCAAGAGAAGTTTTGAAGAGGTGCATAGTTTAAATCCAAGTTTATGCTTTGCTACAGGGGTGGAGTGATAACTTCAGCATTGCATGAGATAAAAATCTTGGAATGTTGACTTGTTCTGTTGAAAGAAGGCTATTCAAACCATTATCAATGCTTTTATTCTAGTAGAGTAATCCTTGTCAGTCCTATTCTTTCTGCACAGCCTTGCAAAGTATTCTCTGTCAAGTACTAATCCAATTCCATTTTGAAAACACTGATTGATTCTGTTTCAACCATCCTTGTTGGTACTAAGTTTCTGATCATCACCATTTGCTGTACATTTGTTTTTCCCTCGCACATACTTTGTATCTTTTGGCCAAAATTTTAAATTTGTGCCAAGTTCATGACCTTTCGCTAATGGGCATAGCTTCCTTCAATCGAAGCCAGTCATGATATCTCATACATGTCTGTCAACCTCCCTCTCCTTTGCTCCAAAGAGAACACCCCCAGCTTCTTCAGTTTAACGTTGCATCTGAGCTCCCCTATTCCAGAAATACATAACAAACTCTTTTTTTAATCTCTGCTGGATTTTCCCGGAAGAGGGCAGAGACCAGAGGGTTTCTGAATCAATTATCATCATCGTTGTTTCAGTCTAATATATCCGTTTTCCAAGTTCTGGATAATCTTGTGTAAAATATATTATAAATGACCAATTCTCTCCATATCTTATGTTGTTGCCAAAACCTGCAAATGAATTAAATTTGGAATGTTGATGTTCGTGTTATTTCTGCTTTAAAATGTACAAGTGGACACACATGTAGATAGACACACACACACACACACACACACACACACACACACACACACACACACACACACACACACACACACACACACACACACACACACACACACACACACACACAAATAAACATTTACAAATAGATACACAAACATACACAGAACAAGTACACACACAATAAAGTATGCACGTGAATTTCAGGAGTCTGGCGTTTAGAAATATTTCTTGTATTAAATGCATCAATACTCTATAAAATCAACTTGTCATTCTGGGAAAACAAATCATCTGGATTTATAGAAGAGTTATATTGGCAGAACTAAATGAACCAAGAGCCAATACAAACTGCTAAAACACAAGGACTGGTGTCATAACCCCATCTGTTGATTTCCTTGAGCAATTGTTACTAAAATGATTACTTATCGATTCACACAATCCACTGCTCTTTGGTTAAAAGCTGAGTCCATAATCACATTGCTTTTGCCAATTTGTTAAAAATGTTCACTATGTTCTGAACCCAATTATTCATTAAAAAAATGGGTTTATGTTGTTTTTGTTCTGATATGCGGATACACTGTGGGCGAACCATCCAGTTAGCAAAACTAATCATTTATGGCAGATTATTTCAGAACAAAATGTTGCAACCTCTTGCATATCAACCAGTCACAGTAATCTTCAAGTTCAAATCAAAGTACACATTTATAGCTTTATTGTATCAGATATCCCATGCACCAAGATATATGTAAATAGATTTCTATGGTAGTAAGTGATGGAACACATTAGAGACAATAAACTGAGTAATCTAAATGAAAAGAAAATTGGCAGCAGCCAGAAACCTGAAATACAACCAGACAATGCTGGAAATACTCAGCAGTGTCAGGCAGTAGCAATGGAAGCAGAAACAGATTATTGATCTGAAACATTAACTCTGTTTCTCTTTTACAATGCTCTCAGCCTACTGAGTATTGGCTTTTATTTTAGATTTCAAAAATAGGCATTTTTGTGGGTTTTATTTCCTTCAAGATTAAATAGGCCAGGATGAAGTAATATAGTTTATTTTATCTTGGCATTAAAGAAATAATTATATTGAAAAATGAGAATGCAAAACTTTCAACTGTTGTTTGCAGTCTACCATATGAAATTGATTTACACCTTTAACCCCAAAGCGTTGACTGCACGTCATTGCTCTGAGTGCCAGAATGTATTTTATTATTTTTTTGGTGAATAAGTTAAAAGTTCCAGAACCCAGCAAAACTGTTCAGAATGTCAAGTCAGAGTACAGTATCTGTATCAATAGCACTGTAGGATCTGAAGAAGGGCAGCACCTGCAGTTGCTTCCTACAGCACGTTGATGCATCTGGTAGAGCTGCTGCCTCAAGGAACCAGAGTCCTGGGTTCAATCCTGACCATGGGTGTTGTCTGCGTGGAGTTTGCTTGTTCTCTCTGTTACTGCCTGGGATTCCTCTGGATGCTTTAGTTTCCTTCCCCATCCCAAAGAGAAGTGAGATTGTAGGTTAATTGACCTCTGTAAATTGCCCCTAGTGTGTAGAGAGTTGATAAGTAAGTGGGATCAAGTGTGAATGAGTATTTGATGGGCAATGTGGTCTTGGTGGGTTAAAGGGCCTGTTTCCATGCTGTCTATGATCTTTAAATCATTAGACAATAGGTGCAGGAGTAGGCCATTCGGCCCTTCGAGCCAGCACCGCCATTCAACGTGATCATGGCTGATCCTGATCATCCACAATCAGTGCCCCGCTCCTGCCTTCTCCCCATATCCTCTGACTCCGCTATCCTTAAGAACCCTATCTAGCTCTCTCTTTAAAGTATCCAGAGAACCGGCCTCCACTGCCCTCTGGACTCCCCCAGCATCGTGAATATGTTTCCTGCCTCTTGCGTGTCCAAACCCTTAATATGTTTCAATAAGATCCCCTCTCAATCTTCTAAATTCCAGAGTATACAAGCGCAGCCGCCCCATTCTCTCAGCATATGACAGTCCCGCAATCCCGGGAATTAACCTTGTGAACGAATGCTACACTCCCTCAATAGCAAGAATGTCCTTCCTCAAACTCGGATACCAAAACTGCACCCAATATTCCAGGTGTGGACTCACTAGGGCCCTGTACAACTGCAGAAGGACCTCTTTGCTCCTATACTCAATTCCTCTTGAAATGAAGGCCAACATGCCATTTGCTTTCTTCACTGCCTGCTGTACCTGTATGCTTACTTTCATTGGTTGATAAACAAGGATCTCCCAGATTCTGTTGTACTTCCCCTTTTCCCAACTTGACACCATTTAGATAATAATCTGCCTTCCTGTTTTTGCTACCAAAGTGGATAACCTCACATTTATCCACATTAAACAGCATCTGCCATGCACCTGCCCACTCACCCAACCTGTCCAAGTCACTCTGCATTCTCATAGCATCCTCCTCACAGTTCACACTGCCACCCAGCTTTGTGTCATCTGCAAAGTTTCTAATGTTACTTGTAATCCCTTCATCTAAATTATTAATATATATTGCAAATCAACAATCAATTATATCAGGGTTTAAGGGGCTGTCCCACTTGGACAACCTAATTCACGGGTTTAGAAGACCCTAGACGAGTTGAAAAAAATGTCAAGGTCATGTTGACTCGCCAAAGTAAAAGACCTCCTACGACTATGTCTACGACCTCCTACGACTATGTCTATGACCTCCTACAACCCCCCTCAACCTCAGTCGACTACGACTAGCTACGAGTGGAAAATGATCACATGATAAAATGATGTCATGTTTGCATTTTTTTCTCGGACCAGTTACCGACCTACGACTACCTACGACCACCTACGGCTATCTACGACTATCTACGACTGCCTACAACTACCATCACGACCTACTACGACCTACCTACAACTTACCTACGAGTAAAACGTATCAATTTTTTCCATGCCAACCATTTTATTAACTTGTGGACATTTTTTATCAGGCTGAAAAAAACGCCGCGAGTACGCAGAGACCACTCACGAGCATGAGGAAGAGTTACGAAGACCTCCTATGACCTCATGGCGACCATTCTGTGAGTATGAGTCAAGGGAAAACTCGGCAGAGATCGCCAATTAGTTCGTGAAAGTGGGACGGGGCTTAAGGTGGATGAAGCCTGACACCACATAAGTGAAATTACATGCTCAGAACCCCAGAGGCAGACCATACACATACTAAAAAATGAGCCTTTTATTTCCTTCTGCCAACAATACCAAGATCCTGGGATAGGAACAAAGTAAAACTTCACCAGAAAATTTCAATGGCCTTTTCTGCCATGGGTAAAATCTCCATCCTTCACGGGATAAAGTAAACTGATGGAGACTTATTTCCTTTCTGTGTCACTTTGAGATGCTTGTAATTAAGCAACTGTGTTGGCTTGCAATGAACTCAATACGAATGTCAGAAATAAACTGAAATCTATTATGCGTCATTAACTGTGATAATTAAAGTGTTTATTTATGCATTTTCTTTAACTATCAGGTTATAGTGTCACTTCAGAACACTCAACCTCACTTGAATGATGATCACGACCCTGGAAATTAGTAACGATAAATGCTAATAAGTAAGATAAGAGAGAAAAAACTGCAGATGCTGGAAATCTGAAATAAAAGAAAAATGTTGGAATCACTCAGCAGTTCAGGCAACATCCGTGGAAAGAAAAAATACATCAATAATTAATAGCAGTGGTAAGGTGTAACAAACAGGAACAATTAAATGTGTTTGAAATGAGTATGCTTGATCATTTGAAGTAAATTTTAAGCTGGTTTAAATGCTCTATAGAGAAGAAAGCAAAGGAATAAATTTCCAAGTTACGCCTCTCAAAGTTTTAGGAAGGAGAGAACTTTGCCATTGTGTCTGCTGGTCAATTCCATTCTGTTCTTCATAGTTTTTCATTTTGTATTCATTCAAGGAATGCATGCTTTACAGTCTGAGCCAGCATTTAATTGTCCATCCCTTATTGCCCTTGAGATGGTGGTGGCGTGCATCCTTCTTGACCTGCTGCTGTCCTTGAGGTTTTGGGGAGAGAGCTATAGGATTTTGACTCAAAGATGGTGAAGGGATGGCAATATATAGTACAAACTGTTGCTATTGTACATTGATGGTGAAGGGAATGTGATTGTGGACATAACAGCCTATGAAGCAGCTTGTTATGACCTGCATGGTATCAAGCTTCTTGAGTGTTGTTGAACCTGCGCCTGTCCATATAATATAAGTGGTCTGGATGTAATTCAGGATTAAATGGCATTAAATGTCTTGTTAGCAGACTTCATTTCACTTCATCAACTATTCATCTTGACTTAGTTCTGGAAGACTGACTGTCACACCATTGAGAAGACCCTGAAAAATTTACTGGGGAAACAATTCAAGGAGTCATTAATCCTACAGCGGATGATTTTTTTGCAATAGCTGCAAAGAACATTCTCATCTCTGGTGAGGCCGGCCATTGTTCCCTTACAAGCAGCACAGGTGCACTGACGTCAGGCAGAGGATCAAGAGCAGAGAGAGAGGTGCTCACCCATCACTGAAAGATGCAGGGCCACTCCAACTGTGCATTCAGCACAATGTTTGAAAACCAAGTGCTGCCATCACATTCGTGCAGCCCACATTTCCCTCATTGTAGAGTTTGGATGAATTCTTTAATGGACTTTACTGGACTTTATCTTGCAGTAAACAGTACTCCCGTTATCCTATATCTGCACACTGTGGATGGCTTGATTGTAATCATGCGTAGTATTTTCACTACCTGGATAGCACGCAACAAAACGCTTCTCACCATACCTTCGTACACATTACAATAATAAACTAAACCAAACTAAAATAAACTAAACAAAAGTCTTTGGAACTCCTCTTTGATAAGAACAAAGTAAAAATACTTAGCATAACGCCTTTTCATACACCAAGAAAATACAGTCTATTCAATAGACAATAGACAATAGGTGCAGGAGTAGGCCATTCGGCCCTTCGAGCCAGCACAGCTATTCAATGTGATCATAGCTGATCATCCCCAATCAATACCCCATTCCTGCCTTCTCCGAATATCCCCTGACTCCACTATCTTTACGAGCCCTATCTAGCTCTCTCTTCAAAGTATCCAGAGAACCGGCCTCCACCACCCTCTGAGGCAGACTCAAAACTCTGTGTGAAAAAATGTTTCCTCATCTCCGTTCTAAATGGCTTCCACCATATTCTTAAACAGTGGCCCCTGGTTCTGGACTCCCCCAACATCGGGATCATGTTTCCTGCCTCAAGCATGTCCAAACCTTTAATAATCTTACATGTTTCAATAAGATCCCCTGTCATCCACAGCATTCAGCAGATGCTGAAATCGTGAGTGAAACACAAAGTGCTGGGGTAACTCAGCAGATCAGACAGCATCTCTGCGGGGAATGGACTGGAGACATTTTGGCTCCGGACCGTTCTTGAGGCTCCTTCTTTACAATGAGGATTTTGCTTGAGAAAAAGGAGCATTTAAACCATTTGGCCCTTCATGCCTGTTCTGCCTTTCAGTAAGTTCCCGGCTGAACATTTGTCTCAATACTACTTCCTTATACTAAGCCCCTATCCAAAAATATTTCAGTTCTTGTCCTGAATATTTCAGTTCTTGTTCAGTTCTAATTCTGGTCCGCAGTCTTATTGTGTAGAGAATTGCAATTATTATTACTCCTTCAGCTGAATAATGTTCTTCTCAACTCTGTCTTGATAGCCAGCCCTTCATTTTTAGACTTTCACCTCTGATTCTAGGCATCCCAGCCAGTGGAAACGTCAACATATCTGCCATCCAAGTACTTGCTTATGCCGCTTTAGCAGCTTGAACTCACTGTGACTTGCTTAATCAATAATAAGATATCCGGGGTACGAGCTGACATTGTTATCACCTATCATCCCTGAATACAAACAATAATAGTGACAGCAAGATCACACTCTGACATAGTACTCGGTACTTGTCTGTTGGGCCCAAATCGCCCTCGGGCATTGCCTTTCAATTACTGCTGGGCAATGCACAAAAGCATGTCAATCCTGTCTGCAGGGAGTTGCCCACGCAGTCACGAAATGCAGAGATTTAATCAGTAAGTACGTTTTAAAGACATCTATTGTACTCTGAGATGATTAAAACTTGAGCTAAAGAAGACTTTTGTTTCATTTCGCCAACTACAGTTGAAGTTTGCATTTGGATTATGTCAGTTTTATCTTCTGAAATCTCATTACTTCAGTTAATGATTCACACCTTCACAGCTTATTGCAAATTGACACTTAATAGTTTCTGTGAATTTCTTACACTTGGTTAAGTGATGATGTTATTTAAAACTACCACAAATGCCAAAAGCAGTAATCATGATAAATGTCCGGTAATTAAGATTGTGCTTTAGATGGGCATCATCTATATTAACATAGTATCTATTGTTAGGATCTTTCACAAAAGCAAATCTATGGGAATATTGTTAAAGAGACCTTTAGATTAATTTTGAAAAACATAATAGTAATTTCTTCAGCTTTTGTTTGCAGTCTTCCTCCTAAAGTCACCAATGCAATTGTTAAATCGGGAGGATTAAAAGTGCCCAGTCTGGGATGGGTTGATAAGCAGATTCCCCAGAGCTAAGAGTTAGCTCCTTTGCTTTTTGTCAATGATCATAAAATGATTGAAATATATGGACTAGTAAAGATAGAAATCGCTAACTGTGTCATAGCATTTTGGAATGTCCATATCACACTATCTCAAAGGAGGATTTGGATAATACAAAAGTTAGTATTTGCCTGTGGTGCCACATAACCCTCTTGATAATGCTGCAGTTTTTTTTTTAATGGCCTGGTACATTCCTGCTTCTCTTCAGATGGCAGAGGGAACAGGATTAGCTAACAGGATTGCACAGGTCAGTGTGATTGTAACTTATGTGCTTGTGCATTGCAGCATGAACGTGGAGGTCAGATGTCAGTGTCAGTTTGTCCTTCTGCTGCCTTGCTGGACTCATAGAAACAGAAACATCGAAAAAAGGTGCAGAAGTAGGCCATTCAGCCCTCTGAGCCAGAACCGCCATTCAATATGATCATGGCTGATCATCCTAAATCAGTACCCCATTCCTGCTTTCTCATCATTTCCCTTAATTTCTGTAGCTCAACGTATCCAACTCTCTCTTGAATACATCATTCAACATTAACTATTGGGTCCAGCTCAGTTAGGCTGACCCAAGATGGAAGTCATGATTTATATCAGACCGCTCAGCTTTATCCAAGAGATATCGAATATTTATTCTGCACTCTGTAATTGTTTTCTCTTTGCATTACCTGTTGTACCCGTTGTACTTGTACATGATTTGATTATATTATGCATTATATGATTTGACTGGATTTCACGCAAACATAGCTCTTCACTGAATCTTGGTATATATGATAATGGTAATAAAACCAATACCAAATTAATGTAGTGAATGCACCTATATTCATTTGAATAGAGTTGCCATCCTGAAAGGAAAAGAGTGAAAATAACGTCTGTTTCAATTTTAATTAATATTATATTTATTTACTTCATTTCTATCAGCTAAATGTGTGTTTAATTAAATATTAAAAGAATCAGGAACCGTCAGAATGCCATTAGGCTATCCAGGAGGTGTCCTCCGAATCCAACACCTGAGCCTTGCCATTAATTGTAGATCTCTTTCTGGCGGCAACACCTCCAACAGTTACAACAGGTGACTGAAAGGCTATTGGAGCTTCATTCAGCTGCATGAGGTGATGCAAGATTGAACATTTTTGATCTGAGATGCACCAATGAAGATTTCTCTGCAAAATTGCCATAAAAATTCCAAGATTCCCATAAGTGTTTAAGTTAACCAAATCTGTCCCTGTTCGCCTCCATCTGGTTCCACAACTTACCTTCCTTACTTATTTGATTCCAGCATATGTAGCCTCTTGGGTCTCTACTTATCAACCAGTTCCCGTCTCTGTCTCCATTGTGGGAATTGTGGGAAGAACTGTTTTGTTCTTCCATTTTGTCTTTCAACACTTCACTCTGTGCAAATCAAACTTTACTTTAGTGAATGTATCCTCTGAGAGCTAGGCTAAACATACCTGGTGCCGGTGGCCCATGGAGTCAAGAAAACAATTTTGCTCAACACAAAGAGTTTGTGAACACAAAGCTACACCGAAACACCTTAATCTTCCCACATAGATAAAGAAGCCTTGTTCTCAGTGGAATGTTACTGAATGCAGGATCACTATAGTTAACCCTGTAAACAAGTGTACATGACTAACCTTGCTTCTATGCTATTAAAAATGATATTAAAAATCTGCATGCTTTGAATTGAGAGAACATTCTCTTGCTTGACTGTTCTCGTTGTCAGACAAGTTATTGCTAATAAAGTAGCTACAGTTTGATAGTCACTCATGTCACGTGTGAATTATTCTGACACCACCCTTTCATCCCACCATCTGGTTCCATTTAACCCCCTTTTTTTCTCTCCTTATCTGTATCTGTCCATCAGCTATCAGCCATCTTCTCCCAACTCTAGCCTTCCCTCTCCAACATCTGAGTCCATCTGCCCATTATCTCCTGCTTCACCACTTTATCTCTCCCTCTCAAATCTTTATATCAGCTATTTCCCTACTACACTCTCAACCCTGAAGCAGGGTCTCAACCTGAATGTCAAGATAGACAGAAAATGCTGGAGTAACTCAGTAGGATAGGCAGCATCTCTGGATAGAAAGAATAGGCGACGTTTCGGGTCGAGACCCTTCTTCAGATACTGAATCTGAAGAAAGGTCTCAACTGGAAACGTCACCCATTCCTTCGATCCAGAGATGCTGCCCGTCCCACTGAGTTACTCCAGCATTTCGTCTCTATCTTCGGTTTAAACCAGCATCTTCAGTGCCTTCCTACAAAATGTCAACTATCCCACTGCCTCTTCCTCTTCTTGACCTGCTGAGTTCCTCCAGCAGTTTTTTTTTCACTTCACATTCCAGCAACTGCAGTCGCTTTTGTCTTCACATCTGCTCCGTTGGAGAATTCCCCATGAAGTATGCAGGAATGCAAAGGATGCCAATCATGTCATCTTATTGAATGGCAGTGGGAGAGTTAAGGGTCAACAGCCTTCATTTCTCATAATCTTGTGACTGGAAGGAACTCCAAAAACATCATAATGCACTGTGTATGGAAAAAATAATCCCACAGTAAGCTAATATGTGGAAAACCTCCTGCAATTTTACAGCAAAGCAATGATTCTAAAAAGACAATCTGGCTAGAAAATTTGAATCACTATTTTTTTTTTTACAGCCTTTGAGACAGGCAGAATGTGAGACCCCTGGTGTTTATTGCTTTGGATGTTGCTGGATTTTTAGTGGCAGTTTCAAGGTTACAGCAGCTATTAGCATGGTAAATAATGATGAACAAATGCAGCCCGATGGGTGCCGAATAACATCTAAGCTAATGCTTCCATCCTGTCCTCTAATTGACTTGAACTATCTCTAACACCTCTCTCCCCTTTCCTGATCTCTATGCCTCCATCATATGGGACAGACTATCAACTGATGTTAACTATAAACACACTGCCCCCCACGGTTAATGGAATTACATCTCCTCCCACCCTGCCTTTTGCAAAGACACCATCCCCTACTCCCAATTCCTCCGTCTCCACCTCATCTGCTTTGAGGCTTTCCACTAGGACATCCGAGATGTCCACTCTCTTTAGTAAATAGTTTCCCCACTTGCATCGAAGATGGATCCCTCACCCATGTCTCCCCTGTGTCCCTTGGTTCAGCTCTCACTCCCCGGTCCCCCAAATAGAACAAGGATAGAATTGCCCTGATCCTCACAGACTCCGCATATTCATCACCAGTCATTTGTTCCCCCTTATTTTTTCCCCATTTTTTCCCCTTTTCTGAGGAAGGTTGTACTCTATTTTCCACTAGCTCTGCGACACCTTTCTTCACATGCTTTTACACCCAAACCACCTCTTCCGGAGGCACTTTCCCTTGCAACCGCATGAGATGTAACACCTTTCCTTATATCTGCTTCCTCACATCCATGGACCCCAGGTGAGATAGAGATTCACATGTACCATGTCTAATCTCATCTGCAGCATTCAAAGCTCTTGATGCAGCAGAGACTGGGCAACCATTTCGCTGAATACCTGAACTTGACACTTTCTAAATGGAGAGAGAATCTAGAAATTGGAGGTGCAAAGGGACTTGGGAATCTTCTTTTGTGTCCATTATCTATGTTTCAAATGTTTGGCCAGGCTCTTGCACAGTGGACAGCCTTCTCGTTTGCCACAGCTAGATCTTCAAGGCAGCATTGTTCACCAAGAAGTATGCATCTTTGTAGGTGTGGCATGGATTGTACAGATGTTCCACATTCGCATTCTGTGTCTGCCTCATCTGCATAGCCCTATTTGCTCATATTAGTCTTGCATCTGCACATCCTTGTACGAAGCCTATTGAGGGACTTCAAGGTATTCCAGTCACACCTGTGACCAGGTGGTAGCTGTTCCTTGGTTGGGATTGGCACCTTTATGTGGTGGTGGTTTTCACTGTGTTTCTTTTGCCACAAGGCCAGTCTGGTTGCTTGAGGAGAATGTGACAGTGGTTGGACTGTGTGAAGTAAGCTCTTCCTCGACTTCAGACATTTTGGGGCTGGGTGATGGGAGTGACAGGAATGGTGGGTGTCCCCAACTTGCCTATTGTTCTACTGGCAACTGATCTGTGGATTCCTGGCGGCCAAGACATGCAAGCTATCCACATCCATTGGTTTTAGACAGCCAGTGATGCATCTGCAGCTGTCATTAAGGGAGGCATCAACTTTCTTCACACGAGATGATCTCTCCCAAACAGGACAAGCATATTTTTCAGCAGAGTAGCACAGCGCAATAGCAGTTAACTGCAGTGTGGATGCATTGGTACCCCACAATGAATTTGCCATCTTGCATAGGAGGCTATTCCTCATCCTCACTTTGCCCTTTACCCTTTCGATGTGTTGCTTAAGAAACATAGAAATATAGAAAATAGGTGCAGGAGGAGGCCATTTGGCCCTTCGAGCCAGCACCGCCATTCATTGTGGTCATGGCTGATTGTCCCCAATCACTAACCCGTGCCTGCCTTCTCCCCATATCCCTTGATTCCACTAGCCCCTAGAGCTCTATCCAACTCTCTCCTAAATCCATCCAGTGATTTGGCCTCCACTGCCCACTGTGGCAGGGAATTCCACATATTCACAACTCTCTGGGTGAAAACATTTTTTCTCACCCCAGTCTTAAATGGCCTCCCCTTTATTCTAAGACTGTGGCCCCTGGTTCTGGACAACATTGGGAACATTTTTCTTGCATCTAGCTTGTCCAGTCCTTTTATAATTTTATATGTTTCTATAAGAATCCCCCTCATCCTTCTAAACTCCAGTGAATACAAGCCCTTCAATCTTTCCCCATATGACAGTCCCGCCATCCCAGGGATCAATCTTGTGAACCTATGCTGCACTGCTTCTATTACAAGGATGTCCTTCCTCAAATTAGGAGACCAAAACTGTACACAATACTACAGATGTGGTCTCACCAGAGCCCTATACAACTGCAGAAGAACCTCTTTACTCCTATACTGAAATCCTCTGGTTATGAAGGCCAAAATTTCATTAGCTTTCTTCACTGCCTGCTGTACCTGTAAGCCAACTTTCAGTAACCAGTGTGCAAGGACACCCAGGTCTCGCTGTACCTCCCCCCTACCTACCTAACCCCATTGAGATAATAATCTGCCCCCTTGTTTTTGCACCAAAGTGGAAAACCTCACATGTATCTATATTATACTGCACCTGCCACGCATCTACCCACTCACTCAACCTGCCCAGGTCAACCTGCAACCTCCTAACATCCTCTTCATAGTTCACACTGCCACCCAGCTTTGTTTTATCTGCAAACTTGCTATAGTGTTGCTCCTAATTCCCTCTGCCAAATCATTAATATATATGGTAAACAGTAGCGGCCCCAACACCGAGCATTGCACCACTCCACTCGCCACTGCCTGCCATTCTGAAAAGGACCCGTTCACTCCTACTCTTTGCTTCCTGTCTGCCAACCAATTTTCAGTCCATGTCAACACCCTAACCCCAATAACATGTGCTCTAATTTTAGTCACCAGCCTCCCGTGCGGGACCTAATCAAAGGCTTTCTGAAAGTCTAGATACACTACATCCACTGGCTCCCCTTCATCCATTTTACTTGTCACATCCTCAAAAAATTGCAGAAGATTAGTCAAGCATGATTTTCCTTTCATAAATCCATGCTGTCTTGGACTAATCCTTTTACTGCTATCCGATGCCCCATTATTACCTCTTTAATAATTAACTCCAGCATCTTTCCCACCACTGAAGTCAGGCTTACTGGTCTGTAATTCCTCGTTTTCTCTCTCGATTCTTTCTTGAAAAGTGGGATAACATTAGCTATCTTCCAATCCACAGAAGCTGATCTTGAATCTATTGAACATTGGAACATGATCACCAATGCATCCACTATTTCTAGAGCCACCTCCCTGAGGACCCTGGGATGCAGTCCATCAGGCCCAGGGGATTTATCATCCTTCAGTCCCATTAGCCTACACATACTATTTGTCGCCTAATTAAAATTTATTTCAGTTCCTCGACCCCCTTAAATCCTCTATCCTCCAGTACTTATGGGAGATTGTTTGTGTCTGCCTTAGTGAAGACAGATCCGAAGTACCTGTTCAACTCTTCTGCCATTTCCATGTTCCCCATAATAATTTCACCCGTGTCTGCCTTCAAGGGACCCACATTTGACTTTGCTATTATTTTTCCCTTAACACATCTAAAGAAGCTTTTACTGTCCTTCTTTACATTCCTGGCCAGCTTCCCCTCGTATTTCATCTTTTCAGCCCGTATTGCCCGTTTTGTTTCCTTCTGTTGTCTCAAGAAAGTTTCCCAATCCTCTGGCTTCCGGCTACTCTTTGCTGTGTTATACATCTTTCCTTTTAGTTTTATTCTATCCCTAACTTCTCTTGTCAGCAATGGTTGCCTCCTACTCCCCTTGAAATCTTTCTTCCTTTTATGAATGAAATGATCCTGCGTCTTCCAGATTATGCCCAGAAATTCCTGCCATTGCTGTTCCACCGTCATTCCTGCTAGAATCCCTTTCCAGTCTACCTTGGCTAGCTCCTCTCTCATGCCTTCATTGTCCACTTTGTTCAACTGCATCACTGACGCTTCCGATTTAACCTTCTCCTTCTCAAATTGCAGATTAAAACAAATCTAGTTTTAACTCCTGCTGCAACTTACACTCTACATCCGGGCTACTATTTGGGGGTCTGTAGATAACACCAATTAGTGTCTTCTTGCCTTTGCAATACCTCAACTCAATCCACAGTGACTCTACCTCGTCAGTCCCTATGTCTTCCCTCGCAAGGGACTGAATTCCATTCCTCACCAGAAGAGCTACCCCTCCTCTGCCCACCTGCCTGTCCTTTCTATAGGATGTATAACCCTGAATATTAAGTTCCCAGACCCGATCCTCCTGCAGCCACATCTCGGTAATCCCCACAATGTCATATCTACCAACCTCTATCTGAGCCTCAAGCTCATCTACTTTACTTCTTATACTTTACACATTCAAATACAGTACTTTTAATTCCTTATTCATCTCACCATTCACATCGATCCCTATTACACTTGGCCATCCTCTCCTATCCCTTTGTGAGCTTTTTTTCCCGTTAATTCTGGGGTTCATTATCTATCCCTTTACTTCCTTTCACTTTAACTCCATCCTTGACTATCCTATTTGACATACCCCCCCCCCCCCCCTTATTTAGTTTAAAACCACCTGTGTCGCAGTGGAAAACCTGCCTGCCAGAATGCCGTCCCCCACCTGTTAAGGTGCAATCCGTTCCTTCTGTACAGTACCCCCTTACTCCAAAACAGATACCAGTGGTTTAAGAATCTAAATTCCTACACCCTGCACCAGATCCTCAGCCACACATTCTGGTCCCGTATCTCCCTTTTCCTGCTCTGTCCAGCATGCGGAACTGGAAACAAACCGGAGATAACAACCATGGAGATCCTGCTTTTCAGCACTTTTCCGAGCTCTCTAAAGTCACGCTTCAGAATATTCATCCCTTCCTTTCCAACATCGTATGTGCCAACTTGCACTACAACTTCCAGCTGTTCACCTTCGCCCTTGAGGAATTTCTGCACTCTGTCCGTGGCATCCTGGATCCTGGCACCAGGGAGGCAGCACACCATCCTTGAATCCCATCTGTGGCCGCAGAAACCTCTGCCCGTACCTCTCACAATGGAGTCTCCAATCACCACTGCGTTGCCTGACGTCGGCCTCTTTGGTTTTAGCTCAACAGCACTTTTTGCTTCGCAAGCCAGTGCGCCACTCAGTGCGTCAACGTTTTCTGTCCCGACAGCTTCTAAGTGGGTGAACCTGTTCACAAGAGGTACAGCACCCGGGGACGTTTGCATTCCATGTTTACTTCCCTTTCTCATCGTCACCCACCTTCTATCTTCCAGTACCATAGGTGTAACAATCTTGCTGCAGGAATCGTCGAGGAACGACACAGCCTCTCGGATTAACAATGTTCCAAAGTGCATAAATAGCCAATCACGCACTTTTGAAGTATAGGCATTTCTGCAGGGCAGCCAGACAATTTGTGGACACCAAGCCTCCATGTATAGCTATAATTAACTGGATAATCTCTATGTTTTTTTCAAATTATGTTTAAAGAGGGCTAAATATTCACCATAAATTGTGCTACAGATTATTTTATATCTATATAAGAGAACACAATGGAGCTCTGTTTTACGTCACATTTAATAAACTCAAATATCTAATGATGAAATATTTGCTTCATGATTCTTTGGAATGTCACTGATGCTTTTAAGTTAGTATCAGAAATATGATTTGAACCCACAACCTTCTGACATGTAATTCTAAGTGTAAACCATCCTGAAAATGTTGATGCTTTTTCTGAATATTCTCAAGGCTGTAAATCTGCATCATGCCACCTGCAAATCTGTAGCTTTTTGGAAGGGAGGGGAGGGGAGGTTGGGGTGACAAATGTACGGGTAGTCAGGGTGGTTGATATTTTACTGAAGCACACAATGTTTAGAAAAAGTGATATCACAAACAGAAAGGAATATATATTTATATATAAAACATACTTTGCAGCTGCCATTGCAAATGAAGTGAGAGCTCCCTGATCTTTACAAAACAGATCAAGTCGAATTGGGAAGATGTAGAGTCATGATCCCTATTCAAGTTTTTACATCACATGACATCAGTTTATGAAGGTTTGTGTCTGCTTTGGAATGTATGCTGTCTGTAGGTCTCTGTGACAGATGTTATTAACAATGTTTCATGAAGTTAAGAATCAATACTGATGGAAAGTTAAAACATTTCTGCTACTTTCATTTCTGAGCTGAGGCATCAAAAACTGAACTAAAAGTGCCAATACATGGATATTCCAAAACCTTGTTTGTTTCTTGACGACACTGGGTTTTTTTTTCCACTACCCTCACTCATTCTATAAAATACTACACTCTGAACATGCAACGTCACTAAACAATCCTGAAATTGTCATCAAACCTACAGATTAAGGTAGTAGTGTAATTCTGTTCCTATTCTCACCCCGTTAGTCTGGTTCAGTAAAAAACTGAGTCACTCACTGAATCAACTAACTTTATTTTCCAATCACACTAGTCTATATGATACCTAACTACAACCACTGGTCTGATCCTTATCTCTACTCATCCAAGCCCTTCAGACTCATGCAAATAGACACCTCCAGATGCTCAGCACTGTCCCAAGTGCTACCCCAGAATATCGACACAGACTCATGTGCTCTCCCCTCTTATATACTACTAGACTAAGTGGGACCCATTGGGTCCCATGTTCACACAGGACAGCTGGTCCCCCAACGCAAATATTCCACCTCCACCAATTCCAATATTGGTGGTCAGTGGGGGGCGGGCTTTCTGGAGCGCTAGCATGGGTGTTGTGGGTTGAAAGGATTGGTTTCCAGAGGGCTAGCATGGACATTGTGGGCCGGATGGATTCTTGGGCTGGCAGCTCACTCAAGCTTGATGTGCTGGTAGCTCACTCACGGCTGGTGGGCAGGCAGTTGACTCACGGCTATTCCTTGAAATTCCATTTCAAATATGGTGCAAGGCCACCAAATTCAAATGCAGTTTCCTACCATTTCAACCAGGATGCAAGGCCACCAAATTCAAGTGCAGTTTCCTACCACTTCAAGCAGGGTGCAAGGCCACAACATTCAAGTGCAGTTTCCTACCACTTCAAGCAGGGTGCAAGTTCACCAAATTCAGGTGCAGTGTTCTACCACTTCAAGCAGGGTGCAAGGCCACCAAATTCAAGTGCAGATTATGACCACTTCAAGCAGGGTGCAAGACCACTGAATTCAAGTGCGGTTTCATACCACTTCAAGCAGTTGCAAGGCTACCAAATTCAAGTAGTTTTATACAATTTCATGCAGGGTGCAAGGCCACTAAATTCAAATGCAGTTTCATACCATTTCAGGCAGGGTGAAACCATCACAAAACCACCATAAAACCCACCATAAAACCACACAAAACACCACAAAACACCACATGAAAACCACATAAAAAACACTCACAGTTCAGTAGACATTCAGTGCATTCAGTTGATTCACAGCTCAGACAGAGAGTTGTGCCCTCTTCCTCCCCCATATTGCAGAGACTGAGCCACACTCACACTTCAGGGTTTATAGTCCCTCCCTTTCCCACCGGAAGGGGCGTGACCTCCATGGCCTGATTGGCAGGAGAGAGAATCTCAACATTTTTTAAACACTGAAATTTTTTTTATATTTCATTGATGGGAAAAATCCTCTGCACCCGATGAGCAGAGGGGGGCTCTGATTACGATGGTCAAAAATCACAGCCGTAAGTGGTAGCGTTGTTTCTAAAATCAATATACAGTGCAAACAGGAAGTGGTCAAGTTTAGACGTTTAATCGTTTGCCTTTTCAAACCCACCACATTTGCCTTTTCAAACCAACCATCACCATTTCATTTGCCTTTTCAAACCATCCAACCTCCATTTGCTTTGCTTTTTCAAACCAACCACATTCCTCTTGCTCTACCCATCCTTTCCACATCTTCTCTGCTGTAGAACACTAACTAGTTTTCTCTCTTTTCCAGTTCTGATTAAGGGTCCCTAAACTGAAACATTAATTCTCTGTCCACGGATGCTGCCTGACCTGCTGAGTGTTTACAGTATTTTCCATTTTTATTTCAAGTGTTCAACATCTGTAGGTTTTATTTTTACTTTCATTTCTTCTTCTAACTCTTTGAATTCTGAGGTCAGTTGCCTAGTTAATGGGAACACGATAAGATGTGGGATGCATGCACGCTTAATTATTTAAGCTATAATCAATATATTATGAATGACATAGTGTGGGAATAATATTTAATAACTAATATTATTAAAATTGAGAATTGAATAATAAATTGTCCTTTTGATGGTGTGATCTGATTACTAAAACTTTAAAGGATATCATTCCTTGGAGTATGCAAGTAGGCATTCTGTTCATGGAATTGATGCAAAGTCCCATAGAAAAATGGATCAGGGTATTCTCAACCATATATTATTCTGTCAAAACAAGCATGAGAAGAGCAGCTTTTTAAATCACTGCGGATGACTTACCAACAAATAAAAAATAAACCAGGGAAAGTTGCGATTTCAACATCAGGGATAAATAAAAAGTATGCAGGAAAGAACTGCAAATGCTGGTTTAAATCGAAAGTAGACACAAAATGCTGGAGAACTTGATTATATGTACTTGGTTGTATGTTTCTGGGTTTAACATCATCACAGAGTGCTTTGCATCCAATAAAAATAAAAACAGAGAAAAAAGAATAAAAATGGAAAATACAACAGTCAGTAACGCACAGCAAGCATCCCCAAATGGCGAAAAGATAAACATTAATGCCTCATAATCATTCAGTAAGACACTCAAAAGCTTCTTCAGAATGGGATCTTGGGATCTTATACATTCCATTGAGGGAGAAGCAAACCCTGGTTTATAATCCTATCTGAAAGATGGCATCTACAACTGTGCAACACTCCCCTCAGCACCACATGTTTTTGTGTCAGGTCTCTAAGGTGAGGAATAACTCACATAGAAGTTTATCAAATTGCAGCATGATTCTGGAACAGAAATATGGTACTGTACAAGCAATAACACATTTGAACATCTGAATCTGAACTGAAAACAGAACCCAGCAGGGCACCTGGAACAAGTCACCCAGCCTCAATTCCTATAGCACTGATATTTATTTTGCATGAGACAATAGGCTTTGGTGATTCTCCCTCCTATAAATATTGGCAAAAGAGAAGGAGAACTAATACCATTTGCTCTGGAAATGTTTATTCTTGAAGCATTTTCACTAAAGTACAAAGTCAGATGCAGGTAGATGCAGGAAGATTGTTCCCGATGTTGGGGAAGTCCAGGACAAGGGGTCACAGCTTAAGGATCGAGGGGAAATCCTTTAAGACCGAGATGAGAAAAACATTTTTCACACAGACAGTGGTGAATCTCTGGAACTCTCTGCCACAGAAGGTAGTTGAGGCCAGTTCATTGGCTATATTTAAGAGGGAGTTAGATGTGGCCCTTGTGGCTAAAGGGATCAGGGGGTATGGAGAGAAGGCAGGTAAGGGATACTGAGTTGGACGATCAGCCATGGTCATATTGAATGACGCTGCAGGCTCGAAGGGCCGAATGGCCTACTCCTGCACCTATTTTCTATGTTTCTATGTTTCTATGTTTCTATTATGATTTGGGCAGTGTCACATGTTTTTTGTGTGCCAAGAATCAAAAGTCAAGAGTGCATTGTCACATGCAACTGGGAATGGAACAATGAAATTCTGATTAGCTGCAGTTTTACATGCACATTAAACACAGCAACACATCACATGCATATACAATAAATAATTTGTTATACAGATAACTAGTGCAAGCCGAAGTACATAGTTCAATCACAGTAATACAACACGGTAGTTTCTTGGTCTGGTAAAGATTGTGTTTTGTAGAATATAGCTGTTCCATATCATAAATTATAGTTCAGAATGCACTCCAAAAATTCAAATGGTTAGTGATATCATGGGACAAGCTAGACACTCTGTTAAGGGAAATTCTCTCTCTTTACTTTACTTAATCTAGTCCCTTCCTAATTTTATACATTTTAATTAATTTCATGCATTTTAATTGAATCTCTTCTCAGCTATCGTTGTTCCAAATACAGCACTCATTTTTGTCCAATTTTACTTCGGAGTCACGTGAGTCCAGCAGAGCAACAGCGGCAGGCGGGAGTCGGGCTCTCCCGCTATGGAGGTGAAAGAACGGACCGTCAGGTAAGCTGACGTCAGTTTTTTTTCACAGGGAGCCTTCTGCTGTCCGGCAGAGAAGAAAGGCTCTGCAACAAACCTGTCCCCCGCTCGACTCCACGGAGGAGCCTTCCTTCAGTGGGGGGGGGAGGGGGGGCAGCAACGGAACAGACCTGTCCCTGCTCGACTCCACGGAGGAGCGTTTTCCATCGTGGGGGCAGCAACAAGGCGGTAGGACCACTAACCTAGCGCTCCGCTATCCCGACACCGCGCCGGGCCCAGCCCCGCTAGCGCCTCAGCAGCGGGCTGCAAGTAACGCCACGGAGGTGTCCGGCCGGTGGCTCCAACTCATCGGACGGGACGTCTTTCCACCCGCCCGGGAGGAAAGACAGCCGCCTGTACAGACCTGCCCCCACTCGACTTCACGGAGGAGCGTTTCATCTCGCGGGGGCAGCAACAAAGCGGTAGGACCGCTTAACAGGCGGTCCGCTACCCCAACTCCGTGACCGAGCCCAGCCCCGCTAACGCCTGAGCAGCGGGCTGGATGTACAAGCCAAGGAGGAGGCTATCCGGCCGATGGCTCTGACTTATCGGACGGGGACGTCTCTCCACCCAGGCGGAGGAGAGACAGCCGGCTGAGTCGCATGGAGCGGATCTTGGAGCTGGAGCTCCAGCGAGGTGCACCCCAGGAGGGGCGCTCTCGCAGAGGGGGGTCAGGCATTCCCTCCACAGTGCCTTGTGCACTGTCCATTGCTTCCTCCTTTCCAGAGGATAGCTTTGGTGACCAGGACTGGGCTGGTCAAGAAAAGGGGCAATGGCGGAAGATCTCGGGAGTATGCAAGGGGTGCAGGAACAGGAGCAAAGGAAGAGCTGCTAGGTGTGGTGGACAGCTACGTGGAAACCCCATGTGCAGGAGGCTGTTAAAAGCCTGACGACAGCCATCACATCGTTTTTTCTCCTCGTTCCATGGACAAATACGGAGAGACCACAACCTTCGTAAACAAGTCATAAGACCTGCCATAAAATCCTACATTGCGGGGTTGTGCATACCCCAGCCACTGAGCCAGACCCACTGCTCTTTGGGGGAAAAACCTCACAAAGCATATGAAGGACATGCAAGAGGTTTTACAAAACTTTCGGCTCATGAGGGCAGGGCCGGGACGAGTAACCAAAAACAGTAATTCCTACGCAGCAGCACCCTATCGCATCCATCAGTCAACGTCTACCATATCTGACTGATGAAAGCTCGGGGTCCGCATCTACCACTGAAAGTCTTCTTTAGACCAGGGCCCAGAGCGGACCCCATGGAAAATGTGCCACCCCCCAACGTCACCGCCACGTCAGATGGCGTGCAACACTAGTTGGACCGGCAGGAAACAGAAGAATACCCATAACCATGGAGGTAGGTGGGTCTGGTTCCTACCAGTATATAGAGTTTTACTAACACATGGGAGTCTATCACGAGTGATCAGTATATACTCAATGGCATTAGTGAATACAAATACAATTCATACTAGAAAAATTGCCACCAGGTCAACGTTCACCCCAGAAGGTATTTTCCCCTCTCCGTTAAAGAAACAAGAGGGACAAGCTGAACTGGTGAGAATAATTACAAAGGGTATCATGGGAAAACCTGAACCCTTGCAATTCGTATCAAATATATTCACTAAACCCAAAAAAGATGGTGGAAGTCGCATCATCATTGACTTAACTTCACTAAATATGTTTGTTAAGTATATACATTTCAAAATGGAACTGGTTGTTATTGCCAAACAACTAAATTCCAAAGGATACTTCATGGCAAGCATTCATCTTAAAGATGTTTACTATTTAGTACCATTCACTAGGATCATCGCAGATACCTGTAATTTACCTGGATGGGGCAGCTATAGCAGTTTAAAGCGTTACCCAATGGGCTCACATCAGCCCAAGAGTGTCACCCAGACAAACCAGCTCTGGCAATATTCAGAAGACAAAAACATATTGTCATGGCATATCTTGATGATATCCTAAATGGTAGGCAAGACCATGAATTTGACTTTGTTAGCTGTTTAGCTATCAAACAGTTATTCAAAACCCTGGGGTTGTCTTACATCCAGACAAATCTAAGTTGAAGCCATCCTCTATCATGGACTGCTTGAGCTTCATAATTAATTCAGTCTACGTGACTGTAACATTGCCAAGAGACAACATAGTTGAATTGGCACAATCATGCAACAATTTAAAGGTCAACAAACTACCAACTACTCGACAAGTAACAGAGTAATTGGGAAAATGGTAACAGCATTTCCGGCTACATAATTCGGACCTTTGTACCAAAAACGACATACAGGTCATTATGATCGTTTCATGAAGTTACCCACCGAAGTAATATCAGAACTACAGTAATGGGCAAAAAACGTTTGACATAGTTTCAGCCTATTATCATCACTAACCCTATGTCAGTTACCCAAACAGATGCCAGTGCTCAAGACTGGGGAGCAACTAACTCTATACCCAGCGCAAGTAGTAGATGGACTAACCCAGAATCATCGTTACCACTTACACTGGGCATTAATTATCTAGAGATGTTGGGTGACTTTTATGGTTTAAAAGCATATGCATAAATATGCATCACTTGCATGTATGGTTATAAATAGATAATACTACGGTGGTGGCCTACGTTAACCATATGGGCGGCATAAAATCGGGATCATGCGACAAGTTGGTCAACACAATTTGGCAATGGTGTGTCCAAAGACATATTTGGCTATCAATCACTTACCTGCCAGGTAAGCTAAATACAGTGGCAGACACCAGGTCATGTAAATTTAATGACAACATCGAATGGATGTTAAATCCCCCAAAAAAATTTCACAAAAGGTATCAAGCAATATGGCACAACAGATATCGATCTATTTGCATCGAGGCTAAATCACCAGGTACCTATGTAAGTCTCTTGGGAACCAGACCCTGAGGCAGCAGCGGTAGATGCGTTGGCGCTGGAATGGGGAAATTCTTCTTCTATTCATTTCCTCCCTTCTGCCTCATCAGTCGGGGACTACGCACAGTACAAATGGACTCTGCTTCAGGTATTTTGATAGTACCTACACAGCCATGGTGCCCAATACTCCATGACATGGTTGTTGAAACTCCGATGGTATTCCCCAGTGACCCAGAGTTGTTAACACCCAGTGTCGGGCACAAGCCACCCGTGTCATGAAAAAATCAAACTCCTGGGTTGCAGATTCTGCACAAACCACTTTGGGACTGGGATTATAATAACAAACCGTCGACACCATGTCAGCATCCCTCCGAACATCCACTGAAAAACAGCACTTGTCCAGCATCAAAAAATGGGAGAAGTACTGCTTGGATACAGGGACCACCTATTCAACCGCTACAGTTACCAACGTACTGGAATTCCTGGTGAACCTTCACCACGATGAAGGACTTCAGCTTCAGAGCCATCAACACAGCTAGAATTGCCGTGTGGTCCTGACATACCTCAGGGGATGGCCACCAGCCAGATCCATCAACCTGGAAACATCTATGCTCAAAACACTCATGTTGATGGCACGTAGCTGCACAGAGGGTCCAGTCACTACACCTATTGCGACTGGACACCATGCTCACAGCTCCAGACCAGAACTCTGTCATTGTCCAGGGAATGACCAAACAGAGCAGACCAGGAACACCTAATCCAGTCGTGGAATTCTGGGCTTACCCGCCAGCAACACGGTTATGTGCCATGACCCTATTATCCTACATAGACACAACCAAAATATTCGAGGGAGATGAAAAGCCTTGTGGGCCAGTCATAAAAAAAAGACCTTATGGTCGGGTGTCGAGCCATTCCGGGCTTACCCGCCAGCTCAAGCAGGTGCCATGACCCTATTATGCTACATATACAAACCAACATGTACAAGGGAGTTCAAAGCCTTGTGGGTCAGTCATAAAAAACATGGTCATCCAAGTCGATGGCTCAAGCAGGTGCTAAAAGAATGGACTAACATGTACCTTCATACCAGGGCAGCCCACATCGATGGCTACAGCATAAACCTATCCTGGCTACAGGGATGGGGGGGAAAGACCGTTCAGAAATTTTATAATAAGCCATTGGCAAAACCTGTTTTATTTGCAGGAAAGATTTCCAGACTGCAAATATTTAATTTTAGCCCAGGGGAGCAATTTTAATTTTTTTGTTGTTGTTGTTAAAAAAATACCATTGTGTTTTTCTACAAACATAGAAAATACGTGCAGGAGTAGGCCATTCGGCCCTTTGAGCCTGCACCGCCATTCAATATGATCATGGCTGATCATCCAACTCAGTATCCTGTTCCTGCCTTCTCTCCATACCCCCTGATCTCTTTAGCCACAAGGGCCACATATAGCTCCCTCTTAAATATAGCCAATGAACTGGCCTCAACTACCTTCTGCGGCAGAGAATTCCAGAGATTCACCACTCTCTGTGTGAAAAAGGTTTTCCTCATCTCGGTCCTAAAATATTTCCCCCTTATCCTTAAACTATGACCCCTTGTTCTGGACATCCCCAACATCGGGAATAATGTTCCTGCATCTAGCCTGTCCAACCCCTTAAGAATTTTGTAAGTTCCTATAAGATCCCCAAACAGATTCATTGGTTGATCACGATAACACGCTTCCTCCTTCAAAGACTTCGGCAGTGATGTAGTAATAACTGTTACACGGTTTGAAATCACAGAGCTTTGAAATCTTCACGGAATCACTCACGTGACTCCGAGTAAAATAGTAAGATTAAACAAGAACTTACCAGTTTGAAGTTTGATCTGTATTTTATGAGGAGTTACGATGAGGGATTATGTGCCCTCCGCTCCCACCCTCAAAAATATGGGTCAAATTCATAAACTGATGTCTCCTTATCTTTACTATGTTTACTTCAATAACTGTGTCTATCTGTGATTCCACACCGCTGCTTTGAAGTATGCCGCGCATGTGTGCTGAACGGGTTCTTCACGTAATCCCTCATCGTAAGTCCTCATAAAATACAGATCAAACTTCAAACTGTTAAGTTCTCGTTTAATCTTACTATTTTTCCACGTTCTTAAAAATGGTCTCTGCACTCTCTCCAATGTAATTGTGGCTTCCAGAAATGTATGCAGTACTCAAAACCTGGTCTAATTAATGTTGTATACAGTTCCAATAAAACTGCCATGTTCTTATATTCTGTTCTCTGGAAAATAAAGCTAACCTTGTCAGTCTTTCGTGGCTCAACATTAAACTATTTTGTTTTACATTTTATGTAAATACCAGCAAATGTTTGGTGGCACCGTCTCCTGATCTTTGTCCCAAACTTTCTATGAGATTTTTACTGGTGGGTCTATTAGAAAGCTCAATACTGCCATTGAAATAGATCCATACATTGCTGAATTTCCCTCAACAGGGGAATCTGCTCCGTAGAGCCACCTATTCGCATGAATGAGGATCGGATGGCTCTCCAGAGGATAAGAGATCTAATTAGTTGTATTTCAATAATGTCTTATAATTATTTTTTATTTAGTCAGGTGACATTTTCTGGTCAATATAATTTACCTATTTTAATTGGTTAGTTTGTTTTAAATAGTTTGTGAATGTTGAGTCTTATAGATAGCGGAGTCAGGGGATATAGGGATAAGGCAGGAACGGGGTACTGATTGTGGATGATCAGCCATGATCACATTGAATGGCAGTGCTGACTTGAAGGGCCAAATGGCCTACTCCTGCACATATTGTCTATTGTCTATTGTCATATTAAAAATCTCAGGAAACGTAACAGGAGGTAAAGTTCGAGTTGATACATTGACTCCTGCTGTATATATACTCTTGCAGTGTTGTGTGTGGAGCATGTTCTAGCCCATTCACATGATACAATTAAAAGTTATAAACCTTGTTTTCAAGTGCTTATAAGTGTTAGTTACCCATGTTTCTGCAATCTCCTACAGCTCATTATTAAGAAAGACTGCAATAAGTGTTTTCTTGACTGCAAATGTGTTGCGGTATCCTTAATAAAACACAAAAGGTGCTAGTTAAAAATAAGACATTTTTTTTTTAGAAACAAGGAACATAGTCATACAGTGCGGAAACAGGTCCTTCAGCCCAATTTGCCCACATCTGCCAACATGTCCCAGCTACACTAGTCCCACCTGCCTGCGCTTGGTCTATATCCCACCAAACTTGTCCTATCGATGTACCTGTCTAATTATTTCTTAAATGTTGGGAGAGTCTCAGCCTCAACTACCTCCTCTGGCAGTTTGTTACATACACCTACCACCCTTTGTGTGAAAAAGTTCCCTTCAGATTCCTATTAAATCTTTTCCCCTTCACCTCAAACCTATGTCCTCTGTTCTTCGATTTCCCTACTCTGGGCAACTTCTGTAAACAAATGTCCCAAGGTGGATGTGTGTTAATTATTAGGCTGCAATTTGGGTTGGGACCCTTCTTCAGACAGAATCATTGCCTATCCATTCCCCACATAGATGCCATTTGAACATACAGGCGACCCCTGGCGACATGTTGCGGGTGACCTCTCACGACCATAGGAGACCTCTCATGACCCTACAGCCTGTATAGTTGTGAGAGGTCTCCTATGGTCGTGAGAGGTCTCCAAAGATTCGTAGCGTCTTTCTGGTCGCCGCTGAATTTTCAACATGTTGAAAATTTCAGCAACCTATCACGGATGCCGGCAGTTGCCTGTAAAGGTCGCGTAAGTGGGACGGGCCCTTTAGAAAGCGCATTGATTAATGCAGTATGGAATGTACAGAACATGCCAATAATCCATTGTTCCATTGTTTGTGTTTGTTTTGTGTTTGGTTCACTGTGAGTTAATTCCTGAGATGTTTCAACATATCAGGATCCCCATCCTGCAGCCCCTGGAAACTCACTCGGGGTCCAGTTTATGTTCTTTTCCCTGCTCATCTGATTCCGTTCTGCAAGCTCCCTTTAAACTTACCAGGACCTAATTTCCTGCTCTCCCTTTAAGATTTACTTTAAAAAAAAATGCATTTAAAGTGCAATGAAATATTAATTGGAAAAACATCCCACAGTCCTAATCCAATCCTAAAATCCTGAGCCTGCCAGGATTAATGGAGTTTTATTCTATCAGAAACAGGTAGATTTCTTCCTTTGCTATCATGAAAACACCAGTGAATAGTTGTCCTACAAGGAAATATACATTGCACTGGAGCCTGTAATTATCTCTATAAGCCCAGAAAGCCTATGTAACTTCGACATTTTCATTGTAGCTTAACTCACTTAAGGAAAAGACAGCAACTATCGAAAAATAACACCTCTCTAAAGGAAAGATGACTGTTGAATTTGCAGAAGAGTTTATTTGGCTGGCTGATAGCAGTGGATATAAAGGTCACCGGATGCTTATTTTACAGCAGGGAATAAAAAAGTCACTGTCACATTATTAGCAAGCCAGGCAGTTGACATTTACCAGTGACCTTTAAATAGGCTGAATATTGAATATACAGTAAAATTATGAAATCGTAGCTTTATACTGGAAGAATAACAGGTCATTAAGTAACTATGTAAGGGAGGTCAGTGAAGGGAGGGGCTACACTCATTATTCAACTTTCTGCTCTCATTATCAGCTTATTTATCCGATACGGCTGTGGGTCATTAGTAAAATTATTTTAAAATTCAGATTAATCTCTTGCAGGTCACATTGACATGCATCTTATACAGATTCATGCAGCATTGAAATGCAAATTAGGTTGCCCACTGTATTGGTATTATATGATGAAAAAAAAATCAGCAATTGTGTTATGTGTTGTTAAAACCAACCCTAAATTCCCCACCTGTGACATAATAGATGGATCCAGCTTGTGACCCCCTCGTGCCACAATTACCTCAGCCAGATGCTAAAGGCCAATTGAATTGAACCTTCACCCACGATGAAGCTTCTGAAAGTGAACTGTTGAGAGCCTTGTCCCCCAATGTCTGAGCTGCAAGCAATCGAGTCCATTAAAATTGCTTTAAAAAATGTATTTTCTTTAATGAAAAATAATAAAATGAATTGAGCATAAAGAAATAATGAAAAGCATACATACATGGTAACATAAGTAAGAAATCAATAATTGAAGTTATCATATTTCTTTTTTCTATCTAAATTACAGAACTGGGACTCTCTATTGAATTAAATGGAAACCTAGACTTTTACAGCTCCAGACAGTTTAGGAGTAAACAGATGCATTCACCTTTACAATAGTTATATTGGTCAATACCTGTTAATGCTAGTTAATAACAAAAAATGTTACGACACCAGATTTGAAATTTGCCAATGACCTTGTGCCAATTATAATTTATGGGAAGGCGTTTTGATTAGCCCTTATTTGTAGAATATTTTAAAAAAATAGTAGAGGGAGTTGACATTTTTCCTCCTTGTACCTGCTCTACTGTTCAGTAAGATCATGGTTATTGTCTTACTTCCGTGCCACTTTCCTAAACAAATCCTAGCACCTTGATTATATCAATATCTGACTTCATCTATCGCAACGTAGAAACAAGGAACTGTAGATGCTGATTAAAAAAAATAAGATTAAGTGCTGGAGAAACTCAGCAGGCAAGACTGCATCTCTGGAGAACATGGATAGGTGGCATTTCAGGTTGGGATCCTTCTTCAGACAATTAGTGATCTATTCTCCATCTCTTGTAAATCTCTGGACCAACAACTAGAGATAAGTTTCTCTGGCTTTTATATTTATGTTAATCCAGCATAAATTAAATCACACCTAATTTTACTAAATTTTAGGAAATATCATCCTGAAAGTGGATGGGGCTTATGAGGAATATAAAGTGAGTAGAAAATAACTCAAGCAAATAGAAGGGTCAGAGGGAGCTCATCTTTGGTGAGTTGGATTAAGGAAAATCCTAAGACTTTCTATACATACATTAAAAATAAGAGGGTGATCAAGGAGAAGGTAGGAGCACTCAAAGATAAAGGAGATAATCTATACTTGAAGGTGAGTACTAAATGAGTACTGTGCATCTGTATTCACCAAGGAGAAAGAATTGGAAGCGTGAGATCAATGTGGAGAATACAAATGTGCTCAGACAGTTTGAGATCGAGAAGGAGGTGGTGCTGAGGCTCTTGAAGAACATTAAGTATGATAAGTTCTCAGGTTCTGATGGGATCTATCCCAGGTTGTTGCAGGAGGCAAGAGAGGAGATTGCGGGGACCTTGATAAGGAACTTTATTTCTTCTCCAACCACAGGTGAGGTCCCGGAGGACTCGAGGCTGGCCAATGTTGTTTCTTTGTTTAAGAAAGGAAGTAGAGAGAATCCAGGAAAGTTGATGGATCAATGTTTCAATATGTTCTCCCCATGCATGGCACCATAAGTTGATCACAGTATTCCAAGTGCAATTGAAACAAAACAATAACATAACCTGTACAACTTTATTTCCTGCCCTCTTTACGGTAAACATCAGTAGTTCTTTGGAATATCCAATTATACACTGTACCCAATTATATCACTTATCTTCCATAATTTCAAGGTTTCATTAGAGTTATGGAGCCTCTGTACGTGCACTGACCAGCATTCACCTTTTTTACTAATTCTACATTACTACCATTTCATTCTCCTCACATTCCCATTAACTCTCTCCCAGATTCCAGCACTCACCTCCATATAGGGGCCAATTTACAGTGTCCAATTACCGGTAGCCTACCAACCTAAGTGTCTTTAGGATGAAGAAATGAGAGCACCAAGGGGAAACATAAATATCACAGGGAGGAATTGAAAACTTCACACAGACAGCACCAGTGCAGGATTGAACTTGGATCATTTGCTCAACTTGGGTCAGGCAGCATTTGTGGAGGGAAATGGACAGGTGACAATTTGAGTCGGTCCAAACAGGACTCCCAACCTGTCCATTTCCCTCCACAAATACTGTGTGACTTGGTGAGTTAATTATAACTACTAACACATGCTGGCACTCTCTCTGATCACGAGAAATGTCTTTCCTCATGTTTGGAATTCCAGGGCATATGCTTACTCATAATGCATTGGTTTTTCTCTCTTGCTCCCTGTTGTCACCTTTTTATCTCTGATCTTTCTCAACCCATCTGCCAATCAACCCACCCCACCTATCCACCTATCACTTACCAGGCTTTGACCCACATCCAGCCCTTTTCCAGTTTTCTCCCTCCAAATACAATCAGTCGGAAAAAGGGTCCTGACCTGAAACATTGCCTACCCTATGCCTCCAGAAATGCTCCCTGACCCATTGGGTTACTCTGCCACTTATGTTTTCCTCAAGATTCCACCATCTGCAGTTCCTTGTGTCTCTGGCATAGACTTGATGGGCTGAATGAGTTATTACTGGCCTGAGAAAATTCTATCTTGATTTGATTTCTTTACTTCTCTCGGTTTTCCTTTTATGAAGCTTGAAACATCACTCTTCCTTCTTCTCTTGTGACATAATTGGGAATCCACATTACCTTCCCCACTGAGCCTTCATCATCTTTGTTCAAACAATCACCCTATCCCTCTATTCCCCTGTCATTTTCAACGTTAGTTAAGCTTTATAGGTTCCAGCCTGGCATCTGATTCAGGTGCACAGCCAACATTTAATGTTTTAAACTTCTTTCCAACACATGCTTTACAGACCTCTGCATATGTTATTAATTCCTGAGCCAACATGACTGAAATTGGAATGTATCCACGGCTTAATGTGAAATATTAATTTAGCACCTCTGCCATTTTCTTATCTCACAAAATGTTGCTATCCTACACACACCATAAAAAGAGCCACATAGCTTAAATATTTCTTCAGATGGAAAGGATGTGCAATTTTTGTTTGCATAATTGAAATGTGTTTTGTTGGATGTGAATTTTGTTGGATTGTTTGCCAAACTTTCACACTGCATTCACTGAAATTGAATTTGCTGCAATATTCTCTACTCGTTCACTTAGTACTGTGCAGCAGAAGGCCATTCAATCCAATGCATGTATGCCAGCATCCCTGCAGAGCAATCCCATCAGTCCTATTCTCCTAACCACTACAGCCAATATTCACATGTTCCCATCATCTCCCCCTCCCCAACTACATTTCTTTTTCTTACCCCTCCTATCCCATCTTCCTATCGCTCACACACTCCCCCCCCCCACCCCCCCATTTAATCAAACTCTATCATCTGCAGCCCTTTCTGTCACAACTTATCCTCTCCAAAACTCTGTTGCTGTCTCAAATCTTCCCTCCTCATCTGACTCCATCTTCTAATCAACTCCTCCTCACTTAAATCCACCTATCACTTGCCAGCTCTTGTCTCACCTCTTCTCTTCACCTGGCCATTTCCCCTTTACTCTTTCAGTCCAGATGAAGAGTCTTGCCCCAAAACGTAGTTGTCCATTTCCCTCCACAAATGCTCCCCTACCTGTGTGTTCTTTCACCAGTTTGTTTCTGGACCAGTTATCAGCATCTACATTCTCTTGTCTCTTCATCATGTCCCCTTTGTTTACTTTAGTTTTGTTTAGAGACACAGTTTGGATATAGGCGCTTTGGCTGACCAATTATCCCGATCACACACTCCGACAGCCAATTTACAGTTTCAGGCAGCATTTGTGGAGGGAAATGGACCAGGTGACAATTGGAGTCGGTCCAAAACAGGACTCCCAAACCTGAAGCATTGTCGACCGTCGATCACCTGTTCGCTAGTTCTATATTCTTCCAGTTTTGCATCCTACACACCAGGATAAATTTACTCAAGCCAAATAACCTGCAAACCTGCATGTCTTTAGAATGTGGGGAAATGGACAAACTCCACACAGGAGTACCCGTAGTTTGAATGGGTCTATGGCACTGTGGTCCACTCTTGCCCTCGCCTACTACAAGGGCAATTTAGAGTGATTGGTTAGCTTAACATCATATATTTGAGATGTGGGAGGATATATTAAATAAAAAGACGGTGGGAATCCATACATTTAAACCATTTATGTAGCATCTTTTATCATCGAATCATTTAACTTCAAAGGCATTCAAGCAAATGGTTCAGCAATTATGTTTATGTCAGCTGTTTGTTTTCTTCGTGCACTGATAATAAATATTCCTCCTTGTACCACCCTATCCATCATCAATTATGTTTTACCACACACACAGTCATTGAATTCCTGATCCTGACTTCTAAAAAGGATTTTAGTGTACTTGATTTATACTGTATGGAAACAAATTATTCGGCCCATCGAGTCTGTGCCGACCATCAACTACGCATTTACAGTGATCTTATATTAATTCCATGTTATTCTTCCTGCATTCCCATCAATTCTTACAATATTCTACCACTCAACAATACAGTGGGAGAATTTAGAATGGCCAATTAACCAACTAATTCACACGTCTTTAGGATCTGGGAAGAAGCCAATATACATGGAAAAACCCACATGGTCACAGGGAGAAAATGCAAACTGCATACAGACAGAGGCCAGCATCCAACCTGGCCCTTGAGCCAACAGCTCTACTAGCTACCCCATGATGCTAACATCTCTCCTATAATTGTTCACTTCAGTTTAATCTGAACTTCCCTCTCCAAACATGTCCTGTCCCTGTATATCTCTGTCAGCCATCTATTCTCCAAGAGGAACACTCTCAGTTTCTTCATTCTAACCTCATGGCTGAGATCCCTCATCCCTGGAATCATTCGAGGACATTAGTTTTGCACCCTTCCTACGACCATCACAATTCTTAAAAAATAGATTAAAAATCGAATCTTTACCAGTGAGAAGCTAGAATATGGGTATTATTATGGAGTATGGAGAGAAGGCAGGTACGGGATACTGAGTTGGATGATCAGCCATGATCATATTGAATGGCGGTGCAGGCTCGAAGGGCCGAATGGCCTACTCCTGCACCTAATTTCTATGTTTCTATTAATGAATAGAGTAGTTGAGGCAAATAGCAGGGCTCTCTATAAATGGAAGCCTTACATGTGAGAGAAAGGAATTGACGCTAAAATGAAAACAGAGTTGCACTGTGAGCTGTTTTGCTGCCTGCCAGATTACCTCTGGAAATTGCATGTTCACTCTGTGACTGAGTGGGGTTTTTTGAGTGAAACCCCAACAAAATGCAGATTGGCAGGTTAATTGGTTATTGTAAATCGTATGGGTGAGTGGTGGAATCTGGAGGCAAGAGGGTGGAGTTGTGGTGAGAATGTGGGGCCAATTTAAAAGGATTTGTGTAGGATTCTTAGAAATGGATGATAGATAGTCAATTTCAAAGCAGTGGACTGAATGGGTCTACAAATCTAAGGGTTGGGAGGAGAGTTGCAATGATTTTAAACTTTGGCATGAAACAATTAACCTTATCTTTTTTTTCTGCACTGTGGTCATGTCATCTGATGAGGGAAATTCAAGGAGTCATAAAAAATTTTAGCACAGAAGGAGGATGTTTGGTTCATCATGTCAATTCTGGAAAATGTTGTTAGTGATGCATTCAACCGAATGATCGCTTGCCATTAAAAGAGTGTGTGTGCGTGTGTGCTGCATGCTTGCGCATGTACGTGCATACCCATGTTTACTTTAGTTTAGTTTAGATACAGCATGAAACAGACCCTTCAGCCCACTGAGTCCACTTTGACCATCACTCTGACCATCAATCACCCATTCTAACTCATTCTATATCACACAAGTTTTGCATCCACTCCCTGTTCATTCAAGACAATTTTACAGAGGCCAATTAACCTACAAACCCACACACCCTTGAGATGTGGGAGTAAACTGGAGCAGAGGAAATCCACATGGCTGCAGGGAGAATGTGCAAACTCCACATAAACAGCACCCAAGGTCAGGATGAAACACAGGTTTTTGGTGCTGTTAGGCTGTAGCTCTGCAGGCTGTGCCACTGGGCCGCCAATAAATGCATCTGCCTGTGTCAGTTGCTCCTGTACATAATTGTACATGCACATGTGTTTACAATATATATTAACGATTTAGACGAGGGAATTAAATGTAACAAAGCTGGGTGGCAGTGTGAACTGCAAGGAGGTTGCTATGAGGCCGCAGGGTGACTTGGATGGGCTGGGTGAGTGGGCAGATGCATGGCAAATGCAGTATAATATGGATAAATGTGAGGTTATCCACTTTGGTGCCAAGAACAAGAAGGCAGATTGTTATCTGATTGGTGTCAGATTAGGAAAAGAGGGGGTGCAACGTGACTTGTGTGTCCTCGTACATCAATCACTGAAAGTAAGCAAGCAGGTACAGCAGGCAATGAAGAAAATAAAGGGCATGCTGGCCTTTATAGCGAGAGGCTTTGAGTATAAGAGCAAGGACGTCCTACTGCAGTTGTACAGGGCCCTGGTCAGACCACACTTGGTGTATTGTGTGTAGTTTTGGTCTCCTAATTTGAGGAAGTACATTTGTGCTATTGAGGGAGTACAGCGTAGGTCCACCAGGTTAATGCACGGGACGGCGGGACTCACGTGTGATGAAAGAATGGATCGATGGACTTGTATGCATTGGAATTTAGAAGGATGAGAGGGAATATTATAGAAACATAAAATTCTTAAATGATTGGACAGGCTGGATGCAAGGAAAAATGTTCCTGATGTTGGGGGAGTCTGGAACCAGGGGTCACAGTTTAAGAATAAAGGGTAGGCCATTTTGGACTGAGATGAGGAAAAACATTTTCACCCAGAGAGTTGTGAATCTGTGTAATTCTATGCCACTGCAGGCAGTGGAGGCCAATTCATTTGATGTTTTCAAGAAAGCTAGATTTAGCTCTTACGGCTAATGGAATCGAGGGATATGGGGAAAAAGCAGGAATGGGATACGGATTTTAGATAATCAGCCATGATCCTAATGAATGATGATGCTGGTTCGAAGGGCCAAATGGCCTACTCCTGCAGCTATTTTCTATGTTTCTCCATGTGTATCCTTGGATATTCCCAACACTACAAAAACAAACGTTTTGGGGCATTTAAATAACACATTTAATTCAGCATGTATGGTAAGCATGCAATTGTCTATTTTGTCCAATAACCCTCTAACTGGCATCCTTAAGTATGTACTAAATTTACTGAGGTCTGAGAAATATTCCCACACCATCACATTGCAGACTACTTCATGAGAGATCTGGTTTTGCTGCAAAGCAATTTACTTCATCTACAGTAATTTCACCATTAATTACAATGACGTTAAATTGTTTATTTTGCAGCTGTAGTGTATTCTAATGATCCAAGGTAACCTTATCCTTTAGTCCTGTACCCTTCACTATTAATAATCCAATTAAGGACCCACGGTCTCAGAATATATTAATAACTTATTCACAAAATGAGATTTTGTATATCGTGTCACTTCATTGATGTCTCCTAATTATCCCTAATGTGATTTACGTGAAAATAAATTGCTTTATTTTAAATTAACACTTTTGGTGTGCATATCCAGTGTTTAAGTGAGTTTAGTCACTACTTTCTTCCTTCCAATGCAAAAATTGCAAGATCCCACAAAGCATTAACAAAATAATATATTTAAGCTGTTAAGGCTTTCAAAATGTAATATGACCAGAGCCAAATTATGTTGTTAATTCTATTATTATTTTTGTCACTTGTTTTATTTTCCACCCAGTCAAATCCTACCATATGTAAGTATGTACATATGTCAAGGTAATGGAAAAGTGAAAACAAATTAGAATGCAGCTATATATATTGTGATAGCTAGTTCAGTTTAGTTTATTGTCACGTGCACCGAGGTACAGTGAAAAGCTTTTGTTGCGTGCATTCCTGTCAGCAGAAAGACATGATTACAATTGAGCCATTACATTGTATAGATACATGATAAGGGAATAACATTTAGTGCAAGGTTGAGCCAGCAAAGTCTGATCAAGGATAGTCTGAGGGTCACCAATGAGGTAGATAGTAGATCAGCATTGCCCTCAGGTAAGATGATTCAGTTGGCTGATAACAGCTGTGAAGAAAAAGTGCAGATAAAAATGTACAAGGAATGCAAATAAGTAGTTTGGGAGATCATTGGAGGAGGAGCCATCTTGGGGAATGGCTGCTAACCAGCAGCCGTCCGTTTAATTCACGTTTTTTATAGTTTTTAGTTAGTCCTGTGTCTCGTCCGTTTGGAGAAATGGACTTTCTAATGTGGGGGGTAGGTGGCAATTTTATTTCTAGGTCCCTACCTGGTCGGTGAGGCTGCTTTTTCTCTGGGCTGCCCGTTGACCCGTCCTCATGGCCTACCAGCGGGCCTGGAGCGGCGTTTCCTGGCGGGGACCACCCAGCACCTCGGCCTAGGTGGCGGCACAGCGCTGGAGCGCTATCGTGGAGCGGAGCGGGCGATGCCTTGCCTGGGTCGCCACGCTGGATCGACACGCTGGAGTTCCGGTGACCTGAGACCGCCGAGTTCAACACCTCCGGGCTGCGGGTCTGCAGAGTGGTGCGGGCGGCGCCAATTTCAACGTCGGGAGCCTGGGAGCTCCAAACCGACGCAGCCTTGTCGGCTTCGGAAGCCGCGGTCCCCAGCTAGTAAGCGGCCGTTCCAGGTGGCCCAGCCGCTGAGAGGACTCTCCTGACGCTGGGGCAAGATCACCCGGTGAGAACGGCCAGGAACATTGGGCCTCCGTAGAGGCAACTGCGGTGGCCTCAATAGGCCTGACTTTGGGTGAACTTGGGGTTGGGGACTGGACATTGTGCCTTCCCCCACAGTGGTATCCATTGTGGGGGGATGATTTTTTGTCTGTACGTAATCCTGTTAGTCTTTGTCCAAGATGGCTGCCGTGAAGAGAGAGGCTGGCGCGTTTTAGCTGCCGCTGCTCTCTCTTCACATTGTGTTTTTGATTTTTTGTTTTTGGACTGAATTCTGTTTTTAATTTGTGTTTCTGTGATGTCTTTATTATTTATTTTATTCTGATTATATGTTTTTTATTCCTGTTAATCTCTGTAAGGTGTCCTTGAGATGTCTGAAAGGCGCCCAAAAATAAAATTTATTATTATTATTATTATTATTAGATCAATAATGTGAGAACAATGATAAAACATCTGATAACATGGGGAAGAAACTGTTCTTGAATCTAGTGGTACACACTTTCACACTTTTGCATCTTCTGCCAAATGAGAGGAGATGAGAATATGACTTGAGTGGAAATGGTCCTTGATTATGTCAGCAGCTTTCCTGAGGCAGCAGGAATTGAATCTAGTGGATACACACTTTCACACTTTTGCATCTTCTGCCAAATGAGAGGAGATGAGAATATGACTTGAGTGGAAATGGTCCTTGATTATGTCAGCAGCTTTCCTGAGGCAGCAGGAATAATAGACAGGGTCAACTGGTCTGCATGATGGACAGGGTTCTATTCTCAATTCTCCACAATTTTCTGTGGTCTTGGGCAGAGCAGTTGGTGAACAAAGCTGTGATATATCTGGATTGAATGGACATGGTAGTGAGCAACACAAGGGCCCAACAGGGGATGGTCCTCTCTCCCTTCCTGTTCACCATCTACACCTCGGAAGTCAGATATAACTCGGACTCCTGCCAACTGCAGATGTTTTAAAATTACACTGCAATTGCGGGCTGTAACAGTGAGGGGATGAAAGCTGAATACAGAGGTGTGATCAATGACTTTGTTGAGTGATGTGGGCTGAATCACCTGCAAATCAACACAGAGAAATCTTAGGAGTTAGTGGTGGACTCTAGGAGGAAAGGAACACCATTCTCCCTTGTTTCCATCGATGGTGTGGATATGCCATTTTCCTTATATGCCACTAACTCTCTTTGCACTTTGTGTACCAAATTAAACATCCATCATTGTGCATGCCCCATCAATGTTCAATATCCAAATAAAAAGTTCAGACAGTGGTAGTACTCCCACAGCATTGTATGAAGGTATTAGGCTGGACTTTCCTGAAGCTAAAACGAATGGTTGAGAAGCTTTGCACAGAAGTGCTGGGTACTGGATTATCCATTTTATTAAGTATTAATTTCCTAAAGGTCAAAAATTAGAATATGAGATGTGCACACAATTACCCTGTGGGAAATGTGCTGAAAATCAAGTTTGAATTCTCTTCAAGAGAGCTGCCAGAATGTCATGGTATTAGCCAACACAAATAGCTGATTTGATTCCATGATGGTCATTATTTAATGCACATTTCCTTTCTTTATCTCTAGTAATGACCTCTAATGTAATGAGGAAAGACTCCTGCCAATGCTATTTATAGAAATCCCAGCTTACATAAAAGCTAGCCTCTTGGTTATTCTCATGGCCATTCTACATGATATCAAAGTCTATTTAATTTTTTGGGGAGTGGTCTCCTGATATTGGTGGTTTGAGGATTGGGGTGAGAAGCTTCGCCCAACATCACGTGCTCAATAGCAGTCTGGACTAGAGATCAGTTGGTTACTAGTGGAGGGACAGGGGTAGGATGCTTTAATTCTACATACAGGCAGCAGGTTCAGGCATCATTGAGTCAACGAGCTCAGCATCTCATCCTTAATCTATCCTGGCCACTAAAATACATTAAGTCACACAAAGTAATGCTGAGCAGAATCTCTGGCAACAATGAGCCCCTCCCCAAAGAACTCAATGTATCATATGCCCACTTTGAACAGAAGAGTGGTGGGGAAATCCACCTTCCTCGCCTGTCTCAGGTGCTCCTATACCAATGGTTGCTGCGGCAGATATAAAATTGGCCTTCCTGAGAAAGAACCTACAGAAGGCAACAAGTTCAGATGGAGGCCCTGGCCACGTCCTCAGCCCTGTGCGGATCAGCTGGCAAAGGTATTCACAGACATCTTTAATCTCTCACTACTCCATTCTAAGGTCCTTGGTCCCAAAGATAAGTACGGTAGCATGACATAATGACTACCATCCAGTGGCTCTGACATCCACCATGATAAGGTATTTCTAGATATGTGTGATGGCACATATTAACTCTAACCAGCCTTGATCCACTGCAGTTTACTTCTCATTGCAACAAGTCCTGGTCCCTAAAATCATCTCTGGAACATCGAGACAACAAGAACTAAGGTTGACTCCTATTTATTGACCTTAGCTCACCTTCATTGCCAGCTTGCTTTGGGAACAATCCTACCCAAGATCGCAAGAAATCATAGAGACTTGTGGATGTAGCCCAGTCCATCACACAGACCATATTCCCCACCATTGATTCCATCTACCCAATGCTGCCGCAGAAAAACAGCCAACATAATCAGAGACGCGTTTACTCCTTCTTCTCCCCACTCCTGTCAGACAGATAAAGGGAAGCTTGAAACCGTGCACCAACAGACTCCCCCCACTTACCAGGCTTTTGGATGGTCTTTCCATATGGTACTGTCCGATTCACCTTTGTATAATTGTGGACATTGGACTTTGTCTATGGAACTGATGTGCTTCAATGCTGAGAACTATATTCCACACCCTTTGGTCTAACTCTAGTACCTGAGTTGGAATATTGTATTAAAGTATATTATATCTGTTCCTTTTGGATAGCATGCAAAACAAAGCTTTTCACTGTTCCACAGTACATGTGACAATAATAAACCTAAACCTAAACTTATACCTAAGCAGTATCTTCTACAACCCAAAGCAGTCCCAGTCCCGAAGTTTCTCACAGAGAAGAGAGTGAGAGATGAGTGATGTGAGGGAACCTCAATTAGTACTGCTGATGTTCCCATCAACAACCAGCCACATTTCATCCGCTGCAGCAATGAAGGCTTTTCACAAAGCGTTTCCAAAAAATGAAATTCCAAACGGGCTATCAAGCGCATAGCATTGCTCTTTCATGGGCACTAAAACATAGAGGGAGCTTGTCCTTCTCCAGGTTAATGCTGCCTCTTGCTATTGTACATCACCTTTCCTAGCAGAAAAAAGGGGAGTATGCAAGTAAGTGTCTCTATTATGGCTGGGTAGTGTTGCTCTCATGATTGAATAGTTGCCAGAGTGAGCAAAGTGTGGGTTGCACTTATGAGGTGAGCAAATCTGTCAAGGTTCCAAAGATAAGATAAACCATATGATTGATAGTGTTAGGTCTTAATTGATGGGGCTGTGGTGGGTTTTTTCCAACAAAACATTGATTCAGGCTCTATAGGTTCAGTGCAATAGGTCGATGATATTAATTAAACATGAGATCACTCACCTTGACAACTCTTGTGAGATTATTAAACTTCTTTGTGCACTTCATTCACATTCAATGGGCAACACATTTGTCAGTGGCACATTACTCCTCTCTATCATGTCATCATGTATCTGTGTGGCCATTTGCCCTCTGCCATTCTCTATTCCATCTCTCCCACAAGGCCCCAAGAACATCAAGAGAAAACCTTTGATTTCATTTGCATCCACATTCAGCCATTGTCCAATTTTCCACAGCATAGATTCAGCTATATGGCTAAATGCAGGAAAATTGTTCCCCATGTTGGGGTAGTCCAGAATCAGGGGTCACAATTTAAGAAAAAGGGGTAAGCCATTTAGGACTGAGATGAGGAAAACGTTTTCACCCAAACAGTTGTGAATCTGTGTAATTCTCACCACAGAGGGCAGTGAAGGCCAATTCACTGGATGTTTTCAAGAGAGATTTAGCTCTAAGGGGTAAAGGAATCAAGGAATATGGGGAAAAAGACGGAACAGGATACTGATTTTGGAAGGTACACAAAAATGCTGGAGAAACTCAGCGGGTGCATCTATGGAGCATCTATGGAGCGAAGGAAATAGGCAACGTTTCGGGCCGAAACCCTTCTTCAGAGAGTGGGAGAGATGAATAGATTTTGGATGATCAGCCAAGATCATATTGAATGGCAGTGCTGGCACAAAGGGCCAAATGGCCTACTCCTGCACCAATTTTCCAAGTTTCTATGTTATTAAGGAATTGCCCTCAGTATATGTAGCCACAATAAGTCCCCTTTAAGAGGTTCAAGGTGTGGCAGATATTAGGCTCCTTCTGATTATGCATGCCCACGGAATAGTCCACGTAACACTTACTGTGGTGCTCATTCAAAACAGCATTAGCAAATAAAAAAACATGCTATTCACAGTGCAATGAATGAATGCTGCTTAACAGTACATCATGATATTTTGTGTTAATTTTCAGAACATCATGATCTTTTGTGTTAATTTTCAGATCTTATCAAATCACTCATGTTTTGATCCCAATATTAAATAAAGAATAGAATTGTTGCAGCTCTTTCTCTGTTTTTACATACTTTAGGCTGACCAACCTGCAGACAAGAACACAAAAAATATATAAGCAGAGGTATGCCACCAGGCCCCTCAAGTCTGCCCTATCATTCAGTATGATTGTGGCTGATCTATGCTGGCCTCACTCCTTTACTTTAAATTTTAGAGATACAACTTGGAAACAGGCCCTTCGGCGCACTGAGTCTGCGCCGACCAGTGGACCCCTCCCCCCATACAACAGTACTATCCTACACACTAGGAACAATTTACAATTTACAGAGGCAATTAACCTACAAATCTGTACATCTTTGGAATGTAGGAGGAGACTGGAGCACTCGGTGAAAACCCATGCAGTCAAAGGGAGAATGTACAGACAGCACCCATAGTCAGAATCAAACCCGGGTCTCTAACACTGTAAGGCAGCAACTCTACGCTGTGCCACCATGCTGCCCCATAACTAGTCATATTTCCCAATTACCCTCAATTCCTTGACATTTCAAATATTTATTTATTTTCACTTTATATAATTACAGAGATTTGACCTTCACTTCCTTGAGGATCAGATATTCACTACCTTCTGAGAAAATACATTTGTACTCATCTCAACTAAAAAAGAACAGGCCCCTCATGTTACAGCTGTGTCCTCTTTGTTTAGAACTCTCACAAGTGGGGAAACACTTCAGCATCTACCCTTTCAAGCTTGCTTAGGGATACATGTGCTGAAATAAAGGTTACCCCTTCTAAACTCCAAAGAGTACAGACCTAAACTGTTTAGCTTCTATTGATAAGATAACTTTCTCATCCCCAGGAATTAGCTAAGTGGATCTCAATTGGACTGCTTCCATGTTAAGTATAAATATTATTAGACTTTAGAGATGTAGCATAGACATGGGCCCTTTTGCCTAACGAGTCCAGGGTGACCAGTGATCACCCTTTCCACTAGAACTATCCTACGCAATAGGGATAATTTACAATTTAGAAAACCCAATTAACCTAAGAACCTGTACATCTGTAGAACACCCAGAGAAAATCCATGTGGTCATAGGGAGAAGGTACAAACTCCATACAAATAGCACCCATAGGCAGGATCGAACCTGGTTCTCAGGCGCTGGAATACAGGAACTTTACCGCCGTGCCACTGTATAAAAAAAACATTAAAATGTCCTGATTGAGAAAGTAAGATTTCACTCTGCTGCTGTTGTTATTCTAAAAGCACATAACCTTCTTAAAAATTAAGAGAACTGAATGAAATTTACAGTTATCATAGATTGAACCATTCTGAAACAAATATAAAATAATCTAACTTGGATGACCTGAAATTAAAGCATATAATTAGTTAGTTACCCAATTGTAGCTAATTTCAAACTTCAATTTACTAGATCTAAACATCTATCCATTTCTTACTAAATGATTAACATTTTTAAATAGCCCAAGTGTCCAAATAATATTCACAAATAATTCACAATAAAACATGATTTTTTAATCTCTCATTTACATCAATTTATAGGCCAAATGGAAGGAATTTAGTGTTCAATTGCTGAAAATTAAAGTCCATTTTAAATCGGCTTTCTAGTGGGATCCTGTGAACGCGCTGGTTTAGAACGTTCACATTGCGCTGGATTTGTGCCCTCAAATGCCCAGAAAAATACTGCGGGATATAAAGAGCCCAAAATGAACTACTCGCTATAGAAAACTTTATAGACAGGGTTATATACAAGCCCCATTTAATGTAAAAATAAGGTACATACCTTTAATTGTTTGCTTTATAAAACCCTGGGGCTGCGAGAGGTTGCGGATTGAGAGAGTGATTTTTAAACTACTATAACTATTATACAAGGCCATAAAAACTAATAATACCTTTTGCGACGGGGTCTTTCAGCGATTTTCCGTTAATGATTTACTAGGCTGAACATTTTCGATTGCAACAGCCTAGTAAAAATCGCGTTTTAAACCCGCCCCCTCTAAACAGCGCCAAAATCGCGCACAAGGGGTGGGGCAGATTCTCAATGACGATTCAGGTAGGTTTTGTAACATACCTACTACATCGTCATCTCTCTGTAATTTCTTGTGGTCTTGGGCAGAGCTGTTTTCAAAGCATGCAGAATTTCCTCAGTCTTCTCGGGACGCAAAGGCGTTGATGTGTCGTCTTGGCTTCTGAATCAATGTGGTTGGTCCACAACAGATGGTTGGTAAAATTAAGGCCAAAAAACTTGAAGCTCTCAACCATTTTAAATTCTGCACCATTGATGCTAATTGGGCCAAGTACTCCATTGTGCTTCCTGGAGTCAATAACTAGCTCCTTCATCTAGCTGGCAGTGAGGGAAAGGTTATTATCCTACCCCATGTTACTAAATTCTCTATCTCAATCTTTGACTCTGCCGCATCATTGTTTGTGATTCGGCCCACCTATTGTGGAAGAGAAGCTGTCACCTATCTTCCAGCTTCAACCTAATCTGCCATAAATCCTATCCTTCTACACTCTTCACATCCTCCAGTACTGGGAAATCAAGTGGGAAAGTCCCTCTCGTCAAGTCAAGTCAAGAGAGTTTATTGTCATATGTCCAAGATAGGACAATGAAATTCTTGCTTTGCTTCAGCACAACAGAATATAGAAGGCATGAGTACAGAACAGATCAGTGTGTCCATATACCATTGTATAAATATATACACACATGAATAAATAAAACAGATAAGTGCAAATAAATTGATAATGGGCTATTAATGTTCAGAGTTTTGTTTGAGTTCAATGAGCTCTACTGAAGTACTGTTCCACTGGAAAAATAGCTTAAAATGCCAATGGTTCCTTCTGAATCCCAATGTTCCAATTCTGTTTAATTTGCACCCCTCATTGCATGTTGTGTAGCAAGCGTACAGAGTATACGCTCTGTACTGTACACTGACAATGACAATTAAATTGAATCTGAATCTGAATCTGAATCTATACACCATGAATGATGACCAATATATATATTTCTCCCACCTTTGTATTGACAGGATAGAAATGTGTTCTTTTGTTGAATACAGTAAATGCACTATATTTTAACATGTGCACATTGTATTTTTTCCCCTGTAATTTGCTCCTATTTAGGTGAATGTTGAGAGCTGGTAGCAAAGTGCAAAATGCATGCTCTCAGTTATCGTGCATCTAGTGCATTCAATGGGGATTTAATTTCTACCACTTCAGTACTTTGAAAATAATGAATGCAAGGCTAATGTGCAGAGAACTTAGCAAACAAGCACTATAAAAAGCAATTCCAAGTCTGGCAGGGCAGGGTACCAATCATTGGATAAAACAGATAAAATCATGCATTATTCTAATTGCTAGCTAATAATGCCATTGCCATCAACAATTATGCTGACAGCAGCTTTTTGACTTAGATTTCTCATTTGTTTGAACATTTACCATGACTTTAGAATACAATCATCATGGGGTAACAGCCACTGTACTTTATTAGTCACACTCCACTTTTTAAGTGGTCTGAAGTCCAAAAGTCCAAAGCTAGAAAACAGACATAAAAAATTATCATTATTCTGAATTTCAGTTCTCCTATGTTTCATTTTACATTCAATTGTGAGTTGGCTTAAAGATGGGAACATAAATGTTTAATGTAGTGAGTGGCATTCCTGTCTAAATTGATGGCACTCTTGCTTCTGAGACAGAAAAGGTTGCAGGGTCAAGACCATCTCCAGATATGTCTCGAATGGCAAACTGAAGCACTATTGACAAACCACTGTAAAACTTGCAAAGTGCTGTAGTATTCTTCATCTTGTGTTTGAGGCAGCAGAAGTTATGGAATGCCCTCCAGGTGTTGTAGCCAGTTCAATGTGCTGTTGTCACGGGCCGTGAGGTCTACCCCTCCACCAGGACAGTGCAGTTGTAAATTATGTGCTGCATTGTCTGCTGGTCTCCTCCACACACGCAGGCTGCTGATGAACGCAGCGCAGCCCCCAGTGATGCATGTTGAACCGGCCACCCCTGTACGGAGCCGGTTCAGGGTGACCCACTCTTTGCGGGGCAGGTCTAAGCAGGGTGGGGCTGTGATGTTTGGTGCAACAGTGAATTACGGAGGTCGTGAAGTCTAGGCGTTGAGTAACACAGTGGGTCTAGTATCGTCCCTGGAGATCATGCCAACTGACCCGCTGAGTTATTCTAAAACTTTGTGTCTTTTTTTGACAAAGCATTACATTGTCAAAGGTAATCTCTTTTGCATGAAGTATTCATTTAAGGCTTCTCCGCTCCCTTACGCGTACAGTATGTAAAGATCCATTTTTTGGAAGCAAAGAGGAATTGAAACTATTTTTCGGAACCTCAGCCAATGTCACTGAAGCAGATTATCTTCTATTGTTCAACAGTGACTACAATTCAAAAAACGACTGTTAAATATTTTGAGATGCATACATGAATGGTTTAATGGTTTAAGATGAAATTTAATGATCAGATAACAAATTCCAGCAAGTTCTAATTGAGCACCTGAATTGGTTTGGGGACTTCTGAAAATTATACAAACCCCACTTCAGCTAAAATGTGAGTGAATTAAAACTCTTGTGTTTTCCATGAAACCTCTGAATCTCATATCACTTACAAGTTACAAGTTTCAAGTTACATTTATTGTCACATATACCAATTGGTGCAGTGAAATTTGAGTTAACATGCAGCCCACAAATAAAATAAAATGACACAACACTATAGAATTTAACATGAACATCCCCCATGGCTGAATAAACGTTTCCACTGTGAGGGAAGGCAATATAGTTCAGACATCTTGCTCTTGTTCATCCGTGATTGGGGCCTCTTTGAGCCCTCCGTACTCACCTCAACGGCGTCCCGATGTTTCAGGCCCTCTCGCCGGTATGATGGAACTCTGACGTCGAAACGGAAGAACACTCTCAGCGACTTGTAGTTCCGAATCGACCACATCTTGCCAGAGACCACGGCCGAGGTAGGCGGAGCTCTAACACTGGGGATCCTCGGTGAAGGATCCCAGGCCGCCGTGATGTTAAAGTCAGCGGCGCCCACGGCTGGAAGCTCCGCTGACCACGGCTCCACAGTATTAACGTCGGCAGTACCAGCACTTCGGAGGCCCATCATGGCGACCCCGGTAAGCCATCGCCCGCACAGCGATGGAATTCAGTGCTACACTACTGCTGAAGCCATGGCCGGTCTCTGGCAGGAAAGGCCATGCCAATCCAGATGGTAGGCCCAAGGGGGGGGGGGGGTGAAGATGCGGCTCGGAGAAAAGACGCATCCTCGACCAGGTAGTGACTGGGAAACAGTTTCCCCCTTCCCCTCCCCCCACCCCCGCATAAAAAAGACTAAAAGACCTCCAAAGACATACTTTTAGACAGACTAAAAATAACAAAAAGGGTGAAAGGACAGACAGCTGCTGGCAAGGCTGCTCCACACGATGGCGCCACCACTCGAACCACTGGTGACTGGTTAATGAGAGTATAATTCATCTACTGAATTGAACCCATACACCATGGAATGCTATCTACACTTGCAAGACATCCTTCAGAATTCAATAAAGTGCTGTATGTTTAAGGACTAATGCAATGAAAACGACAGAACATGTTCACTATCTATATGGCTGTGTCAGTACTAATTCCGCACACCAGTTTATCTAAAACACAGAGTACTGCATTGCCAACAAATGAAGATAAACTACAAATAGACACACTCACAAAACCTGTACATAATTCTGTGGAATGTTGGAGTTGTTTTGCTGAGCTAAATGCTCCCAAAAATGGATAAAGTGGTCAACCACACAGTATTAAGGACTGACATTGTTCTCTCTGACAACAGAGAGAACAATGAAAATAAATAAATAAACAACATTGTAAGAAAGGGAAAAAATATGAATGCTAGAAATATGAACTAGAAAGAAAACATATCTGAATGGCATCAAAAATAACTATTAAAAGCCAAGATATTAACAGGCATATATGCAAGGTAGGCGAGAAGAAAATGACCTGAATTTCACCATCGTACTCACACTCCACACAATGCACACATATTTTGGCAGTGATGAGTACTTATCTGGAACCCCAGTGGGCCTGAGTTGTCATCAACCCAGTGTAGCACATTAATTGGAGGCTGACAAGATTGTCATCCAAAAGGCACTGGAACAGGCAACAAGAGAAAATAGATCACTTCAAAGCCTTTCGAGAAGGAGAATGTAACCCAGCAGGCTTAGTGTGTGAGTGTAGTGGGGTTGAAGACGTTGGGGTGATAAAAGCCCTCCTGCTTCTACTGACATCAGCCATGATCACAATGAATGGCGGTGCTGGCTCGAAGGGCCAAATGGCCTCTTCCTGCACCTATGTTCTATGTTGCTATGTTTCTATGACACTCAATCATTGTCAAATATGAAAATAAATATTTTTTCAACATGAACATAAATATTGAATATTCACTGGAATTTAGAAGGATGAGAGGTGATCTTATGGAAACATATAACATTCTTAAGTCATTGGACAGGCTAGATGCAGGAAAAATGTTATCGATGTTAGGGAAGACCAGAACCAGGATCACAGTTTAAGAATAAGGGGTAGGCCTTTTAGGACTGTGATGAGGAAAAACCTTTTCACCCAGAGAGTTGTGAATCTGTGGAATTCTCTGCCACAGAAGGCAGTGGAGGCCAATACACTGGATGTTTTCAAGGGAGAGTTAGATATAACTCTTAGGGCTAACTGAATCAAGGGATTTGGGAAGAAAGCATGAACGGGGTACTGATTTTGGATGATCAGCCATGATCATATTGAATGGTGGTGCTGGCGCAATGGGCCAAATGCTCTACTCCTGCACCTATTTTCTAAGTTTCTGTTTCTATGTCCCTACCCTACATCCAAACCTTAACCTCTCCATTCAAATGCTCATATTTAATGGTTATTACATCAAGAAGTAGATGGGTCAGAATTGGGTGGAAATCAGGTTTGTTAGAACATTTAACTTGAAATGAACCATCTATCCATGCAAAAATCATCCCCAAAATTTAGCATGCATTTCCACAGTTGCTTTTGAACCTTAACGCGATTTGAACATTTCTTGATTTCTGTCATTAATGAAAGGGAATGTGAATCCAAGCAGCCAACCAGAGCAAAACATAAAGAAAGTGAGTTAGCTAATAGGTGGGGGAGGGAATGTTGGAGAATGTAACCAAGGGTGGAGGTGATAATTGGAGAAGGAAAAAGGATGCGAGTTGTGCACGCTGTTAAGGAAGGAGTTTGGGGAATAAAATATAGAACCAGTGGGGGGCATGGCTAGTAGAGAGTGGGTAGAGGGTAGGGGCACATAATATGGAGGGTGGAGATGAACGAATGGAGGAGATGGAGGAGGCCAGAGAAATTTAGTTTTAGTTTTAGTTTGGAAGATACAGAGCGGAAACAGGCCTTTTGGCCCACCGAGTCTGTGCCGACCAGCGATCCCCACAGATTAACACTATCCTACAGACACTAGGGACAATTTACATTTATACCAAGCCAATTAACCTACAAAGCTTTGGAGTGTACGTCTTTGGAGTGTGGGAGGAAACCGTAGATCGCAGAGAAAACATATGCAGGTCACGAGGAATGCAGTTCCTTCCTATCAGTTTGAACACCAAGGAAAAAAGTTTGTCATTTGCAGTTAAGTTTGTGGTAAAGAAGTGAAAACTATCCTCCATGACTGCCAAAGATTTTGCCATCTGCAGAGTGCAGCATTTTGTAACAGGTGTTTCTTTGACTTAGAGGGTACTTTTGAACCCGGGAGTGTTCACCGCTGACTGTACTCTGGAACCGTTCTTGGAAAGGGACTGTTTTGGATGGACTAATCTGTCATTTTGCTGACCGGAGAATAAACCTGAATGCTGTGTGGCCACAAGTGGTGTGAAGGCACAGATGTGATGTGTGTCTGTTGCAACAGGACAGCCAACTGCAGTCCTCGATTTCAGGAGGAGTCGAGCGCAAGCTGTTAGCCGTACAGCAGAATCTGTTCGGCTGCAGGAAGACAGCTTTACAAAATGTGTGACCTCTGTGTGGAACCGTAACAGTGAAAATATCTGATTTGGCAATGAGCAGGCAGAAAGAGCAGATGGATATGATCGGCCTCCAACACTGAGCCTCAAACGCTTCACGAGGCTGTTGCTTCTTACATGGACAGAGTCCAACAACAAAAAGTGCAGAGTGTGCCATCTGGACACTGACGCTGTTGGGACCTGTTGACATTTATTGCAATGGAGTGCAACATTTTTGCCTGCGTTGGATTATCCATCAGCTTCCTTCTAGGTTGTGAGTTATTATGTCGTTATTGTTATTGTGAGTTATTGTGTTGATTATGTCGGTTGCTTTCCCAAAGCAGTGTGAAGTGTAGATGAAGTTGGTGGGGGGGAGTGCTTGACAGAAAAAATAAGCTAATGCTCCACCAAACATTTCTTCAAGGTGTGTAAGTTAGTCTTTAGTCAGAGGGTAGTGAATCTGTGAAATATTTTGCCGCAGAAGGCTGTGGAGGCAAAGTCAGTGGATATTTTTAAGGCAGAGATAGATAGATTCTTGATTAGTACGGGTCAGGGGTTATGAGGAGAAGGCAGGAGTATGGGGTTAGGAGGGAGAGATAGATCAGCCATGATTGAATGGCAGAGTAAACTTGATGGTCCAAATGGCCTAATTCTGCTCCTATTAATTATGACCTATGACCTTATGGTTGTAGATAGCTGAGGGATACATGGAACTGCAAAATTTCATTTATGTGGGTTATTCCTTATTGCCATACACAGTACTAATGGAAGTACCCTTATTAATGGAAGGCTGTTGAGAAACCTAATAACAGCAGGGAAGAAACAGGTCCTAAGTCTGGTGGTGCATGTTTTCCAGCTAATGTACCTTCTGCTCAATGAGAGTAAGGAGAAGAAGGAATGACCAGGGTGGGACATGTTTTCGATTATGTTGACTGCTTTCATGGCATTGTAGAGTTCTACAGCATGAAAGCTCCATGCCGACCAAGCCTACTTGAGTTAGACCCACTTGTCTGTGCCTGGTCCATATCCTTTCAAACCTTAGTTATCAATGCACCTTTCTGTCTGGGAGAGGCCTGCAGAAAGCACACAACAGAGTTCAAAATTTGTTCCTCTGGTCCGTTTTATAGCCTCTCCCCTCACCTTCGACATGATCTCTAGTTTTAGACTTAAATGATTTTTAAACTTTCATGATTTTATAAATTTCTGAAAGATCACCACTCTGCTTCTTCTCTCCAGGGGAAAAAAAGCATTAGCCTATCCAGCCTCCCACGACAACTCAACCCCTCCAGAGCCAGAAATATCTTTGTAAATCTTTTTTGCATTCTTTCCAGTTTAAACAATTTACAATTGAATATATATGTATTTTAATCATTTTTTTCCCACACACAATGTAGAAGAATTGTTAACATGGGCGTGTCTTTGTATAGTAGGCAATAGACAATAGACAATAAACAATAGACAATAGATGCAGTAGTAGGCCATTTGGCCCTTTGAGCCAGCACCGTCATTCAAAGGCTTTAACGGCCGCGGGACTTGCCATCGCCCGCCGGTGGCTTTAACATCGGGAGAGGATGGAGAGCAGGGGAGAGACAAGACTTTGCCTTCCATCACAGTGAGGAGGAGATTCACTGTGATGGATGTCTGTGTGAATTGAGTTGGCTGTGTGTCTTGTAAAATTGTTTCATTTTGTTGTATGGCTGCAGAAACCAAAGTTCCTAACGGAAAAATAAAGTTAATTGAATTGAATTGAATTGAATTGAATTGAATGTGATGATGGCTGATCATCCACAATTAGTACCCCATTCCTGTCTTCTCCCCATATCCCCTGACTCCACTATCTTTAAGAGCCCTCTCTAGCTTTCTCATTAAAGTATCCAGAGAACTCGCCGGCTGCAGAAGGTTCGACTCCCCCGACCGCGAGAGGAAAGTAGGAAAGAAGATAAGACTTTATTGCCTTCCGTCACAGTGGGGCATGTGGAGGAGCTGTGGTGGATGTTTATGTAGTTGTGTGTCTTGTTGCTTTTTTGGTATGACTGTATGGCAAACTAAATTCCTTGTATGTTGCAAAACATACTTGGCTAATAAATTAAGATTATGATTATGATTATTATGGCTGCAATGGAAGAGTTAGAAGATCCAGGGGAAAGGGAGAGAGCTCCCAATTTTTGTGACGGAAACCTGGTCTTCACAGCAGTGAGATAAATGCCAAGGGAATGGGCCAGTGTGCCAGGAAGGTCAGGAGACTCACTGGGGTCAACAGAGAAGAATGGTGGCAGGAGATGACTACAGTCATCCCCTCCATATGTGAGAAACACCAGTCATTCCAGCAATGAGAAATACATTTCACTTCTTCACTAGGAATCCTCAAGGAGACCAATCACCATTGTACACTGTCGTCATGAGCCCTTCAGTAATTGGAGCAGGGACTCACTGTTGGGATCAGCAAAGGAGGATATGATGAATTACTAGACATTACCACGGCTCTCTCAGCTGATTACTGGTGCAAGTTGTTGGTGATTAGGTTTGTAGCACTGAAAGAGTCAATTTGTCTGGATTAGGCTCTATGGTTTTTCAGATTCCTTTATGAATATTGTCTTTCTGCGGTGAGTTCCTTATATCCCTTGCATCTAATGGCCTGTCCCACTTAGGCGATGTTTCAGGCAACTGCTGGTGACCGTCAGGTTGCCGGAAGTCGCCTGAAAAACCAGCAACTGGAATGGCGACAGTCAGAGTGGAACACACAAACACATCGCTTCCTTCACCAGCCCATTATGCAGGCGGGTGACAGGGCAAGCAGGGGGAGTGCTGTCTGAGTGAAATTCACACGGTGCAAAGCCAATGTGATACACACACCACGATGAACAGGAAGTTTGGCGCTGTAATTAAGAAGCAAAAAGGCACAGTGTACAGTAAGTCCTTTAAAAGTGGGGGGAGATGGGAGAGAATCGGGGGAGAGAAGGGGGAGAGAGGGGGGAGAAGCAGTGGAGACAACTTTTAAGATGCCAGAGATACACGGCTGTGAAGCTTGGCAGACATTTAACATTACCGGTCGGTTATCCTTGTTTTTTTTTCAAGATACAATTTAATTTAATTGTCATTTGGACCCCTTGAGGTCCAAACGAAATGCCGTTTCTGCAGCCATACATTACAAACAAATAGACCCAAGACACAACATAATTTACATAAACATCCATCACATTGCTATGATGGAAGGCCTAAAAAACTATCTCTCCACTGCACTCTCCCCCCCCCCCCCCCCCCCCCCCCCCCCCCCCGATGTCAGAGTCAAAGTCAAAGCCCCGGCTGGCGATGGCGATTGTCCCGCGGCCATTAAAGCCACGTCGGGTGATGCGAGGTCGCACACCAGGTCTTGGTGTTGGAGCCCCCGGCATGCGCTCGCAGAGTCCCGCGGCCATTCCAAGCCATGCGGGGCGGTGATGTCAGGCCCCGCTCCAGGAGCTCTTCGACCCCGCAACTCGGACGGGAGAAGTCGCCGTTGCGAGAGCCCTGAAAAGCGGTCTCTCCCCAGGGACCCGCGGGCTCCCGGTGCCGCCATCCGCCAGACCTGCAGTTGAACCCTCCAAATCTCCGGAGGTCGGGCCGCAGCAGCAGCAGCAGCAGCGCTCCTCCACCGCTCCACCCGCTCCGGACTCGGCCAGCCCCTCGACGGTGATGGTGAGTCGTCGGCACCAGAGTCCCCGGGCTCTTCCTGTTGGAGGCCGCTCCTCGTTGCAGCCCCAACGATAACGGAGACCTGACAAGAAAAGGTCGGGTCTCCCGTGCAGGGAGAGATTTAAAAGTTTCCCCCTCCCTCCCACCCAACCCCACCCCCCCACACACACCCCCCAACAAAAAATAACAAAAACTACATTAAAACATAGACAGAAAATAATAAAAACGCAGACGGGCTGCAGAGGCCGCTGCTGACGAGAGTCGCGCCGCCTACCGAATTCCCAATGAGCCAATGAAATTCACCGGTCAGCACCGGCTACAACCTACGACAACTTAGGAGTACCTTCGTCCTGCTGGTGACCCACCTACGGCACGGGAATTCTCGCTACTCTCCATGGCGGCAATTTTTCCACATGTTGAAAAATTCACGGCGACTATAATGAAGCCGTGAATAGTTCCCAGAATGTGGGAACTCCTCACGACCATGAAGGCGACTCCCCGGCAACCATCCGCGAACATGTGGCCACCATATGGTGACTGCATAGTGCCCTGCACGGAGGCTGTCGAGGGTCGGTGCGGGAGGGGGGAGCATCCTGCAGCAGTGGGAGGGGGACAGCTTCAGGCGGGGCCTGTCAAAGGCCGGTGGGGGGGGGGGGGGGGAGCGCGCTGCCATGGTTACCCCTGCCATGGCCTACCCCTGCTGCAGCCTACACCTGCCGCTGCCGTTGCCTACACCTGCCGCTGCCATTGCCTGCTGCTGCTGCCACTGTCTATCCCTGCTGCTGTCATGGCCTACCGCTGCCGCTGTCTTCCCCTGTTGTGGCCTATCGCTACCGCTCCTCACCGGATTCAGGCGGGGACTGGTGAGGAGCATCCTGCAGCCGGGGACGGGGTGAGGACCGTTGAGGGGGGTGGGAGGGTCTTGCAGCTGGGGATGGGACGGCTTCTAGCAGGGGCCGGTGGGGGTGTGCATCTTGCAGCCGGGGGAGGGGGGGCGGCTTCAGGCGGGAATTGTTGGGGGCTGATGGGGGTGTGGGGGAGCGTCCTGTACTCATTCCATCCCTCCATCCACTCTTAGTGGCTCTCTGGCAGCGCAGCCATTCCTGCCCACTGAGTTCCCATTGGGACGTAGAACATGCAGGTATTACTGAGCAGGCGCAGCTGACGGGCACGGCAAGTGGAAAAAGGATATATTAAAGATTAAAATGTGAATAACTCTTAAAATATACCAACAATTTAAAAGTTAAAGATGAGATTAATTCAGTCAATTCTTTCTTGTTGCCTCTCTAGTTCCGTTCTGCAGCCGGGGGGAGGGGGGTGGCTTCAGCCGTGGGCCGTCGGGGGCCAAAGCGTCCTGCAGCAGGGGAGGGGGACGGCTTCAGTCGGGGGTTGTCGAGAGCCAGTGGGGGGGGGGGGGTGTGATGTGTCCTGCAGCCGGAGTAGTGGGAGGGGGAGGGCTTCAGGTGGTGGCTGGTGGGGGGAGGTGGGGGGGGGGGGGATGGTGGGGGCTTTCTGCAGCGGTACCAAGTAAGAATTTAATAGTTCAGTTTTGGGACATATGACTTTAAAACACTTGTGACTCTCGACTCTTGACTCTTGTTCATCTTGCTGTTCAAGCCTGCTCAGCTGTACCTTGGGCTCTGGTTCTCCCTGCTGTTCTTCGACAGCACCTGCAGGCAGTGAACCTTAATTAAGTCTCTGTTGTGCGTTAGCTGCAGGCATCTCCCAGACAGATGCAGGCACTGGAAACCCACTTTCAGAAAATATAGAAACATAGAAAATAGTGCAGGGGGAGGCCATTTGTCCCTTCGATCCTGCACCGCCATTCAATGTGATCATGGCTGATCATCCACAATAAGTAACCCCTGCCTGCTTTCTCCCCATATCCCTTGATTCTGCTAGCCCCTAGAGCTATACCTAACTATTTTAAACTCATCCAGTGAACTAGCCTCTATTACATTATGTGGCAGAGAATTCCGCAAATTCACAACTCTCTGGGTGAAATTTTTTTTCTCATCTCAGTTTTAAATGGCCTCCCCTTTATTCTTAGATTGTGGCCCCTGGTACTGGACTTCCCCAAATTTGGAAACATTTTCCAGCATCTAGCTTGTCCAGTCCTTTTATGATTTTATACTTTTCTATAATATAACCTCTCATCCTTCTAAATTCCTGTGAATACAAGCCCAGTCTTTCCAATCTTTCCTCATATGACAGTCCCACCATCCCAGCAATTAACCTCGTGAACCTACGCTGCACTGCCTCAATAGCAAGGATGTCCTTCCTCAAATTAGGAGACCAATACTCCAGATGTGGTCTCACCAGTGCCCAGTACAACTGCAGAAGGACCTCTTTACTCCTACACTCAAATCTCGATAAGGCCAACATGCAATTAGCTTTCTTCACTGTCTGCTGTACCTGCATGTTTACTTTCAGTGGCTGGTGTACAAGGACACCCAGGTCTTGTTTCCCTTCCCTTATTCCTAATCTGACACCATTGAGATTATAATCTGCCTCCTTTCCTGCCAAAGTGGATAACCTCACATTTATCTACATTATACTTCATCTGCCATGCATCTGCCCACTCGCTCTATCCCAAGTGTATTGACTATGTGAGCAGACACTTTGGTAGTGATTGCCCATGGGATTCACTGTCGAGGACTTCATAATGCAGAGAGCATTATAAACAGTGGAGCGATTAACCCTGGAAAGGGGGGAGATTTCTCCTTGAGTTGGACCCAGGAAGCTGAAGCAGGAATTTTCTTGAGGTTATTAACGAAAGATAAATGGATGGGAAGGGTTTAGAGGGCTATGGGCCAAATGCAGGCAAATAGGAATACCCCAAGATGCCAACTTGGATGGCATGGCCAAGCTGGGCTGAAGGACCTGTTTTTGTGCTGTATATAGCAATGTTACAAAATTTTGAGATTTTAAAAATCAAGTCTGCAATTTATCCCATCAGATAAAGCATAACAATAAGTTTAATTTAACACCAAATTCACTTTCATATCTCAAGTATTAAAAAAGTTATGGCCATTTTCATACTCGGAAATTAGCATCTTGTTCCCTATTGATTTTCAATGGACATTACAAAAAAGCTGTGATCTTGGATAATCAAAGGCCCATTTCTTAAGGAAAGATTAACATTTTTAAATAGCCTAAGTGTCCAAGGATTATTCACAAATAATTCACAATATAACATGATTTTTATATCTAATTTACATTAATTTATAGGCCAAATGGAAGGAATTTAGTGTTCAATTGCTGTAAATAAATGCCCATTTAAATCGGCTTTCTAGTGGGTTCATGTGGAACGCGCTGGTTTAGAATGTTGACAGCGCGCTGGATTAGTGCCCTCAAATGCCGAGAAAAATACTGCGGGATATAAAAAGCCCAAAATGAACTACTCGCTATAGATAACTTGATATTCAGGGTTATATATATGCCCCATTTAATGTAAAAATAAGGTACATACCTTTAATTGTTTGCTTTATAAAACCCTGGGGCTGCGAGATGTTGCGGAATCAGAGAGTAATTTTAAACTATTATAACTATATTATCGAGGCCTATAAAACTAATAATACCTTTTGCGACCGGGTCTTGCAGCGATTTTTCGTTAATGATTTACTAGGCTGAACATCTGCGATTAGTACAGCCTAGTAAAAATCGCGTTTTAAACCCGCCCCCTCCAAACAGCGCCAAAATCGCGGACCTGGCTGTGGGCAGATTCCCAATGGCGATTCAGGTAGGTTTTGTAACATACCTACTGTATAGCACCTTGACTAAGGTCTATCCAGTGGGATTGCCATGTTTTGTATTTTTCCTTTCTAAAGATGCAATGGACTTTGGTGACGATTGCACACTGCAGACCAGCAGCGCCTTCAATACCCAGAGAGAAGGGATGGGCGGGTTAGGTGAGCAGGAGAGTGGGGTTGTTTGCAGTTGCAGAAGGAGGGGGCAAGGGTGGTACAGTTCCCAGTCTCAGCTCCAGTTCTGCCGTGCGTGTGGACGTGGTCGGGTGGCTTGGTTGGCGGCGGCCCATGGTGTGGCAGAGCCGGCTTGCCTGCTGACTCCCATCCCCCCCACCGGTCCGGTGCCACTCTGGGAGAGAGCCCCCGAGCATCTGGCCCGGGGCGACTGGCACTGACCTGCTGGCATCACCGACGTGAAGACAGTGCAAAGCCCCCGCGCCCGGTGCAATGGGCGGGGAGCTGGAGAGAGGAAGGAAGGGGTCACACACATGGCCGGGAAGCAGAGGGGTGGGGGTGGGGATGGCGACAGACAGGGCCAACAATGAGTGGAGAAAGACAGAAACACGGACGTGCAAAGGAGATCTACAACAGTGCATGATCTCTCTCGCGTTATGGCAGGTGATTGTCGCCTGCCCGCAGTTTCTGACGCTAAAGCCTTGGGTTCGTGTTGGTGTAGAGGGGGAGGGAGTATTGTGGTGTTTGATCGCCCCCTGCCATCCTAGGGACAGGGAGACACAGCAGCTTTTGAGACTGGTGGGCAATCACTTCCAAAGTGTTTGCCCATACAGTCAATACATTTCTCCTACACTTGTCTCCCGCACTAAGATTATCCCGCAGAGAATGATCCCAGCCTAACCCAAGAGCCTTGTCACCCCAGACAGATTAATGATGATCTCCAGGTTCATATTGTGAATCAACAATATATTTATGATAATCCGTAGGCTCTCAATACCAGTATTCCTGATTGAGTGGCTGGTCGAAGAGATTGTGTTGTGCACTCTGGCGACTCAGACAAGTGGTTTCAGTCAGAGGAGTGCGAAGTATTTCCTGGTTCAGGTTTGCATTATGCTAAATTGACAGGAAACTCGTATTCCCACATCAAGAGGAGACTGTGTTTTCCGCTCCAGTCATAAGGTTCCATCCGTATGGTCAATAGGGGAACGGTGGATCCGAGTGGAATCAGTGACATCTCATCGGAGGATGAGCGGTCTGGCCAAGAACAAGAGGGATATATTTCTGATACTTCTCAAGATTACAGAAACAGGGAGCATGCCAAATCATGTCAACATTTGGCTAATCTGATCATGTGTTTAGTTATCTAGTTTAAGGTGAATGATTGGCTTTCAGCAACTTAACTGATTCAGAGAATCGACCTTGAAGATACATGCTTTGCCATATCTATACACTTGAGGCACAGATTATCTGGTGTTTTGATGATATAGCCAGTGGTGGAACCAAATGCTGCCCTACTCAGATCAAAGGGCATTGTGTCTTTGTGTTTTAGATAATATGCAAAATTTGCAGCTGATAATTCTTGGGGTTTATCAGTAGATACCTCTTGCGATATTAAGAATGAGGCAACATGACATTTAATAGTGCCAATTTTGCCTATTCATTCAGGCCACGGTAAGGCGGCTGAAGCAACTTTTTACTCGGTCACCAGTGTTGGCTGGGGCAGCCTGTTTTCTCAGGCAGCAAAATATGTGAGTTACTTTTAAACGGAAGTAACAGAGGTTTGTGTGGCTTTCAGTTTGGGCTTAGAGAAGCGTTTATGTGATAGCACAATTGACACTGCTTGTGCTGCTTTGTCATTCTCTATAGTACCATAAGTAGGACATTAAATGATTGGTTATTCACCCGCTGTTCACTAACATTATGCAGGGTGTCTTTTATATGACCACTCTAAAAGCCTACACACATTGTAGTTTGCGATGTATATCAGTAAATTATTATGCAAATATTCTTCTACTGTATTCTTAATGGGAGCATTATTTTTTAAGATGATTATGCTTTCAGCAACTGACCTCAGCACAAAGTACCCAGTCTTTACTCAATCTCTGGCTCGGTCTCTGGGTCATAACTGTTAGCTTGTTATGGGAATGATCTCATAAGCAAAATGTGCATGATTGCATACATTTGAAGTTGACAGCAAACCCACCAAAGCGGAGATTGGGGGTGTCATTAGGTATACAAGTACACTGAGCTTTCTAATACCTATGAGATGAAAGATAATTTAATTATTATTATTCAATAGTCTCAAGGTATTGCTGATGGCTCATTAGCAGCCAATAGAATGGATAGTTCCCTTTCATCATACAGCAAGAGGCTTACATAGTGCGTGTTAATAAATTATACAATTTGGTTGAAAATATCTGGATATTTGCAGATAGAATTCTACACAGTGTTGCATGAGTTATTGTCTAACTCAAAGTCAATTGGGACTATGGTCCAGTTAAGAACAATGGCCATGTATGCAAGTTAGCATCATGGTATTAATAACCCATGTTTTATACCATTAATGGTTTATCAGTTTAAGTGTTTCACACACAAATTGGGTAACTGCATGAAACCACAGAGCTTTGATGTCTTCACGTAGTCACTCACGTGACTTCGAAATAAAATAGAAAGATTAAACGAGAACTTGCCGTTACATTTCCACCGTCATTCCTGCTGGGATCCTTTTCCAGTCAACCTTGGCCAGCTCCTCTCTCATGCCTTCACAGTTCCCTTTGTTCAACTGCAACACTAACACTTCTGATTTAACCTTCTCTCTCGCAAATTGTAGATTAAAACTTATCATATCAACTTAAAATGAATAACCTCTCCATGTTCCCATCTAATTGAAGTGATGTTCAGGAGGTTTGACACTCACCCACTCACCAAGTCCAGTAAACAGGTAAGCAAAAGTAACACTTTGCTGTGTGAAGCACAAACAAGGTAATAATGTCCCTGACACAGAATCATAGGAATTTGTGTGGAAGAGATAAGAATCTAAGTGTTATTCCAAATTATCTGCAGTATTGCGACTGCCATCTGCTGGATTGCTCTTCCAGTTTCACCACCAAACACAGCACCATGGCAACCAATAGCAGGAGGTATTATAAGGGAGATGATTTGTTAGGGGTCTTTTGTTCTGACCTGGCTACTGATTAGACAGTGCAATCAATGTCAAACCAGTCAGATTTGCTTCATTCCAAATCTTTGAGCCGTAATGATCCCCAAACCTTTCTAAGATTTTTTTGCATGATGCTTCCCAGACTCCTGCTGCTCAGAACAAATGGATCATCTCTGTTAATAGCTCATTATTGTACATTAAACTAACTTGCATCTTGCCGAGCGATAGTTCAATTTGAAATTTCTCAAAGAAATCATGGCAGCATTTACTTTAGACATTACTTTGAAGTTACAGCATGGAAACAGGCCTTTCAGCCCACTAAGTCCATGCCGACCAACGATCCTCTAAAGGGCCTGTCCCACTTTGTGATTTTTTCGGCGACTGCCGGCATCATATCATAGTCGCCAAAAGATTTGAACATTTCAAAATCCAGCGGCGACAAGAAAATGTAGCGACACTTGAAAAAACACCATGTGTAAAACGTCATCATGCCGCAAATTTTTCGGTGACCTGATACGTCAGTCAATGATGCCGGCAGTCACCAAAAAAATCGACAAGTGGAACAGGCCCTTTACACTATTTAAATGCTCGGGACAATTTTACCTAGGCCAATTAACCTACAAACCTGTACGTCTTTAGAATGCGGCAGGAAACCGGAGCATCTGGAGTAAACCCACGCAGTCGCAGGGAGAATGTACGAACTCTGTACAGACGGCACACGGTAGTCAAGATCTCTGGCATGTAAGAGCAACTCCACCGCCACACCACTGTGCTGCCCTAGCTTTGCTGACTGTTTGGGATAGTCAGAGGCTGTGGGGATGTGTGGGGCAGGGTCAGAGTAGCAGAGTGGGAAAAATTTGGGTGGAAAAGATGGATATGCGGGGGGTGGTGGGGGGTGGGGTAGTGGAGGGGGAGTGTTGGGGTGGCCGGTGAGTGCAAGGTGTGGGGGAATGTAGAGGGTTCGGAGGGCTGGGGGTTGGATGATATAGGGTCGGGTGCAGGAGATGGAAGGTGTAGAAAGTGGGGAGGTTGTACTGTGCATGGAGTTCACCAAAGGGAAAAAATGTCTAGAAGGCAAGGAGAGTGCAAAGATGGATGCGTGGATGGAGATGTAGGGAACGGAAAGTACAGAGGGTGGGGAAGGTACAGATGTTGGGTTACAGCATACGATGAGGAAGAATGGAGCAGGGATGCATGGAACTGACAGAGTGTTTGAGTTGGGTTGTTAGAGTTGGAGAGGTTGCACTTTGTGGGTGTGTGGGGAATGGGAAGTACCGAGGGTTTGCAGTGTCCAGAGGATGAGAAGAGTGCAGGGGATAAGTGAGTAGGGGTTAGAAAGTTGCAATAGATAGGAAGTGGGTAGAAGTGGTGTCAGAGGGGATGGAGTTTGCTTTGGGAAGAGCAGAGTTTGGACATTGTTTTGGTGTTGTTATGCACTCCTTACATCTGTTGTCAAGCAGAATTATTGATGACAGCTTCTTATTGTGAATAGATGTTAAGCCACTGTGGAGCAGCGATAGAGTTGCTTCATTACAGCACTGGAGACCCAGGTTCGATCCCGACAACGGATGATGTCTTTACGAAGTTTGTGCATTTTCACCGAGATCTTCGGTTTCCACACTCCAAAGACGTACAGGGATGTAGGTAAATTGGCTTGGTGTATGTGTAAAATTGTCTCTAGTGTGTGTGGGATGGTGTTAATGTGTGGGGATTGCTGGTCGGTGTGGACTCGGTGGGCCAAAGGGCCTATTTCCGTGCTATATCTTTAAACTAAACACATATGTGCCGTATTTATCCAGTGTACAGATGAACATGATCTAAATAATGTCTAGCTTTGAGCTTTACCCAAAAGGTGCCCATTTGACTTCCAACATTTCAAGACGTAGGTATTTATCCTGAAAATGTCTAAAGGCCTGCACTCAAAGTGGTTGCATTGTAGTTAGCAATAGTCATTATTCTATCTAGACCATCAATCCAGAGACTTGGGCAATAATTTAATTCCTACTGTTCACATTCATATTCAAACCAGGAATAATAAGGTGGATTCAGCAATGGTAACCATGAAATTACATGACAGTTGCAAGGTCATATCTGATCCACTAATGACCTTCAGGAAAGGAATTCTGTTTTCCAATCTACCCTGGCTAATAAGTGACTCCTGCCTAACTCATGTGGCTGTCTGTTGACTTTGTCAGATCATGGCAATGTAACATTAATAAGGTCACAGTGCCAAGTCATTGGTGCTGAATATCGGGCTTCAGGACACAACTTGAAGACATCCAGATTCTCTCGCAGAGGAGTTGTAATGTGGTTGTAATTAACCTGTGTGTGCACAGTCACTCCAGACTTGCAGACTGGAACCTTATGTCATTATTGGCCAGTCTTTCTTTTTTAATGGGTGCTAGATAAGTATATGAGAAAATATTATGTTAATAGTTAATTAAGGAAGGGTGTGAGGTGTCTCAAGTACAGCATACTTGACAGCATAGACTAGTAGGACTATTTCATTCTTCCAGCTTCTAGCCCAAGCATTGTAGCATATCGAATAAAGGAAGACAAAGATTTTGTCATTATTTATAAATGCTGTCTGCATCATTTGTAATTCATCAGAAACATGTAGGCAACAGATTGTATTACCAAGTTGTGCCATACATGATAATGACAGCTGTTAAAGGCCAGTAAATCTATTTGTAAAAATGTTGTTCTCATTAAAGGTGAAAAGTGTTTACCTTCCCTCTGTTGCAAAGGCCCTTGCAAGAATGTCACAATTGAATAAATGACTTGTTTGTTTGGGTACCTCGCAAGAGAAACCATATATTTTCTGATATTGAACAGAGGTGCCACCACAAGGAAATAGTTTGTGTCTGGATCACTCTCTAAGTTATTGAGGGATGGTCAATTATATAGGAAAATATGCTACTAACAAAATAAAATGGTTGCAATTTCATCAATTGAAGAGACATGTGAAATGTTTTTTGCATATTATGGCGCAGTATATTTGTGTACGCAGAAAGAGATACAGTATTCAGTAGAGCAAATAATAGCTCAGTAGATTGAAGATGAATAACAAAGACGGAATGACGTTACAGAGAAAATAAAAAATAATATAGGATTTGCTGTACAGAGAGAATGAGACAGCTGGGTGAGAGGGAAGGGGTAGAGGGAGGCAGAAAGATACAGTGAGACTCCATGTTTATGGTTTGGGTATCCCAGTGGAGGATAGATCGATCCATTGACCACTTCAGGATAAGCATTGGGCTGAGGTAGTAACATATTTTATATATTACTCCCTGGAGGTAAGGAATGTTCAAGCATTTTGAATAATTAAAGGATGAAATAGAATTGTATGAGAAATATTTCTGCCTGCTGAAACAAAAATAGAGGACACTTTTAGAATTAAAACCATCCTTGACTTGATTCTAGACTTCTGATAATACTCATTCACCCTACATTGTCTAATGGGTTGGGTTGAAAAACTATTTGATACATATAAATATAAAATATTTTACAATTATTATTTTTAAAATGTACAATTAAAATAATTAAGACAATTTAAACTAAAACCAACCTGTTATCTCTAACCTGGCAAGTTCAAAAGAACTAAATAGAAGTAAACTCTAATGCGTTAAGATCCTTTTTAGTGTTTTAAATAATTTGATTGTTTTCAATTTACAACCAATTTTGCATAAAATTCTTGATGGGTATAGTTCTCCATCAATTCTATTACCAACAGTGATCTTTTATGTCTTATCAACAGACCTGATAATACTTAATGATACCAGCAGAGGGGACTGGTCACAAATCAGTGCGTTTGGAATCAGGCATCAGGCAAGTGTATGAAATTTGGTTGCATAGCATTGCCTTTTCAGCATTACATGTTTGAAATCTGCTACCTGATGAAGTGAGATAAAATTACCAGTTGAAATGCACAGCTCAGTTTTTACCCATATGATGCCCTCTGTGGTCATTCGACAGTGAGAGCTGTTTTCCACAGAAACTGCACAACCTGCATGTCATTCTTTGTACTACACCTGACCAGGGCATTGCCAGGAATTATGCAGCACTGAGATCCTCTGGTTGCTGGATATACTCAGCCCAAAATTAATATATATGACTACCAGCTCTGGTTCTGAACAATATAAAAAGGACCTCCCAAGTTAGTTCCCAGTTGACAGGGACCTCCTAACTTGGGGCTACCTATTTTCTGTATTTCTCATACTCTCAACCCTCCACTCACAACAAGACAAGGATCAAACTCACTTGGTCCTCACCTTCCACATTATCAACTGTCATCGTCAACAGATTCCCAACTTCCACCATCTCATCGTCACTTCACAGTTGCCACTATCTCAACAAGAAGCAACACAGCAGCGCAGTGGTAGCATTGCTGTCTTATAGTACTAGAGACCCGGGTTCAAGTATGACTACAGGTGTTGTCTGCATGGAGTTTGTATGTTTTCTGTGTTTCTGCGTGGGTTCGGCCTGGAGAAGATCCATCATGTTTTCTGCCAAACTCCAGCAACATTAAGACACATCCTCACTGGCTGCAAAACCAGTCTTTCACAAAGTCGCTACACCTGGACGTATAATCAGGTCCTACGACAACTGGCGATTACCTTGGAAGGAAGGAGAACTACCATCAATGCCTTCCTCCCCCAACTCCTGGTTTCTCGAACACCACCTCTTTTATAAAGACAGGACATCTTCCAGAGAAGACTAAGACTTTGCCTCCATCACAGTGAGGATGTGCTTGGTGAACTCACTGTGGTGGATGTTTAATTTGTGTTTATTGTATGTTTTTGTTATTATTGATTCTGTGTATGACTGCAGGCAACATAATTTTGTTCAGACCGAAAGGTCTGAATGACAATAAAGAATCTATCTATTTGAAGGAAACTACCTTCCTGGACACTGCCCGGGACTGGAAAATGCAGGCTGATCTAGACCAGAAGCTTATCTTTCCACCAGAGATCATAACAACTAATCTCAGGCCGGACCTGACCTTGTGGTCAACCTCACAGAAGTCCCTGTACATCGTGGAGTTAACTGTGCCTTGGGAAGCTGCAGTTGGTGAAGCGCATGAACGCAAATGTCTGAAGTATTCAGACTAAGCAGCCGAGGCAGAACAACGTGGCTGGCATACCCAGGTGTTCCCTGTGGAGGTTGGTTGTAGAGGGTTTGTAGCCATGTCAACAACCAGACTCCTGAAGGGTTTAAGAAGGAACTGCAGATGCCAGAAAATCGAAGGTGGACAAAAGTGCTGGATAAACTCAGCGGGTGCAGCAGCATCTATGGAGCGAAGGAAATAGGCAACGTTTTGGGCCGAACCCCTTCTTCAGACTGAAGAAGAGTTCTGGCCTGAAACGTTGACTATTTGCTGCACCCACTGAGTTTCTCCAGCACTTATGTCTACCTCAGACTCCTGAAGGGAATGTCAGAGGCTGCCAAGCGAAGCAACAACTGGCTGTGGCTGAAGAGGAAGGACTCCAACTGGGCTGCAAAATGACCAGCAAGAGGGGTAAAATAGAGGGGAGCACATCTGTGATGCCAGGTGTTGCTTTTGGGCCCTCTGGAGGTGTTGTGGGCCTATCAATAAAACACCAAGGAAGGAGGGTGCTCACCTGATGACCCCAAATAAGTCTTTACCCCTACCCCCACTCAAGATATTAAGAAGGTGCCAATTATAGTAGGGATTGTAATATCAAGTCCTATAAACATAACTGATAAGCTGAAGATATCCAGTGACTGCTGTGAAAGTGCAGCTGACAACGAGGGAAAGTGCATGTGATGGCGTGGAAAGACAGCGGACAGGAGGACAAGACGCCAACGAGGCTGTCATGGACTAGCTATGCATGTTGGCAGGCTTTGTCACCGTGAATTGTGAATAGGAGTCACCCCTCATGGCTACAAAAAATTCAAAGAGGAAAATACCCCGAGTCTGCGAGAGTGGGGGCGGAAGATGACTCATCGGATGACAACCCGGTAACCGACCCTGGTATGAACACGACGACGAAGAAGATAATCGGCACTTACACTTACATGTACAACATCAGCTGCAGGACAAGAACTCCAATTCTTAAGGGGTTGGACAGGCTAGATGCAGGAAGATAGTTCCCGATTTTGGGGAAGTCGAGGACAAGGGGTCACAGTTTAAGGATGAAGGGGAAAACCTTTAGAACCGAGATGAGAAAAACATTTTTCACACAGAGAGTGGTGAATCTCTGGAACTCTCTGCCACAGAAGGTAGCCGAGGCCAGTTCATTGGCTGTATTTAAGAGGGAGTTAGATGTGGCCCTTGTGGCTAAAAGTATCAGGGGGTATGGAGGCAAGTACAGAATACTGAGTTGGATGATCAGCCATGATCATATTGAATGGCGGTGCAGGCTTGAAGGGCCGAATGGCCTACTCCTGCACCTATTTTCTATGTTTCTATGTTTCCAAGTGTGTAGCTCCAGCTTATCAATCAGAGGCCTAAAAATACATCAAGGGCGGATGAAGAGTTTGACGGAGATAAGGCCGGGACCTCGCATTAATCAGTGTCTCCTGAGAGAAAGATCAAATCAGTGGAGTGAAGCTCAGCAGCAGGATATAACCCACAGTCCAACGAGCTTCATTGCCCCAGTGGCCAAGGAGAGTAATTCAAGCACAACATCTGTGAAGCCGGAATCCAGCCAGATGCAGCCTGCTTTGGAGAGAACATGCAAGGCCACAGACATCACATATGAAGTGGCCAAAGTCCAGCAGCAAGAAACAGTAGGCAACAATCGACACAGACCTGAGTAGGATCCTAGACGGACTTCAAGGTACAGTAGAGAGGAAACTGGAGAAAATGAGTGATCTGATCTACTTCTACGGGGCAGAAAGGTTCGGAACCTAAAAGAAGGAAACAACAACCCATCCCAAGCTCAGAAGGCAGCGAGAAATCGAACGCCTAATCAAAGAGAGAATGGACCTGAGGAAACAGTGATGGAAATCCTCACAGGAGGAAAGAGTGGGCATCAACCTCCTACAAGCGGATCTAAAGGAACGCCCGGGAAGACTGCGGAGAGCAGAAACCTTCAGAACTCAACGTAACAAGAAAGAGAGGGCAAGACCATCCTTCTACAAGGATCCCTTCAGATTTGTGAAAGGACTCTTCACAAAGGAAAAGAGCGGGTCACTTAAGGTGTCAAAAAGGGAATTGGTGGACCACCTGAAATCAACGTACACAACCAACCAAAGATTTGAGCAGAGAGGGATAGCTCCAGACATGCCACCCATTCCTCAACCAGAACACCAGTTGGATGACAGCATCCCAAGGTGGAACAAAGTCGAGAAAGCCGTAAGGAAGGCAAGGGCAGTTTCAGCTCCAGAACCAAACGGAGTTCCATACTGGCTGTATAAAAATGCTCCAAATGTTCTACTGTTCCTATGGAGGCATATGAAGATAGCATGGAAAAAGCAAACCATTTCAAAAGCATGGAGAAGAGCAGGGGGAGTGGTAATCCCCAAGGAAAAAGATGCCTCAAACATCGACCAATTCCAGCAAATCAATCTCTTGAATGTTGAAGGGAAGATCTTCTTTAGCATTGTTGCTCAAAGGATGATAACCTACCTAAAACAGAACAACCTGATTGACAAGTCGGTACAGAAAGCTAGTATACCAGGCGTCTCTGGATGCTTAGAACACATAAGCATGATATGGCATCAAATCCAGTCTGCAAAAAGGGAATGAAGAGATTAGCCTGTCTTATTCCTGGACCTAGCCAATGCTTTTGGATCTGTTCCCCATTCTCTCCTCTGGACAGCCTTTGCGTTCTTCCATGTGCCAAAGACCATTACAAACCTGGTCAGAAACTACTTCCAAGATTTGCAATTCTGTATTACAACAACAGAATACACAACATCATGGCAATCACTGGAAGTGGGAATAATGGCAGGTTGCACCATCTCCCGCTAGCCTTCACGACGTGATCATCCGAGCTTCCAAGTGGGTCGTAGGAGGAGAGCGGCTGCAGTCTGGGCAGCGGCTACCTCCCACTCGCGCCTACATGGATGAAATGACCACTCTGACTTCAACCATTGCATGTACCAAGTGCCTACTGAAAAAGCTTCATGCGAACATAACATTGGCCCGGATGAAGTTGAAACCCAGCAAATCCAGGAGCATATCCATCATCAGAGGAAAAATCGTAGACAAGCGATTCCACATTGATGAAACACCTATTCCTATGGTATCAGAGCTGCCAGTCAAGCGTTCAGGATGGTGGTACAATGCAAGCCTCAAAGACTCAGACCAGTGTGACTAACTGAGGGAAAACAATATCAAAGGCCTTGCTAGCATAGACAAGATCTCGCTTCCTGGTAAACTGAAACTGTGCTGCCTGCAATTTGGATTGCTCCCCCATCTGATGTAGCCTCTGACGAGGTCTACGAGATCCCCATCACCAAAGTTAAGAAGCTGGAGAGGACAGTCAGTTCATACATCAAGAAGTGGCTTGGACCCCCGCGTTGCCTCAGTAATATCGGCTTGTATGGACACAGCACTCTGGAACTGCCTGTCTCTAGCCTCACAGAAGAATATAAAATGCACCAAAGTGAGACTGGACATGACCCTGACCGAGTCACAAGATAATGTGGTACGAGCGGCTACTCCCAGACTGGCAACTGGGAGGAAGTGGACCCCATCAGAGGCTGTACAGCAAGCAAAATCTGCTCTCGGGCATGGAGACATTGTAGGACAGGTGCAGCAAGGACTCGGGACAAGTCGACCCACATGGCACAAGGCAACATCCACCCAGAGAAGAAAGCTGGTAGTTGCTGAGGTCCATCAGCAAGAGGACTTGCAGAGAGATGTGCAAAGCCAGTCTCACAGTCCAAACAGGACCAGTGGACTACCTGGGAAAACCTGGAGCATCGTAAGCTTACCTCGAAGGATCCATGGGAAATGGAAGGAAGGCATCTTAGCTTCATCATCAGAGCCACTTACGATGTTCTTCCCACACCAAAAAACCTAAACCAGTAATTTGGAGAAGATCCATCAGGTTTTCTCAGCCAAAGCCCAGCAACATTAAGGCATATCCCCACTGGTTGCAAAACCAGTCTTTCACAAGGCCGCTACACCTGGAGGCACGATCAGGTCCTGCGACAACTGGCGATTACCTTGGAAGGAAGGAGGACTACCACCAATGCCCTCCCTCCCCCAATGCCTGTTTTCTCGAACACCACCCCTTTTGTAAAGGCAGGACATCTTCCAGAGAAGCCATTTGCAAGAAATAAACTGACTCTCCTGGACCCTGGAAAATGCAGGCTGATCTAGACCAGAAGCTCATCTTTCCACCAGAGCTCATAACAACTAATGTCAGGCCGGACCTGATCTTGTGGTCAACCTCACAGAAGTCCCTGTACATTGTGGAGTTAACTGTGCCTTGGGAAGCTGCAGTTGGTGAAGCGCATGAACGCAAATGTCTGAAGTATTCAAACTTAGCAGCCAAGGCAGAACAACGTGGCTGGCATACCCAGGTGCTCACTGTAGAGGTTGGTTGTAGAGGGTTTGTAGCCATGTCAACAACCAGACTCCTGAAGGGTTTAAGAAGGAACTGCAGATGCCGGAAAATCGAAGGTAGACAAAAGTGCTGGAGAAACTCAGCGGGTGCAGCAGCATCTACGGAGCGAAGGAAATAGGCAACGTTTTGGGCCGAAACCCTTCTTCAGACTGAAGAAGAGTTTTGGCCGGAAACGTTGCCTTTGCTGCACCCACTGAGTTTCTCCAGCACTTATGTCTACCCCAGACTCCTGAAGGGAATGTCAGAGGCTGCCAAGCGAAGCAGCAACTGGCTGTGGCTGAAGAGGAAGGACTCCAACTGGGCTGCAAAATGAGCAGCAAGAGGGGTAAAAGGTGGGGGTGCACCTGGGATGCCAGGTGTTGCTGTTGAGCCCTCTGGAGGTGTCGTGCGCCTATCAACGAAACACCAAGGGCCCCACCTGATGGCCCCAATGAAGTCTTTACCCCTAACACGACTCAACATATTAAGAAGGTGCCAATTATAGTAGGGATTGTAATATCAAATCCTATAAGCTTAACTATATACCCTCACAGACACACACAATTTCTTTCCTGGGATCAATAAAGTTCTATCGTATAGTATCGGGTGTGTAAGAAGAAACTACAGATGCTGGTTTAAACCGAAGGTAGACACAAAACAGGTCAGACAAAATCTCTGGACAAAAGGAAAATATTACGTTTTAGGTTGAGTATGAAAAAGATTCCTGCACACCTTTGGAATGTTGAAGTAAACAAGAGCACCGGAGAAAACCCATGTGATCAAAGGGAAAAGGAGCAAACTCCATACAGATAGCACCCATATTCAGGATCAATTCCGGGTCTGGCACTTTTAGGCAGCAGCTTTATGGCCAATGTACTGTCCCATAGTCTTGAACTGAAGTAAACCATACAGTAGTTGTAAAGGGGGACATAGCGTGACTTAGAGATTGAAGACTGAAAATGGATAGTTTATTTTTTTTAGTAATCAAATTTATCATCGTATAATTTTTTGTGTGTTGGAAAATAAAATATAGTGGCACAGCTGGTAGACTTGCTGCCTCACACGCCAGAGATCTGTGTTCGATCCTGTCCTCGGGCACTGTCTGTGTTGAATTTGCACATTCTCCCTGCAATAATAATATAATAATGTTTTGATTATAGGGACACATTTGCATGTAAATATGCGAGATTGTAGTCAATCAGTAGCTAATTTCCGTCTCTAGTCCCAGGCAAAGGTAGGTGAAGTGTCTTGCCCAAGGACACAACGACAGTACACACTCCAAGCAGGATTCGAACCGGCCACCTTCAGGTTGCCAGCCGAACACTTAGCCCATTGCGCCATCTGTCGTCCTTAGCGTGTGGGTTTCCTCCCACATCCCAAAGATGCATTGGCTTTGTAGGTTAATTTGTCCCTGTAAAGTTGTCCCTAATTTGTATGGCGTGGGTGAGGAAAGTGGGATAACAGAACTTGTGTGAATGGGCGGTGAATGGACAAAAAAGCTGGAGAAAATTAGCGGGTGAGGCAGCATCTATGGTGCGAAGGAATAGGCAACGTTTTGGATCGAGACCCTTCTTCAGACTGATCTCCGGGGAGGGGGGGGGGCGGGAAAAAGAAAGGAAGAGGTGGAGACAGGAGGCTGTGGGAGAGCTGGGAATGGGAGGGGAAGGAGGGAGAAAACAAGGACTAACTGAAATTGGATAAGCGAATGTTCATACCGTTGGGGTGTAAACTATCCAAGCGAAATATGAGGTGATGTTCCTCCAATTTGGGATGGGCCTCACTCTGGCCATGGAGGAGGCCAAGGACAGAAAGGACGGATTTGGAATGGGAGGAGGAGTTGAAGTGCTGAGCCACTAAGAGATCAGGTTGGATATTGCAAACCAAGTGGAGGTGCTGTGCGAAGCGATTGCCAAGCCTGCGTTTGGTCTCACCGAGGTTGAATAATCCAACCCCATTTTTGAAATAATAGAAATTGCATTTATTGCAACGTGTAAAAAGAGTTCAGATACTGTATTATAATTTGCTGAATGTCATTGTGGTGTATATCATGTCTTAATTGGTGAATATGTTTCGTTTGTGACTTTATTTGAAGCAGAAATAATATGTGAATGCCTCATGGAGCATAATTCCGAATGGTAACTATGCACTTCGTCCGAGCACATTATCGCACGTGTCATGCAAGCTATCTTAAATGACCACCTAAACTGTCATTTGGCAACCTAAAAAGCTGCCTAGGTTGCCCGGCTGGAAACAGAGAAAGAAAGTTAAGTGAGAGCCCTGCCTCGTGTGCATAGGATTGTGTTAGTGTGCGGGAATTGCTAATCAATGCGGACTCGGTGGGCTGAAGGGCCTGTTTCCGTGCTGTACATTTAACAAAAATTAGGGAGGAAACCAGAGTGCCCTGAGGAAACATACATGTTTGGCACAGACATTGTGAGCCAAAGGGCCTGTCTTGTGTTTGTGTTAAAGGGCCTATCCCACTTACGCGGCTTTTCAGCAAGCTCAGGGGCACTGGCCTGAAAAACTGCGAGCTGGATCGACCGTTAGCACTGAACAAACACACACACACACACACACACACACACACACACACACACACACACACACACACACACACACACACACACACACACACACACACACACACACACACACACACACACACACACACACACACACACACACGCACACACACACACACACACACACATCACACGCACACACACACACACACACACACACACACACACACACACACACACACACACACACACACACACACACACACACACACACACACACACACACACACACACACACACACACACACATCGCAAAGGCGGGGACCAGGGAAAGCGGGAGAGTTCTGTCTGAAATCCACATGGTGCAAAGCCCGCGTTGAACAGGAAAGTTAAAGACGGCTGGCACAGTGTACGGTAAGTACTTTGAAAGAGCGGGGAGGGGGGAGAGGAGAAGGGGAGAGAAGGGGGAGAACGGGGGAGAAGGGGGGGAAGGGGGGAGAAGGGCAGAAAAGGTGGGTGGGTAGAAGTCATGGAGACACTTTTAAGAAGTCAGACAACTTTTAAGCCAGAGATACACCGCTGTGAAGTTTAGCGGGCATTTAACATTACCGGTCGGTTTTCCTTGGTTCTGAAAACCCGTGCTTACGTTTTTTTCCCCCCAATGAGCCAATTAAAATGCGCGGTCAGCAAAGGAGATTGCCTACGGCTACCTCGACTACCTACCCACTACCACTGCAGTACGTGTTCAAAAGTATCGATTTTCTCCATGCCGACCAATTTTTGCTCGCGGAAAATCTTTGTTCAAAGATTTTCCGCGACCAAGCCACAAACCAAACCAAATTTTCCGCAACCACTATGCGGGAACTCCTCTCGACCATGAAGGAGACTTGCCAGAAATCACCTACGACCATGTGTTGACCATGCTGCGAGCTTGTGGTTAGCGCAGACTCTCCTAAACTAGCCAATAAGGTCGCCATAGTGGGACAGGCCCTTAACTGAGATAACGAGCATAGCTTTCAGTCAGAAGGATGAATCGAGGCAAATCCAGCGACAATGTGATAGATATGATACGATAACACTTTACTCATCCCCAGAGGGAAATTGGTCTGCCAACAGTCACAACACACAAGGTTCACAAAAAACTTGAAATTAAAAGTGAAAACAAAATGAAAAAGACAAGCGACGATTGGCTGGCTGCCGTGTGCACAGCGCCTTAATCAAAACTAATGAACAAACAAACGCAGGCTTTATTCCCTGGGCAGAGCAATCTAAATTAGAGTGCTGCGCCCACTCCCCCACATGTTCCCCTTTGTTCTCACTAAAGATACTAGAGTATCTTTGGTTCTCACACAGCCTCCAATGCCGGGGACCCCATTGTCTTCCACTCACACTCATCGACCGTAGATCGTGGGTCGTTCGCGAGTTGCCACCGCCGCAGAGGCTCCCATTGCTGCCGAGGCCTCTCTGCTGCCCGCTGCCGCCAAGGCTCCTACTGCCGCTGAGGCTCCCACTGCTGTCGAGACTCACACTGCCACCGAGGTACCTCCTGCCACCGTCAAAGATCCCATCATCACCTCTGCTGAGGCTCCTTCGGCCTCTGCAGTAGCAGGACGACTGCCCTGCGCCACGAGAAGGGCATCTCCACAGTCGCCAGGCTCTCTTCCAGGACCTTTATAAACTCAGCTCCCTGGACATCCCAGAAGGCTCTAAGAAACTCCACCATCAGCCCATCCAGTCTTGGAGACTTGACCCCCCTGAGCTGATGCAGGGTAGCAGTCAGCTCCTCCAGAGTTAAGGGATCATCGAGGAGTTCAGCCACCTCTTTGGACGCTACGGGTAAGCCCTCTCACAGGACACCCTGCACATCCCTGCTGGATGTACCCGCAGAGAACAGAGTCCTGTAGAAAGACCGAACAGAGGCACAGATGCTCTCTGGATCTGTGACAGAGGAGCCATCATCCGCAAGGAACTCAACAAGATGCCTGCGGGCTCCTCGCCACTTCTCCCGAGGGAAGAAAAAGGGGGAGGCGCAGTCCAGATCGTGCAACATCTCAACAAACTCACATACGCGCCCCGGGACCTCCTAAGCTGCAAGTCCTTCAGTGTTCCCTTCTTCTCCTGATACTCCTGCCACTCGCACGAGTCCTCACCAGTCCGACCCAGGCGAGACTCCGAGTCGAGCAACTCTCTCTCAAGCTGTCTGATCTCTGAGCCCCGCCCCTTGGTCGACCCCCTCGCATAGTCCTGGCAAAATAAACGGACGTAGGCCTTCCGCATGTCACAGCACTGCTTTAGTGAAAGGAAATGCCCCTGCCTCTCTCTCCACTTCACCCAGAACTTCCTGAACAAATCCCGGAATCGGCGATCCTCCAGCATCCGGTTATTAAAATGCCAATACACAGACCCTGCCCGTGTGCGTGCTGGAATAAAGTCCACTCGCACCAGGCAGTGGTCCAAGCACGGCACCAGCCACATGGAGGCTGCCGAGTCACAAGAGACATAGGCCTTGGAAATGTACAAGTAGTCAATACAGGAACCACCACCCTCAAATCTGTATGAGAAGGCACTAGAGTCAGGATGGAAAATCCGTCACGCATCGATCAGCTCAAAAGAGTCTACCAGCTCTCTGAAAGTCTCTGAGAGTCTTGACTGCTGCCGGGTCATGCTGAACACCAGAGTGATCTCTCGTCTCAAGGGTACAATTAACATCCCCCCCAAGGAAAACACACTCTTCAGGTTCGATGGTATTCAACAAAATAGTCTGTCTGTGGAGAGCAAGCTCTGCCGATACTCCGCCCCGGACACTCCGCTCAGTCCGCTCAGCACCAGGAGTCCCCTAGGAGGTCTGTGGGGCGAGTTGGTCCTACCGGGCTGCGTTCTGGCCGGCGCCGCGGTTGTTCGGTGAGTGGATTGAACATGCGTAGTCCCCCGGGAAACACCCGCCATGTGCGTGGCTCCCCGGGATACTCCAGCTGTGCGCATGGCTCTCCGGGGCAGTACTGACTTAGATCAGTAAACCTTTAGACACCAAAGGAGTCAAGGGATGTGGGAGTTAGACAGAGGATGCATGGGAAATTAAGGATCTAATAAGATTTTTTGAATAATGGGGAATCATCTATTGGGGATAAGACAAACTCCTATTTCACTTTCTCTTCATTTAATAAAAACTGGTGTTGTCCATCTTTTTTCAGGTCTTGTGAACAAGTTTGCATATGCTGTGTGTTCCAGGAACAAGCCTTATGGCCCAAACATTATGCAATCCAGCTTTCTTCTGCCTTATTTCATATACATTTATTAGTGTGACCCTCCATTCTCTTCTCTCGCATGTACTTCAATCAATAAAACAAAATGGGATTAGTGTTGGTTTACAGTAAATGTTTAGTGTAGATTTGGTGGGCTGAAGGACTCGTTTGAGCAAAGAAGTTAGCTGTTCATAGAATCACACAGCATAGAAACAGGCTATTACGCCCACTGAGTATACTGTGTGATACTATGACCCTCTCATTGTTATTAAGGCAATGTGATTAAACAAATAAGGGAGAAAGGTACATAGGACATAATGACAGAGTGAGACAAGGCTGGAGTTTGCTTAAAAGAAGCACACCACGATGGACCAAATGCCGTCTTTCTGTGCAGTTAATTCTGTGTGAGAGTGTCCTGCAAGCAAAAAATGAAATCTGAACTTCTAGCAAACATTGCTTCATGGAGTCCATTATCAAGTACAGCAGTTTTGCTGTCAGACAACAGCAGAAGCTGTATATAATCCATGATAAAGGATTCCGTGCCTGAATAAAGATATTCTACTATTGCGCTATTCAGCCACAAGATGACAGCAGTGCTCCTGCAGTGAGTGACTCCCACCAACTGAAGCTACACTGGGAGTGGTTTAACCTGGTGCAGTGGTAAGTTTGCTGCACTGGAAGTTATGATTCACCCATAATGTACCAATTGAATTAAATTTTCTGTAAGCTATCTCAAGCAGCAATGAGAAGTCAAACTTTAATCACCTCGCAAATTTCCATAATTCCGCAGCACATTTCACTGAATCACTAAAAGGAGTATTAAAGCTCCACTTAATCACATTCGATCTCAAAACTGAATGTGAGGTCATTATTTTGCCATTTATGTTCAGAAAGTTGGAAAACCAAATTATTTAATCTTCTCCCCAGTCCAAAGGAAAGAAGCCCTTCTCATCTACTAAAAGTAAGATCTTGACTGCTTTTGACTCTCTGCGATGTGATTTCCAAGAGAACGCCGTCACTTACGATCATCATTTTTGGCCACTTCGCTCAGAGCCTCCCCTCCCCCCTCTGCCGGACTGGAGCAGAGGATTTTTCCCATCGATGAAAAATCAGAGAGATATCAATGTTTTCAAAGATTTTTCCATTCCCTCTGCTGCCCCTGCTGGTGGGAGGGGGGAGGGACTATAAAACCCAGAAGTGGTGTGCCTCACTCAGTCTCTGCAAGATGGAGGAAGCAAGGGTCACATCTCTCTGAGCTCTGCATAACACTGAACACATGTTTACTCAACTGTGAGTGCCCTTAATGTTGTTTGAAAATGAAAGTATGGTTGGTTTGAAGTAAAAAGGCACTGCAAATGGTTGTTTGGGGGGTTTGGGTTGAAGTAAAAAGGCACTGCAAATGGTTGTTTGGCGGGTTTGGGTTGAAGTAAAAAGGCACTGCAAATGGTTGTTTGGGGGGGTTTGGGTTGAAATAAAAAGGCACTGCAAATGGTTGTTTGGGGGTTTGGGTTGAAGTAAAAAGGCAGAGGTCACGACTGTGTCTGAGCTGTGAATCAACTGAACACACTGAATGTCTACTGAAATGTAAGTGTGGTGTTTGTGTGGTTTTTTGATGGTATTATGGTGGTTTCACCCTGCTTCAAATGGCATGAAACTGCATTTGAATGTGGTGGCCTTGCACCCTGCATGAAATGGTATGAAACTGCATTTGAATGTGGTGTCATTGCATCCTGCATGAAATGGTATGAAACTGCATTTGAATGTGGTGTCATTGCACCCTGCATGAAATGGTATGAAACTGCATTTGAATTTGGTGGCCTTGAAATGGTATGAAACTGCACTTGAATTTGGTGGCCTTGTACCCTGCTTGAAGTGATATGAAACTGCACTTGAATGTTGTGGCCTTGCACCCTGCTCGAAGAGGTAAGGAACTGCACTTGAATTTGGGGACCTTGCACCCTGCTTGAAATGGTAGGAAAATGCATTTGAATTTGGTGGCCTTGCACCCTGCTTGAAATGGAATTTCAAAGAATAGCTGCGAGTGAACTGCCAGCCCACCAGCCGTGAGTGAGCTGCCAGCACATCAGGCTTGAATGACTGAGCTGCCACCGCAAGAATCCATTTGGCCCACAATATCCATACTGGCCCTTGGAGACCAGTAATCCCTGCAGCCAAAAACACCCATACCAGTGCTTCAAAAAGCCCCCCCCCCCCCCCTCCCCGCGTCTCCACTGACTACCAATATTAGAATTGCTGGAAAGGTGGAATATTGCGTCGGGGGACCAGCCCTCCCATGTGAGCATGGTACCCAACGGGTCCCACTTAGTCTAGTATATCTTATATCTTGATGGCTTAGGTTTTCAGATCTCTTTTGTATGGGGGAAAATGGGGGGGGGAGGGGGACGGGGTAGTGGGGGCTGGGGTGGGGGGGAGTTGGGAGTACCTTTTCAGTTCTCATCAATAGACTTATTCATTGAAATGCTCAGTATATCTATATTACTAAAAGTCTGTTCTTGACTGGTTTGTGCCATCTGTGCTGCGATTTCCGAGAGAACGCCACCACCTACGGCCGTCATTTTTGGCCACCTTGCTCAGAGCCCCCCTCCCCTCCCCTCTTCTTTTCCCCCTCCCCCCCCTCCTTCCCCCCCCCTCCTCTCTACTTTCCCCCATCCTCTCTCCTCCCCCCCCTCTCTCTTCCCCCTCTCTCCTCCCCCCCCCCTATCCTCTTCCCCCCCTCTCTCCTCTGCCCCCCTCTCCCTCTCCCCCTCTCCTCTCCTCCCCCCCTCCTCTCCTCTCCCCCCTCTCCTCTCCCCCCTCTCCCCTCTCCCCCTCTCTCCTCCCCCCCTATCCTCTTCCCCCCCCCTCTCTCCTCTGCCCCCCCCTCTCTCCTCTCCCCCCCCCCTCCCTCCCCCCCCCCTCTCCCCCCCTCCCCTCCCCCCCCTCCTCCCCTCCCCTCTCCTCCCCCCTCTCCTCTCCCCTCTCCCTCTCCCCCCCTCCTCTCCCCCCCTCCTCCTCCTCTCCCCCCCTCTCCTCTCCCCCCTCTCCCCTCCCCCCCTCCCCTCCTTTCCCCTCCCCCCCTCCCCCCCCCCCCTCTCCCCTCTCCCCCCCCCTCCCCCCTCCCCCCCTCCCCCCCTCCCCCCTCCCCTCCCCCCCCCTCCCCTCCCCCCCCCTCCTCTCCCCCCCTCTCCTCTCTCCCCCTCTCCCCCCCTCTCCCCTCCCCCCCTCTCCTCTCCCCCCTCTCCTACTCTCCCCCCTCTCCTCTCCCCCCCTCTCCTCTCCCCCCCTCTCCTCTCTCCCCCCCTCTCCTCTCTCCCCCCTCTCCTCTCCCCCCCTCTCCCCCCTCTCCCCCCCCTCTCCTCTCCCCCCCTCTCTTTCCCCCTCTCTCCTCCTCCCCCCCTATCCTCTTCCCCCCCCTCTCTCTCTCCCCCCCTCCTCCTCTCTCCTCCCCTCCTCCCCCCCTCCTCTCCTCTCCCCCCCCCCCTCCCCTCCCCCCCTCTCCCCTCCCCCCCCCTCCCCCCCCCTCCCCTCCCCCCCTCTCCCCCCCCCCGGTGTCCCGTTTTCTCTCATCAAAACAGTTCAACCAAAGTATTTGGGGGTGCGATGGAGACTCACAGAGGGCGCCGGTCACTGGTCGTTCTCCTTGGCCAGAATCAGAGTCTCCGCTTTCCGTTTGGTGACATCGGTGACATCTCTGACTGGGCTGCATACGGCTGGGCAGCTTGGGGCTGGGCTGGGCTGCTTCAGGTCCCTCCGAAAGTCCGGTTGGAAATCTCCGCCGGCTACCCTCAGCTCCAGTAAAGACACCATGCTGCAGGAAGGGGTGGACCGTCCCGGGGAGTGACAGGGGAAGAGATTAATCCACGTGGCACTGACTGGCAAGGGAAGAGATCGATCTGCACACATGCAGTTTTTAAGATTTTTAAACATCGCTCATTTTTACGACATTCAACCGATTGGAACGAAAGCTCGCAGCACATGAGAGTGAGTGAACTGGTGAAAAATCGAAGTGCTATCGCAAACCATTTTTGCGCAAATAGAAAGAGGGCTGTGTGGGCAGGGGAGGGGTTGTGCGGGCAAGAGGTGTGGGCGGGTGGTGGGTTGTTGTGGGGTAGAGGTGGGAGTAAGGGTGTAGTGGGGGGACAGGTGTGTTGGTGGAGTTGTGTTGTGGGGGCAAGGGGGATAGCGAGGGGTGTGGAGGCGGGGGGAGGGGGTTGTGGAGGTGGGGAGGAGGCGGGGGGAGGGGGAGGTGTGGGAGGGTTGTGGGGAGGAGGGGTGTGTGGGCAGGGGAGGGGTGTGGGGCAGGGGTTTGTGAGGGGTGTGGAGGTGGGATGGGGGTGTGGAGGTGGGAGGGGGTGTGTTAGGGGGTGTGGAGGTGGGGGGGGTGTGGAGGCAGGGGTTGGGGGTGTGGAGGTGGGGGGGGGTGTGGAGGGGGGGGGGGTGTCGGGTGGGTGGGGGGGGTTGAAGGCTGGGGGAAGGGTGTGTGGACGCAGGGGTAGGGGGTGTGGACGCGGGTAGAGCTGGGGGGTGTGGATGTGGGGGGGAATGGACGGGGGGAGAGGTATGGGGAGAGGGCTCAGAGAAAAGACGGGTTGTGGGGAGGGGAGGGTTTCACGGGGGAGGGGGCAGGAGGCAGTGAGGGGGACCAGAGGGGAAGGGGCTGGAGGACTCCCAACAGGCAATGTGGACTCACAGTGTGCGCTGGTCACTGTACGTTCTCCTCCACTGGGATCAGAGTCTCCGTTTTACCTTTGGCGACATCGACCCTATGCCGGGTCGGGCCGGGTTGGGCCGGGTTGGGCAGCATCCGATCCCTCCGAAAATTGTGTCTGGTTGGAGACTTCCGCCGGCCATCCAGAGCCTCTCTTAGCTCCAGTAAAGACGCAATGGCACAGGAAGGGGGACTGTCCCGCGGAGTGACAGGAGAAAAGACCAATCTATGTGGCTCCGACTGGCAGGAGAGTAGATCGATCTGCGCACTCACGATTTTTAAACCTTGCTAACTTTTACATTAGATTACCAATCGGAACAAAACTTGGTGCAATCACAGCAGAGGAGAACGGTGAGTTAGCTGGCAAAAAACCGTAGCCCTATTGGTACCGTTTTAGCGTAAATAGAATGACCGCGCAAACCGGAAGATAACAAGATCAGAGTTTTAGAGATAGATAGATAGATAGATAGATAGATAGATAGATAGATAGATAGATAGATAGATAGATAGATAGATAGATAGATAGATAGATAGATAGATAGATAGATAGATAGATAAGAAAAACAGCAATAGCAATACAAAGTGCACCTCGAATTGCAAAATTCTTCTCCCTGCGCCCATCCAGCAGAAGGCACAGTAATTTGAAAGCATGTATCAAACTCAGGACAGCTCCCCTGTTATTATGCTTCTGAACGGTCTTCCATAAATTAAAGTACCATCCGATTTCACTTCTACCCCATTGTGGACATTGGATTTTGTCTCTGGAACTGATGTGTTACAATGGAGAGAACCATATTCTGTGTATCTTCTCCATCTATTGTACTTGAGTTTGATTTGATTAATTTATATATAGTATTATCTGATTTGTTTGGATAGCATGCAAATCAAAACTTTTCACTATACATCAGTACACGTGACAATAATAAACTTAAACCTATTGGAGTCTGAATATTTTCTTTGTGTTCACATTATTAGCCATGATTAGAATGACTGCTTATGTTCTTGATGTATCACAGCCTTCTTTACTCAGTATTAGACTAGGTTGAACCTACATGCACACACAAAGCTCTTTGCAAAACTTCCTATGTGCAAAATAATTTCTTGGCTAATTTTTTGTGTAATTAATTTATTCTCAATGTTTGAGCGCACAGTAGAACATCGAAGGGTGTTTTTGTTTAGTGGAGGATTTAATTTGGGATTGTGTTTTTAAAAAAACCATTATTTCCAAGGACATCACTTGATCCATTCAAGGGTACATTTTGTACTGTATATGAAATTAATTCAGAATAAACAAACCTAAATCCTTGAGCAATGAATCACAAAATAAAGTATTACTTTAGGCACTCTGATCAATTACTCACTATTAAGATTACAATTCCAATTAAAAGCTCATCAGCATATCTGTCCATCTTATCTCTGCAACTCACTTTATCACTTTGAAATTCTTTACAAATGCTGTTAATTAACATGGCAGTATGTTTCAGACAATTATTGATAAACAGCCTCTGGAAGTAATTTATAATTCCATGCTCTTGGTAAACTGTCTGATCCATCAGGATCACAGATTGGAATTTCATACATTGACTTAATGTGATTTTCCAATCACCTAAACTGAAGAACATGTGTCTGGAGGTTATGTCTTCTGACATTGAGAGCAGAACAGTAGTGCTGGACAAGTGAGCAGAAAAGTGTTTCAAAGACGCTTAAAAAATACAGGTCAAAAATAAAAATAGGAAATACTCAGCAACTCAGAGAGGCCATTCTCCACTGGTTTTCAATCCATTACCAGGCTTGCAGTGGTAATTACAGCCCTGCATGTTATTTTCATGGCACGTAAACTGCTTCCCAATTCGAGGGAGATGATGTCCAGTTTAGTCTAATAACGTCTGATGGATCTTTGTTGGACTCCGTGTTCCTGTGTCAGAATTGTTATCATGTATCCCCCTTTCTAGTGGACAAAAAGGGGGATACATCCTTTTTTGTGGACAAAAAGAGCAAATAGTTTTCTGTTATCAGGGATTCCCAGGGCTATTGACAGTACCAAACTTCCTGTGGGGAATTGATAGCATTTTGCTGCTCTCAGGTGAAAGTGAGTTCCCCCTTTGAGTCTCTTCTTTCAGAAGATCATTTTGCAGTTTTGCCAATTGTGTGTAAAAGTCAATCTACTGTCATTAAAATTCCATAGGCCCAAGAAGGATCTAGGCTCTTTGATAGCAGTGTGTTGTTGGCTGTCCACTTAGCTGTAGTCCTGACTTGGATGAGCTTCCTCTTTCATAGATACATTTTCAGTCCCAAGTACATAACCTCTTATTGGGTAATTTGCACTTTGTCAATGCTGGCCTTTGGCCCTTCTGATGGAAGTGGTTCAGCAGGTAATGAAGATCCTGTTCATATTGTTCTTCTGTTTCCGAGGCCAGAAGGATATTGTCCATATACTGGATGACTGCTGAATGTACGTATATGAAGTAGTTCAAGCAAATGGTTTTGTAAGGTCGTGTGGAAAACCTATTGGGAAAACCTTATGGGAGTCAAGCCCAGCAATATTGTTGTTGGTGAATGGTGAAGCCATTCTCAGACCTCAGGTGTGCCTGGCACCCTAGACATGTCAATAATGGAGAGCCATTTGTGTACTGGCATTAAGGCAGTAAATATCATTGTGAGGTCCACTTTCAATGGGTCCTTCTGTCAATGTACTGATTAGCCTGTTGATACTTGATGGTTAGCTGCCAGACCTCATTGAGTTCTCATACAGGGCACACTGGGCTGCTGGAGGGTTTATGCGTCTTTACCAGTATGTTCCCTCTTCCAGTTGCTAGATTACTGGTGAAATGCTTGCAATGGAGACAGGATTAATAGGGTAAATGATGGTAATTGGTTGGGTGGTTCCGGTAAATGTCATCAGTTCCCCTTGCAGAAGTCCGCAATCATTCTTATCTTTGGCCCATATTGGATGGTCCTGTAATTCTTCCTTTTACAATCTTTGAATGGACCAACATGACGATCTTTAAAGTACAGATGAGTGAGGAAGTCCATTCCCAGAAGTCCATGGAGCCTATCCAGACTGGTGCTATTAATTCATGGGGTCCGAGACAAAAAGGTATCAGCTTTGTTTTCCTTCTCAACGGGGCAGTCATTGCCTGTCAGTCCAGGGAAAGAGAGTCTCCAAGCTCTAGAGATAGGCACATCAGCTCAGCTCCTGCATCGAGGTCTATAAGATGGTCGCCTACAATCGTCATTACATATACTTCGTCCCTGAGTAGGAACCCTAGGGGAACTGAGAGGGGAACTGGAAATATAAAGGGCCTGACCCACTTGGGAGACCTCCACCGCGAATTCTGCCGACCTTAAGTGACTAAAAAAAACTTAAGGTCGCGGTGACCTACGACCTTCCTGGACTAGGGGAAGTGCAAGGGTGAAGAGGAAGCACAAGAAGAGGTCTCAATGGGTGAATGGAGATGATGTGATGGACTGTCCCAGTACACTGGATGACTGGAAAAGAGTGCTGCTGGGCTTTGACAAAAGATGGCACACATGTGGGGCAGTGGATGGCAAGCATGCCATTCTTGTCCCTGTCCCTTTACCCCTCATTTTCCTTATCGTACAGGATGACATTCTGCTGGAACCATTCCTCAAGGTCTTCCTCCTGCTGCCTGGTGAAGGTGTAGGGCATAACCTTCCTCCAGCCCTCCCTCACCACCAATGGGGCACCTGCCTCCGATGATGTGTCAGACACAGGAGAAAGGGCTGCTTTGCAGCCTTCAAATGAGGCAGTGAAGGATGGGGTGGTGGTAGGGATATATACTACCACCCTGGTCTCCTCCTCTAGGGGTCTCTCATGCAGGGCTACCTCCTCCTGCACTATCACCTCTGTAACTGCTATGACTCAAACACATGTAAAGATACAACATATTTTTATTAAGCACTTACAGCACAGGATCTGCTGTACATTACATTTCCAGCTGCTACATCTACTAGGCTGTGGGCCGAGGAGCTTTATTCTGCAGTTTCGTCACCCAAGTCACCGAACTACATGAAATGTTCACATATTGTGTTAAAAAAAATCATATAAATCACCCCTGAAACTCGTCATGAACAAGACTTGCACATTTTTATTAAATTAGAGAAACACTGGAAAAATGTTGGGTACTTTTTAGTCCAATTAAAGCACGTTTAACATTGAGTTGTCTGCCAGTTGGCCAATCACGCACTTTGCTTCAGGCTAGCACAAAAAATGGCTGAGGGGGCTTCACTGATGCCTGTTTTACTGGAGATTCCGATTTGTTGTTCTGTGGAATACATGTCATGGAAACCTGCAGCAGGGTAATTGAATTTAGTGAGAAAAGCATTAAAAGGCTGAAGAATGTGCTGCTAAGTTGAAGAAAGCCTTGAAAGCAAAGTCGCTGCTGAGATGCTGCCAACACAAAGACAGCCAGGAATCAACTCTAACTGAAAGGTAAGATCTAAAGTCTGAATTTATGAAAATCTATCTGAATGGGCTTTAATTAATTTAATTGCACCCTTTTATAATGTGAATAAATTCACTCATTCACTTACTCCATTCATTCACTCATACATTCATTCACTCATTCATTCATGAAATTGAGGGCCTAAACTATATTTTTCCATAACACAGTCAATTAAACATTGTCACTAATGCCAGCTTGTTGTAGAGTAATAAGTCTTTAACAGCTAATCTCGGAGCTGCCTGCGATAACTTACCGGGGAAAAGTGCTCCGACCGCGGGGCCTAGGTACTCGCGGTAAAGAGAAGCCGCGGTCTCCATTAATAAGCGGCCGATTCGCGAACGCGGAGCCATGGATCATCACTGCGGGGGGGGGGGGGGGGGGGGGGGGGGGGGGGGGGGTGGAGGCTGTACATAGTGCCATCTGTAGTGGCCGTTTTCAGGCCTGGACCACGGGAGAAAAATGGTGGGATATCGATCGCAATTTATAGGCTTCCATTGCAGTGAGAAATGGTCAGAAATTGTTGATGTTTCTGTAGAAATGAATTGGTGATATGTGAACTTGAACTAGTTTTTCTATGGTAGTAACATATTGTTATTCTCATTAACATTCTTCTTGGTCCTCCAAAATATTCTAAATGGAATTTAAACTGGAGGTGGAATTTTATTAAGATTAATTAACATTATTTATTAACAATTATTAATTAATTTATTAATTATTATAACCATATAATAACCATATACCAATTACAGCACGGAAACAGGTCATCTCGACCCTTCTAGCCCGTGCCTAACACGTATGTTTAAGACACTGAAAAGCCTGAAGCAGGTGAATCACCTCAAGAGGCAGTCCTGATGGTTAAGCAGATGAGCCGGCCCCAAAGAGACTGCTTCGACCCATGACAAGTCATAGTCAACAAACTGCAACTGTCAAGCACACTTTTGTAAAGGTTCAAAGTACACAAAATAAATAAATTGTGGAAAAAAAAAAGATTATTTTAATGTGGATTGTTTCACTGTTTATTTGGTCAAATATTTAAACAATGAGTGAATTACTTATGATAATGGCGTGCCGGTGAATGACTGCGACAAATCACCCACCGATCCACACATACATACGTACATACATACATACGCACACGTCCATGCATGCAAACACACACATACATGCACACATAAATCTGCACACACACACGTCCACACATCCATTCCCACGCAGACATACATGTACACATCCAAACATACATGCACACATACATCCATCCACACGTACACACACACTTACATCCACAGATACATGTTTGAAAGGCATACACAGACACACACACAAACTAGAGATAAACAATGCAACACTTTTAGGATTATTTTAGGTTAAAGGTAATAGCCCTCATTTGCAAAGGCACCATCGGGGGGGGGGGGGGTCTATAACATAAATAATAGCGTATTGTAGCTTAAAATGAATATTCATCGAGTAAACATCAGAGCATTCTGGCCAGGATGTGACATTTACATCAGAAATAAGACAGGTCTCTTACAGGTCTGGCACTGCCCCAGTCCCACTATGGCCGTCACCCCCACTCTCCCCACTTTGGCGGGGTTCAGTAAATGGGGAAACCTAGCGGAATTGTCCTGACCCTTTAATTAGGCAGGTTCATGAGTCGTTAATACCTGGGACATCTGCTGCAGTCTCATTTAATTTCCTATTAAAGCGACTGGAACATGCCTGCCCGGCACTGCCCCGGTCCCACTATGGCCGTCACACCCACTCTGTACACTGGCAGTCAGTGGGGTTCAGTAAAGGGAGGAACCCACAAGAACTGCCCTAACCCATTAATTAGGCTGGTTCAGGAGCAGGACCTCTGTGACAGTGTCATTAAAAAAAAACACTCACAATTATATTCATCATATTATTTTTATATAATATAATTATACTTAATTATATGTGATTACATTCATATTTACAGGTTACTTATATAACTATATATTATTATACCAATATATATATATATATATATATTGGTATACCAATATATATATATATATATATTGGTATATATATATATATATATATATATTGGTATAATTCATATAAAATATATATAATTGGAATTTATAAAATATATATAGTTGAAAGAGATATATATATATATATATATTGGTATAATAATATATAGTTTAAATGGACTGCAACACGGAAATAGGCAGCCCATGGTGTAATAGGGGCATTGGCCATTAGATGACGCTTATTTTCCCGATCTCATTTTCTAATTAGTTTAATTAATTAATGAATGTGCAACTTTTGGCAATGACGAGTTATGACATCCTTCTCAATTATATTTCATCCAAATCTGTGGAACATTTCATGTAGTTTGGTGACTTGGGTCACAAAAACTGATTTCTAGACACATTTTTGATGCTCGGCCCACAGACTATACTGCCTGATGTAGGCGAGGTCTGATATTATAATGCATGTATAAGGCTGGGCTTCTACTAACAAGCACAATGAATGGCTAGCATGCAATTGCCGATCTACAACCTCCTTTGGCACCACCTCCTGCCATTCCTCCTCCTGGGTGGGCAACACCTGCATGTCAGGTTATTTTTGAGGGTTGTGCCCTCCCCCTGCGCTGCTGCCTTTTTGGTGCCATCTCTAAAACACAAGTCTCCTCGCCAAAAAACTCTCCAGCTATGAATGAACATGCCCTGGAGTGACAGAGGTCACATGCTGCTTTTTAATTTACCTTTTTTTCCTACAAACCTTTTTTTCACCCCTGAGCTATTACCTTCGACTACTTTCGACCACCTTCGAGTACCTACGACTAGCATCACGACCTACTATGACCGACTTCGACTAGACCTACGACTAAAAAAGTATCGATTTTTCCCACGGCGCCCTAATTTTAGTTGCGGTCAATTTGTAACATCTTGAAAAATACGCCGCGACCTAGGTGAAGCGTCGACTACGCGGAGACCATTCTCAACCATGAAGGAGAGTGACGAAGACTTCCCACGACCTCGTGGTGATCTTCCCGCGACTATGGGTCGCGGGCAAGGTCACCTGAACTTGCGGCGGAGGTCGCCCAAGTGGGACAGCGACATAAGGGTGAGCTCCTTGATTTTTTTTCAGCAGCTGATTCAAAATAACAATTTTCCCCTTAACTTAGATTTTTATTCCATTGTACTACACACATTTCAGAAACCATACATGGGTTGATATCTATGTAAAGGACAGATCAGTTTGTTCACATTTTCAGCTTCTTACTTTAATAAACTTGACCCCAGTCAGTGGTGATGAAATATTTTGTAACCTTGACTACCGGATGCTCTTTCATGCATATATGACCCATAATTTAAATACTTATCCATGTTACAACCTGGTTAATCTCATTGATGCTCCTTTGTGAACTAGCTAGCTCATCATTGTTGCCTTTGATCATTTAAATACGTATTGAATAGTATTATCAGCCAGACAAGGTTGTGACATTTTAATCTAATATCCTCTATCTTCATAATGAAATAATTATAGATTGAATCAAATATCTTCTTCAAGACGGATCACAGAATATTTGAACTACATGTGCAGCACTTTGATGCATAAGAATTTCCTGCCTTTTTTAAATAGATTTGTGTTGTGATGGTTCACCCACATACATTAGTCATAGAGTAATACAGATCGCTAAATGAATGTTCAGCCCACCGAGTCTGTGCAAGCCATCAAGAACACAGTTCACATTTAAGGGCAGCACAGTGGTTCAAGGGCAGCACAAAGGCACAGCTGGTAGAGCTGCTGCGTCACAGCACCATAGTCCCAGGTTCGATCATGACAGTCTGTGTGGGGTTTGCATGTTCTCCCTGGGACACGAGGATTTCCTCTGAGTGCTACAGTTTCCTTTCATATCCCTAAGATGTGCAGTGTTTTCATTAGATTTTCTCTGTAAATTGGACCTAGTGCGTAGGGAGTGGATGCAAAAGAACTAGTGTGAAAGGGTGATCGATGGTCAGTGTGGAGTCGGTAGGCTGAAGAGTCTGTATCCATGCTGTATCTCTAAACAAAATTGAACTGAACCTACACTTATCCCATTTTACTTTCCACAAATGCCCATTAACTCCACCCAGATTCTACCACACAAGGGGCAATTTTACAGGAGCCAATTGCAGTAATCATCCTGCAATTCTTTAGGGTGTGAGAAGCATCCTAAGGAAACCCACACAGTCACAAGGGGTCATGACAACTCCACACAGACAGCATCTGTCAGGGCTGAACCTAGCTTGCTGGTGCTGTGAGGCAGCAGCTCTACTGGTGAAACTCTCCTGCACCATTGTGGAACTTCTCTGTTTCCCCATTTCACTGCTCCCATTCATCTGCTATCTATCTAAACTGGCATCATCGTTGCGGATTACAGAGACAAATGTTGTTGTTTTCTCTCTGATGGAAAAATGAAAACCAAACAGTCTGATGGAAGAATGAAAACCAAATTCACTGGTGAAGAGTATTCATAACATTATTCCTTTCTGACTATTTGCAGTCAAGTTTTAAGCTGCAACCATTGCTCGCTGCCTGGTTAAAATTTTCATGGCAACAACCATAATTGATACGTTGCACTTTCTTCAACGTCTGCAATTTACGGCTGGAATATACTGTGTAGCCTGGCACATTGATCACCTATACTGGCTGCTTGTTGGCAGCTACTATTAAACATCTTGCTTGATTAATACCTGCCACCGTGTTTGAGTTTCAGGGACTTCTATTCAATATATAAAGCCAATCCATTGGGATTATCTGTGGCACTCAGTTTTTTTACACTTCCCATTCTTAATTTGTGATGTTAGACTTTACTTAAAGATTTCCACTTCATGATTTGCCTGCATTTCTTCAGCTTTAATCTCTTGTATATATCAGTCAGCTCTCTGGCTTCTTTTACAACATTTTTGATTAGTTCAATTAAACAAGAAATGGTCATTACCTACAGTCAAAAGGCAGTAATTGCTTCTTGTACCTTTGCTGCAACAGTTTTGATTTTACGAAGCACAGTTCCTATTGTTTCAGGAGGAAGAATGTGTGGTGATGAATTGTAAGATTATACATCAGATTGATGATTCAATTAATAATAATAATGTGTGTACCAACTGTAATCCTTCTGTATATTATAAATAAAGTATATTTTTGAATTTAAACATGAATTTGGCAACATGAGATTGAACCCACTAAGGGAGCTGAAGAATTTAAATTCAAATTATTAGGTAAATTTGATTTTCTTTTCAAAAATGTAAGTTGTTAAATGATTGCAAAAAGGCTATCACTAATTTCTTCAGGGTAGGAAAAATTATATTTATCTGATCTGTCCAAGATATGACTCCAATTCTATTGTGTGTCATGGAGAGATACTATATGGAAGCAGACCTTTGGCCCATTGAATCTATATCAACATCACCCACCAATTTACAATACACCATTTTGATTCCTATCATCTCTTCCTAGATTCTACCACTCATTTAGACTGAGGGGATTTTTGATAACAACCAGCGCATCTTTGGGATGTGGGAGGAAACTAGTACTAATAGGAATCTGAAGGGTAACCTTTTCACGCAAAGGGTGGTAGGTGTATAGAACAAGCTGCCAAGGAAGATAGTTGAGGCAAGTACTATCTAACATTTAAGAACCATTTAGATATGGATAGAACAGATTTAGAGGGATATGGCCCAAACGCAGGTAGGTGGGAATTATATAGTTGTGTTATGTTGGCTGGTGTGGGCAAGTTGGGCCAAAGGGACTGTTCCATGCTATAAAACTCTATGATTCTATGATTTTCTAATTGGGAGAAGCTCACACAGCCACAGAGGGGACATGCAAACTCCACAGTGATCTGGATTGAACATGGATCTCAAGAACTATAAGACAATGGCTCTACTAGGTGCACCATTCTGCCATGGGAGACTCCATTCAGAACAATTAGTGATGGACAACAAATAGCAGCAATGCTGTTGATGTTCCTATGCTATGATTGAACTAAATTACCACCTACATTCCTTACCTGGAGTGGCTTCATTGTCTTCGGATGCAAGATTTGCCAGTTAGGTTTGTATCAGTTTTAGTTTGGAAGTTAGATGGAATTTTTGATAAGGTGGGTGTGGAGAAGATGATTCTTTTTGTGAGAAAATCTAGAAGTTGGGAATTACTTTTCAAATTGAAAGGTTGCCCATTTAAGACAGATGTGGAAAAATATTTACTGATGGGTCTTTGGAACCCTTTTTCTCAAAGGGTGATGAATGCAGAATCTGAATATGTTTAAGCCAATAGTAGATTGATATTTAAAAGTGATTGAAAAATGCCTGGGATCAGAAGAACATATGAGTCTGTGGGCCATTAGGACCCTTAAGCTTAACCTTCTCCAGAAGTAGGAAAAATGCATGGTTAGAGATTAGAATCAGATCAGTCATTAACTTATTGAACGGCAAGGCAGGCTTAAAGGGACAATTGGCCTATTCCTGGTCTTAATTTATCCGTTCATCTTTTTGTTGCAACACCCTTTTATTTTATTCACTTTACATGCAAGATTGATTGGTTTGTTTTTAACAGATACATCAATGTCTTTAATGTTTCCCAAGGCTGACACTAAGTTGTTTCTAACTCTTTCCTGTTTTCTGAAAGTACTTACTTTTACTTAGCAGAAAGAAGCACCTGGTTATTTAACTTACTGTGAAACTTAGTTGCATGCAAATTGGCTTCATGTACACACAGTAAACACATTTCTAAGTACTTCCACCAGGTGCACATTAATTAAAATTTTCTACCAAATCCCATTTGCTCCATTCGAATTACTGCTGGTGTTTCAAGTCTTCCATCATGGCTGTAGTCCATATTTTTGAGTAGCCTGGTGAAACTATTTAAAACTCACGCAGGTCACAAGGTCACGTACAAATTCCACACAGATAGAAGCCGTAGGCAGAATCGAACCTGGGTCTCTAGCACTGTAAGGCAGAAACTCTACCACTGACCCATTGCATCTTAGGTCTGAAGCATGAACTTTGTCTCTCTTTTCACTCTACCCCAACTAATCATTTGCCTAATTATTTCAATGTATAAAGTCATCAGAATCTTTTTTCTTGCAATTGAATTGAATTGTGCAGAAGGTACAGAAATATGAAGTCACACACCACCAGGATCAGGAACTATTTCTTTCCTACAGCCATCAGGCTCTTGATCTGATCAGCACAACTCTAAACCTACTTTGGCACTGGAACATAATGGGTTACCTTTTTTTCTTATAGTGTTTGCACTAATGTCTTTTTTTTTGCATAACCATATATATCAATTACAGCACCGAAACAGGCCATCTCGGCCCTACAAGTCCGTGCCGAACAACTTTTTTTCCACTTAGTCCCACCTGCATGCACTCATACCATAACCTTCCATTCACTTTTCATCCATATGCCTATCCAATTTATTTTTAAATGATACCAATGAACCTGCCTCCACCACTTCCACTGGAAGCTCATTCCACACCGCTACCACTCTCTGAGTAAAGAAGTTCCCCCTCATATTACCCCTAAACTTCTGTCCCTTAATTCTGAAGTCATGTCCTCTTGTTTGAATCTTCCCTATTCTCAAAGGGCCAAGCTTGTCCACATCAACTCTGTCTATCCCTCTCATCATTTTAAAGACCTCTATCAAGTCCCCCCTTAACCTTCTGCACTCCAGAGAATAAAGACCTAACTTATTCAACCTATCTCTGTAACTTAGTTGTTGAAACCCAGGCAACATTCTAGTAAATCTCCTCTGTACTCTCTCTATTTTGTTGACATCCTTCCTATAATTGGGCGACCAAAATTGTACACCATACTCCAGATTTGGTCTCACCAATGCCTTGTACAATTTTAACATTACATCCCAGCTTCTATACTCAATGCTCTGATTTATAAAGGCTAGCATACCAAAAGCTTTCTTTACCACCCTATCTATATGAGATTCCACCTTCAAGGAACAAGGACTATGCACGGTTATACCCAGATCCCTCTGTTCAACTGTATTCAATTCCCTACCATTTACCATGTACGTCCTATTTTGATTTGTCCTGCCAAGGTGTAGCACCTCACATTTATCAGCATTAAACTCCATCTGCCATCTTTCAGCCCATTTTTCCAAATGGCCTAAATCACTCTGTAGACTTTGGAAATCCTCTTCATTATCCACAACACATAACCTTTTACTATTCACTGTCTCGGAGAATTTATGTGTAATTTATATATCATTTTATATGAGTTATGTTTTGGAGTTGTCTGCATTCATGTGCCTGTAATGCTGCTGCAAACAAAATATTAATTATACCTGTACCTCTATTTTCGTGCATATGATATAAATTCAACTTGATTTGTCGAGCCCTATCTTTAAAATCCCAAAATGTTTTTGGCCTTTTCTATAACTTTATTAAACTGCATTCACACTTACATTTCATAATGAAGAGGGTTTAATGCCTTTTAAATTGTCAACCTTTGAGGGTTGTGCTGCTTAAGTATTGAAATAAGGCTCAAATTGCTGGTTTTATGGACACCAAGGAAATGGGATGTTCAGCAGAAATATGGACGATGGATAGATCTTAATAAATCACAATGGATTTCTTCATGCTTTTATCTTAGTCAACGACAGATGGCGCAATGGGCTAAGTGTTCGGCTGGCGACCGGAAGGTAGCCGGTTCGAATCCCGCTTGGAGTGCATACTGTCGCTGTGTCCTTGGGCAAGACACTTCACCCACCTTTGCCTGCGTGTGAATGTGTGTGAATGTGTGTGAATGTGTGTGAGTGATTGGTGGTGGTCGGAGGGGCCGTAGGCACAGATTAGCAGCCACGCTTCTGTCAGTCTGCCCCAGGGCAGCTTTGGCTACAGAAGTAGCTCACCACCACCGAGTGTGACTGAGGAGTGAATGAATAATGCGATGTAAAGCGCCTTGAGTATCTAGAAAGGTGCTATATAAATCCCATCCATTATTAGTCTTCGCTGTGATGTGGGGATGAGTGCTGTTGTCTCGCAGCTCTAGATTTGAAAGAGACCTAGGGTGCTTTTTGTGTGGAGCTTACACCTCGTCCCTCTGACCATGTGGCTCTCCTATGGTTGCTCTGGTTTCCTCCCACAACCCAATAATTAGCTATTTGATAGTTTGTTTGTATATTGTAAATTATCCCATGTTTGTGTAGGGTCGGAAGCACAGTGGTGGTGGTGGGAACAGTGGGCCAGAGAGAGGTTGATGAGCATATGAGAGAGAATGGGTTGCAAAAAAATAAGTTGGGGGATGGGATTTCTGTGTTAGCCTGATGGTCAAATAGCTTCATTCTGTGCCTTAAGAAAATATGAGTAATCTCCTACATTCCAATGCTGCAAAGTCAGGAAGGCAAATGGCTTTTAGATAGGCACATGAATATGCAGGAAATGGAGGGTCAGCGATCCACATGCAGACAGAAGGGATTCGTTTAATTTGGAATTATGTTAGGCACAGATATATATTGCGCTGAGGGGCCTGTTCTTGTGCTGTACTGTTCTTTGTTCTATGTAAGATTAGAAACTGCAGCTTCAGGGCATAAAACAGATTTATACTGACTTTTGTCATAATTCCGATTGGAATTGTTAGCATTTTAAGATTGAAACTGGTCAGTCCGGAAAGTCCATGCTCACACAATAGAATTTGACCTATTTGAAGTATACCGAATTATGAGGAACATGGATAAAGTGACCGCTCTCTTTCGTTCACTCTACCACCAATAGAAATTCCTACATATAATGGTGATCCTTTGCAGTATGAAGTTTTCATAAGGGCATTGGACGAAGTAGTAGAAATGAAATTTCCGATGAAAAAGAGCACTTACGATTTCTGGTGCATTACAGATGTGCTAAGGTACTTGTAGAAAGTTGGCAAAATAAGCCTGACGGCCAAAGCTATCAACAGGCAAGAAGGTTACTTAAAGAACATTTTGGTAATGAACAGAGGATTGCTAACGCAAACATGGAGAAAGCCCATGCTTGGAAAGGTATCAAGCAAGAAGACGTGCAGCGCATTGAATAATTATGCAATATTTCTCAGAGGTTGTTGCAGCTCGATGAAAAATCTTGACCACATGGAGGAAATGAGTCTTGTTAGTAATACTAAAGCCATCATTAAAAAGCTGCCCAGAGGACTAAGAGAAAAGTGGAGAGTTAAAGCAGGCCGAATATTGAATAAGAAGAAGCGAGTAGCCATGCTTTCATCAATAGTAATGGACCAACAGACATGGTCTCATGTGTAAACAATACAAGAACCAGCGCCTTATAGAGCCTCATCATTACATCCCTGTTTTTGTATTTTTACCATCTTGAAATAAATGCTAGCATTGTGTTTGCCTTCCTTACTACCAATTCGATTTGCAACTTAACTTTTTGAGAATCCTGCACCAGCACTCCTAAGTCCCTGTGCACCTCCAATTTCTGGATTTTCTCCCTGCTTAGAAAATAGTCTATGCCTTCATTCCACTATCAAAATGCATGACTCCACACTTTGCTACATTATATTCCATTTGCCACTTCTCTGCCCACTCTCCCAACCTGTCCAAGTCCTTCTGCAGAGTCCCTGCTTTGTCTACACTACATGCCCCTCCATCTATTTTCGCATCATCTGCAAATTTGTTCACAAAGCCTTCAATCCTTCATCAAATCATAAATACGCAATGTGAAGATTAGCGGCCCCAGCACTGACCCCTGCGGAAATCCGCTGGTCACTGACCGCCAACCAGAAAAAAAATCCTATATTGCAACCATATTGCAACTTCTGCTATCCAGCCAACCTGCTATCCACACTAGTATCTGCCCTTTGATACCATGGACTCTCATCTTCCTTTAATGCCCCTGTCCCACTTAGGAAACCTGAATGGAAACTGCTGGTGACCTTGCCCATGACCCAAGATTTCCATGAGGTCGCCGGAGGTTTAGGTCACTCTCCTTAATGGTCGAAAGTGGTTTCCGTGTGGTCGAGGCTTCTTCTAGGTTGCTTCAATTGTTTCAACAAAATCAAAACCGGCCTCGACTAAAAATGGGTTGCTGTTTGGTCGAAGCCAGAGGAGTGGGGTCGTTATTTACTTACAGGCAGTCGAAGGCAATCTCCTTCACTGACCGGCCATTTTGATTGGCTCATTGGAGTTTTCAGGACCTAGAAGACCCGCCGGAATGTAAAATGCCCGTTAAATGTATTAAACTTCTTAAAACTGTCTCCACTCCTTCTCCCCCCCATCCCCTTCTCTCCCCTTCTCCTCCCCTTATCTCCCCTTCTCCCCACTTCTCTTCCCCTTCTCTCTCCCTTCTCTCTCCCCTTCTCTCTACCTTCTCTTTGCTTCTCTCTCCTCTTCCCTCCCCCTCTCCCCCACCCCCACCCCCCCCCCCCCCCCCACTCTCCAAAGGACTTACCATGCTCTGTGGCAGCCGTTTTACTTCCTCTTCATCACGCAGATAGCGCTCCCCCACTCTCCATGGCCCCCACCTTCGCGATGTGTTTGCATGTGTGTGTGTGTGTGCAGTCGCTAGATGCAGCTCGCACTTTGGTCGATCCAGCTCGAGGCTTTCCAGGCGAATGACCAAAACCTCCGCCAACCTCATGGAAACCTTGGGTCGCGGGCAAGGTCACCAGAGGTATCCGTTCAGATTTCCTAAGTGGGACAGGGCATAAGCAACAACTTCACAAAACCATGCTGACTTTGTCGTATTTTATCATTACCTCATCCTTTATAATGGACTCTATAATCTTACCAACCACTGAAGTCAGACTAACCAATCATCTGGAACCTCTCCTGTCTTTAGTGATTATTGAAATGTGGAGACATTGTGCTAATGCCTCTGCAATCTCCAAAACTACCTCTTTCAGAATGCTAGGGTGCAGTACATCCGGACTGATAAGTTTTTTTTTGGCCTTCCATCACAGCAATGTGATGGATGTTTATGTAAAATGTAAATTATGTTGTGTCTGGGGTCTATTTGTTTGTAATGTATGGCTGCAGAAACAGCATTTTGTTTGGACCTCAAGTGGTCCAAATGACAATTAAATTGATTATTGACTATTGATTGACTATTGACCAGTTGACTTATCTACATTCAGCCCTTTCAACTTCCCAAGCACCTTCTCCTGAGTAAAAGCCACTCCACCAACTTCCACCCCTGACTCTCTTATATAAAGTATAAGGACGTTTTATTTCACAAAGGAACAAAATAAAAGACAGTAGATCTTTTGGTTTCCTGAACATGTTCCAGTGTCCAACTAGATGATGGCTGATCCTTCATCTCAAGTCCATATTTCTGCTCCATCTAAGCAGCCTTTGCTCTCATTTGAGGATTGTCTTGGCCTTGAATGTATTCGGCAACTGAGAATCTAGAACTCTTTGGTATAGAGAATTCCAAAGATATACCACCATCTGAGTGACAAAGTTTTATATCTCAGTCCCGAATGGTCTTCTAAACTAGAAGAGCTAACTTTAATTCTTTTTCAGGAGGCACTCTCTCACGCCTGGAACCAATTTGTTGAATCTACTGCACAGTAGGTTTATAGGTACAGATTCTCCACATATGTTTGCAATAACCCTTGGACAATTGCTAGACCTTCGTCCTCTTACACCCCTAGCTTGCTAGTATGAGCGCTGTGGCACCATGCAGGGGCGGTGTACTCAGTGGCGCTGTACACGAGTGCAAGAGCACTGGTTCGGAGAGTAGATGATCTGCCGCCCCATGACGATCCACCCAAGCAATGCAGGAGATTGTTCTGCGCCGAGATTTTAGCATGGAGAGCTTCAAAGTGTTGCTCTTTGGTCAGCTGTCGATCTAGTTTCATCCCGAGGTATGTAGGAAATGGGTTAGAGGGTAGGGGTGACCCATTGGGGGAGGCGGTTGGCTGGCATTGAGCTCCCTTGTTATTCAAGTAAAAGGCCATTGTGGTGGTTTTTCCAACACACAGTTTTAGTCTCCAGGTCTTAAGGGAGCTCAAGTTCCATATCCGTCAAGAACACATTCTCCACGTTTGACCAACTCGTGTCCGAATGCGGTAGGGCCAGGTCACCTGCATGTCCATACTGGCGCGAGGTCATGCGTGGCAGATCGCTGATATAGAGATTGATGAGCATGGGGGCCAGTACTGAGCCTTGAAGGACTCCGTTTCTTAGGCGTCGCAGTCGGCAAAATTGTCCGCCGCTGGTCTTAAGTACAAACTGCGGTTGGCAAGGATGATGGCAAGGAACCCGACTAAATGACGGTCAGGAATGGATGGGAGGAGCTTCAAGATCCGTCCCTGGTGCCACACAGTATCATTGGCGGCGGTGAGGGCCACCAGTGTGACACCCGCCTTGTGACCCTTTTCAAAACTGTTTTCGACATCATGGGTCAGCTTGACTATTTGGTGGGTGGTGCAGCATCCAAGACAAAATCCAGATTGTTCAGCGGGTAGTTGGGGGTCGACGATTGGATCAAGCCGGGCCAGGAGAAGCTGGTCAAGGAGCTTGTACAAGACACAGGAGCGAGATGGGCCGATAGTTCCTTGGGTCGGCCGTAGGTCATCAGAGACAGTGCAACAAATTGACTTCACAGTCCAGTAGGGTGGCTTGGGAGACCTTCAATTGCCTCACTGGTCGAAGTACCTGCCCAAAGCATTGCCTGTCACGGCCAACTGCATTGCCCACCAGGTCCTGGCCAATGGCTACTTCTAAGACGCGGACAAGTACCATACTCATTCTGTCAAACAGGAAATCACTAATCTTTGGAAAGCTCCAGGCGCTGATGGGCTCCTAGCACCCTTTTGCTCTGCAGAACTCTCTTCTGTCATCTCTCAATTGAAATGCGGAAAGGCCCATGGTCCTGATAACATCCCCCCAGAATTCCTGAAATTCTGCGGTCCTAATTGCCTGGGCTGGCTCCGTGGGTTCTACTCCTCTTGCCTCATTGGTCACTCCATAGGCTCTTGATAAGCTACAGAACTAATGCACAATATCTGGGTAGTTTGGAAAACAAATTAATTGATATAAATTGACAAGAGCTGCTACTTTAATTTAACATACAGCTTGAAATGCAACAGCACTGCATGCCAAATTTGCAGACATGCATACTCTTGCAAAGAAAAGCAGTTTACTAAAATAGTACCAGTGATTGAAGAGATCCTTTTTCATGTAAAGTACTGCAATTGCAATCAAGTACAAAGAGCATTATGTCAACCAAAACTCATTACAAATAGAAAGTTGCGGCTATAAAGTTTGTAATAAGTGAACGTATTATCTGTAAATAAAGCAGGATGCATAATGGTCAGCTGTAATTTCCGACAAATTTATTAGGATTACTTTGTCTTCTTCCTTTATGAATACAAATGATGCTCATAATTGGAGAAATGATTGGAATTTTAAAGAATCCATCCTTTACTTTAAAGGTGGCTTGGCAGAACTGCTTTAACAAAAGGTATAATTTATATATAGTAATTCAAGCCACAATTCAGCTTAAACAAACTTGTATTCTGCTATGTCAAAGCCGTTCCTCAATAAATTATATGAAAATGCTAAATTGTTCAAATCTGAGGTCAAATAAATTACATTGTGATATAAAAGTCACAGGGCCATACGAAACGAGCTGAGAGCATGAATCATTTAATAAGCCAGTGTGAATAACTGTGAATTATAGAATATTGAAAACATTGTTCAGGGAACATTACCACTGCTCTGCTTTAACTTCTAAATCAAAAGATTGCTTAATTGAACTTGGATTCTGAAGGCAAAGCATAGTCTAGAGGGTGTACTTTGCATTGAAACTCTGTCCTCATTCATAACTACTAAATAATGGTTTCTCCCATGCTGCTCTTATGGGTCCCTCACCCAACTTCTGGAGGAGCTCAAAGGTCTTGCAAAGTCACGGTCCCTCGTCTTTGAAGAGGGGGTGAAGAGCTGGAGGCGAGAAAAGACCAGGACCAAACAGGGCCAGTCACAAATAAGATTAGGCAGGGTAGTGATCAGTGGGCCAATTGTTGGCTCAGGAAGTATAAACTCATAATGGATGCAATGTGGAAAACTGGCAAACTGGTTAAATAACTAGGGGGCAGGGGAGCGGAGTATCGGTAGAAGTTACTTAGAATTAGAGAATTTAACATTCATACTGCTGGGCTGATACAGCTTGCAACCCAGTGGTATGAATGTTGAATTTAGCTCACAACCCAGCAGTGTGAACACTGAAGTTAGCTTACAACCCAGCGGTATTAACTTTGAATTACTTAATTATAAGTAACTTTAACCTATACTCCCCTCCCCACACTCCTCCCTCCTCGTCCCTCCACCCTTGTCCACTTCCTTCCTCCTAGTCATTTAACCAATACCTCAGCTCACATTGTATCACTCTTGAGTTAATTCCTTCCCAGCCAACAATGGACCCAACAGGACACCAACCTATCTGAGTTCATTTGTGGCTGACAAACAGGACACCAACCTATCTGAGTTCATTTGTGGCTGACAAACAGGGCACCAACCTATCTGAGTTAATTTGTGGCTGGCCTGATTGGTCCTGGGCTTTTCTCTGCACCCAGTATTTGTCGTCGTCCCCCCCCACCCCCCCCCCCCCCCCCCCGTCCGTCCGTCCCCCCCCCCCCCCCCCCCCGCTCCACCACCACCACATATTTTTAGTCTGAAGAAGGGTCACAACCCAAAATATCACATCCTTTTTCTCCAGAGATGCTGCCTGACCTGTTGAGTTACTCCAGCACTTTTGTCTATCTTTGGCATCTGCAGTTCTTTGTTTCTTCTTTGTTTCTTCTTTTTCATTCAAATTTTGACTACAAAGTTCAGGTTAGAGTTTAGAGATACAGTGCGGAAACAGGTCCTTTGGCCCCACGAAGTCCACTCCGATCACGCCGACCTGTACAATAGTTCTATGTTAGCCCTCTTTCACATCCTACACACTATAGTGGCAGATTATTATATCGTTCAAGTAATTGCTCCCTCTAGCCACTAGGAGAAGACAAAGGGGTAATGAGATAGCTTCGGTTACGCATGGAAGCTCTCCACGAGACATTCAAAGCCGTCGAAAGATAAATCTTCAAAACACAGTCTCTTGATTAAAAGTTTCTTTATTGTCTGGCGCTGAAAATATGGCTCTGAAAAGTTAAACTCCTTTGATGTTGGAAAGCTCTGACCAATGGTCAAAAGCTATGCCGTCCCGGCGCGCGGCGCGGCTCTGGCCAGCAGCGGCCTCTGCAGTCTGTCCGCGTTTTTATTATTTTTTGTCTGTGTTTTTATGTAGTTTTTGTTATTTTATGTTGGGGTGTGTGTGTGGGGGGGGGGGGGGGGTGGTGTGGGAGGGGGGGGGAAACTTTTTTGAATCTCTCCCTGCACTGGAGACCCGACCTTTTCTCGTCGGGTCTCAGGTGTCGTTGAGGCCGCAACGAGGAGCGGCCTCCAACAGGAAGAAGCCGGGGACTCAGGTGTCGACTCACCGTTGCCGTCGCGGAGCTGGCCGAGTCCGGAGCGGGTGGAGCGGTGGAGGAGCGCTACTGCTGCTGCTGTCGTGCTGCTGCTGCTGCTGCTGCTGCTACCGGAGAGTCGGAGGCTCCAACGACGGGTCTGTGGACGACGGCACCGGGAGCCCACGGCTCCCTGGGGGGAGACCGCTTCTCAGGGCTCCTGCAACGGCGACTTCTCCCACCCGAGTTGCGGGGTCGAAGAGCTCCTGGAGCGGGGCCTGACACCACTGCCCCGCGCGGCTGGAATGGCCGCGGACTCTGCGAGCGCACACCGGGGGCTCCAACACCAAGACCCGGTGTGCGACCTCGCACCACCCGGCGTGGCTTTAATGGCCGCGGGACAATCGCCATCGCCAGCCGGGGGCTATGACTTTGACTCTGACATCGGGGGGGGGGGGGGGGGGGAGTGTGGAGAGATAAGTTTATTTGTCCTTCCATCACAGCTATGTGATGGATGTTTATGTTAATTATGTTGTGTCTTGGGTCTATTTGTATGTAATGTATGGCTGCAGAAACGGCATTTCGTTTGGACCTCCAGGGGTCCAAATGACAATTAAATTGACTCTGACTCTGACTCTGACTCTGACTCTGTCCCACCATGCTTCCTCCAAACTAACTAAAAAACTACAAGCTTCTGCGCAAGAATCCCAGCGGCAAATACGTCTCTGACTACGTAATAAATCTCACCCACATGATTACAGGCAGAATAAATTTAGGCAAATGCCATAATTTATGACACATCTAGTTAAGCCAAGTGGCCACTACATAACGGCCCCTAATTGTTCTGAGTATATAATACGGCAATTACTAATAGACAACAAAAAAGTAGCTATGAAGGCTTAACATATATATTTTTTAAATAGCATGCATTATATATCCACATTCAAACTTCTTCAATGATTCTTCTATTTCACCTTCGCTTTCTAGAAGCAAGCATAACTTGGTTATTGGTTTATTAAAACATTGTTTATAGTATGAAGTTGTATCGTGCACACCAAACCCTTAACATGATACCCAGTATATAGTCCAAAACACAAAACCCCTAAGTTTTGATTGCATGAAACTTCTTCTTCCATGTCCGATCAATTCATTGAATTGTTGTAACAATAATGTTGAAGTGTAAAAATCCTTCAAGAGAATAATAGGATTTTTAGCAATAACTGTGATGCTTTGTTTAATTCCCGGATCATTAGCAGAGATTTCAAATCCCACCTCAAGTTTTGCCCAATCTCTGTCTGACTTACAGAGAAACTCTGATCCATTGATCCATCTAATTGCTTAGTGAGCGGTCTGCAGTCCTCTGCAAGCTTCATCCACAGGATTTTCTTTTGTGTTAACATATTTCCTTTGTGAAATATGTAAATATGTAAATATGAAATATTTCCTTGGTGAAATATGTAGCTCCGAATACAAAATAGATTCTGTTTGCTACAAATGGCAAGAAACGTTTGTTCTCATTGTTGGAATATTTAAGCACTGTAGTACATCGGTCCAGAAGATAGATTCTTCCATTTGAAGCTGTGGTTCCTTGTGCAGCAATATGTCAACTTTAACAGCTAAGACTGCGGCAGTAAGTTCCATTCTGGGAAATGTCATTTGTTTCAATGGTGCCACTCTGGCCTTTCCCATTAAGAATGCAACATGTATTTCTTTGTTATCATTTTCCAGTCATAGATATGCCACTTTCACTGGCATCTGAGAAATTATGCAATGTGCACCTCTGACCTTACCAAGCTTGTAGGCTTCATGCATGGTCCACTTTGAATTTTGAAACCTTTATGAGTTCTGCTAACCATTCTGTCCATCGGTGAGAGGAAGTTTGTGTTATACTCTCATCCCATCCAAGTTTTTCCTTACAAAGATCCTGCAAAATCAACTTGGCTGGCAGTGTAAATTGTGCAAGAAATTCCAAAGGGTCGTAAACTGAACCAATCATGGATATGATACCCCTTGCAGTACATGGTCGCTCTTGAATAGAGATTCTGAACTTGAACATATCTGTTTCAATGCAGCAGTGCAGTCTCAATGCTCCCTCTGTAAATATGCTCCTAAATCTTACTCCCCTAATGGGGCTGTCCCGCTGTACAAGCTAATTCAAGAGTTCTGCCGAGTTTCCCCTGATTCAAACTCGGAGAATTACGGTAATAGCTGCTCGTAGGTACTCGGGGCTCTCGTGGACATTTTTCAACATTTTTCAATACATTCTACGTGCTTACCACGAATTTGAATATTTTTTTTAAACTCGGGAGAGCTCTTGAATTAGCTCGTACAGTGGGACGGCCCCATTAGTCTAGTTCAGTAAAAACACTGAGTCAAGCACTGGACCAAATTAACTTTATTTTTGAACGAACAACAAATCACCCTATAGGATACCTAAACCACCGCACGTTCGATCCTTGTCTCTGCCTAGCCAAGCCCTTCAGCCTTGTGCAAGCAGACTCTACACAAACGTCACGCACCAAGCACCCTTCCAGAAGATCAACACAGATCCAAATGGGGATACCTTTTATAGGTCAATGAACCATGAGGGGTCAAAGTACATAGGGGTGGCTCCCCTTACAAGCCAGTTATAAATGACAATTACATTAAAGTATTATTGACAGTTCCCCAATCCAATCATAAAGAGTCCCAACTAATGTTTCTACCAAAGCTTCTGGAAGGAAGTCAATTAATCAAATAATGCAACATTTGCCTCGTGCAAGCAGAAACACTCCATAAGGTCATGCAGTCTAAGCATTCTCCCAGAAGATTGACATTGGACCTCGTGGTAGCTACCTTTTATAGGTCCCCGAACCTTGAGGGGCTGAACCATATGGGGGTGATCTCTTTGCAGACCAATAACAGATATTGATTAACACAGTATATGATTTCCCTAACCCAATAATACAGTAACCAATACAATGTATTTGAGAGAAAGTTCTAGGAGGCAAACAAGAATAAACATTGAAACATATTCCCTGTGATTCAAACAGTTTCTCCAAGGCTCAACAGCTCGACCAATCATCAACCAACAGGATGACCATCTCGCAACATTATTTACACTATTTACAATGCCCTTGCAGCGATCCAATAAAACTGAAGCATTTAGGATTTGTTTGCAAAACAGCTATACATTTTAATCAATTTAGGGGAAACAAGGAGAATACCTGGACCCCTCACCATCCTGCATACCAGTCTGAGCCTAGACTGGCTGGTACCATCCAAAGCCTGTAAATTTCAGCTCACAAGAGTTAAGCAATTCTGACAAGTGCAGGGATCCTCCATTTTATGGTGTCTTTAATTTGGCCAGTATTAACAATTTGCCTCTGCAGCAAACATTTAACCCATTGGATGTAGGTTACATTTTTGTTACTTAGACTCAATACTTACCATCATGATCTTAAATTGTGCTGCTGTAAAGTGTCCCATGAATATTCTTGCCTGGTAGAGTAAAGGGCCTGTCCCACCAGCATGCGATTGCATGTGTCTAGCGCGACCAAACACGGTTGCTTGAGGCGTACGGCCTTGAGGGGCTGGTCCCACTTCGATCGGCAGAGGCGTATGGAGTTGTGTGGGGCTGGCTGCGACATCACGCGGGCTCCAAAAATCTTGCACTGTCCGAAAATCCTACGCGCCAACGGCCTGTCAGCCCGCAGACACATTGAGGGCATACGCAGCGTCTCGACGAGCGTACGCAGTGTCTTGACATCACATGCAGTGCCTTGACGTTGTATGCAGCGTCTTGACGACGTACACCCAGCGCGTGGCGTAGTGAGATGACGTCACCGCCCGGCATGCCGTTGCGTGATGGCGTCACCGTCCGACGCCGTGCGCCATCCAAATTCAGTCGGCCCGCCTCCTTCCCAGCTGATTGATGAGTATGATATTGGGCCCAGCCCCGCTCAACGTCATACGCCTCCGCGGTTCGAATTGGGACCGGCCCCGCGAGGCCGTACGCCTCAAGCGACCACGTTTGATCGCGCTAGATGCATGGAATCGCATGCTGGTGGGACAAGCCCTTAAATGCTTCTTTTGAACTGGAAATGATCTTGACTCATGCCTGGAACCCGATAATGGTTTTGTCTGAAGAACTGATAAAGGTTTAGAGATATATTTTTGGAATGCATATAAACTCTTCCCAGACTTCAGGAATCTACAGGTTAAAAGCTTAAGCTCTGCTGCCTTAAATTTATTTTGTTACTTTTGACATTTTTAAAAGATAATTTGATTCATTACCTTAATGTAAATACTTAGAACTGGGCGGAATGTTAAAACATTAATGCTCGGTTGGTTCACAAAACATTGGAGATATTCTCATCAATCAAACCATCGATAGATGAGTTGCTCCAATTTTTTTTTGGTTGCTTCAATCAATTCACTTCACTGTATTTTATTTCATTATTGCATTTAAGTCAGACTGTTACCAATTTAAATCCTATTCTAGAACTGTTGCAGTAATAGGGTATTTCAATTCAGTTGGAGGCTTTTGGATCCAATTTTTAGCCGAGCCTTCATTGAATCCCAATTGCTTTAACATGTTTAAAACAGATTGACCCCAGTAACTATAAATCTATCTCTACCAAAATGTAATTATCGCTCCATTATTCATCTCTCTGCAAGGAAATGCCATATGATTCTGCTGGAATTGCAAAATTCACTTCTGAAATGGAATATTGATAACACACTGGATTACTTTGCTAAGAATAAGAGAAGAGTTACATTTTTAGAGCAATTTTTTAACAAAATTCATTTCTATTTAAAGTTCCTATGCAAGTTACAATGTTTTAAAGTTGTATGCGGTCATATCTAGCATTTCAGCTGAACACTACCTGACCTTTTAAAACTGGAAGAGGCTAAAGTGAATGGAATTTTCAGCCATCATCATTATAATGACCAAACTAATGGTCATGCAATTTTAAAACTCTCACCCTTGTTTTCAAATGTGTTGCATTTCTCAATCAACCCTTTCTCCCTCCAGTCATATCCCCAATCTCTGCATATCTCCAGTTTGTGTGTGCAATGCATTGTTTATCTGTTTTGCTCCACAATTGGAGGCCATGCCCTCTAGTCTCAAGACTCTTAGATCTGGTACACTCATGAGTATATAAGAAAGAAAAATCAAAAGAACTAAAAGCAGGACAAGACCATTCATCCCTTCTACCTCATTAGCAATTTAATGAACTCATGTCTAATCTTTTATTTCTCCTAAATTTCCTGCACTACATCCGTATTTTTCTATTGCACTGTTCTTGTTTGGTGAATTCCAAAGATTCAGCACCAGGGGTCAAATAAATTTATTCTCACATCCAACCTAAGTATTTCACAGTAATGTGAGATGGCGACTCTTAGTTAAAGACACCCCAGCCAGAGCAAACATCAATTTTGCAACTATTCTGTCAACTATTGTGCAACTATCCGAGGCCTCTGAACTCTGTTATCATTGGGTTCGAACAGGTCTCATAGCTCCCTCAATTTTAACCTTTCATTTTCACTCCACTATTGGCATTAATCTCATATCTCGGCGCAGAGGTACAGTTGCTACCTTACAGCGTTTGCAGCGGCAGAGACACTGTCAGTCCCGATTACAGGTGCCGTCTGTACAGAGTCTGTATATTCTCCCCGTGACCACGTGGGTTTTCCCCAAGATCTTCGGTTTCCTCCCACACTCCTAAACGTACAGTTTGCAAGTTCATTCGCTTTCTATAAATATAAATTGTTCCTAGTGTATGTGGGATAGTGTTAATGTGTGGGGATCGCTGGTTGGTGCAGACCCGGTGGGCCGAAGGGCCTGTTTCCATGCTGTACCTCTAAACTAAAAAAAATCTCATTCTTATTCCGACTATAGCTTTGATTTTCACCCCAGTGCACTCTGATTTCAACCATCAATCTTACTTCTTCCCACATTAAGTAGCAAACTCCAACATTTCTAGCTCGATTCTATGTAAATTCAGATTCTGGGTTCGAACCTTTCTAAATCCAATACCATACCCCTGATTCCTTGATTGCAACCTCCAGCCTTTGGATTCAGTGTCTTTTTTGTCCTCTTCCAAGTCTTTTCTTCCAATGTTTCTAATTAGCTATTCTCTAGCTTTCCACTCTCCTGTATCCCTGAATTTCCAATCCTTCTCCCTTTCTTTTCTGATCTTGTCTTGTGGTCCAGCTATATGCCAGCCACTTCTATTAGGTCACCACTGGATGGAAATTGAAGCAAATATAGGCATTGGGTCCTTTAAATATATTCACCAGGGTTTGGGAACATTTCATCGTTTATGAAGTTGTCCCTCTTTTCTCTTGGGTAGCATTTAACCTATTGCTCTCAAAATGAAAATGAAGGCCAATATTTTTAATTGACATGATTACATAGTGAGGACAGAGAGGATTGTGGGGAATTGTAATCCATGAAGTATAGAGTGATCAAAGAAACAAGCTCAAACATCCAGATGGGCAGCAAGATCACCACAATGCTGAACCAACGTGGAAAACATGGTGCTAAATTGCATCCTCTGTTTTACAAATATAAAATATTTGTGTTGAAGTCAGGTTTGGAAGAGTTCTATTGCATTGAAATCAATGGAACATAATTTGGACACAATGTGCATGTTGCCATGCCAAATATTTAGTTCTTACAGAAGTGCTCCAACTGTTCACCCATTAGCCTTTGCAAAATATATTCAACCTATGCCTGTTAACTGTACACAAATTTTAATCTACTTTATCTTTGTTAGCATTACTCAATATCCGCCTGACGAGGAAATCAGTTTTAATAGGTAGTTATCTATGGTTATGTTACAATTCAGATTGTAATTTATAATTAGAATCAATCACAATCACAATCACAATAATATTTTATTAGCCAAGTATGTTTTGCAACATACGAGGATCTAGAGTAACGGAGGAATTGAAAGAAATTCACATTAGGCAGGAAATGGTGTTGGGTAGACTGATGGGACTGAAGGCTGATAAATCCCCAGGGCCTGATGGTCTGCATCCCAGGGTACTTAAGGAAGTGGCTCTAGAAATTGTGGACACATTGGACATCATTTTCCAATGTTCTATAGATTCAGGATCAGTTCCTGTAAGTTGGAGGGTAGCTAATGTTATCGCACTTTTTAAGAAAGGCAGGAGAGAGAAAACAGGGAATTATAGACCAGTTGGCCCCCGTGCCGAATGATCGAACCCCGTGTTGGGGCTGGTTGAACCTTCCGCGACGTTGGAGCTCCCGACATCCACGACCTCTCCTGAGACTACGAGCTCCCAACGTAAAGTCCGCAGGCCTCGATTGGAGCGATCCCAGGCAAGGAATCGACTCCGATGTAAGTCCACGCGCCACAGTGGGTCCCAAGGTCAGTCTGAGGAGGCTTCCAGCTTCATCGACGGTAGGCCGCAGAGTGACCGGAGAATATGATCCAAAAATTAATCGCATATCCGGCAAGGTAAGAAACTGAAAAAAAAAATTCCCCTACCACTCCCCCTACCCCCACATAAAATAAAGTAGAGAAAATTTACGAAAACTTATAACACACTAAAACATTTTTAAAAAAGGTGAAAAAACAAACCAGCTGTTGGTGGGGCTGCCATCGTGCGGTGCCCCTGGTGGTAATCTGAACTGTAACACAACCACAGATATCCACCTATTAATTGTTTAGTAGTGTGATGTACTGATTTATTTTTAACTTCAATACAGTAATGAGGAAATTTTTAATTTCCATTGGCAGAACGAAAATGACTCAATTAAATTCAAATATCTACCTTAACAAAAGGACTATGCAATTTATCTGTTAAAATGTTTCCACCCTTCTTTCCAAAAATCTTGTATTCTTCCCTTCACATGCCTTGGCTCTGCCAACCTGATACGACTTTGAGTTTTAATTCCTTTAATTCCAGTCTCTTGGGTATTTCTGAATTTAAGCAATAAGTGTTCAAGGTTACAAACCACAAACTATGCTCCCACAAATTTAAACAAACCAAAATGTACGAGAAGGACTACACTTCTTCCCACCCTGCTTCCTGTAAGGGCTCTATCCCCATCTCCCAATTCCTCCGTCTATGCTGCATCTGCACCCAAGATGAGATGTTCCAAACCAGGGCATCGGAGATGTCCTCATTCTTTAGGGTACGGGGGTTCTCCTCTTCGTCTATTGATGAGGCTCTCACCAGGCTCTTCTCTATATCCCATAGCTCCGCTCTCACTCCCCATCCCTCCACTCATAACAAGGACAGAGTCCCCTTTATCCTCACATTATACCCCACCAGCCGTCACATACAACAGATAATCCTTTGACATTTTCGACACCACCAACGGGATCCCACCACTGGCCACATCTTCCCATCTCCTCCCCTTTTGGCTTTCCGCAGAGACTACTCCCTCCGTAACTCCCTGGTTCCTTTGTTCCTTTTTTCAACTCGCTTAAGGTCTTCTAAACTAGTGGATTAGGTCACCTAAGTGGGACAGGCCCTTTATGGTAAGTGAAAACCCAGAAAAGAATTGCAGGTACTAGAAACCTGAAACAAAACCTTTTGTCATCAACCTGAAATATTGTTGTTTCTCTTTGCCAAAGCTGCTCAGTCTTTTTACCATTTTATACCTTTGCTTCACATTGCTAGGGTGTCACATTCACTTACAGAAATAAACATAGAGTGCTGAGAATAGCCATCTGGTCAGGCAGCATCTGTGGAGAGGGAAACAGAATAAAAATTACAAATAGATAACCTTCACAACTGGGAAAAGATGCAGAAATGGTAGTGGTGGGTCATGATGGAAAAGGTGAGACCCAAAGGGGAAGGTCTGTGAGAGGGTGCACAGAAGGAGATAATTCCATATTTATGCTAAGAATGAGTTATAACAGACTGCTAAATAACAGGGTATGCCTGCATGAAGTGTATATGGGAGTAGTAGATATTAAAACCTGCTAATTATTTCTACTTATTTTCAGATTTTCAGCATGTGTCATAGTTAATTTTAATAATTGTGATATCAAGTAATGATTAACTGATAGGCAAACTTGGAAAATATCAGATAAGCTATCATATAGAAAAATAGAAATATAGAAAATAGGTGCAGGAGTAGGCCATTCGGCCATTCGAGCCTGCACCGCAATTCAATATGATCATGGCTGATCATCCAACTCAGTATCATGTACCCGCCTTCTCTCCATACCCCCTGATCCCTTTAACCACACGGGCCACATCTAACTCCCTCTTAAATATAGCCAATGAACTGACCTCAACTACCTTCTGTGGCAGAGAATTCCAGAGATTGACCACTCTGTGTGAAAAATGTTTTTCTCATCTCAGTCCTGAAAGATTTTCCCCTTATCCATAAACTGTGACCCCTTGTTCTGGACTTCCCCAACATCAGGAACAATCTTCCTGCATCTAGCCTGTCCAACCCCTTAAGAATTTTGTAAGTTTCTATAAGATCCCTCCTCAATCTTCTAAATTCTAGCGAGTACAAGCCGAGTCTATCCAATCTTTCTTCATATGAGAGTCCTGAAATCCGAGGAATCAGTCTGGTGAACCTTCTTTGTACTCCCTCTACAGCAAGAATGTCTTTCCTCAGATTACGAGACCAAAACTGTACGCAATACTCCAGGTGTGGTCTCACCAACACCCTGTACAACTGCAGCAGAACCTCCCTGCTCCTATACTCAAATCCTTTTGCTATGAATGCTAACATACCATTCGCTTTCTTCACTGCCTGCTGCACCTGCATGCCTACTTTCAATGACTGGTGTACCATGGTGTACCATGACACCCAGGCCTGAAGAAGGATTTCGACGTTGCCTATTTCCTTCGCTCCATAGATGCTGCTGCACCCGCTGAGCTATTTTGTGTACCTTCGATTTTCCAGCATCTGCAGTTCCTTCTTAAACACCCAGGTCTCGTTGCATCTCCCCTTTTCTTAATCGGCCACCATTCAGATAATAGTCTACTTTCCTGTTTTTGCCACCAAAGTGGATAACCTCACATTTATCCACATTATACTGCATCTGCCCATGCATGTGCCCACTCACCCAGCCTATCCAAGTCACCTTGCAGCCTCCGAGCATCCTCCTCACAGCTGACACTGCCCCCCAGCTTCATGTCATCTGCAAACTTGGAGATGTTGCATTCAATTCCCTCATCCAAATCATTAATATATATTGTAAATAGCTGGGGTCCCAGCACTGAGCCTTGCGGTACCCCACTATTCACTGCCTGCCATTGTGAAAAGGACCCTACTCTTTACTCCTACTCTTTGCTTCCTGTCTGCCAGCCAGTTCTCTATCCACATCAATACTGAACCCCCAATACCGTGTGCTTTAAGTTTGTAGAGCATATATAATGGACACAATTACTGTGTCCTAGTCATGGACACACAAACTAGAAAAATACACATCCATGTCGGAACTTCATTTGTGCCAAAACTAATTTCCCATCTATTATGGATGATGGAATTTCATCATCTATCATAATTCCTACCAACATTCCATTAACAATATAATAGGTAGTAATTCACATAGCATTTTCCAAATATCCTCAAAAATTTATAAATGATTTAATAATTTAATGCTCTAAGATTGCTTTAACTGGTGTAGAATAAATTGTTCTTGGAGGAAAATTGCTCAGCAAAAGACAAGACAAGAAGATATTATTTCTTTATAGAGAGACAAAGAACTAGATACACACTTGTCCATTAAATAACAATGCATAGCTCGATAATTGAGCACTGTGCAAAGGCCACAGTTCCCTTAAACCTGGCCTCCTAAATGATCTGAGATATTGGCAGGCTCAGGATATTAGTCATTCCTCATCTTCGCATAACTCGGATGCCCACTCAGAGTCCATGGTTTGACTGACATGTCAATGAACCATTAGTTGAAACTCTTGATTATGCGGCACACAGAGGCATGATTTATCACGCAGAGCGATACATTTATTTAATATTTATATTTTCCTATTTTCTTATGGTATAAAAGGAGGTCGTTCACCCCATCCAGTACATACCTGGTCTCAGAAAAATCCCATATCCCCTATGTCCCACTTTTTTTCCCGTACTTATTGTCTCTCATATGCTGATCACTTCCCCAATCCATTGGGCAACAGTTGTTGAGTTTAGTTTAGAAATACAGTGTGGAAACTGGTCCTTCGGCTCCCCGAGTCTGTGCCGACCAACAATCCCTGCACACTAACACTATCCTACACACGTTAAGGACAATTTACAATTTTACCAAGCCAATTAACCTACAAACCTGTACGTCTTTGGAGTGTGGGAGGAAACCGGAGCACCCAGAGAAAACCCACACAGGTCATGGGGAGAACGTACAAACTCCATATAGACAGCAGCTGTAGTCAGGATCGAACCTGGATCTCTGAGGCTGTAAGGCAACATCACTACTTCTGCACCACTGTGCCGCCCTTAACACAAAAGTAACTGCCCAGCAGAGAATTAAACCCCAGTCATCCATGTGACAGGCGGGGATGTTAACCACTATATTACTGAGGACTAGTCATTATTTTAGAAATTTACTACCTGTGCAGGTCCAATTGAATCTCTCTTTCAGTATTATCCATCCTACACTAATAAGCATGAAAAAGGACAAATGATTAATACAAATCCTGCCATCTTCTCAGAATCTATTAATTCTCAAGTTCAAATGAATGATACTGATGACTCCAGGGAACTTATATATCCTTATCACGAATAGATTTTGTATTCCATGGTAGTTAATGTCCATTAAACTGTGAGAAATGTGCCACTGATCTTTAGGGGAACTTCAATCAATTTCAGGACCATGTCCGTGATGAATCAGATTGCAAGAGAGCAGAGGAGGAGGGAACATAACAAATTAAAGATTTATTTATGGAAGGTATATTTAGCTTTCCCAATAGTGATCTCCTCTGCTTGGACATTTGATACTTTACTCAGTTGTTGATCGGAATACAAATATAGGTTCCTGAGGGGCACTTTTACACCCTTGAATGCTAGAAACACAGTGGTTGAGAAGCAACAAAATCGCATAAGATTCATAATTATGTTAGAATCTTGAAAAATTACAAAAATAATAAGCTTCAGCAGGGTTGTGATTGGGTATAAAGACTAAATCAGGAAAGGGGTTGATAAAAGGACAAGATTTGTGATAGGGAAGAGGATGGAGATGGAGAGGACTTGAGGTGATCTGAGGGATTCCTTTATCAGCCAGAGAGGGGTGAGTACTTGGAATGTACTGCTGGAGAGAGCGGTGGCAGAAGACTCGTTGACAGCATTTAAGGAATGTTTTCAGGGGAACATAAATTGTCTTGATCTACAAGATGACGGGCTGGAAGATGGGATTAATATGGATGGGTGCCCGCTGGTCAATGTGAACATGGTGGGGGTCAAATGGTCAGTCTCCATGCTGTATACCTCTATGATCTTATAAATCTAAAATGGAAGTGGCAGGGAAAGAAATAAGTCTCCTCTCAGAAGATATGCTCTTTCCCTGCCCCACACCCCACCTCTTGTCCTCCCCACTCGCAAAATACCTTGTGTTTGCGTGTTCTGCACAAACATCCATCTATCCGTTTGATCAAAGGTCATGGGCCTAACGTATTAACAGTAGAATTTGACATTTATCCTTTGTCCAATGTTCAAAATGTCATGTAAGAGCTTATACATATTGCTCTGCTTCTTAAATATGATTATATTGAAATTAATTTCCAAAGATTATTAGAATACATGCATAAGCTGCTAAATTGTGCATTTAGCACATGTAGTCATAAATAGATTACTGAGCCTTGTGAGTCTTTATCTCCTCCCATGCTACCTGAGCACGCTTCAACATTCCCTGGTTTTAATTTATATCCACCTTCCCCAAATAATCTTACAGTTAAGACTCCAATCCCATCCCACCCCCACAAGTCACGGTGCAGTGTGCTGTTTCGTCCTTTATTCTTTCTGTCTGTTTTAATGGGGTTGTTTCCTATTTCAGGGATTGCACAAAAATCCTATTCAATTATGACAGACAATTATTTATCATAATTGGGCAATATTTGACTTTGTGTAGGAAGGAACTGCAGATGCTAGTTTACACCGAAGATAGATACAAAATGCTTGAGTAACTCAGCACGGCAAGCAGCAGAGGAGAACTTAAAATGGGCTGAGAAATTTACTTTTAAAGCAATTGAAGGAATTTCATGCAAAGGAATTCTCAGGATGAGTGTACAATATGAGTATATGACTCTATACTCGTGACTGAGTAGCCGGTCATAGTGCAAACTTCATCATCAAGTTCGCTGACGACACCACTGTTGTGGGTCGTATCACTGATGGGGACGAGTCAGAGTATAGAAGTGAGATCGACCGACTGACTAAATGGTGCCAGCTCAATAACCTGGCCCTCAACACCAGCAAAACCAAGGAACTGATTGTGGACTTTGGAAGGGGTAGGATGGGGACCCACAGTCCCGTTGATATCAACGGGTCGATGGTGGAAAGAGTCAAGAGCTTCAAATTCCTGGCCGTGCACATTTCTGAAGATCTCTCCTCGTCCGAGAACACTGATACTATTATAAAGAAAGCACATCAGTGCCTCTACTTCCTGAGAAGATTACGGAGAGTCAGTATGTCAAGGAAGACTCTCTCTAACTTCTACAGGTGCACAGTAGAGAGATTGCTGACCGGTTGCATCGTGGCTTGGTTCAACAACTTGAGTGCCCAGGAGCGAAAAAGACTACAAAAAGTAGTAAACACTGCCAAGTCCATTATTTGCTCTGACCTCCCTACCATCGAGGGGATCTATCGCAGTCGCTGCCTCAAGAAGGCTGGCAGCATCATCAAGGACCCACACCATCCTGGCCACACACTCAGGTAGAAGGTACAGGAGCCTGAAGACTGCAACGTCCAGGTTCAGAAACAGCTTCTTCCATGCGATGCCCACATTAGGTAAGATTCCTTCACAATGACACGTAACGTTCTACCTCTGTCATGTCATCTACTGTTGCAGCACTTCAGGATATCTACGCACTTTCAATTGCGGCCTTCTTGTGATCCCTGATTTTCATTCCTCTGATGTTGACAACCATTCATTCAGGAATTAAGTTAAAGTTGATACCCATTGGCAAGTAGACAAAAATGCTGGAGAAACTTAGTGGGTGAGGCAGCATCTATGGAGTGAAGGAAATAGGAGACGTTTTGGGGCGAGACCCTTCTTCAGACCATAGGCAAGTTGTTCTCAAGACTTGGTAATTCATAAGCTATTATTCTGCTGCACTTTTATTATAGGTAAATTATATTGTTATAAATAATTCTTTGGAGGAATGAATTCCAATGGCACAAATCTGAGATTAATTAGAGTTGAACAAACAAACATGTTTCCTGATGATATCTCCTTTGAATAGCAACTACACGTAATCTACATTTTCCTTTAACGGTTTACGATTGGATGAATAATGCAGATGTCAGTCATTAATACTCTATAATGGTTAACATTTAGTCAGCATTGGCATTTGGTATTCCCTGCAGAATATGAGCACGGAACTGTAAACTACGTTGTTTTAAGATTAAAGTAAAAATACATTGTAAGAGTTATCCATCGCAAGCTGTGTGTAAGGTCAGATTGGTTAATTCAATGTAACAAAGCTTCTCTCTACAATATTGTCACAACACACCTTGATCAATTGGCACATAAAGAATTTATGGTACCATGCAGAAAACAGTATTTCATTCTTATTACCGTACTCAAACACAAGATGCAAGCTGATGCCAACGAGAGTAATTTATGGTTTAAGCTAGCCACAAAATACACTAAGGTATTACAAAAGGCTAGTTTGTAATCTGGAATGTGTTTGCTAATATTTCTGCAGCGTGAGTACCAAAGGAGCTGGCTATCTCCGTAATACAGGGTACTACGCAAGATATTTTATGACTGATAAGTAGTTAAAAATTTCATAGGCACAGATCACATATGATTGAATAATCATAAATCACATTAATATCACCACACTATTGGTATCAATGCAAAGAATCTAAACTCTAACATGGCTTTCCTAAATATTTCTATTTTCCTTTTTATTTTTAAGAGAGAATAGACCAAGCGCGGACCCGTTGGGTCCCATTCCCCCAATGCAATCTTCCACCAAACTGTGCATGCATGACTGACAGACCCATACTGCGCAGGCATGACTGCCGTGTTCAAAGTTGTGCCGTTGATGGCAGAAATTAAGTTAAAGTTAATAAAGTGATTAGAGGACCTGTGGCAGCATTTGTAAAATAGAACAAAATTTACACATGGAGCCGTTGGTTCCCCGCTGTGAGGCCAGGCAGGTACACTCGAAAAAAAAAATGGCGATCTGAAAATCGGCAAATACCCCAACTGTGCAGGCACGGATTCAGGGCCCACTACCCTCGCGAGGTGAGACGGCATCATTTTGCATCACTGCCGCATCACCGGTGCCATTTTCAATTGTGATGTGGCTGATGGGCCTCCCTCCAACTGCGCAGGCATGGCCGGCAAGTGGGAACATGACTACAAATTTTATTAAAGTTTAAAATGTCAATAAGTTGTAAAATATAACATCAATCTGAATGAAACTTCCTACTCTACACTCTAGGACAATGGTGAGTAAGACAAAAAGGACATAATATTCTGGAATAACCGGGCAGGTCAGGCAGCATCTCTGGTAAACAATAGATAGTGACATTTTGGGTTGAGACCCTTAGGACTGTTTGTAGCTAGAGAGAAGAAAGCAAGATGAGGGGAGAGGCAGAACAATGTGTGGCAGATAATAGTTGGACACAGACGAGGGGGATTAGCTTTCAAAAATCTTTCAAGTAGCTTTAGTACATCATTTATGATACATGAACCCATGTACTTCACTTCAATCCACTTTATGTGGCATTTAATCAGTACCAGGAAATGATTATTCAATTTTTCACAGATATACGTGTATTCTATGATAAGGTCTAGTAGACTGTGACTGTAAAGAGCTTTGGTGGCTTGCTCCTACATCCTGAGGAAATACTGCATTTATTTTGCCTATGGTGCAAGATCATTACTCAGGACCAGCAGGTGGAGGTTTTGCAATTGATTTCACACAGATGATTCCTATGCATTCAGTGGGAAATTTGAAAATATATATTTTTCCAGATATTACCATAACACAGCTCTACTTGATGTAACATTGCTCAAAAAACATCTCTATGCCACGATTGTGGGACAGTTTCAAGTCCTTGTTTTGTACAGTAGACAAGATATGTCCATTAATTCAAATATGCTAATAGAATCTCTTTAACAATGGCACTTGGCTGCAATTTCACACACAGACGGAAGTAAGTCTTCACCAACCATATTAACATATTGATCACATTTTCACATTGATATTCTCGTACAGTCCCCACTAAGAGCATCTACCATGGTGTTCTGACTGAATCTTATAAAATATTTCAAGGATGTAACTAGTAGAGTGGATAAGGGAGAACCAGCGGATGTGTTATATCTGGACTTTCAGAAGGCTTTCGACAAGGTCCCACATAAGAGATTAGTATACAAACTTAAAGCACACAGTATTGGGGGTTCAGTATTGATGTGGATAGAGAACCGGCTGGCAGACAGGAAGCAAAGAGTAGGAGTAAACGGGTCCTTTTCACAATGGCAGGCAGTGACTAGTGGGGTACCGCAAGGCTCATTGCTGGGACCCCACCTATTTACAATATATATTAAAGATTTGGACGAGGGAATTAAATGCAACATCTCCAAGTTTGCGGATGACACGAAGCTGGGGGACAGTGTTAGCTGTGAGGAGTATGCTAGGAGGCTGCAAGGTGACTTGGATAGGCTGGGTGAGTGGGCAAATGCATGGCAGGTGCAGTATAATGTAGATAAATGTGAGGTTATCCACTTTGGTGACAAAAACAGGAAAGTAGACTTCTATCTGAATGGTGGCCGATTAGGAAAAGGGGAGATGCAACAAGACCTGGGTGTCATGGTACACCAGTCATTGAAAGTAGGCATGCAGGTGCAGCAGGCAGTGAAGAAAGTGAATGGTATGTTAGCATTCATAGCAAAAGGATTTGAGTTTAGGAGCAGGGAGGTTCTACTGCAGTTGTACAGGGTCTTGGTGAGACCACACCTGGAGTTTTGTGTACAGTTTATGTCTACTAATCTGAGGAAAGACATTCTTGCCATAGAGGGAGTACAGAGAAGGTTCACCAGACTAATTCCTGGGATGTCAGGGCTTTCATATGAAGAAAGACTGGATAGACTCAGCTTGTACTCGCTAGAATTCAGAAGATTGAGGGGGGATCTTATAGAAACTTACAAAATTCTTAAGGGGTCGGACAGGCTAGATGCAGGAAGATTGTTCCCGATGTTGGGGAAGTCCAGAACAAGGGGTCACAGTTTAAGGATAAAGGGGAAATCTTTTTGGACTGACATGAGGAAAAAATGTTTCACACAGAGAGTGGAGAATCTCTGGAATTCTCTGCCACAGAAGGTAGTTGAGGCCAGTTCATTGGCTATAATTAAGAGGGAGTTAGATGTGGCCCTTGTGGATAAAGGGATCAGGGGGTATGGAGAGAAGGCAGGTACAGGAGACTGAGTTGGATGATCAGCCATGATCATATTGAATGGCGGTGCAGGCTCGAAGGGCCGAATGGCCTACTCCTGCACCTAATTTCTATGTTTCTATGTTCTGGTTTGAAATCTTGTAATCATCTGTTCTGCCATTCATCAGGTCTTAGCACATGGTACACAACCCTAATCAAACTCTACCTTAGCACTGAGTTACTATGGATTTCCCATACATTTGGATTATATACTTCGGCTTGCACTATTAGAGCCTGATTACCTGGTATAACTTATACGTTATTGGTATAATTGTTTATTGTATATTTATTGTTTCATTGTTGCATTAATGCTCTAGTATAGCTGCAGCAAGTAAAAATTGTATTGCTTCAGTTGCAGTGCATATGACATTCAATTGCTTCTCACTTGACTCTTGTCATCATTTGATTTGATTCAATTTATTGTCATTGCACTTTTCAGGGCAACAAAATGGTTTAGCCTGCAGTCATTACTTAGAATAAATAATAAACATTCAACACAGTTTAAAGTCCCAAAGTCATTGTCTCTTCCCTCCTTGCTCTCCTTCTGTGCTGAGGCAATCCAAGCCTCCGATGTTGTGACTCCGCCGGGTGATGGTAGGTAAGTCCCGCGGCTGAATCCGTGCTCCGCAAACGGGCCGGTTCAAACACCGCGGCCCGGGTCGGTCGAAGCTGCCAAAGCTGCCGTCCTCCAGTCCAGTGGACGCAGCTGTAGTTGCGGGATCTCCAGAAAACAGAACTCGAGCTCCCAATGATGTCGTCCACTGGCCCGCAGCCGAGCGTCCGAGGCTCCAAAGTCGGGTCGGAAGTTGGGTCGCACCGCAACTACAGCCCCGAAGTAAGTCCTGGCTCTGCCTCCGCAGCCTCGATGTCGGTCGCAGTTTGAGGCCGCCAGCTCCGCGATAGGTCTAAGCGCAGACGGACACGGATACGGGGGATACCGCAAGAAAGGTCGCATCCCACCCCGAAGGAAGAGTCAAGAAACATGTTACACCCACCACCCCCCCCCCCCCCCCCCCCCCCCCCCCCCCCCCCCACACACACACATGCACAACTAAATAATACATAATACAACAGAAAGATTATGAATGAATACGTTTATTGTCATTGCACAAAACTGTGCAACGAAATTCCATTACATCTCCTCCGGTTAAAAAAAATACGAACACGGCAACCATTGACACATATGTACACTTATTAGTAAAAATAATAAATAAGTATTTAAAAAGAATTTTAAAAGAATGTTGCATTTCTTGGAATTACATTTTGCTTCCCCAGTGTTCTCTGTTGGAATTAAGCTCTTTTATCGCACATGGGTAGAAACTATTCTTTAGTCTACCGGTGCAAGCCTTCAGAGACCTGAATCGCCTCCCAGAGGGTGACAGAGTGAAAAGGTGGTTGGCAGGGTGGGATGTGTCCTGCTTGATGTTTGTGGCCCGGCGCAAGCATCGGGCTCTATATATATCATCCAAGGAGGGCAGTTGAGCGTTTGTAATGCTCTGTGCAGTTTTTATAATTCCCTGCAGTGCCCTCCTCTCTGCCACAGTACAGCTAGCAAACCACACCAGGATCCCATAGGAGAGGATACTTTCCACGGCGCATCGGTAGAAGGACAGCAGCAGCGGCTGTGAGACGTTTGCTCTCCGCAGAGACCTCAGGAAATACAGCCGCTGCTGTGACTTCTTCACGAGAGTGATGGTGTTCATTTGCCATTTGAGGTCCTGGGAGATGTTTATTCCCAGGAACTTAAAGCCAGTGACTCTCTCCACCATGTCTCCTTTGATGTATAAAGGAGCAGGTTCCTCTCTCTTCTTCTTCCTGAAGTCGACAACCAGTTCTTTTGTCTTTGATGGGTTGAGTACCAGGTTGTTTTTGGTACACCAGACAGTCAGTTTTTGGACTTCATCTCTGTAGGCAGACTCATCGTTGTTGTTTATCAGTCCCACCACAGTCGTGTCGTCCGCAAACTTGATGATCCTGTTTGTAGTGTGTGTTGGTATACAGTCATAAGTGTATATTGTATACAAGATGGGACTCAGCACACAACCTTGTGGCGCTCCTGTGCTGAGCGTCAGGACTGGGGAGTAATTGGACCCCATCCTGACTGTCTGTGGGCGGTCTGTTAAAAAGTCCTTAATCCATCCGCATGTGTTTGCATTAACACCCAGATCAGACAGTTTGTCCACCATTCTGCTGGGGATGAGGGTATTAAATGCAGAACTAAAATCTACAAATAACATCCTCACATATGAGCCAGGACGCTCCAGATGTGTCAGTGCAGAATGTAGAGCTATGTTGATGGCATCCTCCATTGACCTATTAGCTCTATATGCAAACTGATGCTGATCCAGGGTGGATGGGAATGAAGACTTAATGTGGGCCAGGACTAGCCGTTCAAAACACTTCATCACCATTGAAATGAGAGCAACAGGTCTATAGTCATTCAAGCTGGTAATGGATGTTTTTTTGGGTACAGGCACGATGGTAGCAGTCTTAAAGCATTTAGGGACAGTGCACGTTGACAGAGAAAGGTTAAAGATGTCGCTAAAAACCTCCGCTAACTGGTCTGCACAATCCCGCAATACTCTCCCTGGGATGCCATCTGGGCCAGCAGCCTTCCTGGGGTTGACCCTGCAGAGTGTTCTTCTGACGTCCTCCATACTCACAGTGAGTGGCACAGTGAGTGCCAGGTCGTCAGTGCTGGGTGCGGCTGCAGGTGCAGGCTCCGCCTCATTCAGCTCAAAACGGGCGAAAAAGTGGTTGAGCTCCTCAGCTAGCGAGTTGTTACTGCTGCTGATGATCGGCCCCCCCTTGCCCTTGTAGTTTGTGAGTTGCTGAATGCCCTGCCAGACACGCCGAGGGTCCCTCTCGTTAAAATACCCCTCTAACCTTCTTCCATAGGCTGTCTTTGCCTCTTTAATGGCTCTCTTTAGTTTAGATCTGGCAGTGCTGTACAATTCATCACTGCCAGATCTAAAGGCTGAGTTGCGTTCCCTCAGCAGCTTCCTGACATTCCTGGTCATCCATGGTTTGTTGTTTGGATAGCACCTGACCTCCCTGTCGACAGTGACATTGTTATCACATTGTACCCATGCTTATTTGTGCCTTCAGCCCTCCATGATTCAGTACTGCATCCATCTCATGCATTATGTTTCAGCTCAACTGAATGGCATCAAAATAAACAAGGAGTGTTTCATTTGGTGCCTTTTTCTGCATTCATAATTTACACTGTTTTGTTTCTCACTCTATGTCTGATCTCAATGCATGATGCTATGATTTGTGCATTGCTGTGAGATCTGGAAGGTTCTGCATGTACTTCTATGCTGACCCTGGGGCACAACCTAGATCTGCTATATTTTCTGTCCACGTCCTGGTCTCTGTTTCTTTTCTCAACAGGGTGAAAGCCTTCATGGTTAAAATTTTGAACTAAGGTACACCAGTAGTCATTGCAAAAATGTGTGTTAATTTCACTTCATATTCACCTTGCACCTTCCCCCTCCCATTGGTACGGAACATTTGCATTTTTCAGATTCAAATTGTGCAATATGGTGCATACTGTAGCGAGTCTTTTAACTTACATTTGAATGCAATATATATGCTTTAAATTGGATTGGAGCATTTTTGAAATACGGGAGGCTGTGCGATCACTGGCCTTGGAGGTACCCGGCGAGGGAGTGGAGCAACTGAGTGGGGAGAGGGTGTGGAAGAAGGATGTCCCCCCTCCCAGGGTAGGAACTTTTTGAAATTTGATGTATTAAAATCATGTTTTAGTGCACTGTAGAAGTATGATTACAATGTTTTTTGTATGAAGTATTTTTAAGAGGTAACTTTTTAAGGGGTAACTTTATCCACACAAAGGGTGATGGGTGTCTGGAACAAGCTGCCAGAGGAGGTAGTTGAGGCAGGGACCATCCCAACATTTAAGAACAATTTAGACTGATACATGGATAGGACAGGTTTGGAGGTATGGACCAAAAGCAGGTAGCGTAGCTGGGACATGTTGGCGGGTGTGGGCAAGATGCACCGAAGGGCCTGTTTTCACACTGTATCACTTTATGACTACATTATACCTCCACCATGCATGAATGCTTCAAAATCAAGTGATCGAGTTTTATTGCCATATACTCAAGCATAGAAACATAGAAAATAGGTGCAGGAATAGGCCATCGGCCCTTCGAGCCAGCACTGCCATTCAATATGATCATGGCTATTCATCGAAAATCAGTACCCCTTTCCTGTTTTTACCCCAAATCCCTTGATGTCGTTAGCCCCAAGAACTAAATGTAACTCTCTCTTGAAAACATCCAGTGAATTGGCCTGCACTGCCTTCTGTGGCAGAGAATTCCACAGATTCACAACTCTCTGCGTGAAGAATTTTTTTTCTCATCTCAGTCCTAACTGGCCCCCCTTTTATTCTTAAACTGTGACCCATGGTTCTGAACGCCCCCAACATCGGGAACATTTTTCCTGCAGTTACAGTAAGTGAAAAGCTAGCAGGCAAGCAGGATGCTTTCACCAACCACCCCCATTTGAAGTCCACTTTCTTCCACCGTATCTACCCAGTGCTTGGTACTTACTTCCAGCAGCCACTGGTTGGCCTCCAGGATGCACCGAATCAGAGCTTGATCCATGCTGGTCACCTGGGCAAATTCGGCACAGAGACTCTCACGGCAGCGGCGCAACGCTTCGACGCCTCCGACGGCCCGGGACTCTTGCACTGAGACTGCTCCATGGCCAGAGCTGCAGTGAGCGACTCGCCAGCCCGGCAAACACTCGCCAGCCCCGCACCCCATCCGCATCTGTCCCCGCCGCTGCTTCCCTCTCTCCCCTCTTTCCACTAACTCTTTCCCCTCTCTTTCCCCTAACTCTCACTCCCCCCTCTCTCTCTCTCTCTTCCTCTCTTCCCCTCTCTCTCCCCTCTCTCTCTCTCTCTCTCTCTCTCTCTCTCTCTTCCCCCTCTCTCCCTCCCATGTCACTCTCCCCCTCTCTCTCGTCCCCTCTCTCCTCTCTCTCCCCCCTCTCTCCCTTCTCTTTCCCCTAACTCTCTCTCCCCTCTTCCCCTAACTCTCTCTCCCCTCTCTTTCCCCTAACTCTCTCTCCCCCCTCTCTCTCTCCCCCCTCTCTCTCTCTCTCTCTCTCTCTATCTCTCCCTCTCTACCCTCTCCCCTCTCTCTCTGTCTTTCCTCTCACCTCTCTCTCTCCACCCCCCCCTCTCTCTCTCCCCCATTTCTCCCTCCCACCTCACTCTCCCCCCTGGCTCTCTCTCCGCTCTCTCTTGTCTCTATCTCCTCTTTCTCTTTGCCCCCCCCCCATCTCTCTCTCTTCCCCTCTCTCTCCCCCTTCTCTCCTACCCTCCCCTCCCTCTCCATCCCTTTCTTTTCCCTCTTTCTTCCCTCTCACCCCTCTCTCTCCCCTACCTCTCCCCTCTCCCTCTTCTCTCTCTCCACTCACTCCACCTCTCTCTCTTTCCTCTCATTCACGCCCTCTCTCTCTCCCCACTGTCTCCCTGTCTCCTTCCCCTGTCTCCTTCCCTTCTCTCTCTCTCCACCTCCCTTTGAGAGTCTGTCCCTTCGGCACAGAGACTCTCACGGCAGCGGCGCTTCCGACGGCTCCGCTGCCCAGGACTCTTGCACTGTCCGGAATGCTCCATGGCCGGAGCTGCAGCGTCAGCCCCGCAAACACTCGATAGCGCCGCAAACACTCGCAAGTCCCCGCTCCCCGCATCTGTTCCCGCCGCTGGTTGTGCTCCCATCCCTCCCTCAGCCGTGGCTCTCCAACACCCGCGGACCATGCAGTTTATCCGAGTTTTGAAATTTTCGTTGATCCCAAAATTTCTCATCACTGAGCGTGAGAAATTTCTGATCAGCGTGAGGGCATGAGAGTTTGCTTGAGGGCGTGAGTCTCACGCTCAAAGCGTGAGAGTTGGCAGCCCTGCTTCAAACATACATTCATACCTTTTCTGTAAATGTCTCACCATTTGATTTTAAAGTGGTGGCAAAGGAAACATGCCTCCAACCTAAATTGAGGTGACCTAGGCAGCCCTTCCTTCGTCAAGTTGTGTTTATTGTCATATGCACAAGTATAGTGAAGTAAAGGTATAATTAATATAATAATAATAATAATAATAATAATAATAATAATAATAATAATAATAATAATAATAATAATAATAATATATTTTCTTGTCTTTGCACATGTGCAACGAGATTTGGGTATGCAGCTTCCATCCGACATCATAACTTAAGTAACTACTAAAATTTAGGTTTAGATACCCCGAGAACATTGTTTGCACAAATAGCATTACAACAGTAAATAGTCAAAACAGACTAAAGTTCTGATGTGTCTGTGCAACGTGACCATCCGAGGGAGATAGTCCGTGGGGGTGGGGGACACTCAGCAGGGCCGGTTCAGAGCAGCTATAGCTCTGGGAAAGAAGCTGTTCCTGAGACTGGAGGTGCGGGCGTAGAAGGCCTTGTAACGTCTGCCGGAAGGAAGTAGTTCGAACAATCCATTACAAGGGTGTGAGGAGTCTTTGTGAATGCTGACGGCCTTCCTGCGGCACCGTGTGTGGTAGATGCCCTCCAAGGCTGGAAGCGGTGTCCCAATGATCTTCTGCGCTCTGTGGACGACGTGCTGAAGAGCTCCCCTCTCCACCTCCATGCAGCTGAGATGCCACACAGAGATGCCATACAATAGTATGCTCTCTGTCATGCAGCGGTAGAAGGTTGTCAGCAGCTGTTGGGGTAGACCAGTCCTTTTCAATGTTCTCAGAAAGAACAGTCGTTGCTGTGCCTTCTTGACCAGCACAGCGGTGTTGGTGGACCATGTGAGATCCTCTGAAATGTGAGTGCCCAGAAACTTAAAGCTGGATACTCTCTCCACACTGTCCCCATAGATGGAGATTGGGGCGTATTCCCCCTACTGTGACCTCCTGAAGTCGATAATCAGCTCCTTAGTCTTGGAGGTGTTTAGTGACAAGTTGCTACATGAGCATCAGTCCGCCAGGTTCTGCACCTCCACTCTGTAGTTTGTTTCATCACCGTTGGTGATCAGCCCGACCACCGTTGTGTCAACTGCAAACTTGACTATGGTATTGCTTGCAGTAACATCACAGGCGCATACACGTAGTCAATACAAAGTGAAAGAGATAAAAGGAACAAGACTGCAAAACAAGACAGTTGTGCAACAACACAAATCAAAAACAAGTCCATGGTAGGGCAACAGGTGGCCCACAGTGCCTTGTTGGGGTAGGATTAGGGTTGTGCAAGGTGGATCAGTAGTTGCCTTTGTAGCTTGAACTTTGGTACAACTGACTGTGGACTGTACCTCTATCAGTTTCTTGTGGAGGTCAAATCCTGTCATATACCTGGATGCCATTTCCATTGACAGGAGTTTTACATTCATGTTGGAATATAAGGTTTTGCACACTCAATATGAATTCATTTATCCACTTCTTTACACACTAGTCTTTTAATTAAGGTACTATATGTAAAGGCCCAAACATGTCATTGTAAAAGTAGATTTTTTTCATGAAACATTCTACTCACTAATTGTTTCAATCTGCATCTGAATTCTTATTCCAAACTCATAGCTTTAAACTATTACTGTTATCAGGTTAAACCAATTTTCCGGCTCTTGCTCAACATCTTAAAACAGGAGATATTTATCACAGTATTGACATAAATGTGAATAAGGAAAGAAAATATGGGACCATGAATAAGATGAGCTATATGAAGCTTTGATATTCATATGAGCTGTTGCGGGAATGTCAATCAAATAATTTGGATTTAGCCAATTGGTGTACGTGATAATAAATGTCCTTTGTATCCTTTGTATCCTTTGTAAACTGTGGCGTGGGATTAACAACAACTTCCATTTAAATATTTATTTCAAATGGCATAACTTCCCAAAACACTTCACAAGAGCATTAGCAAAAAATAAGTGGTATCAAAAGAGGAAGGTAAGCTCAAAGGCATCTAAGTGGTACGCTCTAAGATAATTGAGGGGTTGAGATTGTAAAAGGTTTAGAGAGGTTTAAACCATGGAATCTTAAAGCATGTCTCCAATTGTGAGGCAATTAAATCCGGGGATGACCTGGAGTCCAGAAATAGACAATAGACAATAGGTGCAGGAGTAGACCATTCGGCTCTTCGAGCCAGCACCGCCATTCAATGTGATCATGGCTCATCATTCCCAATCTGTACCCCGTTCCCGCCTTCTCCCCATATCCCCTGACTCCACAATTTTAAGCCCTATCTAGCTCTCTCTTGAGAGCATCCAGAGAACCCGCCTCCACCGCCCTCTGAGGCAGGGAATTCCACAGACTCACCAGTCTCTGTGAGAAAAAGTGTTTACTTGTCTCCATTCTAAATGACTTATTCATTCTTAAACTGTGGCCCACAGTTCTGTACTCCCCCAATATCAGGAACAAGTTTTCTGCCTCTAGCGTGTCCAAATCCTTAACAATCTTATATGTTTCAATGAGACCACCTCTCCTACTTCTAAACTCTAGAGTGTACAAGTCCAGCCGCTCCATTCTCTCAGCATATGACAGTCCTGCCATCCCAGGAATTAACCTTGTAAACCTATGCTGCCTCCCTCAATAGCAAGAATGTCCTTCCTCAAATTAGGGGACCAAAACTGCACACAATACTCCAGGTATGGTCTCACTAGGGCTCTGTAGAACTGCAGAATTACCTCTTTGTGCCTATATTCGATTCCTCTTGTTATAAAGGCCAACATGTCATTCGCTTTCTTCATTGCCTGCTGTACCTGCATGCTTACTTTCATAGACTGATGTACAAGGACCCCCAGATCACATTGTACTTCCCCTTTTCCAAACTTGACGCCATTTAGAGGAGGTCAGGTATCAGAGAAGATCAGAGAGTTATAGGGTTGCAGGAAATTACAGGGATAAGGAAGAATGAGGCCACAGACAAAGTGAACACAATCTTCTGTGCCCAGATGAGAAGGCAGATGGAGTCTTAATTCCATCACATCCAGAAATTTACGCTCCTTTATTACCTCTCTACAGTTTACTTCAGCTTCAAAGTTAGTAGGCCCCCCCTCGGTCATGACTGACCACGGGTGATGCATCCTAGTTTGCAGGTGATGTGTGGTCAGATGCAAGCCTGGGCGATGTCATATGGAGGACAGGCAGCTGCCCATGCAGCACGTCCCCGCTCTCCACATCGCTGATCGATCCAAAGGAACAGCAGGGTCGTTACAGTTTGGTACAAGCGCCGTCACATGAGCTGCCAGAGCGAGGTTGTAGACAATGACAAACTACCTTAGGGGTTCCGACTACAGATTTTCTTGAGGTTTACTCCAGGAGCCTTTTCCATGACTGGATATGGCCACAAGGCAGTGGAGGTTTTAAATCAGAGTTTTCCTTCTCCTAGATGGACCACCTTCCCAGGCTGACGAGCCCCATCTGCTCGAGACTCATGGGGGCGGGTCTATAGCATCTGCCCACTGCCCACAACTATATTAAATAATCAAAATTATATGCTCGAATAAGGAATGGAAGCCAGATTAGACCATTTAACATTTCATATCAAAGAAAGAATGTATGGCATGGAAACAGGTCCTTCGGCCCAAGAACTCTACAGACAAATTGTTGATAAATGGATGTCCAGATGATTACTTGATGATCAGCATGGACATGGTTGGCTGAAGGGCTTTTTTTGTGTGCCATATGCATTTACAAGTCTATAGGTCTTTGCCTAACAACAATGCCGCTTTTACACTAATTTTACTTCGGAGTCACGTGAGTGACTTCGTGAAGAACCCCGCTTCCACGCATGCGTGTCATATCGCTACACGCATTGCAACGAGTCACACAGAGGGGAACGGCGTTCCCCAAGCGGGAGAATTTGAAAGTCGGGAACAGCAGGTAAGAGACTCTGCGTTCCTTTTTTCTACTTACCTTTTAGGTGGCTGCGGAAAGCTGGCGGGGGAGACCCGTGGAGTGCGAGCAGCCGGCAGCAGCAACGGCACGAGTTTCCCTGGAGGGGAACAACCTGTGCCCGACTTTGCTCCCGCACCGGCAAAATTCACTTCTCGGCCGGGCGGGAAGCAAAGCAAAGAGGTCCCGTATGCCAGTCTCAAGCGAGACTGGCTTGGAGCAGTCGCTAGCGGCCAGCGCGGAGGCAGCAGGACAGAGAGCAGGGACCAGCGCTGTAAGTACCTGGGGTACACAGCAGGGCTGGAAACGCTCAGCGACAGCGGCACTAATGGAGCTAGGAACTGGACGTCCGGGCCGAAACCCTTCTTCAAAAGGTAAGCACCGGGGTTGGTCCAAGGGGTCCCTAGGTACAGCCGGGTTTTACTGGCTGCGGAACTGCCGCGAAGGACCAGGGCCGTGAACTCCGGGGTCGGTCCGAGCGGCTCAAACCCAACACACAGGGAACGACGTGGGAGCACTCCGGAGCCGACACAGCCCCAAAGACCGACGCTACATGGGCCTGGGGCTGTGGAACAGGTAGGAGAATTCCTTACCTTTCTTATTCTTTCCAGGAAGGCTGACGAGCTGCCGTTTCTACAGCAGCAGTCAGCCAGCAACGGAAGTCGGCACCACTGTCTCCCAGAACGGGAGCGAGTGCCAACTTCACCCCATACGGGGTGAAGGGAAAAACAGAGCCAACAACCCACAAAACAGTGGGTTGTATTAGGGCTCTGGCACTTTTAAAATTAACGGAGAAGGACCAGCCCCTTAAACACCGGGGTCGGTCCGAGCGGTTCAAACCCGACACGCAGGGAACAACGGAGAATGAAAAGTCGGGAACAGCAGGTAGGAGACTCTGCGTTTCCTTCCACTTACCTTTAGGTGCAGACATGGACTGGGTCCATGTAAGGTGCTGGCAGTGGCAGGAGCGGCAGCGGCAGGAGCGGCAGCGGCAGCCGGCAGCGGTAGGAGCAACATGGGCACATCGATTCCCGGAGGGGGAAAACATCTGTGCCCAACTTCGCTCCAACACGGTGAGAAAATTCATTTCTCAGCAGCAGCAGTAACGGCCAGCGCCGAGGCCAAGGACTTTGCAGTGCAGTTGACTGGCTGCAATCTACCACAAGGGACCAGTAATGTGAGTACCAGGGTCGGTCCCAGCGGGGTTTTAGTTACAGTAATCGCTTCTCGGCCTTTTGGCTAAGATCAAGTGTAGTATCTGTTCTTATCAGTTTAATATCTGATACGTCCCTTATCTAGGAACCATATATTAAATAAAAACTATAGCAGCTGTTATTATCAGTTTAATGTCTTATATGTCCCTTATCTAAGGACCATATAAGTAAGAGTGCCCAGAATTGAGGGCATTAGAGTGGGGTTGACCGGCTGCAACGACCACAAGGGGCCAGTACCGTCAGTACGGGGGTCGGTCCCAGGGGTCTAAGATAAAGGAGCAGCCAGGAGTGCTGAGAGCGTTGAAGCCGGGTTAAAGAAATAGATGGAATCAGCTGTGCCAGTTATGCTCCACACCGGCCATATCCACTCCACGGAAGGAAGGGCAAAGCTGGAGAAGGAGGACCGTGGAACAGCGGGCAGCCAGCGGCACTTGGATCAACCGTAGTGGGATCAGCTGTGCCCGATGTCGGCCCCGCACCGGCCAGATCCATGCGGCCGAGCGGTAAGGCTAGACACAAATCAAGCAAGGTAGTGGACTCAGGGGGTCCGACTTTGCATAAAACCGCCGGCAACCAGCGCCCGAGAGGGCTGGAGCGGGAAGAAGCGGTGTATGGAGCCTTGCTCCAACGTGATAAACCCACAGCAGTACCTCTTTGAGGGCTGCACAGTGCTTCTACCCCATCAGAGGGGAGCACTGTGGGTCAGTTCTGGGTTGACTTGCAAGAGGGGTCCGCAGAACAAAAGACAAGTGGGCAGCAGTTAAGCCCCACATGGGTACCCCGTGCGGGACCCTAGAGATCTCTAACTCTATAAAAAAGAGTAGGCAGGACCCTGATGGGCCAGAGCCTGGTAATACAGCGTCCCATGATCCTAACACAGCAGGGACTCTGCTGGACATGGTGGCTGATTACTTTAACCAAGTCAAACATGGGTAGACTTGGATCCAGGATGGCAATAGTATTACTATATGTCTGGCCACAAACGCCAACAAGGAAAATTTACAGACACTGGCCAGACATCTGCCACCTGGCAACGGTGAGGCATTACAGGTGCCCAGTGTAAACCAATGCATTTGGCAGCAGATGGGGACGAACATCAGGAACCAGGACCTCAAGATCCACAGAACCTTAAAGGGATTGACGGAAGGCATCATAGCATACACCCGCACCCTGGACTAAACGTAGGTAACCAAAAGACCATCAAGACGCACCAGCTCTGTTTAGTAATATGCAATATGACCTGAACTACACGTGGAAGGCGGCCATTCAGCCAGCACTGGGACCCCAAAATATGCTACCATTTGCAAATAAAGAACCGTGTGTGGACAAAGCCAAGACACTGGGGCTCATCAAGGCCAGCGCAAGGGCCTATTTTGGAGCATGATACCAGCCACAGGCAAGGCCATAAAAAATGTGGCTCATACCAGTGGCAGTGCCAGAAATCAATATTACCCTGGAAGATGCGGAAGACTCAACCTCCCACATAACTCCGAACAAGAGATATCAAACCAGAACCTCCTTTTCAAAAAACCAAGGAAATAACACAACCACCGGTAACCATGGAGGTAGGTGGGTGGGGTTTTTTCTTCTGTTAAAATAGGGACCTACGATGGTAGGGGAGGTTGCAACACTACAGTTATGTATGGTATATAATCGCTACAGATTCATATAATCTCAGCAGTATTCAGGGTTATCTGATAGGATTTACTCATCCCAATAACCACAGTACAACATACACCAGAAGGGCATTTTGTCCTTACCTAAACCAAACAATTCTAAAACTAGCTTCGCATTGTTATGTAAACAAAGCCATAGGGTGATGTATTTCCCCCGTTCGGCCCCATCAATGGGGTACTAGGGAAAATTCAACTACACTCGGCATCTGGAATTCTCAGAGTACCCGACTGACCTTCAAAATCATGGTATTCGGTCATACAGGGGATGGTGTTACAACCATGTTCCCTAATGAACATAGGAAAAAAAAAAAAAAAAAAAAAAAAAAAAATTATGGATTTATCCAGTGACTGGAGGCAGTCATCCATGCCATAAGACTATGGATTTATTGATTTGTAGAGTCTAAAAGACCCACTACACGGCTTTCGGCTGTCAGACAGGGCGATGAATCTCATCTCATCTGCACTAAGACTGTCAACACGGAAGCAGTACCTTGGACACATCAAGAAATGGGGCATATACTGCTTGGACAACAACCTCGACCAAAGGCCAAGAACTTTCTGGCCGTATTGGAATTTTAACAAGCCTCCATTATGATAATCGATGGAGCTACAGTGCCATCAATAGTGCCACAAGTGCACTCTCCAATTACCTATCACAAGGAACGGAGCGGCACGAGGTGGGAACGCACCCCTGGTAAGAAAACCAGGTACTCCGAAATCTGGGACGTGTGTGTCGTTTCTCAATATGCTGAGGGGCTTGTAGCTCATAACAGCGTTGTCACTTCAGTAACAGACCAGGAAGATGGTTATGCTCATGGTGTTATTTACCGCACAACAAGTCCAGCCATTAAGCAAACTGCGCCTGGACTCCCTGATCATCTCACCGAGAAACTGGTGTTGTCATACAGGATTTAATAAAAGAAAACAGATCGGTTTCCTTGGGTCAAGTGTTTGAATTTATGGTACACCCATATGGCAAACGACTGTGTATAGCAAGACACATCTAACAATACATAGAATATACTAAGAACATTCGAGGTCAGGAAATGGAGTTGTTTATCTCTTACAAGAAACCGCATGAAAGGGTTACGACTCAAACTATATTAAGGTGGCTCAAATAGGTCCTAAAAATGACACTAATGTTTTAACTCTCATTCCACCAGGGCTGCAGCAACATCCGCAGCAAAAATTGTACAGGTACCCACAGACCAAATCCTCAGACTGACAGGATGGTCATTCAAAAAGGGTTTTCCACAGGTTTTATAATAAACCAGTTATTTTTTGGAGCCATAATTTGTATTAAGAAAACATTTTATGTCCAACAAAATAATTGCCCGAAAGGTTACAGGGCTATGATTCTCAAATCTTAAAAAATGTTATATAATTTTTTCATTATACCACACAACTCTTTGTATAATTGTGTTTTAAAATTACTAATGATGCTCTCTCCCAATACCCAAGGCAGTTGTGAAGCATGGACTCGTTCCACGGCATGAGGTCACAGAGCTTTGAAATCTTCACGAAGTCACTCACGTGACTCCGAAGTAAAATAGTAAGATTAAACGAGAACTTACCAGTTTGAAGTTTGATCTGTATTTTATGAGGAGTTACGATGAGGGATTTCGTGCCCTCCGCTCCCACCCTCTTATGATCATATCAAAAACTGGTATCTCTTTGATAATCTTACTATGTTAGATCATTATAGGTTCCTGTGACCTCACACCGCTGCTTTGAAGAATGACACGCATGCGTGGAAGCAGGGTTCTTCACGAAATCCCTCATCGTAACTCCTCATAAAATACAGATCAAACTTCAAACTGGTAAGTTCTCGTTTAATCTTACTATTCTACACTAAACATTCCTTTCAGTTTCCCCCAGACTGGACAACACATCTCCAACTTTGTTGGAGATCTCACTGTGACTTGTCACATGTCACGAATAAACCTCTTTAAACCTTTTACAATCTCTACCACTCCTTTATCTTTCAGGATGCCTCAGAGACTATCTCTTATTTATCATAATCACAATAAATCTAATATAATCTACTAGGGATAGTTTAAGATGTACAATTAACCTTCCATCTCACACAGCATTGGAATATGGGAGGAAACTGGAGCACCCTAAAGAAACTAAAGAAAAGTTACAAACTCCAAACAGACAGTGACAGAAGTCCAGATCAAACCAATAAATTAGCATCCAGTTTAATGATTTCAGCATGAAATAATTAATTACATACTGTTTTTACAGTTTACTTTAGATTTTTAGGAGTTTTTTACAGAGACCAAAGATCTCTGTAAAAAATTTGTCTGGAAATATTTCTGAGAAAGAATAATAACAATTGTGCTTGGTCCACAAGTTGTTCTTTCATGGAGATGTTAGCTGACCTTTATTTTAATGAATCATCTTGTCATTTAAGGTCAATCAGAAAATAACATGGCATTTGTTATTTTTCAGATCTGCACCCCTCAGACCTTTAATGCAATACATTTCAGCAGTATAAATAAGTCTAGCTTCTGCTGCATGCCTGTAATACTCTGTCATGTTCCAACTTCAAAATATCAATACGCAAAGACAGGCAATTTTTAACACTGGATTTAGTGACAGGGGTAATTTGCTTCTGTGCTTTTATTATGTTATTGTGTGTGCATTTTAAAACACTGCAGCCTAGAAATTGGACTAATTTATTGTTATCCATGCTACAAACATAAAGGCTATTTTTGGAATGTCCAATAGCACTAACAATCCTTTCTGATTAGTAACCGTTGGGAAATTGGTCTACATATTTCTGAGAGTTACATACCTTGCCATGGCATTTGCTATGGACTGAATGAGATTGTAAATTCATGCTCTGAATTTTTCCTCCACTCTCCGCAGGGAATAATGTTTTTGGAGAAAACTACACCCTGCATTGTGGGTTTCAAGAGCATATTACAAAGGGATCACCAATCAGATGACAATTTGAGGCTGTAGGATAGCATTGATGCCTTGCACACACCATCTACAGGCCTCAGTTGTTAGGGTAATGCGGACTGGTACTGATGTTGGCCATGTTGTATAGAATGTTTCTGAGCTACATAGTACTGTCGCTGAGCACTTTGGTCAGTAGAGGATAGAATTGAATCTGGGTTGATCCAGCCAATTCAAGCCACATTTATTGTCATATGAACGAACAGTGAGGTACAGGTACAATGAAAGTCTAAAAACTGCAGATGATTGTTTCCAAAAAATTGACACAACATGCTGGAGTAAATTAGCATATCAGGCAGCACCTCTGGAGAACATGCATAAATTATATTTCAGATCAGGACCCTTCTTCAGATTGATTGAGGAACTGAGTTTTGGGCTGAATCTGCAGACCTATTTCATCTCTGGCCTTTGTCCAACCATCTGCCTATCAACCCCCCCCCCCCCCCCCTCTCAGTTATTGCCACCTATTACTTGCCAGGCATGGGCATGATTCTTCCAGCTTTCTTCTTCACCCTCCCTACAATCAGTTTGAAGAAGGGTCCTAACCCAAAAAGTCACATATCCATGTTCTAGCAGAGATACTGCCTTACCTGCTGAGTTACTCCAGCACATTGTGCCTTTTTGTTCACAATCAAAATCTTTATTTTGCTGACACCTTTGCTCAAACACTATAATCCCCATTCCCATTCCCACACTGACCTTTCTGTCCTTGGCCTCCTCCATTGTCAGAGTGAGGCAAATCGCAAATTGGAGCTAGAGCATCTCATATTTTGCTTAGGCAGCTTACAACCCAGTGGTATGAATATCGATTTCTCTAACTTCATGTAACCCCTGCACTCACTCGCTCTCCATCCCTCCCCCTCGCAAGTCGCACCAGGTTCCCAATTTCACCTAGCAAACATCTAACAATGGCCTTTATCATTGTTACTTTTTTGTATATCTTTCATTCATTTGGTCTATATCTCTCTACATCACTATCTCTAGTCACGGTGGCGCAGTGGTAGTGTTGCTGCCATACAGCGAATGCAACGTCAGAGGCCCGGGTTCGATCCCGATTACGGGTGCTGTCTGTATCGAGATTGTACGTTCTCCCCATGACCTGCATGGGTTTTCTCCGAGATCTTCGGTTTCCTCCCACATTCCAAAGACATACAGGTTAGCAGGTCAATTGGCCTGGTAAATGTAAAAATTGTCCCTAGTGGGTGTTAATGTGCGGGAATCACTTGTCGGCGCGGACCCGGTGGGCCGAAGGGCCTGTTTCTGTGCTGTAACTCTAAACTATATATCTTGTTACCCTTTCCCCTGTCTAGTCTGAAGAAGGGTCTCGATCTGAAACATCACCCATTCCTTCTCTCCAGAGATGCTGCCTGTCCCGCTGAGTTACTCCATTATCTTGTATCTATCTTTGGTTTAAACCAGCATCTGCAATTCCTTCCTACCATTGGGATCTTGTCAAAGGCAAGTTCATATCAACAAGTTTCACCCTATCATCATCAATCCTCCCAAGGAGCTTTTCAAAAAAACCTATCACATTTGTGAGACACATTTCCCCATGCACAAAGTCATGTTGACTATATTGAATCAGTCCATACATATCCAAATAGATCCTTTCTCTAAGAATTCCCTTAACAACCTCCCCATTACTGATGTCAGGCTTAAAGCCCTGTCCCACGGCACAAGTTCATTCCAAGAGCTCTCCCGAGTTTAAAAAAAATGAAACTCGTGGTAAGCACGGAGAATGAACGCAGCGGGTACGTCGTAGCTCGGGGACGTCACTTAGCGGCTCGTAACGCTAACGGCAGGTACTCAGGAAGACTCGCTAATGGCAGGTATGCACGGGAAGACTCATGAAGATTTTTCAACATGTTAAAAAATGTCCACGAGCGCCCCGAGTACCGACGAGTGGCCATTACCGTAAAAATCCGAGTTTCGAATCAGGGCAAACTCGGGAGAACTCTTGGAATGAACTCATACCATGGGACAGGGCTATTACCAATCTGTAATTCCCAAGCTTGTCATTGATGCCATTCTTATATAAAAGGTAAAGCATTACCCACACTCCAGTCAATAGACAATAGACAATAGACAATAGACAATAGACAATAGACATTAGACAATAGACAATAGGCCATTCGGCCCTTCGAGTCAGCATCGCCATTCAATGTGATCATGGCTGATCATCCCCAATCAGTACTCCGCTCCTGCTTTCTCCCCATATGCCCTGACTCTGCTATCTTTAAGAGCCCTATCTGGCTCTCTCTTGAAAGTATCCAGAGAACCGGCCTCCACCACCCTCTGAGGCAGAGAATTCCACAGACTAACAACTTTCTGTGGGAAAAAGTGTTTCCTCGTCAGTTCTAAATGGCTTACCCCTTATTCTTAAACTGTGGCCCCTGGTTCTGGACTCCCCTGACATCGGGAACATGTTTCCTGCCTCTAGCGTGTCCAAACCCTTAATAATCTTGTATGTTTCAATAAGATTCCCTCTCATCCTTCTAAACTCCAGAGTATAGAAGCCCAGCCACTCCATTCTCTCAGCATATGACAGTCCCGCCATCCCGGGAATTAACCTTGTAAACCTACGCTGCACTTCCTCAATAGCAAGAATGTCCTTCCTCAAATTAGGGGACCAAAACTGCACACAATACTCCAGGTATGGTCTCATTAGGGTCCTATACAACTGCAGAAGGACCTCTTTACTCCTATACTCAACTCAACAGTCTTGCAGAACTTTACCTGTGGCTCAGATGATGCAAATATCTCTGAAAGGGTCAGCACAATTGCCTGCCTAAAGGGCCTGTCCCACTTGCATGCGAATGCGTGCGTTTGGCGCGACCGACCGAAAGCGGAGGCATCGTATGGCCGCGCCTGGCCGGTCCCACTTAGAAGCGGGGAGGGGAATGTAGTTATGCGCGACATCGCGCGGGGCTCCGAAATTCTTGTAGTGAACGAAATCTTCGCGCGCCACCGGCCTGTCGCGGAACTGACGGCCAAAGTGGGACAGGCCCAAGACTCTGGCGTGATGCAACGTCTCACCTTCAACAGCAGAAGAAGCAGGCAAATGATCACCAAACTCGGCTTGGGGCTCACGGCCGTTGCGGTCCGGATCCGCCCCCACTTCTACTCCAAGAGCGGTGCCAAGAAAATTGAAGATAGACACAAAATGCTGGAGTAACTCAACGGGACCAGCAGCATCTCTGGAGAGAAGGAATGGGTGATGTTTCGGGTCAAGATCCTTCTTTTCAGACTGACGAAGAGTCTCAACCTGAAACATCATCCATTGCTTGTCTCCAGAGATGCTTCCGGTCCCGCTGAGCTACTTCAGCTTTGTGTCCATCTTCAAATGACGTCACACGCTCCAGACGGCTGTGCGTACGCATGAAATCGTGCTTCTCAGTGGGACTGGCCCCGCGCGGCCTTATGATGCCCGTGCGCCTCAACGTGACAACGAGATCACGAAATTTGTGTGCCAAGAACACATAAGTGGGACAGGCCCTTAACTTCACACAAGGTTAGGCCCTGGGGGTTTTAAACTGCCAATACCTCTTCTTTGCTCATTTGTATCTCATCTAAGAGAACACCATTCCTATGCCTCATTTCATAGCTTCTACGAGCATATTTAAAAAATGAGAAGCATTAATTTAATATCTTAACCATCTCTGTGGTTCCACACTGCTGATCTTTAAAGGATGGCCATGCTAATCTTTAATGGAAATATTCTATCCCTAACCACCTTTTTACTCTTAATATATCTATACAGTCTCTTAGGATTCATCGTTACCTGCCCGTTCTATTTCAAGTTCTATTTTTGCTTTCTTGATTGTCTTCTTAAGTGTCCTCCTGCACTGCTTAACCATGTGCAGGGATTAGCTTGTCTGCCAAAATTTGATTATGCCTATTGCTTAATCTTCACCAGAGCCTCAACATCTCTCGTTAACCAGGGTTCCCCAAACTTGCCAGTTTCGAAAGCCTCCCACTTTTGAAAGCCTCCCACTTGCCAACCATCCTCCTTACCCGCAAACAGCCCCTCCCAATCAATCTCTGCAAGTTCTTGACTAATGCCTCCAATATCGGCCTTGCCCCAATTGGGACCTTAGGCGAGTCCTATCCTTCCCCATAGCTACTTTGTAGAAGAAATTGATGAAAATGTGGTATAAAAAATGAGTTAAGGATAGTGGTATTGTAAACATAGTCAGTGCTGAGTTGGTAGTTTGTCTTTGTGGTGATTCCATAAATCCAATGTCCGGTATTGCTTTATGCACCACTTACTTGTTGTACTATAAGAAATTGAATTCCAAATCCTATGTGCATATAGGAATAAGAACACTATGTATTGGTTGAGACATGTATAGTAACATAGGAGAAGCAATAGACGTGTCAGAGCCTACACTCTACGGGGAAAGAGATAGGGTGAGATCTCCATGGATAGTTTCCATAAGTCTTCATCTGTGTCTCTGTGAATCCATTTCTTCAAAAGGTGAACGTGTGAATGGTTGAGAAAGACAGACTGAAAAAGTGTCTCGAACCCAAAAAAGTCACCCATTCTTTCTCTGCCTGTCCTGCTGTGTTGCTCCAGCATGTTGTGTCTGTCTTCGATTTAAACCAGCATCTGCAGTTCCTTCCTACACAATGGTTGAAAAAGTAATCATACCCAATGAAGTGCACTTTCACTAAGTTAACCTGACAGATGGTGTGTACTGCTGAACCGAAATAAAATAAAGATCTGTCTGCATTTTTTAAATCTGTTATAGCTACATTATAAAATTGTGTTATTAATTTTTAACTATCTGACAATACATCATTTTCTCACATTTGATTGATTAACATTCGCGTCGACTGCGGAGGGCTCGGGGAGGCCCTGACCACGGGTGAACATTGGGGAACATTAGAGGAAGAGGCTGACTTTGGTGTCTTCCCTCATAGTGGGAAACTTTGATTCTGCTGTGTGGGGATGTTTTATGTTTAACTCCATCATGTGTTGTGTTCATTATTTTTATTGTATGGCTGTATGGTTATCTCATTTCATTGTGCCAACTGGCACATGTGACTAATAAATGTATCTTGTATCTTGTATTAATATTTTGGTTTGTCCTCATATATGGTTACGATTTAGGCTTTTGTATTTTGACTGCTAGATTAATTCATTTCAATTCAATTCAAAGCACTTTATTCGTCCCCGAGGGGCAATTTAAAAAGGCGCATTACAGTAGCTTTTTAAAAAGGGACACAATCAACAAACATAAGCAGCACGCATACTGCACAATCAACCAGCACACGCATTTCACAGACACACTGCACAATCACACATCAACATTCAACACATAGCAATAGTTTTAAAATGCTTTCTAAGTGCTTCAATTAAAAAAGTGCATATAGAAGGTTATTTCATTTCATATGTTCATGAGTCAGTGATCAGCATTAAAAAGCTGGACAGCCCTGGGGATGAAGGTTGCCTTCCTCCTCTGTGTCCGGCAACCCGTAGCTGGCCTGTATCACGGATACTTATTTAAAAACGTTTCTGGTTTAGTTTAATTTAACTTAGTTTATTATCAAGTGTACTGAGGTACAGTGAAAAGTTTTTGTTGCGTGCTAACAAATCAACAGAAAGACAATACATGATTACAATTGGTCCATTTACGGTGTATAGATATATGATAAGGGAATACCGTTTAGTGTAAGGTAAAGCTTGCAAAGTCCGATCAAGTCTGAGGGTCATCAAAGAGGTAGACAGCAGTTCAGCACTGTTTTCTGTTTGTGGTAGGATGATTCAGTTGTCTAATAATAGCTGGGAAGAAACTGTCCCCGAATCTGGTAGTGTGTGTTTCCACACTTCTATACATTTTGCCTGATGGTGCATCATAATGTAATCTGCTCAGCCTGCATGCAACTTCAATAGAGACAGAGACATGCAAGGTGTATGAAATGCTCGAATAGGTTTGAAATGTGTGCCTCATCTATTTAAGATTCTTTTATGAATGTGCACCTGTCCACAATGATATATTAATGCGCAATTACTCAGTGGCTTTTTGGAATCCAATAAAGAAGCTAGATAGAAAATGTTGGTCTCCTTTATATCTGGGCACCACTCTCCATCCCCAAACAAAATTATGAACCGATTGACTCTTGTAACTGCCATTGCAAAGCATTGTTTGATAAGGAGACCTTTGATAAGGTGATCTTGTCACCCTCTGTGAGATGAAGGCACCCCTAATTACTTTATCCCCACCGATGTAATTTTGAAATGTTGCCACTGCTAAAATGCAGCAAACCTACACACAAGGTTTCAACTAACTACAATGTGTTGGTGGCGAGATCATTTAAGATGTGATTGACTTGTAAATATTGGCCAGGAGCCAGGGCATAAGCTTCTGCTCATATTCCTGCGAGAGTATACTAACATTGTCACTCATTTGTCAACAGACTATAAATGGAAAAGGTCACAGCTTAGAAAGTAGACCTATTTGCTCCCTGCTTTTCCTGCACAAATTATACATGAGAGTCGTAAATCACACCAACGACCCTTTTCAGGCTGAACTCAGGACGAGCAGAAAGGTGACCTGGCACATCTGGGTGAAATTCATCCCAGGATAACCTGGCCACAATCATACGCATAAAATACATCACAGACAGCACAGCATATTTCCTACTGTGTAAGAAGAATCAAAGCTTTTATATGCGTTCACTGATCTTAAACACTTCACATTTCACTCTTAGTAAAGCTAGCACATCAAACACGGTTTAGGGAGAACGTGGTACTTAAAAAGTTACATGAATATATCATGGACTGGGTATTGTCAGCCTCACTTTTAAATGGTCAGAAATTATATACTGGAGTGCCCTTCACTATTCATAGTGTCTTTGATCTGGTTACTTCTCATCTTCTTCTGCCATCACTGGGACCATGATCAACTCATAGCTCATAGTAGCAGTGGTTGCATGGAACACACACATCAGTTGGGTCAGTTCATTACATGGGATGATAAGGGGTATGCTCTGATTCATTGATCCCTTGTCCCATTTTCCTTCACCGAGATGCCAGCTATTTCTGCAACTCTACTGTGCCAGCCATGGGGAAAGTTTAGTCATAGAGTCATAGAGTCTTACAGCATGGAAGCAGGCCCTTTGGCCCAACTTGCTCACACAGACCAACATGTCACATCTACACTAGTCTCACCTGTCTGCGTTTGGCCCATATCCCTCTAAACCTGACCTATTAATGTACCTGCCTAAATGCTTCTTAAATGTTGCAATAGTATCTGTAACTATTATTTTATTGCTTGGCCACTGATGAAGCTATAATTTCTAATTTTGCTTTAAAATAATTACTGTATAACATGAAAAGTTGCAATTCATATTTAATGTAGACAATTACTTTTACACTCCAGTGCAAAAGTAATTTTTCCATGGCCCTCAACTCTCATTCACAACTGAGATTCCATCAGACAATATTTTTTTTGTATTAAATGCAGGCAACTCACTCTGTAATATTTACAATTGACCGCATTAGTTAATCGATGACTTGTGAGTGCCAATTATTTTTTACTTAAACCCAACATTAATTCCTGTGCAACCTTTGCTTTTTGTTGAATAAAAGGAACCTTCAATAGTAATTTCCACTGGAGAATTACAAGGATTATGATGGAGGCCAGTCATGAGAAAATTGTGTTTGCCATTCCCTTTGTTCTGAACTGCAGTGAGGATCAAACTGAAACATTTTTTGTAAGTGATAATTGTTATGCTCATAAAATCATAAATACCGACTGGCATATATTGCCTACAGCCTTAAACATTTCAATGCCACATATATTTACAACAAATATCTAGATCCAACATTGCAGTATTCAGATAATGAACATTTGGTAAGTATTTACATTTATTGAATCATAATTCATTCAAATGAATATTATTATGTTGAAATTGATGATATACCTCGGTTTGGTTTGGAGGTCTTCTAAAATAATGTTGTTCTTTTGTGTGGTAGCAAAAGATTACATGGGATTCGTATATCATATTGCTATTTTAATTTCTGATAACGTTCATGTGATAGGAATACTGTATGTAATTATGGAATATAATTTGTCCGTATTTGGATGCAGGCATGGGCGGATGTGTGTGCATTGAGACAGAATAATACGGCATGTAGATGGACTCTTGTCCACCTTGTCCATGCTTTTCCAACAACCTATCTATAATAATCCCTTTTTCCAACACTCATCTGTATATTTCTATGCCACAGGGATTCAGAATCTCATTCAAATCGTTCTTACGTGTTGTGAGAATACTTGCCTCAGGCAGTGCGTTCCAGATCTCAACCATTCTTTGTGTGTAAAAAAAATCTTCCTTAGATCCACTAAATCTTCTACCACCCAACTTAAACCGATGCTCTCTGGTCTGGTCTGGTTCCGCCAAGGAGAAGTATTTTTAATTATGTATTTTAGTTATGACTTCTAATTTTATATCCTTTGTTCAGTCCCTATTACACCTTGTCTATTCCAAGGGAAAACTAATCCACTCTATCCTCATAATAGAAGTTCACCTCAAGCAACTGCTTTGTGGATTTCCTTTGCATCTGCTCCAATGGAATGATGTCGTTGACCACAATACTCCCTTTCAAACCACGTAATTATCAATCAGAACATGTCTTCCCTCACTCCACCTTGCTGCTGACTTCAGTGTCAGACCTTTCCTCTTTGAGAGAGGACAGCAGCAGATATTAAATTATTGGACTTAAGTTCAGATGTTTGGAGCACTGATCAAAAAACAATAATTCACACCATGGCAGCCATGAAATATAAATAAATCTGGAGTTAAAAATTAGTGTTAGTAATGGCAGCCATGAAACTAAAATATTATTATAAAAAAATATAATGTAGCGGCGCCTACTGGCGCACGCAGGTATCGAACCCGGCGTTCGGAAGCTGCGGACACGTGACTCGGGAGGGGCTGCTTGTTTTCGCATGGTTATGCTTTCGTGCGTTAGTTCAGCACTGACCACAGATGTGGCCAGACGTATCTAGAGAACCTGTGTACTGAAAACCGAACTTTCGATTAAAGATCCGTTTGAAACTTCTGTTTTCGTTCTTGAGGCCGCCAAAATAACATCCTTTCATAAAATAAATCTGCCTTTTCTACCCAGTCTGGTTATGTGGTTCCAGCTTCATTGAGGTATTTGACTTGTGACACACAAAATCACAGATAATAAAATGGATGAGTAAGTTTGCATTGGAGCAGAGTCCATAATCAATTCATAGCAACATCTTGCAGTATAATGTAATAAGAGATTGACAGAAGTTGAGCCAATCTTCAACTTTTGGTTAGAATGCCTCAATTGATTACCTTTAATGATCTTTTTCTTCATAATTGGCTTCAATTGACTGGCTTCCACTCATATTTGCAGTTAATTGATTACGGCTTTGAGCATAGCACACCTGTATGGCTTTAATTGATGGCTTGTTATAGGTCCTTATGTGATGAAGGCAGAATAATTTAAGGCAATTTAAACTAATTGCCAGCGACAGAAGGAGAATACCTGTGTCAGCTTTCAACTCACTGCTGGACACAACGGGCTACCTGCTTATAAGTGAGTTTGGTATCTCGCGCGTGCGCAATGAATCATGGGATTTGTCAAAGGTCATTCAGAATAAACAAAGAGCATTGCTAGTGATCGCGAACACAACGCCGTGTAAACTGTGTGTATGTATTGGGCGGAACTCTGCGTAAAAATAACATTTTCAATCTGATTTTTCATCCTCTTTGTATCTTATATTGGTTATGGCCGACCCAAATTATGATTTTTTGGCGGACAGGGGGTTGAAAAAGACGGGACGAAAAGATGAACTCACTTACAAGTTACAATGCAAAATAATTAATTTATACAATCACAAGATTATAACAGAAAATTAGAATGTCAAATACTGATTAAAATTATCCAACGTAATGGGAATCAGAAGAGACATGATTAGTCAGGAGACTCGTGACTAAGTGACCAAGTGACTCGTGACTACACAACTTTATTTACACATGTATCTGCAGCACTCATTCAGAAGTCAACAAACATATATATAGCCCGTGGTCGTGGACTAATATAGTAATTGGTGAAAACCCCACAAATATTTTTCATATTATATGTTGATAATTATTGAAATAATTTCATTCTCCCCCTCCCCACCTCCAAACCAAAAATAATCAAAAATGGTTGTAATTCAATGTCACTCACCGAAGTGGACCAGCAAGCGACCAAGGAAAAGCCAATAAAACCACCAAGATCATCGTAGTTTTGTACAAATGAACCATAAATACACCTAGTTAATAGATTTGAAAGCAGTATTTTCTTACCTCGAAGAAGCAAAACTGGAAAATACGTATGAAACGCAGGTCAAAACAATTATCGATCACACAGTAGCTCAGCTGGCGAGAATGTTTATCCCGAATGACCCATGTCCTAGGCAAACTCACACGTGCGCAGTTGTAATACCGAACTCGCTTACTCTGGATTCATGTAATCCTAGATTCCTGGAATTCAACTCAATGTTATAAGCCCTTTCCAGAGTGGTTTCAGCTACACATTGTTGTTTTAAATTTGGTCAGTTGTAAAGAAAGAAGCAACTGAGAATTGAGTTCTTAATCTATTTTTTGGACGAGTGCCCGTGGAAAAGCCAACATTTATCGCTAATTCCAAATTAATTGAGGAGCTGATGGTGAACCACCTCATTGAACTGTTGCAGTCTAGCTGATGAAGGTAACCCCAGAGTCCCATTGGATAGAGACTTCCATGACCTATCCAGTTGGGATGAAAGAATATTGATTTATTTTACAGTCAAGTGGTGCTCTTCCCATGCACTTGCTACAATTGTTCTTTGTGGTAGAAGACCGTTTTGAGAATTGCTGTATCAATAGCCTACATTAATAATTTCAGTGCATTTTGTAGACAATACATAAATCAGAGCGAAGGTCAGGAAGGTCTTAAGGCCTTCTGTTCTTCCTTGAACAAAGATCTAATCAGTTTCCATCTATTCACACTCTCTTCTGCCTGCTAGAACTTGTCCTCATGCTCGACAACATCTGAGTTTGAGATTAGTTTATTGTCACGTGTACCGAGGTGGTGAAACGGTAGAGTTGCTGCCTTATAGCGAATGCAGTGCCGGAGAGTGTAGGCAAATGGCATAAATGTAGCCGGGACATTGTTGGCCGGTGTGGGCGAGTTGGGTTGAAGGGCCTGTTTCCACACTGTATCACTCAATGACTATCACTCTCTGAGAATAGACAATGCACAATAGACAGCAGACAAAAGGTGCAGGAGTAGGCCATTTGGCCCTTTGACCCAGCACCACCATTCAATGTGATCAATCATGGCTGATCATCCACAATCAGTACCCCATTCCTGCCTTCTCCCCATATCCCTTGACTTTGGTATCTTTAAGTGCTCTATCTAACTATTTCTTGAAAGCAACCAGATAACTGGCCTCCACTGCCTTCTGAGACAGAAAATTCCACAGATTCACAACTCTGGGTGAAAACGTTTCTCCTCATCTCTGTTCTAAATAGCCTACCCCTTATCGTTAAACTGTGGCCCCTGGTTCTGGAATCCCCCAACATCGGGAACATGTTTCCTGCCTCTCGCATGTCGAATCCCTTAATAATCTTATATGTTTCAATAAGATCTCCACTCATGCTTCCAAATTCCAGTGTATACATGCACAGTAGCTCCATTCTTTCAACATATGACAGTCCCGCCACCCCGGGAATTAACCTCGTGAGCCTACGCTGCACTCAATACCAAGAATTTACGTCCTCAAATTTGGAGACCAAAACTGCACACAATACTCCAGGTGTGGTCTCACTAGGGCCCTGTACAACTGCAGAAGCACTTCCTTGTTCCGATACTCAACTCCTCTTGTTATGAAGGCCAACTATTTGCTTTCTTCACTGCCTGCTGTACCTGCCTGCTTACTTTCAGTGACTGATAAACAAGGACACCCAGATCTCGTTGTACTTCCCCTTTTCCCAACTTAACACCATTCAGATAATAATCTGCCTTCCTGTTTTTGCCACCAAAGTGGATAACCTCACATTTATCCACATTAAACTGTATCTGCCATGCACCTGCCCACTCACCCATCCTGTCCAAGTCACCTTGCTTCCTCATAGCATCCTCCTCACAGTTCACATTGCCACCCAGCTTTGTGACATCTGCAAATTTGCTAATGTTACTTTTGATCCTTTCACTAAATCATTAATGTATATGGTAAATAGATGTTGCCTTGCGGTACCCTGCTAGTCACTGCCTGCTATTCTGAAAGGGACACGTTAATCCAAACTCTTTGTTTCCTGTTTGCCAACCAATTTGCCTGTCAAATCGCCCCCCCCCCCCCTTTGCCAGTATCCACCTATCACTCACCAGGCTTTGTCCTGCCCATCCACTCCTCCAGATTTCTTCTCTCTCCCCCCCCCCTGCCCCCGCCACCACAGTTAATCTGAAGATGAGCCACAACCCAAAATGTCACTTGTTCATGTTTTCCAGAAATACTGCCTGACCCACTGAGTTACTGCAGCACACTGTGGCTTTATTTGTAACCTAGCATCTGCAGTTTCTGGTGTCTTATTACAGACATGGTTGACCATTGGTTAAGAATGGAGCATAGGTTTATAATAAACTTTTTCTGGATAGTATGAAGATTTTCAAGTGTTGTAACTACGCTCAGAAAGTTAAGTCGAGAATACAGCATCACACTCCTGATCTGAAAATATTGGAATGATTATGAGGAATCTGGAGGCAACGCAGTCACCAGTCGATACAGAGATTCTCACCTGCGCTTTGAGACAGTGTCTATAGAGTTAATTCAGCATATACTCCAGCGTAAGGTGATCATGGAATAATTCATCGTCTGATCATTAGTGATTTTGCACATACATATTCCATCCCAGATTGCACTACTTTCTGGTTGCAAGTCATCCAAGATCTCCCGACCCCTTGCATTCATTGTTTGAATGCACAGAATTTTACTAATGTCAATGTAAAAAATGGTGATGTATGAAAACAAGCAGGACATGAACACAAAGGGTTATATATTTTCTATGTTTAATTCATGCTGTATTTCATACTATTTCTCATACTATTTCTCATATTTGACAAAGCTGAAACACTTTTAAGATTTTATCATACCAAAGGAAAAGTTATCACAGAGCATTCTATAAAAATGTTGCAGCTACAGTACATAACTGCAGGATTCCTTCATTCCAACACTTATTCATTTTACAACAACTGCATACTTCATTTCTTTTGGCAAGCTTGATACTTAATGGCTTCATGTGCCGTTTTTATTTGGTCTTTTAATACAATGCCACATAATACTGGTACCTTTGTATGCAATGTGTCTGTATAATGATTCTTTTCCAAAGTTTATGTACAATTCTGTCTTATTTCATACACCATCCTGTAGCACCTGAACACAGCAAAAATCAATGTGTACATTGCCAGTACACAAGCAATTTTTTTTCTGCAGCTTTGCAGATTCCTTTCAAAATAAAAACTAGAGAATAATTGCAGAGACATGACATAAAAGTGCAAAGTGTTGTAAACAATAGTCAAAAGAAAATTATGTGCAACAGTTTATAGACAATAGACAGTAGGTGCAGGAGTAGGCCATTCGGCCCTTCGAGCCATCACTGCCATTCAATGTGATCATGGCTGATCATCCCCAAATCAGTACCCCGTTCCTGCCTTCTCCCCGTATCCCCTGACTCCGTTATCTTTAAGAGTCCTATCTAGCTCTCTCTTGAAAATATCCAGAGAACCGGCCTCCACCACCCTCTGTGGCAGAAAATTCCACAGACTCACAACTCTCTGTGAGAAAAAGTGTTTCCTCGTCTCTGTTCTAAATGGCTACCACTTATTTTTAAACTGTGTCCTCTGATTCTGGACTCCCCCAACATCGGGAACATGTTTCCTGCCTCAAGCTTATCCAAACCCTTAATAATCTTATATGTTTCAATAAGATACCCTCTCATCCTAAACTCCAGAGTGTACAAGCCCAGCCACTCTGTTCTCTCAGCATATGACAGTCCCGCCATCCCGGGAATTAACCTTGTAAACCTACGCAAGAATGTCCTTCCTCAAATTAGGGGACCAAAACTGCACACAATGCTCCAGCTGTGGTCTCACTAGGGCTCTGTACGACTGCAGAAGGACCTCTTTGCTCCTATACTCAACTCCTCTTGTTATAAAGGCCAACATGCCATTCGCTTTCTTCACTGCCTGCTGTACCTACATGCTTATTTTCATAGGTACACAAAAAAGCTGGAGAAACTCAGCGGGTGCAGCAGCATCTATGGAGCGAAGGAAATAGGCAACGTTTCGGGCCGAAACCCTTCTTCAGACTTCCATAAACTGATGAACAAGGACCCCTAAATCCCGTTGTACCTCCCTTTTTCCCAACTTGACGCCATTTAGATAGTATTCTGCCTTCCTGTTTTTGCTACCAAAGTGGATAACCTCACATTTATCCACATTAAACTGCATCTGCCACCAAATTACATCGAATCTACCCAGCTATTTCTCCATTATGTGACAGATGCAAAGGTGCAGATGGTTATTTAACACATATTTTCTGGCTCTGTCCTCATATACAAAGATACTGGTCTGAAATATTTAAGTGGTTCTCTGAGGTCTATGGAAAAGATATTCCCCCTGATCCAGAACTGGCACTTTTTGGATGCTCAGAGACTGCTTTGTACTTTACGTCTGAAGAACAACAAGCGCTGATGCTTGGTATGGTGGCAGCCAAGAAAATGATCCAAACAGACTGGAAATCATCCACACCCCGCTGCTTTGAAAAATGGCTCAATGAAATGATAATAATCATACAGGTGGAAAGGATACGCTTCTACAACTCCAAGGCACCCAACAACTTTTTAAGTGTTTGGGGACCATTTATCAACCATCTCAAAGACCAATCATTTCATAATTTCATATTATCTGCAGTGATGTAGTCCTGTGCTCTTTACTCGTGCCCTTGCAATGCCTGACTGTGTAGCACCATGTGGATTGCACCAATCCTTTTATGTCTGGTGGTTTTTTTCTGTTATCTTTTTTTTCTTTCTGTTTTTTGTTTTGTTTTGTTTAAATAAAAAAATTGAAAATAAATAAGTAAATAAATAAATAAAAACATCATCTGCCATGCATCTGCCCACTCCCCCAACCTATCCAAGTCACCCTGCATTCTCATAGCATCCTCCTCACAGTTCACACTGCCACCCAGCTTTGTGTCATCTGCAAATTTGCTAATGTTACTTTGAGTCCCTTCATCCAAATCATTGATGTGTATTGTAAATAGCTGCACCGAGCTTGGTCGTAACCCACTAATCACTGCCTGCCATTCTGAAAGGGACCCGTTAATCCCTACTCTTTGTTTCCTGTCTGCCAACCAATTTTCTATTCATATTAGCACTCTACCTCCAATACCATGTGCCCACTAATCTCCAATGTGGGACCTTATCCAATGCTTTCTGAAAGTCCAGGTACACTATATCCACTAACTCTTCCTTGTCCATTTTCCTAGTTACATCCTCAAGAAATTCCAGAAGATTAGTCAAGCATGATTTCCCCTTCGTGAATCCATGCTGACTCATACCAATCCTGTTACTGCTATCCAAATGTGCGGCTATTTCATCTTTTATAATTGACTCCAGCATCTTCCCCACCACCTATATCAGGCTAACTGGTCTATAATTCCCTGTTTTCTCTCTCCTGCCTTTCTTATAAAGTGGGATAACATTAGCTACCCTCCAATCCACAGGAACTGATCCTAAATCTATAGAACATTGGACAATTATCATCAATGCATCCACAATTTCTAGAGCCACTTCCTTAAGTACCCTGGGATGCAGACTATCAGGCCCTGGGGATTTATCAGCCTTCAGTTCCATCAGTCTACCTTTACAACGCTGAAAAAATTGGTGCAAAAGAAAAGACACAATAATATGAGAGGGATCATATTTGTGACTCTCTTAATGGTCCAGAGATTGGTATTAGTCACGTAGAAGAGAACTTCTGATCCGGGCTTTTCTCTGTTGGCAAAAGATGTGCAAAAATTGGTGCCAATTGGTTAGGGTTAGGGACAGGGTTGGGGCTATGACAAGCTGGCATTGGCCTTTTGGATTACTTAATCAGGTGTCTATGAATATTGTACATCTAACAATCGCATTTGATAGTCATTCATTGAGTACATAAGAAAAAAATATCCTTTCTTGTTGTGAGAGAGAATCTGTGATTAAAATATGTGGATTTTAGGTAAATATGTACCGAAAATGCTGGAAACATTCAGCAGGTCAGGCAAAAATATGTGGAAAGATGAACTGTTAAAGTTTCAGGTCAATGGCGTTCATCAGAACTGAACCTTCAACAAAAGAGTCTTCAGCCTGAAATGTTAACTCACATTGTATGAATGTTGCCTGACTTGCTGAGTATTTCCAGAATTTTCTACTTTAATTTCTTGATTCTACCATATGCAATTTTTTCTTTGATTTTTCACAGATTTAAGGTAATTGGCAAAGGGACCAGAAATGTATAAAGTAAATTGTCATGCTGTGGTCTTCACTCACTGAACACAGGGAGAAAATTCAACAGTAACGTACATGAAAAATATTGAAGAAATTAGTTAGTCAAAGCGACTAATTGGATTGCTCTTTGAAAGCACTAATGCTGGTACAATGGGCAAAAGGGAATCCACTTAAATAGGTCATAGGATGCCCTTTCCTATTCCCTATCCTGCAATGCACATTAACAGAAAGAAACAAGCCTTTTTCACAACAAAATAGGACAACACTCATTGTTTAGCCTACTTGTGATGAGAGAATACTTAATAAGTACTATTATACAACTGTAATCAGTCATGGGGATTTGGGAGAGAATGTAGGAAAAAAATTAAAACGTGAAAATGAAGAAAAAAGATAAAAGATTCTACAAAGTTGAAAGGACAACATCTAATACATAAATTTAAAAAAAAAAAAAATCCTGAGCATGGTATTTTATAATTAGTCACCCTGGTGGCTAATTTGGTAGCCAATACATTTGGTAATTAATATGTTGGCTTTGCAATTACTTGTGGTTAAATTTCTCTCATTTTATGTAATTTCTTTAAATAATTTTGAACGTAAAATATCTCGATTTCCGAGAAAACGACAAGGGTGATGTGAAGACCTTGTAAACAATAACTGAGATTTTTTCCAAAGTTCTGAAGTGTCAGCCAATTAATCTCATTATTGTAGAAGTGACACTGATAAACTTCAACATAATGTGCCAAGCAAATTGTACAGTGAATTACAAGGATGAACACAAGCTGGTCTTCCTTCTTCACAAATAATAAATTTGCCTCTTTGGAGATAATTATCAATAACATTTAATACATATCTTCACTTCTTCATCAATGAAATCTTTTAAGTAAAGTAATATATCCTTCAATCTTAACCTGGAAGTTGTTTATTGATTCTTAGATCTATTTATCAGTTAGTGGTTTAATGGTCAATAGCTGACTGTCAACGACTCTCTTAACTAAGGTGGTGAATTTCCATCCTGTATACATTCATGCTTTGCTATTTTGATGCTCGTTAAACCAAAAATAAGTAATTTGTCTGGTTCCAAAACACATACCGTTTGGTCATTCGTGTTATCTCCATTTGTTATGGTAACATTACTTAAATAAAGGTGTACATTTACACAGCACTATGCACAATCTCAGGTTGCATTAAAATGTTATAGCTAATGGCGCGTTTTGGAATCTTTGTCATTGTCATTAATGAGAAACGCTGTAGGTAATTTACAACACCAATACCCCTTAAAGTGTCATTAAATAGTTTGCTAAAATGGAGTGCATTATGGGTAAATAACAAGTATTGGCTAAAATGATGAGACATCTCCTGTGTCCTTAAAATATAATCCTTACTATCTATCTTCAAGGCAACGTGGTTAAAGATGTCATAAAAACAATAGAATGTCCAACAGTGCTTCTGTCCCTCCATGCTGCTGTGAAGAATTAGCCAACACTTTTGTGCTTGGTTGTTCCTTTCAAGGGCTTGAATCTACAATGTTATAACTCAAAGGCAAGGGTGTTGCAAACTGAACCACAACTTTAGTTCATGTAATAAGCATAGAGCTTTGGACACAAGTGTAAAGTGATTGCTGCTTTGGCTGCTATATACATAAATATATATATATGTAACAGTGCTATGATAATAACAATGAATAAATCTCAAGAATGTCAACAATAATACACAGTTTTACCAATAATTTCTCAAGCAGAACATTAAATACATAGCAGTCTGATCACTAAATAACTACAATGGACACATTGTGATGACTTGTTCAGAATCAGTCAGTATTAAAAGGTAAAGTGATGGGTGAAATTCAAAGAAACATTCCATTGTCTCTGGTTGCAATGAGGTGATATTTCATGCTTCATTGTAGACTGCATCTTTGAGAACACCAGCAATACCAAGGCAACATCTTACCTATTAAAATTACTGTTTTAAAATATCTATTCACTGATACTACTGAGAGACCTACATAAACTTCACATGTGCTTGTTTTAAGATTTTATTTGGTGGTGTAGTCTCGTTTGGAATGTTTTCTAGACAATTCTCTACCAAAGTACATTTTTCATGAATAGATGTGATTTTTTTTGTTTCTTTTGTAATTTCTATGCATTTTAATCTCTCTGCGATTGACTAAAATCTAATGAATTTCAAAAATTGATTTGAGAGTTTTCTGACTTAAGTGCTTGAGGTGATTTGAAGATGCAGCAACAATCCTAAAAACACAATCTCAATACAGGTAAACATTTTAATATACTGTATGGTTTCTCAAACATTGGCTGTTTGGTTTTGTGTTGGTCACTCTGATTATTGCAGAGGATTTAGGTTAGTTCATTGCTGTTTCAGAATTATTTTTTTCCAGCACTCAAATAGTTTCAATTAAGTGGATGCTTCTTGGTAGAAAACAGGCGTACCTTGAAACCTGCAAAGAGGCTCCATGGAATGCTGGTGAGAATGTAGGATGCAGAAGTAAGTTACAAATACTAGTTCAATGCTAAGAAGAGAAAGTTTTGTGCGTTGACTGCATCTTCACATCTTGACAACTACAACACAGGCTCCAGCTCGCCCGATATTCAGGGATGCTGCCTGCGGGAAGAGAACCAAAGGTCAGTACATGTGTAGGATTTCATGAATACCAGAATCTTTTCATGCCTAGGAGATCTTAGAGCATAAGTTAATATTTCAGAAATAAACTAAAGATTCTAGAAAAAATGTATCCATTAGCTCACTTTAAAAAAAAAGAATTTGCAAAACTTAATTCAGGTTAGATTCATTTTGATTGTCACATGTCCCAATTGAGGTAACGTGAGTTACCATACAGCCATACTAAGTGAGAAAAAACAAGAATACATAATTCAGCCACATAAAATAAAAATGTAACATAAACATCCACCACAGCAGAATCCACATTCCTCACTGCGATGAAAGGCAATATAGTTCAGCCATCTTCCTCCTTTGTTCATCCGTGGTCAGGGCTGAATCCTCCACACTTGCCATTGCGGACAGTCTGCTGTTCAAGTCCTCTCGTGGGGATGATCAAAACTCCGGCGTCGGAATGGGTCGGAACACTCTGCGGCATGGAGCTCCCGAGTCAGCCGCTTCTTACCGGAGACTGCTGCTTCATGGTGTTAAAGTCCACAGACCCCGCTGTCGGACCTCCTACATTGACGATCCTCTGCAAAAGATCCCAGGCTCCGTGATGGTAAGTCCACTTCGCCCGCGGATTGAAGCTCTGGGCCAGTCTTCAGGAAAGGCCGCACCACTCCACGTTGTAGGCCGGAAGGAGGCACGGAGATAGGACACGGAGAAAAATCACATCTCCGTCGAGGTAAGTGACTGGAAAAAGTTTCCCTCGATACCCCACAGCATCCACCACATAAAACAGACCAAGAAGCATTAAAAATCAAACATTCAAGACATACTTAAAATAATAAAAGCAGAGAAGGGACGAAACAGACTGCTGGCGAGGCGGCCACCCGGCGGTTAGTTTGTGGTAACTAACATTTCCATTAGAAAGTGTACTCATTTAGAAGTTGGCTCACATACTGTGTTTTTTTTCTGGCAATGGTTGTTCAGCTCATAATGTTGATTCATAGATTAATTGTTCCCACCTCCCTGATATACATGGGAGACTTTGTCTGTAATTTCTATCCTTTACTGAACTATCACAATAGACAATAGACAATAGACAATAGGTGCAGGAATAGGCCATGCGGCCCTTCGACCCAGCACCGCTATTCAATGTGATCATGGCTGATTATCCCCAATCAGTACCCCGTTTCTGCCTTCTCCCCATTTCCCCTGACTCTGCTAGTTTTAGGAGCCCTATCTAGCTATCTAGCTCTCTCTTGAAAGTATGCAGAGAACTGGCCTCCTCCCCCCTCTGAGGCAGAGAATTCCACAGACTCACAACTCTCTGCGAGAAAAAGTGTTTCCTCGTCTCCATTCTAAATGGCTTACCCCTTATTCTTAATCACTTTACTAGTGGGAGCATGTTCTGCTACTGCATTTGTCCATTCAAAGATGGATTTTGCTGTGTGGACAGCTTCAGCACTGATGACAGGCTGCCCAGTGCAACAACTTTTGCAGAGTACTACCATGGGTGAGTAGTGTGCTACAGGCTTCATTACTTGCAGTTCTGTCTGTTGAGGTACTGCAGCGGCTACCGGCGTGGGTGTTTTTTAGTCTTTATTTTTATTTGTGTCTAGTTTTTTGTTTTACTACAGGAAACTTTGCATTACTCTCCTGCGACTGTCGTATTCCAGTGCTCCGTCTGTGCTGAGGGCCTAATGGAGCTGACGACCTCGAGCTTCCGGAGGCAAAGCACCATATCGCTCTGAGCTCGCTCCCGTGAGGGTGGTCCGGCTCAGGGCAGGAAGGGGTCTGGGACGCTCACGTGAGGATGGCCAGCACGAGGGGTGGAACGAGGCTCCCGTCGGAGCGCAGCTCGGGAAGGTGCGGCGCTGGCAGCCCGAGGGAGGTTTCTCGCCCATTTCTGCACGGAGGGTCTGGGACGGTGTTCTGGCGGGCGGCGGCCTGATCCGATGTTCGGGGAAGAAGGACCAAAGTCGGGGCGGCCCGGTCCGGGGGAGGTTCGGCGCCCAAGTCGGGGCGACCCGGTCCGTGGCAGAAGCGACGCCCAAGTCGGGGCGGCCCGGTCCGGGGGAGGTTCGGCGCCCAAGTCGGAGCGGCCCGGTCCGGGGGGAGAAGCGACGCCCAAGTCGGGGCGGCCCAGCCCGAGGCTGGAGACGGCGCAGTACTCACGTGAGGGTGGCTGGGACGGTGTTCTGGCGGCGGCGGCCTGAGTCCGATGTTCGGCCGTGGGCCAGCAGCTGCTTCTGCAGGACTGGTGGGCGGCAGCTTCAACCACCCCAGGCCGCGGTTCCGCGGGACTGTTCTTAACATCGCCCGGGGGGGGGGGGGGGGGGGGGGGGGGGGGGGGGGGCCTCAGGGGGGAGAAGAGGAGGGAAGAGACTGAAGCGTACCAAAGGACAGTGAGGATATGCTGGGTGGACTCACTGTGGTGGATGTTAATATGTTGTTGTTTTATTGTTGTTTTATTGTATGGTATTATATGTATGACTGCTGCAATTTCGTTCAGACTTCGGTCTGAATGACAATAAAAGGCTATCTATCTATCAATGCTGATGGCTTTAAAATAAATATAGGATTTCCATTGAATGCAGCATCATTGCATGCTTGCCAGGATCATTCATGTCACTTAGCAGTCAATTATGTTAGTTGTCAGCATGTGTAGTCAGCGTTATTTTGTCTCATCCCATTTCTGCACACGAAGCTCCCACAGCACTGGTGTTTAAAAATTACTAATTAATTATTGTTTTGCGAAGTTGAGTGAAGCATGATTATCGGCCGATAATTGAGGGTGGCTGATAACATTTCATAAGTTCACAAGTTCATAAATTATAGGGGTAGTATTATAACCATATAACAATTACAGCATGGAAACATGCCATCTCAGCCCTTCTAGTCCGTGCCAAACACTTACTCTCACCTAGTCCCATCTATCTGCACTCAGACCATAACCCTCCATTCCTTTCCCATCCATATACCTGTCCAATTTATTTGTAAATGATAAAATTGAACCTGCCTCCACCACTTCCACTGGAAGCTCATTCCACACAGCTACCACTCTCTGAGTAAAGAAGTTCACCTTCATGTTACCCCTAAACCTTTGTCCCTTAATTCTCAAATCATGTCCTCTTGTTTGAGTCTTCCCTACTCTCAATGGAAAAAGCTTATCTACGTTAACTCTGTCTATCCCTCTCAGAATTTTAAAGACCTCTATCAATTCCCCCTTAACCTTCTGCGCTCCAAAGAATAAAGACCTAACTTGGTCAACCTTTCTCTGTAACTTAGGTGCTGAAACCCAGGCAACATTCTAGTAAATCTCCTCTGTACTCTCTCTATTTTGTTGACATCTTTCCTATAATTTGGCAACCAAAATTGTACACCATAACCCAGAATTGGCCTCACCAATGCCGTACAATTTTAACATTACATCCCAACTTCTATACTCAATGCTCTGATTTATAAAGGCCAGCACACCAAAAGCTTTCTTTAGCACCCTACCTACATGAGATTCCACCTTCAGGGAACTATGCATAGTTATTCCTAGATCCCTCTGTTCAACTGCATTCCTCAATTCACTACCATTTACCATGTATATCCTATTTTGATTTGTCCTGCCAAGATGTAACACCTCACACTTATCAGCATTAAACTCCATCTGCCATCTTTCAGCCCATTCTTCCAAATGGCCTAAATCTCTCTGTAGACTTTGAAAATCTACTTCATTATCCACAACACCACCTATCTCAGTATCATCTGCATACTTACTAATCCAATTTACCATACCATCATCCGGATCATTGATGAATATGACAAACAACAGTGACCCAACACAGATCCCTGAGGCACCCCACTAGTCACCGGCCTCCAACCTGACAAACAGTTATCCACCATTACTCTCTGGTATCTCCCATTCAGCCACTGTTGAATCCATCTTGCCACTCCACTATTAATACCCAACAATTGAACATTCTTAACCAACCTTCCATGTGGAACCTTGTCAAAGGCCTTACTGAAGTCCATATAGACAACATCCACTGCTTTACGCTCATCAATTTCCCTAGTAACCTCTTCAAAAATTCAAGAAGATGAGTCAAACATGACCTTCCAGGCACAAACCCATGTTGACTGTTCCTAATCAGACCCTGTTTATCCAGATGATTATATATATTATCTCTAAGTATACTTTCTATTAATTTGCCCACCACTGATGTCAAACTAACAGGTCTATAATTGCTAGGTTCACTCTTAGAACCCTTTTTAAACAATGGAACAACATGCGCAGTACTCCAATCCTCTGGCAACATTCCCATTTCCAACGACATTTGAAATATTTCTGTCATAGCCCCTGCTATTCCCTCAATGTCCTAGGGAATATCCTGTCAGGACCTGGAGACGTATCCACTTTTATATTTTTTAAAAGTGTCAGTACTTCCTCTTCTTTGAATCTCATAGTGTCCATAGCTACTTTACTTGTTTCCCTTACCTCACATAATTCAATATCCTTCTCCTTGGTGAATACCGAAGAAAATAAATTGTTCAATATCTCTCCCCATCTCTTTTGGCTCTGCCGATAGCTGTCCACTCTGACTCTCAAATGGACCAATTGTATCCCTTGTTATCCTTTAGCTATTAATATAGCTGTAGAAACCCTTTGGATTTACCTTCACCTTACTTGCCAAAGCAACCTCATATATTCTTTTAGCTTTTCTAATTTATTTCTTAAGATTCTTTTTACATCCTTTATACTCCTCAAGCACCTCAGTTACTCCATGCTGCCTATAATTATTGTAGATTTCTCACTGTTTCCGATCCAAGTGTCCAATTTCCCTTGAAAGCCATGGCTCTTTCCAATTATTACGCTTTCTTTTTAACCGAACAGGGACATCAAGATTCTGTACTCTTAAAATGTCACCTTTAAATGTCCTCCATTTCTCTTCTACATCCTTCCCATAAAACAAAATGTCCCAATTGACTCCTTTTAAATCCTTTCGCATCTCCTCAAAGTTAGCCTTTCACCTATCAAAACTCTCAACCCTAGGTCCAGTTCTGACCCTCTCCATAATTATATTGAAACCAATGGTATTGTGATCACTGGACCCGAAGTGCTCCCCAACACATTCCTCCGCCACCTGACCTGTCTCATTTCCTAACAGGAGGTCCAGCACTGCCCCTTCTCTAGTAGGTACCTCTATATATTGCTGCAAAAAACTATCCTGCACACATTTTACTAACTCCAAACCATCCAGCCCTTTTACAGAATGTGTTTCCCAGTCTATGTGTGGAAAATTGAAATCTCCCACAATCACTACCTTGTGCTTACCACTAATATCTACTATCTCCTTAAATATTTGCTCTTCCAATTCTCGCTCCCCATTATGCGGGTTTTAATACACCCCTATATGTGTTGCTACACCTTTCCCATTCCACAGTTCCACCCAAATAGCCTCCCTAGACAAACCCTCTACTCTATCCTGCCAAAGCACTGCTGTAATATCTTCCCTGATAAACAATGCAACACCTCCAACTCTTGCCTCTCCAATTCTATCACACTTGAAGCAACAAAATGCTGGAATATTTAGTTTCCAATCACAGCCATCCTGCAACCATGTTTCACTAATCGCCACAACATCATACTTCCAGATGTCAATCCAGGCTCTAAGCTCATCCACCTTTCTTACAATGCTCCTAGCATTAAAATATACACATTTAAGGAACCTACCACCTCTGTTTATTATCTTTTTCTTCTTTCTCCCCTACATGGTGGGTCTGAGTGCTTCCCTTCTCTGCCTCCTGCCTCACACACTGTCTGCTTGCTTTCTCTATTTGAGTCCCTCCCCCCAATCGTTCTAGTTTAAAGTCTCCCCAATAGCCTTTGCAAATCTCACCGCCAGGATATTGGTCTCCCTCGGGTTCAAGTGCAACCCATCCTTTTTGTACAGGTCACACCTTCCCTGAAAGAGGTCTCAATGATACAGAAATTTGAATCCCTGCCCTCTGCACCAGTCCCTCAGCCACGCATTTATCCTCCACCTCGATCCATTCCTACTCTCACTGTCGTGTGGCACAGGCAGTAATCCTGAGATTGTTACTTTTGCAGTCCTTCTCCTTAACTCTCTACCTAACTCCCTAAATTCTCCTTTCAGGACCTCTTCTCTTTTTCTAACTATGTCATTGGTACCTATATGTACCACGACCTCAGGCTCCTCTCCCTCCCATTTCATGATATCTTGGACACGTTCAGACACATCCCAGACCCTGGCACCAGGGAGGCAAATCACCATCCGGGTCTCCTGACTGCGTCCACAGAATCACCTGTTCGACCCCCTAACTATAGAGTCCCCTATTACTATTGCCCTCCTCTTCTTTTCCCTACCCTTCTGAGCAACAGGACCGGTCTCTGTGGTAGGCTGTCCCCCCCAACAGTACTCAAACAGGAGTACTTATTTCCAAGGTGTACAGCCACCGGGGTACTCACTAGTCCCTGCCTCTGCCCCTTGCCCATCCTAACCGTGACCCAATTGTCTGCCTCCCGTGGTATTGGAGTGACCACCTCTCTATAACTCCTCTCTATGACCTGCTCACTCTCCCAGACCAGACAGAAGTTATCGAGCTGCTGCTCCAGGTTCCTAACACGGTCCCTTAGGAGCCCCCATCTCGACGCACCTGTCGCAAATGTGGACGTCTGGAAGGCGACCAGACTCCATGACTTCCCACATCTGACATCCAGAACAATAAACTGCCCTGGCCCTCATTCTCCCCCCCTTACCCAGGTTACAATACAAAGTGCTGTTCAGAAATCAGCACTAGGCCTGTTCAGCAGGGATCTGACTCCCAATCAGCTGCTTCCTCTAATCCACTTCCACCAATCAGCGGCTTCCTCAAGCCCACTTATTTTGAAGTGTGATGGAACATTGCAGAGTGGGCACTCCACCCGCTCCAACTGCCATTAGGCCATTGGGCCCATTCAGTCCACTCTGCCATTCAATCGTGACTGATTGAATCCTCCCTCATCATTCTAAACTCTAGCGAGTACAGGCCTAGTGCCGTCAAATGCTCACTATATATTAACCTAATTCTTCCCGGAATAATTCTCGTAAATCTCCTCTGAACCCTCTCCTATGCCTGGACAACCTTCCTCTGATCTGGGGCCCAAAACTGCTCACAATATTCAATTGTCATCTGACCACCGCCTTATAAAGCTTCAGCATCACATCCCTGCTTTTATATTATATACCTCTCGAAATAAATGCTTGCATTGCATTTGCCTTCCTTACAACTGATTTTACTTGCAAATTAACTTTTTGGAAATCCTCTATCAGCACTCCCAAGTCCCTTTGAACCTCTGTGCCACTCTTCTGAAAAACAGTGCTATGACGTATTTTATGCCCAGCTGAAAAAAACAGAATTTTATTGGATAAACTGCACCTCCAACAGCACATCAGTACAGCATTCTCTCACCATTGCACTAAAATTCCTATCCATACAAAAAAAACACAAGTATATGCAGATGATCAGACATTTTAAGAACATTATGAAATAACTAACACTGCATCCATGCTTTAAAAATGAGTAATCAGACAGTGAGCACTTTGATTGTATTATTCAATAAAGGAGTTAATAGTTATGTGCAAATGCCCTTCTACCAATGATAAATGGCATACATGATGAACAATAATAACAATGCATGCATTTGAACAACTGTCCATGGTTTTGTGCAATACAGTAGTGTAATTTATGCTGGTAGTTGTCTGATCATGAAATTTGCTCCTATTAAATAGGAGACCATCATAACGGCTCCTGAAATTTAGTAATAAAAATATATATTACCTGTGTCCATTCATTAATCTGTGGATCATAAGATTCCATAGTGTTTAGATAAGTTTGTCCATCATATCCGCCAACTGCATATAGTCTATCTCCAAGGAGACAGACTCCAACTGCATCACGAGGGGCACTCACTGAAGCTATCATTGTCCAGGTGTCAGTTTTGGGATCGTATCTGATGTGAAAATGGTAAAATAACATGATGATCATAAAAAGGTTCAATGCGATTTTAATGTAGAGTGACAATAAATACCAGTTTATCAATAAATAAGTATAACATCATATCTATAAGTAAGGTTTCATTTGAATGGTAAGTTGAAATAAGTTATAGATATATTATCATGCTGGATGTATAATATTGCCAACACTAACATTTGGATAGTAAATCCATCAGTCAAGTATACTGGGCTGCACAGTGGCACAGCAGCAGAATTGCTGCCTTACAGCGCCAGAGAACTGGGTTCAATCCTGACTACAGGTACTAACTGTATGGAGTTTGCATGTTCTCCCTGTGACTGCAAGAGTTTTCTCCAGGTGCTCTGGATTCTTCCCACATTCCTAAGACTTGCAGGTTTGTAGCTTATTTGGATTATGTAAATTATCTCTAGTGTGTTGCGTATGGGTGATTGGATTGGTAGTTGGTGCAGACTCGGTGGGCAAAAGGCCTCTTTTCACACTGTATCTCTAAACTAAACAATATATATTTTAGTTAACAAAAATGCTGGAGAAACTCAGCGGGTGAGGCAGCATCTATGGAGCAAAGGAAATATGTTTTGGGTCAGGACCCTTCTTCACACCTGGAGTATTGCGTACAGTTTTGGTCTCCTAATCTGAGTAAAGACATTCTTGCCATAGAGGTAGTACAGAGAAGGTTTACCAGACTGATTCCTGGGATGTCAAGACTTTCATATGAAGAAAGACTGGATAGCCTCGGCTTGTACTCGCTAGAATTTAGAAGATTGAGGGGGGATCTTATAGAAACTTACAACATTCTTAAGAGGTTGGACAGGCTAGATGCAGGAAGATTGTTCCTGATGTTGGGGTAGTCCAGAACAAGGGGTGATAGTTTAAGGATAAGGGGGAAATCTTTTAAGACCGAGATGAGGAAAACATTTTTCACACAGAGTGGTGAATATCTGGAATTCTCTGCCACAGAAGGTAGTTGAGGCCAGTTCATTGGCTATATTTAGGAGGGAGTTAGATGTGGCCCTTGTGGCTAAAGGGATCAAGGGGTATGGAGAGAAGGCAGGTACAGGATACAGAGTTGGATGATCAGCCATGATCATATTGATTGGCAGGGCATGCTCGAAGGGCCGAATGGCCTACTCCTGCACCTATTTTCTATGTTTCTATGTTTCAGATTGATGTGGGGGGGGGGGGGGGGGGGGGGGGGGGGGCGGAGGGAAGAAGAAAGGAAGAGGCAGAGACAGTAGGCTGTGGGAGAGCTGGGAAGGGGAGGGGAAAGTAGGAGTAAGCCGGGACTACATGAAATTGGAGAAGTCAATGTTCATACCGCTGGGGTGTAAACTACCCAAGCAAAATATGAGACGCTGCTCCTACAATTCACAGTGGGCCTCATTCTGGCCATGGAGGAGACACATTATTATACACCAGGTTTATTAATCAAGATTTAAATTGGATGAGAATGATTTAAAATGCCACTCAGATGTTTGGGTATTGGTGATGCTTCTGTTTATAATTTACTATAATTTGAAACATGCAACACTTTAGAACAAATTTTGTGGAATATTATAAAGCATTATGAATAATGAGCATTTTTATTAAATATTGATGAATTTCCACTCTGGGTTAATTAAACCACAGACACCTACTCGAGACAGCTCAACGTAGATTGATGCCTCAACAGATCAGTTCGAAGGAAGCAGCATTCGAATAATGAACCTTTCTGTAAATAAGCAATTTTTCAACCATTACAGTAATAATATCTGTATCTCAAAGATGATGTTCCATTATTCATTCAGACCATGGCAAATTGGTACCATGTTTCATATAGTTGCTTGTTTGTAAACTTTAATATCCTTGTCCTACAAAATAACTATTTTGATCTTAGAGTCATAGAGTGAGATAATCAGGAAAGTGGCCTAGTAATAATCCTACCATAATCTTGCTTTTTCCAATCTATTGCCAGTTTGCACCAAACTTGGGTGATGGGAAGAGGAAGATGCTGTGAATAAAACTAATATGGTTTGTGCACATTTTGTACAATATTTTAAATATGAAATGTCACAATTTTATTTCAATCTTTTACCTTTCTACACAGTCCGAAAGCCGAGAGCAGTGGTTTGAAGCTGGAGCATCATGGCCTCCGACTGCATAAAGGAAACCATCACAGGTTGCCACACCCACACCTCCTCTCCTCTTGGACATGGGTGTGCACATACTCCACTTATTGGTGTGTGGATCATAGCATTCTATAGATTTGAGGCAAGCACTTCCATCGCGACCCCCAACAGCATACAGCCTGTTGACAAAGTAAAATCTGCTCAGAAAATCTGTATTATGGCCTCAACAATGCTGATACTAAAATCACCAGATGTGGAGTCTTACAACACATTTGGAGATGATGTGGTCCATTGTTTCAGTCAGCTCTTAGAAAGAGTAAGTTTATTAGGCCCACTTTGCAATTTTACTTTCAACGCTTTTCAGTTCATCTTAAAAATTAGTCAGCTTAGAATATATGATGTCAGATTAAAGGTAGACGGAAAGGCCCTTTGAATTTGCCCTTCCATTCTATAAGAACATGGCTGGTCTAATCTTTGACTTCAAAACCTTTCACTGAACTGACACGCAGGACAATACCTAAACCTAAACCAATTACATTTTGCTATACTCTGATCTAAACATCTATGCATCTCAGTTGTAATACTATTGAATGTGATCTTTTGATTGTATATGATTCCATAACTTTGAGGGGGGAAATTAAGTCACTCAAGTTTGTTGAATCTTGCCAATATTTTCTCTGTAATTGTGCCATACAATACATCTTACATTCATATAACATCGCAATTGAATAAAATACCCATGGCACTGCACAAGAGGATTGAAGTGAAGTGGACAACAAATTGATATTGAACTACACTAAGATCTATTATGACAGGTACTTGAGAGATTTCAAAATGAGTTTTATGAAGTATCTATCTATACTATTGCTAAAACTCTCATCATGACCACTTCGGTCTGCATTGTAATTAAATTTACGCAAAAACACCACCGTATATCGCTAGGATTTTTTCGCCACCATTCTCCTCTGTTTTGTTCCGATCGCTGAAATATGAGAAAAGGTATGAAGGTTTAAAAAATAGTGAGATCAGCAGATTGGTCTTCATGCCTGTCAGTCACCATGAAGGTAATGACACTTCCAGCACCCGCTGGAGAATAAAATCCTGGAGGCGGGGCTGATTAAACAAGCCATGCGGATTGAGTCCACAACAGTGGAGTCGGGAAAGCCGCTGTGTGGAGTCGGGAAAGCTGCTGTGTGGAGTCGGGTAAGTGCTGTCTGCAGTCAGAATGTGCTGTGTGGTGCCATGGTCGGTGGCTGGCCGCTGAGTGGAGTTCCTCCCCCTCAAACCCCCACCCCCTCCACCCCACACACAGCCCTTTCACCCTCCCCCCCCCCCCCCCTCCCCGCTTCCCCCCCCCCACTCCTCCTTACACACCCCCTTCCCCCCTCCCCCCTCCCACCCTCCCTCCCCACATCCCCCCCCCCCCCCCCCTCCCCACTTCCCCTTCCCCCCCACCCCTCCCCCTCCCCTCCCCCTCCCCCCATCACCCCACTCCCACCCTCCCCCCACACCACCACCACCCCACCCCTCCCCCCACACCACCACTCACTCTCACATCACCCCTCCCCCACACCACCCCTCCCCCTCACACCACCCCTCCCCCACACCACCACTCCCCACCACACCACCACTCCCTCTCACACACACCACCACACTCCCCTCCACCACCACCCCTCCCCCCACAACACCCCCTCCCCCCCCACAACCCCCCCCCCCCCCCCCACACCCCCCCTCCAACCCACACCCACCACTCCCTCTCACACCACCCCTCCACCACACCACCCCTCCACCACACCACCCCCCCCCCTCTCCCCACTCCACCCCCCCACACCACCCCCTATGTAAAAGAATATGTGTGTGTTTATGATTGTGTTTATAGTTTGTTTGGTTGTTTGTTTGTTTGTCTTTTTGCACAAAGTCCGCGAGCATTGCCACTTTTCATTTCACTGCACATCACGTATGTGTATGTGACGAATAATAAACTTGACTTGACTTGACCACTCCCTCGCCCCCACACCACCCCCTCGCCCCTACATCATCCCTACACCACCCCCTCGCCCCCACACGACCTCCTCCCTCCACACCACCCCCTCCCCCCACACCCCACACCACCCCCCCCCCCCACACCCCCACACCACCCCCTCCCCCACACCAGTTATTGAAAAATGCCAGTTACAATGATAACAACATATTTGTTTGTATTTATTTTACTGGTATTGGCATGTCATCTACCATATTGTAATGACGTCAAGTTGTCATCTAGCATCTTTGTTATCCTGAAATGATCCTAGTTGAATCCAAAACATCAGCTTTGCTTGTCCAGAGGATATCAGCATTGTGTAATGAGGCCCTGAATATTGATCAGGACTTGACTAGTGATCAGGCCTTGAACATACAATGGCACAATGTGAGTCAGCCAGAAAAAGGCAAACCACTGATCCCCTCTCAAATCCATTGATAGCTGACAAGGCCACATCCCACTTTTGTCAGTTGTCAAATATCTCAAATATATTTAAATATTCCTAAAACTCACAAAAGAAACCGTAAAGTGTTAAAAACAAATAATTAAAAAATTAATCCAAATGTTTAAATAAGCTGCTAATTAAAACCTTGTAGGATTGCAAGGTGGTATGGGGTGAATACAAACTGTGTTGTCTGCCTCTCTAGATTTGTTAAGATCTGATAGATGTGTCATAGATAAGTATTTATTGTTGTCATCAAGTAAACGTTAGTTTCTTATAAATGTAGTTGTTCATAGACTGTGGATATCGTCGAGTTTGCCAATACGTAATGACCACTTTAATTATTGTGGAACTGAGGAAGCTGTGGAAAGCTGACCTATTGATGGATAAGGAGACAAAAATGACCAGATCACGTACAGACTGAAGTTTTCCATCTTTGAATAACACGTGAAATAGATGGCTTTTTACACCAATTCAGCCGTTTCAAGATGCCTGTTACCATGACTACACTTTTAAAGTTCAAGATTTATTTACTTGCCTGAATTTAAATTCCTCTTGGCCTTATGTTGCTGGATCAATGATGTAGGCCTCTGGTCCAATAATTTAACCATACACATTAGTTACATTGCAGTCCTTTTTTTCCCTCTATTTCACAATGGTGACATTGATTCATTACATCTATCAATCAGAGAGTTAGTGCAATAGAGATGTGTTCAACCTGGAATACACTCTTGAAGCTGTATTCCCTACTCACTTGCCATTTAATGCTGCTACTCCCACTGTGCTCCGAGCAATGGACATACTGGCCACAAAGGTCCACTGGCAGGCTTGTGGATCCCACCTTTCTACTGTGTTTAGGTAACTCCAGCCATCATGGCCACCGACTGCATACATCGGACCTTCTAACACAGCGACACCTGGAAAAGATTGAAAAATGTTCATGGAATGGACAGAAACAGATCAAGAGGCACAGTGTGTGCTGATAATGTTACACAGGCCAACTGCCTTTCCCTGTCAGTTGTGGAATATGATGCTCCCTGCAATAGCATGCACCAGTTCGAAGTTGGTGTAAAGCTGTCCCCCACAGTAACCATATAACATATAACCATATAACAATTACAGCACGGAAACAGGCCATCTCGACCCTTCTAGTCCGTGCCGAACACATAATCTCCCCTAGTCCCATATACCTGCACTCAGACCATAACCCTCCATTCCCTTCCCATCCATATAACTATCCAATTTATTTTTAAATGATAAAAACAAACCTGCCTCCACCACCTTCACTGGAAGCCCATTCCACACACTCTCTGAGTAAAGAAGTTCCCCCTCATGTTACCCCTAAACTTCAGTCCCTTAATTCTCATGTCATGTCCCCTTGTTTGAATCTTCCCTACTCTCAGTGGGAAAAGCTTTTCCACGTCAACTCTGTATTAGTACAAAGTAGTAGTACAAAAAAAAAAAATTGAAAATACTCAACAGACAGGCCGTAACTCTGGACACAAAACCAGAGTTCACACTTTAGGCTAATCAGTTGAAGAGAAGGAAAAATATACTTAAAACCAAATGGAATCCACAATTTTTTAATTATCATTAATGGAAAAGATTGAGAGACAGGGAATTATAAATTCTGCACTATTCTGTCTGCAGGTACAGTATTGTCTAACCAAAAAATATTGTTGCTAAATTTCAGTTTTCTAGCCCTTGGAGTATGTACCAGTTATCTAAACCAATCCAGTGGGATACAATTACAGTATGTGCCTTGAATTCAGCTTTGGCATGTATTCTGATGAAGCACTAGGATTCAGGTTGGTATAGAGCGTATCCTCTTCCTTGAGTACTTTATCCAACTCAAGATGATTAGGTTAGTATTACCACATGCAAATAACATGTTTAATGTTGCTATAATTCCACTGATGATTGGGTGGTGAAAAAATAAACATTATCTGGTTTACACAGACCATAGCCAGGTTGGATTTCAATTATATATCCAAGCATACCTCTCACCCATAGTGTTCACTTTTGTTTACTCTTTTTCCCAGTGCTCATGATCCAATTCTGCTTAGTGTTACAGCAATAAAATCTGCCTTTTATCATTCATCACATGGATTTATTTTCTTGACAGAATGGAATAGCAGAGAGAGATATAAGATATAGTAAACCATTGCAGCTTTAGCCTGCCATTTATTTAGAGAAATAACAATAGCAGGCATTTCACAGAAACATTTGAATATCAGTTTGAAGAAGGGTCCTGACCCAAATTCCCTCTGCACTTATATAGAACAGTACAGCACAAGAACAGGCCCCTCTCACCTCAAAGCTGTACTGCCTGACCTGCTGAGTTACTCCAGCACTTTGATTTTGTCCAAGATTCCAGGATCTGCAGCACCTTGTGTCTTCATTCCACAGAAAATTAACAACAATAATGACTATACATCAAACTAGTCAAAAGATTCTTCACAATTTTATTTGATATTCAATGTATTGTAGTTTAATTTTAATTTGATCCTAAACATTTTTTTTTCCCTCTCGACCCTTCTTTTAGGTTTCATGATTATTTTATTTCCCCTTCCAAAAATACCTTGTCTCCTGACATAGATGTTCCCATCGCTGCTGATGAAATGCAGCATTTTAAGCCTCTGTCCCACTTGGGCAACCTCCACCCCGACCGCTGGCGACCTTAAGCGACTTTAAAAAAAATCAAGGCCACGGTGACCTATGACCTCCTACGACCTTCCACGACTATGCACGGCCTCCCATGAATATGTTGAAGACCTCCCTCGACTATGAAGAAGACCTCCTTCGACCTCCTTTGACGCCCGGAGACTGGCTTCGACCATGTACGTTTTACTCGAGGATGGTCTCTGGCAAATTGGTCCACAAATGAGCACATAGAAACATAGAAATTAGGTAGGCAGGAGTAGGCCATTCGGCCCTTCGAGCCTGCACCGCCATTCAATATGATCATGGCTGATCATCCAACTCAGTATCCCGTACCTGCCTTCTCTCCATACCCTCTGATCCCCTTAGCCACAAGGGCCACATCTAACTCCCTCTTAAATATAGCCAATGAACTGGCCTCGACTACCCTCTGTGGCAGAGAGTTCCAGAGATTCACCACTCTCTGTGTGAAAAAAGTTCTTCTCATCTCAGTTTTAAAGGATTTCCCCCTTATCCATAAGCTGTGACCCCTTGTCCTGGACTTCACCAACACCGGGAACAATCTTCCTGCATCTAGCCTGTCCAACCCCTTAAGAATTTTGTAAGTTTCTATAAGATCCCTTCTCAGTCTCCTAAATTCTAGAGAGTATAAACCAAGTCTATCCAGCACGACCCCCTTCCACCTCAGAGGACCACACCGAAAACCAACAACGACTAGTGACGAGTGTCTACAGCTCAAATGATCACTTGATAAAATGTCTGCATTTTTTTCTCACTAAAAAATGCCTCCCAGGTTTTATTTTAAATCATTTTGAACCATGCAAGCAAGGAAGGAACTTGTTTGGAGGATGTTAGTAAAAATACAACTACTGCTGTTTGCAGTAGCCCTTTTGCTTCAGCAGCCTTTTAAGAAAGGCAGAAAGGGAAGAGCAAGGGTGAAGAGAAAGCACAAGAAGAGGTCTCAACGGGTGAATGGAGATGATGTGATGGGACTGTCCACCACCAGATGACTGGAAGAGAGTGGCGCTGGGCTTTAACTATGGGTCGCGGGCAAACTCGCCAGAGGTCGCAGTGGAGGTCCCCCAAGTGGGACGGGCTTTATTCATCCAAACCTTTCTAACTGTATTTGAGCCTAATTTATCACCTCGAGTATGATTGTAAAGCACCTGCACGTTAGTACCAATGCACACACAAACACACATAGCTGGCAGACTTGATAACTATGGGGGCCACAATTACTCAGTTTTTTTCCACTCCTTGTGTAGCTAAATGCACCATGGGGGCTGAGATCCACCAATTTAATTAATATTAATCTAAACACAGAATTATTTTTAGCATTGAGACTCAGAACTTGTGAGCAAGATAATTATGATGCATGAGAGAATATTAATGGTGTATAACATGACTACTCAGATCAGCCTTTAACAATGCTGTTAAATTATAAAAAAGCATAATTCAGATTAATATGGTATGTTTTCCCTGAAAAAAAAAAACACTTTATAAAGAGTGGACATTAGTAATGAATTTAAGATAATGATATCAGAGATCCCGCATAAACCAGAAACATAGAAATTATATAAAGCTGTATATATAATTTGATCATTAAAATTGTCCGAAGAGTTTTTACAAATAGGTGCAAATGAATGGATGATGAAAAAGAAAAGGGACAAAGGAAAGCTTGGCCAAAATAGTTTTGTCTCCATCTTCAGAGAGTGCACATAAATATTGGGTGAGATTATGCTTGTCTCCTTCTAATGGATCCCCAGAGAATTGTTGGCTGTCTTCTCCTCACTAATCAGCTTGTCTCTGAAAAATGTGCACATCAGATTGTTCGGAGATGGAGCTCAGGGTTCGCCTCCTGAGCTGCTTTGGTGCCCAGGTGTGAGTTGAGGTGGAAAGAGGTTGGGTTGGGGGGGGGGATGCGCGGGCGTCATTAATCTGTCTGGGGTGACATGGCTCTTGGGTTAGGCTGGGATCATTCTCTGCGGGATGATCTTAGTGCGGGATGACTTAGTGCGGGGGTGGACACTGTTGGCAGTGTAGGAGAGGGGGGGGGGGGGGGGCGAGCACAATTCGCAGGGACAACGCCCAAGGCTCTGCCACACCGGGCAGGCAACAATCTGCCATAACGCGATAAGTGAAGATTCCTATTGACCAAAAGGCTGCCAGGAGCACCAGTGCTGAATATTGTTCGTCCACCATTGTTCGACTTTTTGGTGGCTTCAGCTGGTAATAGCATAGGTCTGTTAACAATGACCTATATGGCACTTGCGAGGTTACTACTTTGCACGTTGTAAGTTCTGATAATGCAAAGGCCCAATTGCACAGCTGAAACACAGCTGCTATATTGCCAATTACACTTGATGAACAGAAGACTGCTTGATAACAAGGTTGTTACAGGCTTCTATTGATTCCAATCTCTTGCCCCCGGGCGAGTCACAGATAAATTAATAGTTAAAGGTAAAACCAAATAATCAATAAATGTAGTTGGTATCAACTTAAATTTAACTGGATGGATGAGGAACCTCAATTTCTCAAATCTAGTTGTAGCTGAAACAGTTGAACACAGTGTTTAGAATATCACGCAGATAAGCCCTAACAAGTGTTTTTGAGCTCTGAGCAGTCCCAGCACTGGTTTAGTAATTTGGTAGATGACCTGGGAGCTGAAGTAGCCCATTTGCAATGCATTAACTGTTATCCTTGCCCCATCCAGATACATTCCAAATGTCTCCTGGGATCCCTGTGAATGGGACCTGAATAGTATGCATCTTTGAAATCGATGCATGTCATAAAGATGTTAAGGAAATCAGTCTGTTAGGACAGTAACAAAGTTTCATACACTGAAAAATCTATATTGCACATGCGAGTTAAATCAATTATGAACCGACATCCTCCATCTTTCACAATGAACAGGCCACGCCTGCCATGATTCCGTGCTTGCCTTGAATGACAACTCTGGCCAGATTCCCGAGCCTGTCTCGAAAGGTGATCCTGGTCATAAAACTGAGCCTGCCTCGAAAGACAACTCTGGCCATAATACTGGGCCTGCCTTGAAAGGTTCTCCGGCCATAATTCTGAGCCTGCCTCGAAAGACAACTCTGGCCAATTTCCGAGCTTGTCTTAGAAGGCAATCCTGGCCGTAATACTGAGCCTGCCTCGAAAGACAACTCTGGCCCCATTTCTGAGCCAAGCTTGGTACCTTTATATACTGTGCAATAATAACCCAATCTCATATTAATATTTTAGTGTATAACTGATCTGAATCTCATGTTATCATAATTTTTTGTACATAAACAATTGTAAATGTTAACAATTTGTAAATGGTCGACTTACCCCATGTTTTGGAAGAACCAGACCCACCTACCTCCATGGTTACCGGTGCTCTATGGTACGTTCAATGGCACCTGATGTGGGTTCTATCCCCGTCCTTGATTGGAAAGTAGGAATGGTAGTGTATGTGGATTCCATATTCTCTGAGACCGGTTTGGACCTTGGCCTGAAAGGCCTCTGCCCAGCTTTCAAGCTGCCACCAGTTTCAGTGAACTGCTTACTGCCGATGAGGCATGGGGTGTGTCATTGCCGATACGATGAACGTTGGTACTTGATCAGTCCGCCAGCTTTACCTTCCTCATCCAGGTATACCTGTTGGGTAAGTCTTGCCTGAAGAGAAGATTTGGCGGCTGGTTTCATTTCCTCCATGTCACCCCTGATAGCGCTGTTCACTGCCTGCACTTGTAGCAAGAGGGGAAACTCTGGCACCTTCCGGGTTTACTGCCAATGGCTGGAACCAATTCTTCCGGCAGTACCCCTTCAATTGCGAGTATTTCCTCGCACTCCCCTCCACAGAGAGCGAGATTCGTAGGCAGCCCTGAAAACGGGTGCTGCGCAGGCCCCTGAGGATACCTGCGCTGACATGGCCTCTCCTACGGACCTATATCAGGACTTTTGCTCTGTCAGACTGAAACTGACCCTGAATGATCCCCTCCTCAGAGAGGGAGACATTGTGCAGCCCTGAAACAGGTGCTGCTGCCGCGGCCCCCCGAGGAGACCTGCACTGATAACTCCCTCCTATGGAGTATATCATAGTGGAGCACCTCTCCATCAGGTGCTCCATGTGGGTTAGAACGTTCAAAGACGTTATCCATTGAAGGAGGGGATCCTCTCCATCAGGAATCCTCCTAACCCGACTCGTTTGAGTTAACAGGCCTCTTCCTTACGCTCCCCTCCTCAGAGAGGGAGATATAATTTAGTAGCTTACCCTCCAAGCGGGGTTGCCTAGTTGCTACCTGCACCAGTCTGAAGCCACTGGCTCCACTGCAAGCAAATCGAAAGGCAAATTCGACCACCGCCCGCTATCCCCACTTCCCCGCGGTCCATGGCCGGGATTCCCCGAGGTCATGACCAGAATTCCCTGCGGTCCATGACTGGGGTTCTCCGCGGTCCATAAAGGTTCCCCCGCGGCCCATCCTGACTTTGCCCCGAAATTTAGCAGGAAAACTCTGTAAGCAGAGATTCCTGCAATAGAAAACATAACCTGGGAATAAGTTTAAAACTTACCTTCAGGTTTAAACTTACCGCTGGAAGGAGCAGCGCGCCTGCAAGTCAGTTGTTGCACAATGCGGTAGACATAATGACGCGTATGCGGGCTGACGGCCTTCTTCACGTAGTCACTCACGTGACTCCGAAGTAAAATAGCACTCTGACTCCCTGCGCAAACATGATGCTAACATTACTGAAGTAAACTTTATTTCCTCAAGGGAAAGTGACTCGTAGATTAACCTTGAAATGGAATCGTAACCTGAGATTCAAACCAGTCACAGGAAAGATAAATCAGATGCAGATTAAATTATCTTGCAATTTTACAGATAAGTGTGTGTTCATAACCACTTGTGACACCATCAGACATGCATGGCAGCAACAGACATTTTACCCTCACTATAACCACCTTAATTGCCTAATTACTCCATCTGTGATATTGGCCTTTGAATCTGGTGAAAAATTACAAAATAAACAGGCTTTTTTTTAAATTCAAGACTTAACTAAATTAGATTCATGTGATTATTGTTGTTGAGATTCTGCAGAGGAAGATCAAGATACTGTTATTAATTGTAAATCAAATGAACCGAACAGAACTGAACTCAGAGCCTTGGGCAAACTCTATTTGCTGTTCAAAGTGGTCACTAACCACTAACCACAATGCGGTGGAGGCCGGTTCTCTTGATACTTTCAAGAGAGAGCTAGATAGGGCTCTTAAAGATAGCGCAGTCAGGGGATATGGGGAGATGGCAGGAACGGGGTACTCATTGTGGATGATCAGCCGTGAACCCATTGAATGGCGGTAGCTGGCTCGAAGGGCTGAATGGCCTACTCCTGCACCTATTGTCTAGACAATAGACAATTGTCTAACGTACAGTTATCAATTGAGAAGTTGCTTGCTTAATAGCTATTTCATCACCATCATTGAACTGTGTGAGAGGCCTCAATTGCCTATACCATTTAACTTTATTTATACCAATCATTTTTAAGTTTCCTGTCAGCTGTTATAAGTCAAGATTAATCGCAGCATCTGCTACATTAATAAATGCCACAGGGAGAATGTGTTAACTGCACACAGTTCCTGCTATCAGAATTAAACCTATGTCGCTGGGGCTGTGAGAAGGTTGCACTGCCTGTAGCAGCACACTGTCATTTTTAATGAACTGTGTGGTACTGAAGTAAGCAACAAGATAATTTCCATTTTTTGTAGTTTTCTTTCAATTATTTTGCTATTTTAAAGTGTTTGTTTCATATTTTACAAATTATATTTTTAATAGTTATTTTTTTAATGGTTCATTAATATTTTTGTTTATAAATTATGGGGCAATGTTGAGAGAACATGGAAAAGTACAGCATTGGAACAATGTCTGTGCTGAATATGATGCTAAACTAAACCAAATCTCATCTGTCTGATTTGTCATCTGACCATCTTTCTCCTGTGGCTATTTCTCCCTTGCTTTTTTCTTCCCTTGTGCAAAATTAAATTATTGGACTGTGGTGCTGACAGGATTTGGAAAAAATCTGTCCATTAGGAATGTGCTCCATTGTGCAGAATGAGGATAATCGACTGATTAAGAGGTGAAATTATGATGTAGGTATAGAACATTGTCTCCACTCATAGATCGTTCAAGGACATGAAGGTTTAAGAACTAGAAGTTTACGAGTGTTGCAAGTAGATTTAATCATAGCTTATACTCAAGGACTAATGTACAACAACTGTATTGTCTATAACTCTCATTTTGTACCATTGCTTTCCAGAGCAGACAGACATTCATCTCTATCATGATTTGGTGTTATATAGCCTAACCTGACATGAACTCAGAAATTACAAACCATTTTGTGACATGGTGTCTTCCCCCCCCCAAGGAATATCAATTCTGCCTGAGGATATTTAGAAACTCAAGTGCTGATGTTGTGTGAATGCAAGGAAATTATGTGGTTTTCTCCAAAGACCACACAAAGCGCCACCTCATCAATGAAGCAATACATATATGAAAATGCAGGCAGAATCACTGAGGCTTTTAAACCTGTCAGAGAATAAAGTAACTTGCAGATATTTTGGTGAAAAACCGTCAATCTTTATTTATTGCAGGTTTAGTTTTTGAGTTTGAAGACCGACACCCAGGAAGTTAAAATTAATACATCATAAGCTGGTGATCCCATTGAGTACCTGAGTTCCTTTAATGTCCTCTTGGTGGAGTAAACACATGATTCAGATGCACTTTGATGTAGAGAGCATGTCTGCGACCGATGTGAGTCTAGTCTAGTTTCATGCTCTTTTGAATAACAGAATGTCACTTTCAAAGCAGAACTAGAGTAAGTGATAATACTACCATTAATTGGTATCATTAATGATAAATACCACGATCAAAGCTTTAAGTTCAATACACCTTTTCAATATGATTTATGAGTACACTCTGTCTGGTTACCCAAAAAATTCACCATCTAGATTTTGTCTATCCAATGACCTGTTTCTCGGTGAAAGCTTTGAGGTGGATCATATTAATCTTAGCCTGTGGTTTGTAAATACTGTTCACCCCAATTCACAGGACATACTAAATTCATGCCACACCACACAGCCTCTACACCAACATCATCTCAATTCTTCTCCAAAGCAGAGGCACCACAAGCAACAGGTAGATCCTGCCCACCACCCACCTTAATGGCCTTATTCATTAAAAAAAAAACAGGTATACTGTAAAATGAAAAAACAAACATCTTTAAATCAAAAATTTTAATGAATGCTGAGGGACCCAAGGCTAAGGTAGATAAAACATATCAGAAAAGCCAGGTATGGCATATCTAACCTCTTGGTTTGGCAATTTACAGAATGGTCCTGATTTCATTGGCACTTCTGAGGTAGATAAAAAGGGCAACAATATGTGCATCTAATCTCCAGTATGACCATGATTTAATTGCACAAGCTTATTCGTGGAAACACAATGAGGCACGCACAACTCGTGGATAAAAGTTCTCTATGAAGAGCACTAATCACATAGCAAGTCTTGCTGATTCGATTTTGAAATCCTCATAATTTTTCGTAATCTCTTCATCTTCTTCTGAAAGTTTCATTTCTGGAGATAATCATTCTTAATTTGAATTGCTTTATCATTTGGCAATCAAACCTTCAGCCATCATGATCCTAAGCTCTAAAATTCACAATTTAATTATTTAAACGTCTCCACATCATCTCATTTATTAACATTATTATTATTATTATTATTATTATTATTATTATTATTATTATTTATTAATGTATAATTTATTTATCATTTATTAATTTATCATTTATTAACAGATATCTACTGTATCGTTGTTAAAGATGTGACCTCTTATTAGCAATGTTACAAAATTTTGAGATTTAAAAAATCAAGTCTGCAATTTATCCCATCAGATAAAGCATAACAATAAGTTTAATTTGACACCTAATTCACTTTCATATCTCAAGTAATAAAAAAGTTATGGCCATTTTCATACTCGGAAATTAGCATCTTGTTCCCTATTGATTTTCTATGGACATAACAAAAAAGCTGTGATCGTGGACAGTCAAAAGCCCATAACCTTCTTAAAAATTAAGAGAACTGAATGAAATTTTCAGTTCTCATAGATTGAAGCATTCTGAAACAAATATAAAATAATCTTACTTGGATGACCTGAAATTAAAGCATATAATTAGTTAGTTACCCAATTGTAGCTAATTTCAAACTTCAATTACTAGTCTAAACATCTATCCATTTCTTAATAAATGATTAACATTTTTAAATAGCCTAAGTGTCCAAATAATATTCACAAATAATTCACAATAAAACATGATTTTTAAATCTCATTTACATCAATTTATAGGCCAAATGGAAGGAATTTAGTGTTCATTTGCTGTAAATTAAAGTCAATTTAAATCGGCTTTCTAGTGGGTTCCTGAGAACGCGCTGGTTTAGAACGTTCACATTGCGCTGGATTTGTGCCCTCAAGTGCCCAGAAAAATACTGCGGGATATAAAGAGCCCAAAATGAGCTACTCGCTATAGAAAACTTTATATACAGGGTTATATTACAAGCCTCATTTAATGTAAAAATAAGGTACATACCTTTAATTGTTTGCTTTATAAAACCCTGGGGCTGCGAGAGGTTACGGAGTGAGAGAGTGATTTTTAAACTACTATAAATATTATACAAGGCCATAAAAACTAATAATACCTTTTGCGACGGGGTCTTTCAGCGATTTTCCGTTAATGATTTACTAGGCTGAACATTTTCGATTGGAACAGCCTAGTAAAAATCGCGTTTTAAACCCGCCCCCTCTAAACAGCGCCAAAATCACGCACAAGGGGTGGGGCAGATGCTCAGCCATGATTCAGGTACGTTTTGTAACATACCTACTCTTATACATCGGCGAGACCAAATGTAGACTGGGCGGTCGTTTCGCTGCACACCTTCGCCCAGTCCGCCTGCACCTACCTGATCTCCCGGTTGCTAAACATTTTATTTCTCCTTCCCATTCCCTCACCGACCATTCTGTCCTAAACCTCCTCCATTGTCAGGGTGAGGCATCGCAAATTGGAGGAACAGCATCCCATATTTTTCTTGGGCAGCTTACAACCCAGTGGTATGAATATTGATTTATCTAACTTCAAGCAACCCCTGCACTCCCTCTCTGTTGATCCCTCCCCCACCCAAGACACACCAGTTTCCCGTTCTCACCTAGCAAACAGTTAACAATGGCCTGTTTCCATTATCATTGTTACTTTGTTGCATATCTTTCATTCGTTTGTTCTATATCTCTCTACATCACTGACTATATCTCACGTTTTCCTTTCCCCAGACTAGTCTGAAGAAGGGTCTTGACCTGAAACATCACCCATTCCTTCTCTCCAGAACCAGCATCTGCAGTTCCTTCCTACACCCTCATTTATGGTGCTCCTTAATACCTTCCTGAAATTGGATATCTACTTTAATATCTCCATGTATAATTCAGGTTTATTTTTCTGCTTAAGAAGATGCATACCTGCTTTAGAAGTTTTGTATTTGTGGAAACCTGTTGAAGTATTGGCTGCCTCCAATTGTATTGTCTTCAAATTAGCTGCATGATTAGTTCAATAATTATCATGTTATTAAATTACTTAGATAGTATTAACCTTGGTTCTTTAAAAGGAATATGGTTCAGTGAATGTTTTATAATCCATTCAATCTGGGATTGGGGATGATTTATTAGCATGGATAGAGGACTGTCAAACCATAGACAATCAGAATAAATGATTAATTTTGGATTGAAAGTCATTAACTACTGCCGCAGGCATCAGCATGAGGCTTGAAATATTTATAATCTAGGTTAATGATTTGATTGAAGGAAAGAGTAGCCAAATTTGCTGATGATCCAAAGAATGAGTACTTTTTGAAAAAAGATACAAAGTGTCTGTCGAGGGACATAGATAGCTGAAATGAATGGACAAGAAGTTGGTAGATGGGGGAATGTAATTCCATCCACTCTGGAAAGCGAAATGAGAAACCAAGTTATTATTTAAATGGTGTGAGGCCACAAAATGCCAGAGTGCATAGGAATCTGAAGTTTCCAGAGCATAAATGGGGTAATCTGCAAGAACAACAGCTAATTAGATTGTTTTTTATTTATTGCAAGGGGCATGTGGTGAGACTATAGTGTTGGTGAGACAGCACCTGAAGCACTGTGCGTGGTTTCTGCCTGCATATTTAAGAATAAATGTGGTTGCGTTGGAGAGAAGATTCACCAGGCTGTTTCTTCTGTGTGAAGAAAGTTTGAACAGGTTGGAAACTCAGGGAATTGCAGATGCTCGTGTATAAAAAAAGAAACAGTGTGAGAGTAACTCGCAGGATCAGGCAACATCTCTGGAGAACCTGGATATGCAATGTTTTGGGTTGGGACCCTTCTTCAGAATGTTGTGGGGGTGGGGGGGAGGGTGGGGATAGCAGAAGAGAGGTGGGGGCAGGACAAAGCATAGAAAGTGGTTGGTAGATCCAGGTGATGAGGGTTTGGTTGGCAGATGGTTGGACAAAGACCTGAGATAATTTGACAAAAATGTGAAATAAGGACGGAAGATGTGGCATTTGCAAAGTTAAAAAAAAAGGAGTATAGGTGGAAGTGGACAGATGGGTGACAGAGGGAAAAGGGAGAAATAGGGGGCAAGGGGATGGGGCTATGTGGCTGTTTGTAGGTCAGTTAACCAAAATTAGAAAATTCAATGTTCACACCGTTAGGTTGTAAGCTACCCGAGCGAAATATGAGGTGCTGTTCCAGTTTGCATATGGCCTCACTCTGGCAATGGAAGAGGCCCAAGACATAAAAGTCAGCATTACAATGGGAAGGGGAATTAAAATGTTGAGCAAACGAGAATTCCAGCAGGCCTTGGCAGACCGAGCACAGGGAAACTTTGTCTCACCGATGTAAGGAGGTCCCACAATAGGAATAACAATTGAGGTTAGAGGAGGTGTACAAGAAACTCTCATCTGGAATGACTGATAGTGTCCCTGGATTTTGTGAAGGAGGAGGGATAGGAATAGGTGTTACATCTCCTGTTGTTGTAAGGGAAAATACCTGGGGAGTGGATTCTTTAAGTAGGAAGGGTGAGTAGACTAAGGAGTTGCAGATGGATTGGTCTCTGTGTCAGGCAGAAAGGGCTGGGATGGGAAGATGGTGGTGATATTATGTTGAAGGTAGTGGAAATGTCGGAAGGTAATGTGTTGGATGCGGAGGTTGGAAGGTTGAAAGGTAAGGGAGCCATCCTCGTTCTGGCAGCGGAAGGGGGAGTAAGAGCAGAACTGCTGGACATCGATGAGATGCGGGTGAGGAATCCATCTATGACAGCAGGAGGGAAACTACATTTACTAAAGAAAGAGGACATCTCAGATAATCTGGAATAGAAATCCACATCTTGGGAGTAGATACGGCTGAGACAGAGAAATTGAGAGTAGGGTGTAGTGTCTTTGCCAGAGGCAGGGTGGGAGGAGGTGTAGTCTAGATAATTGTGGGAGTCAATGCTTTTGTAGTAGATGTCATTCGATAGTCTGTTCCTTGTGATGGAGACAGAGTAATCACGAAAGGGGAGAACGATGCCAGATATAGTGCATGTGATTTTGAGGGCAGGGTGGGAAGTAGTGGTAAAGTTAATGGAATCAACTAGTTCTGCACGGGAGCAGGAGGCAACCTCGATGCAATTATTGATGACAGTAGAGAAAGAGTTGGGGGATGGTGCAGTGTACAAGTACTGTTCGATATAACCGATATAAACACAGGCATAGCTGGGGCCCTTGCGTGTGCACATGACTACACCTTTAAGTTGAAGAAAGTGTGAGCAGTCGGAAGAAAAGTTGTTGAGAGTGAGAACACGTCCCACCAGGTGGAGGGGAGTGTTAATAGGGGAAAACTGAATGGGTCTCTCTTTAAGAAAGAAATGGAGGGCCTTGAGACCTTCCTGGTGGGGGATGGAAGTGTTAAGGGACTGGAAGTCTAGGGTAATGATGTGGCAATTGGGGCATAGGAATTGAAAGTTATTGAAGAGTCAAACGATGTGTGAGGCGTCTTGGGTGGAGGTCAGAAGGGATTGGACAAGGGGGGGGATGGGATGGAATCAAGGTATTTGGAGATGTGTTCTATGTGGCAGAAGCAGGCAGAAATAATGGGTCTGCTAGGCAGTCTTGGTGTGGATTTTGGGAAGGAGATAGATGTGGACAGTGCAGAGCTGGGGAACTATAAGATTGTTAGAAGTGATGAAATTGGTAACAGTCTAGGAGATGATAGTTCCACTGTGGGTCATGGTCAAGGTGTAGTTATGAGAAAAAATGTCAGAGAGGTTGCGCCTGGCCTCAGCATGGTGCAGGTTAGCTTGTTGGACTACCACAGGAGACAAAAGCCTGTATCCACCCATCACCTGCCAGACGTTGTCCTGCCCACCTCTCTTCCAGCTTTTACCATGCCCACCACAATCAGTCTTAAGAAGGGCCCTGACCTGAAATGTTACCTAGCCATATTCTCAAGGGACTGACCCGAAATGTCACTTATCCATGTTCTCACCCCAAAATGTCACCTACTCATGTTCTCCAGATTATGACCTGAAATGTCACCTATCCATGCTCCCATAGATGCTGCCTGACCCATTGAGTTACACATGCTGAGGCACTTTGCATTTTTTTTAGCAGGTTAAATCAATGCTCATTCGAAGAAAAGAATGAGATACGATCTTATTAAAATATATAAAACTGACTAGCTAGATGTTACAAAGAAGACAGCATCTTCCAGACTGAAGAATGGTCCTGACCCAAAACATCACCCATCCCAATCTGAAGAAGTGTCCGGACCTGAAACATCCATCATCCTTTTTCTCCAGAGATGCTGCCTGACCCGCTGAGTTACTCCAGCACTTTGTGTCTATCTTGGGTAGATGCCCAGATGTTTCTGTTGGCAGGGTAACTAGAACTCGGAGGTATATCTTCAGAATAATGGGTCTGCAATTTTTGACAGAGGTGAGCAAAATAAATTTCTCTTACAGGATCACGTCTTCGGATTTCTCTGCACCAGAGGGCCATGGAGGTGGAAGGCATACTCAAAGCTGAGACTGACAGGCGCTTAAACTCTCCTCAAATCCAGGGTTCCAGGGTAGGAGCTGGAAAATGCTGCCAAATCCGTCTGGCTGAGCCACAAACTACTGATTCACAGAGCAGGTTCGGAGAATAACTACACAATTCCTGCTCTTGTTTCATGTTTCCTTTGTGCATTTTACAACCATCAAAGGATCCCTGTGAAAATCTGCATTGTTTTCACTGCATCAGTATGGAAATAGATAATTAATTTGTTATTTGTTTCATCATTGGTTAATTGCAAATATTATTAAGGCCCCAAGTGAACATGGAGTTAATTTTAATTTATTTTGCCTGGTACAAGCAGATTAACAAACATCATCAATTGTGTTGAGTTGCTTTACCACTGGGTGGCGACTAGCTCCATTCTGAACAGGGTCCTTTGCACTGTGTTCAAAGTATCTGCTTGTTTCAATGACAGACCTCTAATGGGACATTATGACTTAAATTGGCCCAATTTCATTTCATGTTCCAACAAGCTCCTCAGATCTCTGGGCACAATAGTTGAGTTGCTGCCTTGCAGTGCCAGAGACCTGGGTTTGATCATGACTATCAGACCCAGGTTTGATACAGGAGCTTTGATTTCCTCCCACACTCCAAAGATCTACAGGTTTGTAGGCTAATTGGCCTGGTATAATAGCAAATAGTCCGTAGTGTGCATAGGATAGTGTTAGTGTACGGGGATCACAGGTCATGCAGGTTGAAGGGCTTGTTTCTACACTGTATTTCTAAACTAAAGAAAGATGTTCTGAGCCTCGAAAGATTTGCATTATTTTGTTAAAATATTAAAATAATTACAGGGTTCTGGAAAGTGTGTGGCTTAATTCAGTGTGTTGCTTCCAACTTGTGTCAATGAGAAGAAAGAAGATAGTTATTTAAATTAGTTTTGTTATTATTGTCTCATGAGGCCCAAGAGGCTATGAATTTTCCCAAGGAAAGTACCCTCAATCTGTTGGACTGTTGCAGTTGCAGAGGTCCATGTGTTGGTATTGCATTGAGTTCACTTAAAGGGAGCAGTCCGATCTTATTAAAATATATAAAACTGAACACTACGAGCAGCTGCTTCCTAGTTTCTCCCATGCTGATGTCCAATGTATTAAGGGCCCTTTTACAGATGTCTTTAAGGTACAAGTTAGCAGTCAATTTGCCTATCCTCAGGGCTAGTTCCATCTGTTGAATATCTTCACCTATATGAATAATATTAATTTAATGTTAGGCATTTGCACTGTTGAAGAGTTAGAATGTCAGTTTGCAGGCAAAGGACAACTACCCTTCTATTGCTGCCGAATCCAAGACCGAATCAAATCGAATCCAAGAATCCCTCACCAACTTTTCCAATGACTCCCATTTCCTCCAAATCCAAGGCGTAGCTATGGGCACCTGCATGGGCCCTAGTTATGCCTGCCTCTTTGTAGGGTACATCGAACAATCCCTGTTTGAGGCGTACCCTGACCCTATCCCCAAACTCTACCTCTGCTACATTGACAACTGCATTGGTGCAACCACCTGCACCCATGCAAAGCTCACTGACTTCATCCATTTCACTACTAATTTCCATCCGGCCTTCAAATTCACCTGGACCATTTCTGACATCTCCCTACCATTTCTAGGTCTCACCATCTCCATCACAGGCAACAGACTACTGACCGACATTTAATGCAAACCCACTGACTCCCATAGCTATCTTGATTACAGTTCTTCCGACCCTGCTTCCTGTAAGGACTCTATCCCCTACTCCCGATTCCTCCATCTACACTGCATCTGCACCCAGGACAAGGTGTTAAACACCAGGGCATCGGAACCCCAGGTTCCCAAACAAGGTTTGTAGAATCATAGAAATATAAATAAAGTTTTTTATAGACTTTATATCTCTATGGTAGAATGGAGAGTAATCAAAATGCGCACTTAAAAAGTCCCTGCGACTTAATGGACCAAACAGATCTAAGCTACATTTTAATATAAAATCGCACACATGTAGGCCTACAAGTAACAAACAAAATGTGTAGATCACCTCTGAAAAGTACATATTTACAATACCACTTGTTTTAGTGACTGTGAAATGAAAAAAAGTAATTGAATTAAATAGATCCTGGAATACCAATAACCATTGGTGAAAAAACAGTCCAGGCATTAAATTTTGGGCTTCAGCACCATCCTACCCTTTGGGCTTCTTCCCCATCCTAACTTAGTTGTGTGTGAGTGTGTGTTAGTTAGTTGTCTGTGCATTATGTGTGTGTGTGGGAGGGAGGGAAGGAAAGAAGGAAGAGAAGGGAGGAAGGACAGAAGGGAGGGTGGGAAGTAGAGAAAGGAGGGAGGGAAGGAGAGAAGGGAAGGGAAGGAGGGAAGGGAAGGAGAGAAGGGAGGGAAAGGGCCGGCGGAGGAAGCAGATGCCGGGGTCCGGGTGGGAGCTGAGGCCGATGTTTGTAAACGTTGCTCCAACCCCGGCCCGGCCCTCCCTGTAGTGTTCACCAAAGATCATAGAGCGGATAATCTTTGGTGTTCACCACGTCTTCCCGGGATGAGAGAGGGGTGGAGCCGAGGCTGTGTGCATGGTGCACGGCGACTGGAGGGGCGGGAGTGCTGCCCCGGGACCGTGAGCGAACTACCCACCTCCCCCTCTTCCGCATCTCCATTCCCCCTCACACCCCCTTCCCCGTCTACCCCTTTCTTCCCCCTCCACCCCTCTGCTCTCTCTCCACTCCTCTCTCCCCCCTCTACCCGGGGTAGATCTACCCGAGCCGAGAGTCGATTACTCTGGCGCTGGGCCCCTTTAATCGCGGGGTCCAATTGGGAGCAATCGGTCACATCTGCTTAAGGCGGCCCTGGCTCTCACCAGGGTCTCCTCTATATCCCGCAGCTCTGTCTTACTCCCCATCCCCCCAACTCGTAACAAGGACAGAGTCCCCCTTTTCTTCACATTCCACCCCATCAGCCGTCGCATACAACGTATAATCCTCCGACATTTTTGCCACCTCCAAAGGGATCCTACCACAGGCTATATCTTCCCATCTCCTCCCCTTTTCTGCTTTCCACGGAGACCGTTCTCTCTGTAACTCCCTGGTTAATTTGTCCCTTCCTACCCAAACCACCCCCTCCCTGGGTACTTTCCCCAGCAACTGCAGGAAATGCTATATTTGTCGCTTTACCTCTCCCCTCGACTCCATCCAAGGACCCAATCAGTCTTTCCAGGTGAGGCAGAGGTTCACCTGCACCTCCTCCAACCTCATCTACTGCATCCGCTGTTCCAAGTGCCAACTTCTCTACATCGGCGAGACCAAGCTCAGGCTCGGCAATCGCTTCGCCCAACACCTCCGCTCAGTTCGTATTAGCCAACCTGATCTCCTGGTTGCTCAGCACTTCAATTCCCCCTCCCATTCCCAATCTGATCTTTCTGTCCTGGACTTCCTCCATTGCCAGAGTGAGGCCCAGTGCAAATTGGAGGAACACTCCAGTGGAATGAACATTGACGTCTAATTTTAACTAGCCCTTGCTTTCTCCCTCCTACCCCTCCCCAGGTCTCCCACAAAGCCTACTGTCTCCGCCTCTTCCTTTATTTCCCCCCCACCCGACATCAGTCTGAAGAAGGGTCTCGACCTGAAACATCGCCTATTCCTTCTCTCCATAGATGCTGCCTCACCCACTGAGTTTCTCCAGCAATTTTTGTCTGCCTTCAATTTTCCCTGCATCTTTCTTAAACCCTTCATATTGTTTGTTGTTCTCATCCCCAAAGATGATTAGCCTCACTGGTAGTGTTAGGGTTAACTCTGTTTCTCTTTTCACTGATGCTGCCTAATCTGTTGAATGTTTCCAGCATGGTCTTTCTTTATTTTGGATTTCCATCAACTACACATTTTGTGTTTTTCATGCAATCATTCTTTCCAATTACAGAGTTTTGAATAACAGCTAGCACTCTCAACACAGCAGGCCTAAAACAACAGATGCCAAGCAGAGGCTGAAAACAAATATGTCCCAAAATAATAATTATTCCCTGCATGCAAATAGTTATAAATTCAGCAAATCTTCCAAATTCATCATAAATCTTTAATGGTGATTTTTTTTCTGTTCATATTTGATGTCAATAATAAAAGATAAAACCATGAATGTCCCTCAGGCATTTGGCACATTAATGGTGTTCATAATGCATTGCCATCTATCATACTTATTGTATTTGATACCCTGACCAGTTCGGACGCATGGTCTTTTACTCATATTAGCTCAGATTTTCTCTCTCCAGGGATGCCACCTAACATATCAAGTATTTGGAGCAATTCTTTTAGTTCGGGTTTCCATCAGGCACTGAGTTTTAAACATTGTGCCAATAAAGTCTGAATATTTCTTCTCCACTGCTCTAATTTCCCTACAGCAATTAAATCTCCATTAGTGTTTATCAACGATTAACCAACTAGCATCACCATCTGCCAGCCAGCAGATGTGTCATTTAGTTTAAATCCTTCCATACACTTTATTTTGTTCTCTTCCTCTGCCCTCTTCAAAATTAAATGATTTCCGATGAAAGTCATTAATCTGAAACAATAATTTTGTTTCTTTCTCCACAGACACTTCCTAACCTTCCTAACACAGACACTTCCTAACATGTTGAAAAATCTTCACAAGTCTTCCCGAGTACCTGCCATTAGCGTTACCCGTCCCCGAGCTCCGACGTACCAGCTACGTTCATTCTTCGTGCTTACCATGAGTTTGATTTTTTTTAAACTCGGGAGAGCTCTTGGAATGAACTCGTACCGTGGGACAGGGCTTTAACACCAGTAATCATCTCCAAACATAGTAAGATTAAACGAGAACTTACCAGTTTGAAGTTTGATCTTTATTTTATGAGGAGTTACAATGAGCGATTACGTGAAGAAGCCCGCCAGCCCGCATGCGCATCAACCTTCAAAGCAGCGGTGTGAAATCACAGATAACAGTAGTTGAACTGAACATAGTAAGATTGGAGAGAACTAGAACTACCAAGAGATCTTTATGATAAGAGGGTTGGGAGCGGAGGGCACGTAATCGCTCATTGTAACTCCTCATAAAATAAAGATAAAACTTCAAACTGGTAATTTCTCGTTTAATCTTACTATTTTAGTTCGGAGTCACGTGAGTGATTCCGTGAAGATTTCAAAGCTCTGCGATTTCATGCCGTGAACACGAGTCCACACAAACACAACTGCATCAGTTGATCACAGATAAGGGAAACGTTCATAATGCATACAGACATGACATAGATTTAAAACATGCTGATGCTTTTTAATGAACAAATAATAATAATAATAATAATAATAATAATAATAGTAACCCCTCTCATCTGGGAGGAAACTATAAAACAGAACCTAAAATATAGTTGGCAAATACCCCTGGCAATGGGTTATTGTAAAATGTTTGGAACGTTTATTCGTTTAACCATCCTGCAGCTGCTAGGATGTGGTCCAGCGGGATGTACATAACCCTTACTGCTAATGTTGTAGCAGCCCTGGTGGAGTAGGATTAGAAAATATAAGTATCTACTCATGCATAAGCCAAAAAACCCGTTTTAACCACCTGGAGATGGTCTGAACTGATACCTTCTCATGAATTTTTTTGTAACTAACAAACATTGCTTGTTCAGAGCCTCTAAGGCTCTTGGTGACTTTGACGTATTGTTGTAAATGTGTGACTACACATAACCAAAGGTCCATGGGGTATGCCATGAAAAACTAGTTTGAGACCTGACGCCTCTAGTCTGCACTGCTTAACTAAATCACAAGCATAAAATATTATATTATTTGCAGATGTAACCACCCTGTCCAGTCGCAATTTATGTAGTGACTGGACTCGTTGCGCTGAGCCCAGCGCCATGAGCATAACTACCTTATGAGAGCCGGGCCAAAGATAAGGATATAGCTGGAGCCCCCTGGTGAAGTAGTGTTAACACAAAATCAATATCCCATACTTCCGTGTACCTGGGCCTGGGAGAATTTGTGTTAAAGATATCCTTTATAAATCTGGATATCAGAGGGTGAGACCCGACAGAGTGGGTCCCGCTCGCTGCAGCAAATATGATGAGAAGGCACGTTTGACACAGTTAATGGCACTATAACCTAATTTATTGTCAAAGACCCATTTGAAATTAACTCCAAGACGTCAGTTATCCTTGCCGTATTATATGTAACATTAGCGTTTAAACAAACACTTCCCATCTCCTGATAAGGAAATGTACGGATTTTTTGGTGCTATCCCTGTACTTTGCAGTGAACACGTACATGGATCAGTCTGACAACCCGAGACGCAGGAAACGGTCTTCTCAGAGTCTGCAAGTCAATGAATTGATTTTATCATGCAGAGGCTGGTTTTCCCGAGTCACGGGCTAAACCAGAACATTTATGTGTTTAGAATAACCATATAAGGTCCTATTATCATACCCAACATTAGCGGAAACCATGGCTGCATAGGCCAGTCAGGCAGTACGAAAACCCTGAAGCGGGATCTTGCTGGATTTTTTGCAAGACCCGACTGATGAGGTAAAATGGAGGAAAGACATAAAAGAACATTTCTCCCCAGTGTAGCGAGAATGCATCTATCGCCACTGTTATGCCACATATTTTTGCAACTGGTGATTGAGTCTGGATGCAAACATATCAATATTTGGTGTTCCCTCGAGCCACAATCTCATTAAATACTTTTGTGATCCAACATCCATTCTGTGTTGTCATTGATTTTACATGATGATACACCAGCGCCAAATGTGGTTAGGTAATTTATCGCAGGATACTTTGACTTGATTGCACCCATGTGATTAACATATGCCACCACCATAATGTATCAACTTGGAGTTGAGCATGCAGATTATGCATAAACGCACAATAAACCTTTAACCCATTGAATACACCTAGTGTCTATAGATAGTTGATACCATATAACTGAAGAATTGGTAACTCATGCAAATCCCATCCGCCTCCGTAACTAGCGATGGTATTCGTAATTTTCCATCTTTGAGCACTAGCATCAGTTTGTAATATAACTGAAGATTTACTGACCAAAAGGTTACTGGAGCAAAGTTGAATACTGTTTGTGCACCATTGTGACTTTGATAGCTTCAGCTGGAAATAGCATAAGTCTGTTAATAATGACCTACATAGTACTTGAGAGGTTACTCCTTTGCATGATGTAAGTTCTGATAATGCATAGCCCAAATTGCACAGCTGAAACACAGCCACTATAGTGCCAATTACACTTGATGAATAGAAGGCTGCTTCATCACAACAAGGTTGTTACAGGCTTCTATTAGTTCCAATCTCTTGTCCCAGGGCGGAGTCACAGACAAATTAATATAGTTAAAGGTAAATTGCAACAATAATAACTCTAGTTAGTATCAACTTAAATTTAACTGGAATGATGAGAAACCACAATTTCTCAAATATAGTTTGCGGCTGAAACAGTTAATTTTAACAAAATACAGTGTTTAGAATATCATGCAGATAGGCCATAACAAGTGTTTTTGAGCTCTGAGCAGCCCAAGCACCGGTTTTAGTAATTTGGTAAATAACCTGGGAGCTGAAGTTAGCCTATTGTGCAGTGTTTTAACTGTTATCATTGCCCCATCCAGCTAAATTTCAAATATCTCCGGTGATCCCTGTGAATGGGAACTGAATAGTATGTATCTTTGAGATTGATGCATGCCATAAAGATCCTAAGGAAATCAGTTGTTAGACAGTAATGAAGTTTCCTATTCTGAAATGTCTATACTGCACATGTGAGTTAAATCAAGGATGAACCGACATCCTGCATCTTTCACAATGAACAGGCCATGCCTGGCATAACTTGTGAGACTTGAAAGACAACTCTGGCCATATGTCCGAGCATGTCTCGAAAGGCAATCCTGGCTATAATACTGAACCTGCCTCGAAAGGCAATTCCGGCCATAATTCTGAGCCTGCCCTGAAAGACAACTCTGGCCATATTTCCGAGCCTATCTCGAAATGCAATCCTGGGCATCATACTGACCTGCCTCGAAAGACAACTCTAGCCACAATGTCAAGCCTGTTTGGAACCCTTGTATACTGTGCAGTATAAATTAATCACATGTTATCATTTTAGTTTATAAACGGATCTGAATCTCATGTTATCATTGTCATTTGTACAAAACGCAAGTGTAAATATTACCAACTTGTAAATGGTCAATATACCCCATGTTTCGGAGAGAAGCAGACCCACCTACCTCCATGGTTACCGGTGGTCTTATGGTAAGCCCAAAGGCCCCTGATAGGACTGGTAGGGTGCGTGGATTCCATATTTTTCCTGAGACCGGCTCGGGCCTCGGCCTGAAAGACCTCTGCCCAGCTTTCAAGCTGCCACCAGCTTCAGTGAACCGCTTACTGCCGATGGAGGCGTGGGGTGTGTCGTCGCCGAAACGATGAAGCTTTGCTCGTTGTTGGTACCTTGACTAGTCCGACAGCTTTTTCTTCCTCATCAAGGTCTTACCTGGTGGATAGGTCTTCCTTGAAGAGGAGATTCGGCAGTTGGTTTCATTTCCTGGGGTTTTCATGCCCCCTCCAATGTCACCCCAGATTGCGCTGTTCACTGCCGGCACTTTCAGGAACAATTTACAGGTGCATGGTATCTTACAGCCATCACCTGTTCCTGTATGATGTGACGTGAGGTAGCTGATGCTAGCAAAGTGAGGGGAACTCTGGCCCCTACCAGGTTTTCTGCCAATGGCTGGAAACCAACTCTTCCGGCAGCAACACCTTTGTTTGCGAGCATTCCCTTGAAGCCATACGCATGTACTCCAGTATGTTCCACGGACATACTTCCGAGTTTGGAATTAGTTACACACTGACCACTCGCGCTCCCCTCCATAGAGAGGAAGACTTGTAAGCAGCCCTGAAACAGGTGCTGCTGCAGGCTCCTGAGGATACCTTTGCTGATATGGCCCCTTCTACGGACCATATCAGGATGGAGCATCACATTTGTGGGATAAATGCCTGAGGGCGCGATCCATGCTTCATCTGGGTTAAACGTCCGAGGACGCACCCATGTATGTCGGAGGGGAACCCTCCTGGCCTGACTCGTCCGAATCCATAGGCCTACCTGACTTACTCTTGGATTAACCCTCTTTCTGGGGAACCACAGCTGTCTGGGAGCCGCTGGCCACATTGTCAGTGACTTGGGTAGTGAACCGACGGCCACCAGCTACCCACGCTTCCGCGGTCCGTGACCGGGAACTCCTCATGGTCCATAACCTGTTTCCCCGCGGCCCGTCTGGACTTCACCCCAAAATTATCCAGCAGGAAAAAACTCTGTAAAAGAGATTCCTGCAAGAAAAAACAGAACCTGGAAATAACTTCAAAATTTACCTGCAGGGTTTGAAACTTACCACTGGAGGAGCGACGAGCCTGCCAGCCATTGTTGCGCAATGCGTTAGATGTAACTGATGCGCATGCGGGCTGGCGGGCTTCTTCATGGAATCACTCACATGACTCCGAAGTAAAATACAACAGTAGAACACTCACCTTTAATGCTGATTCCTTTTCTCTGTCTGTGAATTGTAAAAAATACTTCAAAATTCTTACTTCTGGTATTGATCCTGACTGCATATCCTCACTATTAACTGATAATAATCTTCCTACATGGACATCAATCACAAACTATTATTCCACATGTGCTTTCCCTTTTCTCTATCCTTTTAAAGTTAATCTAAATGACATGCAATGACATTTATACCTATGGCACAGCTATTTCACTGGATTTCACAACATCCAGATAATTAATTGAAGTTGTGGTTCAGTCTTTTACTATTGGTTCTCAGAAACAAATAGTAAACCATATTGAAACACGTCGTGTGAAGGTGAAGAGTGAGACACAGCATGAAGGCTACCAATTAGGGTTGAAATTACATCACATGGCTATTTCCCTTTCATAAGCATTTGAGCAGGCACAAAGAATCACATTTTCAAGAAAATGGAAAAGGGCCTGTCCCACAAGCGAAAAACCGGCAACTGGAACGGCGACTGTCAGAGTAGAGCACACACGCACTCACATCGCTTCCTTCACCAGCCCGTTATGCAGGCGGGGGACAGGGCAAGTGGGGGGAGCGCTGTCTGAGTGAAATTCACATGGTGCAAAGCCAAGGTGATACAGACACACTATGAACAGGAAGTTTGTCGCTGTAATTAAGATGTTGAAAGCACAGTGTATGGTAAGTCCTTTAAAAGAGGGGGGAGAGAAAGGGGGGAAGAAGGGGGGCAGAAGGGGAGAAGGGGGAGAAGGAGGGAGGAGAAGGAGAGGGGAGAAGGAGGGGGGAGAAGGAATGGAGACAACTTTTAAGAAACCAAAGATGCACGACTGTGAAGCTCGGCGGACATTAACATTACCAGTTGGCTGAAAACTACTGCTTACATTTTTTTTCCCAATGAGCCAATTCACTGGCTACATCCTACGAGAATCTATGAGAACCTTTGTTTTCCTGGCAACCCACTAGGACCTCCTTGTGACCCACCTACGGCACGAGAATTCTCGCTACTCTCCATGGCGGCTTCATTCTGGTCGCCGCTAAATTTTCAACATGTTGAAAAGTTTGCAGCGACCATAATGAGGCCACAACTAGTTCCCAGAATGCAGGAACTCCTCACGACCATGAAGGTGACTCCCCGGCAACCACCCGCGAACATGTGGCGACCTAATGGCGACCGCAGAGCCCTTAATCTGCACAAAATTCTGATTGAGTTTCTCTCCCCACAGATGTTCTTTGGCCAGCTGAGTATTTTCAACATTTTCCTTTATTTTAAATTTGATTTTCAGTGACATTTGTGATATTTTGGGGGGTTTTTTCTCTCTCTTCGGGAACATTCATCACAGAAGATGAATGTATTGAACACAAAGGGACAGAATAATAGGCATGGTTTAGGAAACCAGAAAGTAGCAAGACTTGAAAATGCTGTGCTGATGAACATTTTCCTCAATTCTTGCAGTTATCTTGTTGGAAGGAATGGTCCTACCATTGATCATGAGGTCTTGCAGGGTGGCAGGCTGTTGAACAAGGTAATTCATGGTGAGGGTGGGCCAGAACAAGTCACACCTATGAAACAACTGTGAAGAAACATTAACATCCGTCAAAGCCAAGGTCCCCAGGCTAAGTCAGTCAGGCAAGGTCCCCAGGCTAAGAGAACTTTACAGCTCCCTGTGTTCTTAAATGGATCCATCAGCGTATACAAAATCCATTGCACAAGAATTGTTACAATACCAGTTTTTAACTCTTTGCCAAAACTTGATTTGCTGCCGTATAATTGAATCTCTAACAAACCAATCATTCCTTTGACCTTGGCCTAATTTTCCTATATATTTCTGTTGAAAATTAATCAGAAATACTGACGGTAATTTCATAAAGATTGATTAACTGTCTGCTGTTGTTTAATATGGGATCTTCAGGAATAACGGGATAGCTAAAACAGAGTCATTGTATAAAATGATGCTTTCGAAAAGTTAAAGGTGTGTTAAAAAGATTTATAGATTGAATTAAACTATTGCAGCATTAACAACTATTTTCTGTGTTGTGTTTTGCATGGCAGAGCAGCTTACAGTAATAAAATCCTCAAGGTGCTTTTCACGATTTCTATCAGACAAATAAAAAATATATTGAGCCACAGAAATCTACGACAAATGGCCAGAATTCGAAGCAACGAGAATGGGTTTAAAGAGAGACAGAGAGAATGAGAGTCTCAACAGCTCTAAGCATTGCTCCCAATGTTTAGGACATAGAAAAATGAAATCTGTAGCAGACCCAATTTGAAATACGACAGTAATCTTGAAGATTTGAAGAACTGGGAAGGTTTCAGAAATAGGGAGGGGAAATGTCAAGGGAGACACAGTGCCATAGCTGGTGCTGCTGCCTCATGGTGCAGGGACCCTACTGCTGTCTGTCTGGAGTTTGCTTGTTCACCCGATAAATGCTGGGTTTCCTCTGGACGCTCAATTTTCCTTTCACATCCCAATGATTTGTTTGTTGGTAGGTTAATTGACCCTGTGGGATTGGTGGGTAGTAGATTCTCAGGGAGTTGATGAGGATGTGGAAAGAATAATGTGTGAATAGCGATGAGAATGTGGAGAGAATACCAGTGGAATAGTGCAGGAACTTGATGGTCAGGAGCTGTAGGTACCTGGTCCAAGACCGCAGGAAATTGTTGAGAATTGTGGACGCAGCCCAAACTATCACACAAACCAACTTCCCTTCCATTTACTCCATTTATACCTCACGCTGTCTCGGCAAGGCGAGCAGCATAATGAAGGACGAGTTGCACCCTGGCCACTCCCTCTTGGAGGGGGGGGGGGTAACTCTTAATCTCTCCCTGCACGGGAGACCCGACCTTTTCTTTGTCGGGTCTCCGTTGTCGTTGGGGCTGCAACGAGGAGCGGCCTCCAACAGGAAGACCGGGGGCTCTGGTGCCGACGACTCACCTCACCGTCGCGGAGCTGGCCGAGTCCGGAGCGGGTGGAGCGGTGGTGGAGCGCTGCTGTGGCCCGACCTCCGGAGATTCGGAGGCTGCAACTGCGGGTCTGGCGGACGGCGGCACCGGGAGCCCGCTGGTCCCTGAAGGGAGACCGCTTTTCAGGGCTCCCGCAACGGCGACTTCTCCTGCCCGAGTTGCGGGGTCGAAGAGCTTCTGGAGTGGGGCCTCACAACACCGCCCCGCGCGGCTTGGAATGGCCGCGGGACTCTGCGAGCGCCCGCCGGGGGCTCCAACATCAAGAACCCGGTGTGCGACCTTGCATCACCCGGCGTGGCTTTAATGGCCGCGGGACAATCGCCATCGCCAGCCGGGGGCTTTGACTTTGACTCTGACATCAGGGGGGGGGGGGGGGGGGGGGAGAGTGCAGTGGAAAGATAAGTTTTTTTGGCCTTCCATCACAGCGATGTGATGGATGTTTATGTAAATAAAGTTGTGTCTTGGGACTATTTGTTTGTAATGTATGGCTGCAGAAACGTCATTTCGTTTGGACCTCAAGGGGTCCAAATGACAAATAAATTGAATCTTGAATCTTGAATCTTGAATCTTGAATCATCCTAAATTCCCGAGTATACTAGCCCAGCAGCTCCATTCTCCCACAGTTTCTTCCCAACTTCTATCAGGCAACTGAATCATCCTACCACAACCAGAGAGCAATGCTGAACTATCTAACTCGTTGGTGACCTTCAGACTATACTTGATTGGACTTTGTTGGCTTTATCTTGCACTAAACGTTATTCCCTTATCATGTATATAACATCACTGTAAATGGCTCGATTGTTATCATGCATTATCTTTCTACTAACTGGATAGTACGCAACAAAAGCTTTTCTCCATACCTCAGTACACGTGACAATAAACTAATCTGTAAACTGTTTCACTATAAACCAGGGTCTCTTTCCATGTTGTATGAGTCTGACGGATGAAAATTCGAACATTGACTGGCCGGTGTGAGCTAGTTGGGCCAAAGGGCCTGTTTCCATGCTGTATAATTCTATGACTCTATGAGTGTTGCTTTGCGGAATGGCAATGTCCACATAACCTCCCAAGACTCCTATGTTTATGACCCCATTCATTTCCTATTTTACAAAAGGAATATAAAAGGTTCTAGATAAATGTCAGTCTTTATTTTTTTTAAATCTCATTCTGACCCTTTTGGCTTTCTCTTATAAAACTGTCCTAGCAAAGTTCTTGGATAGTTAATTTGTTATCAGGATTACCCCTGATAGGAATTAATGGCAATTTGAAATTTAGATAATGAAACATTGGTTAATGGAACATTGATCTAGAATCCTACCAAAGCAACAGCAATAATTAAGTAGATGGATAAATTAGTTGGTCTTGGTTACAGTAGTAATGAAACTGGATTAGTGAAATAACGCACATGGTTTGATAATCTACTTCCTTAGTTCTGACACAATTATGGATGGATAATAAATGCCAATGATGCCTACATCCCATGACCAAACAATACTAAAATAAAACATTTTGTTAAAAGGTATAACTCTGGCCCGAGTTCTTATGATGCATGGTTGCATGGTGATTGAGTTAGCAGCAGTTTGAAAAGAGTTTTGATCTGAAATCATGAGTTTGAATCTCACCAATCGCCCAAGGAATGTACATAATTAAGTACATCTAAAAAGAGACAGATTTAGCATCCATATGATTGGTGGCCGTGGAACTGTCAGTTGTTGTAAAATCCCAGCTGGCTCATCACTGTCCTTTAGAAATGGAAATCTGCTAATCTTACCCAGTCCAGCCTATGCTAGATCAAACATATTGTATTTGTTGTCAGTTCTTATCTGCCCACAGCAGTGACCTGTTCAATTCAGAGAAAATTAGATTTAGGCAATAAAAGTCACTGCTACCTATATTTTCTCTGTTCCTCTTTATTCCCCAGACCTTGCAATTTTTGTTGGTTGTGCTTCAATAGCCTGACCCCAATTGAAATCCCGAAGAATGAAGATATTACACATTGCCACATTGAAACCTCCACAACTTTGCAAACTGCAACCACAGAAGTCAAAGACTTATCAACTGCAGATGGTCACAGTTTGATTCATTAATTTAATATAAAATATCACAGATTGACATTGTGATTTTGTTCCATGAACAAATGTGAATGGTATGCTCTTAAATGCGAGTCAGTGCCTCCTTTAAAATATTTGATGAATTTGCTACAAGGGCATTAAACACTCCCGTGATAGCATCACCAATAGTAATTTCTAAGCAAAGGACCAAAATTTGCAAACCTAGGAATATTTCCTTCATATCATTTGATGCATTGAGCTTGGAGTGATATAATTCAACAACTGAAGGCAATGAAATAAAACTTTAAGTATTGCATTGTCAAACTGCAATCTTGATTGCATGCCAGACTCTACACTACTTGCATATTCATTTGGCAAAAGTGTGGAATATTTTTATTCAATGCTGTTGTCAAATAAAATCCAGAATTCATGATAGATTTTGGGAGTTGGTGTTAAAACACTTCATTTTGTACGTCTCCCACTCTCCGTAAATCAAGATTGATGAGAGGTGAAATTATTCTGCGACTGCCACAGAAATTATACTGGCCTTCAGGGAATTTTGTATTTACCTCAGAATAGTTCTTCAGCACTTTCTGTCTGGAACAAATAATCTGTCAATTTTATTCAAATGAAGAAGAGAGTCATTTAAAGGAGTGCCTGTCCTCCGTTTAAAAATGACAATGGAGAAATATCACATTCCTTGGGTTCAGCTACCAATACTCTGAAAATGGGAAGCAGAGGATTTATCTTTCTTAAATGAACACATTTCAAATAAAATATAAATTACCATTTTGTAATGGTCTGGAAATGTGTTTTATGAAAAAAAAAACTTTTACTGCAAATAATCAATATACTTGGATATTATATGTGCAACCATTGGAAACAATTGATTTTGATATGCATGGATATGTAGAAACTTCTATAATGTGGCATTTAGACACACAAGTTTGTTCTGGCTTTCTTTTATTTTAATTTAGCTCAAGTTAGAGCTACAGCATGGAAACAGGTCATTCCACCCACAGAGTCCACGCCGACCATCGATCACCTGTTCACACTAGTTCTATGTTATCTCTCGCTCATCCACACCATACACAGGAGGGGCATTTTATAAAAGCCAATTAAACTGCAAACCTGCACGTCTTTATACACACACGTGGTCATATGCACACACGTGGTCACAGGGAGAATGTACAAACTCCACACTGTCAGCACTCAAGGTCAGGATCGAATCCGGGTCTCTGGTACTGTGAGGGATCAGCTTTATCAGCTATGCCTCTGTGATGCATCGCAATGAAATATTAGCTGATCCATGACATCACAAAATTAACCTGATTTTTTAATACATCCTTGAATTGTTTTAATTAATAATAGTCTTAAAATTAACAGTCAACCTAAATTGCCATTTGCAACAAATTCCAAATTTCCATCACCCTCTTATTTGAAGTCTGGCTCCAATTTTTAGAGTAATACCCTTTATCTCAACATAAATAATTTATTTCTATGTATAGTGCTGCTCGCCCGCCACAGTCAGATGATGGAGGACATGCCCGTCATGGACCGACAATGGAGGAATCACCCGCCGAGGACAGAGGAACGAGGAACGGCCACCATGGACCGATGACGGAGGGCTTGCTTGCCCTGGACCGATAGAGGATCCGCTTGTGGACACCGAATTGGACCAAAGGCACCTTTATCAACAGGAACAATGCCACGATGAGTGAGGTGGACCAGCAAGACCACTAGGGGGTGGGGTGGGGGGTGGGCTGCCGAGATCAAAGGGAGGTCTGTTTATGTAGGATAGAACTGCAGATGCTGGGTTAAACCAAAGACAGACACAAACTGTTAGAGCAACTCAGCAGGACACTCAGTATCTCTGGAGAGAAGGAATGCATGACTTCTTGGATCTGAAGAAGGGTCCTTCTCTCCAGAGATGCTGAGTTACCCAGCACTTTATGTCTATCTTCAGAGAGGACTGTTTGGTACTTTGTAACTTTGTTGGTGCCAACACGTGGCGATATTTGTTTATTGCCTAGGTTGTTTGCCAAACAAAGTATAGTACACATAAAGTATCAATCATTCATTAATAAATTCATTCATTATATAGCACAAATCATCCTGCAACCTTCCATATTTTAAGTAACAACAATATTAATGCCCGATAAAACATTATGGCAGTGTTGTTTGATTATATAACAGGATGGAAGATATTGGTGGGAAGCTCACTGGAAGCCATCCAACATAAATGAAAATAGCTACAAAAAGCTGGAGTATCTCAGCGGGGCAGGCATCATGTCTGGAGAGAAGGAATGGGTGTTGTTTCGAGTCGAGACTCTTCAAATGAAACATGGATTATTGTCATTAAAATAACAATTGATCATTCTCATTCATAAATCTGAAATCATAAAAAGAAAATACTCACCAAGACCGTGTCTGTGAGTTGACATAGAAGGCAACACATTCCAAGTCTTTGTTTTTGGGTTGTAACATTCCACAGTGTTTAAAGTCTTCAGGCCATCTCTGCCTCCAACAACGTAAAGTTTATCATCAATGACAGCTACTCCAAATTGCAGTCTCCTACCATTCATCACTCCAGCCTGGGTCCAAGTATTTGTTCGCAGGTCATATTTTTCAATGGTAGTGGCACCTGATAAAACAATTAGCGAGACATGATTTTGACGGGAAAGAGCAGATTGGAATCCTGAATGCACACATCACATGCAACCTAATAATACAGTGCCTCCCGCAACAAACAGAAGTCAAAAAGTTAAGTTAAAATCCATCAAGGGATTTTCATGTACAGCTTTTGGCATTTCATTGAGTGCTCACATTTCTCTGGACATTTTACTGACTAATGTACTTGTGGGTTTTTTTTCAATTAATAGCAGGAAGATGAAGCAGGAATTTATATATTTACAGCTGCATGATAAATTAAGTTCAATGGAAATCAAAGCAAGAAAGGAAGGGCTTAACTAAAAAAAAAGAAACCTTAACTAATGAAGAAAAAAAACAGGTTCAAGTTTGCCACATATGGGCCGTTTTCTTTGTCAGTGTCTCGGTTTGAGGTTCAGAAAATGATCTCACAAAATCTCTGCATTTCTCCTTTTTCTTTGAGGAACTCCGTGATGCTGTCACTTTGACTCAAGTTTATGGTCAGTGCCCACATCATCTCTTTGTGGGAAATAATATTTAACTCCATTCATTGTCTGACCCAGCAATGCAATTAGGAAATTTAAATTCTGCTAATCAAATAAACCAGAAAATTAATAAAAAACAAAACAGTCTTAGTATCTACATTCAGTTCACCATTGTTAATTAGGGTGGAAGATTTACCATCCTTGCTGGTCTCCATCCGTACTATATGCCCAGGGAATTACTACAGGCCATTGTGGTGTCTGTTTACATTCCTCTGTCTGCCAAACCGCTGCATGTGAGTGCATCATCTACACAGTCACTGCGAGACTCCAGACGCCCGAATGCTTTCATCGCTATTTCAGGGGATTTCAACCACGTGACTTTGGACGCTAACCCATCCACTTTCACTCAGTTTGTTGACTGTCCGACCAGGGATATGAAAACATTGGACCCGCTGTATGCCAATGCTAAAGAAGCGCACAGCTCCATAGCCATTCTGCCACTGGTACGATCTGACCACAACCGATTCACCTTTTATCCAGCTATAAGCCAATGGTCCAGATGCTGCCTGTGACCGCAAGGTCAGTGAGGAGGTGATCATAGGAGGCCTGTGACACTCTACAGGGCTGTTTTGAGGTCACATACTGGGACGCACTCTGTAGTGCCCATGGAGAGGACATTGATGGACTCACAGACAGTGTTACCAGTTACATAACACTCTGTGTGGATAATGTTGTCCCTGTGACTGTACACAGTTTACCAAACAACAAGCCCAACAATCAACCAGAAGAAAAGGGCCTTCAGGAATGGTGACAGGGAGGAGGTGAAACGAATAAAGAAAGATCTGAAGGTGAGACAAAGACAGGGATGACTACAGGAGGATGCTGGAGCTGAAACTTCAGCAGAATATCATGAGGGATAAGTGGCGTGCTATAAAGAGCATTACAGACTACAAGATGACAAGTGGTCTGGGGAGAAAAAGCAATCAGGACTGGGCCAACAAGATAAACCTGTTTTTAATAGGTTAGGTCTTTATACTCTGGAACGCAGAAAGTTAAGGGGGGACCTGATAGAGGTCTTTAAAATGATGAGAGGGATAGACAGAGTTGATGTGGACAAGCTTTTCCCTTTGAGAATAGGGAAGATTCAAACAAGAGGACATGACTTCAGAATTAAGGGACAGAGGTTTAGGGGTAATATGAGGGGGAACTTCTTTACTCAGAGAGTGGTAGCGGTGTGGAATGAGCTTCCAGTGGAAGTGGTGGAGGCAGGTTCATTGGTATCATTTAAAAATAAATTGGATAGGCATATGGATGAGCAGGGAATGGAGGGTTATGGTATGAGTGCAGGCAGGTGGGACTAAGGAGAAAAAAAAATTGTTTGGCATGGACTTGTAGGGCCGAGATGGCCTGTTTCCGTGCTGTAATTGTTATATCGTTATATGGTTATAATAGATATGATGGAGGGGCCTTTCTCCACCGCGCTCCTCGACAGACTCTCTCCCTCAATCCCGCTGGTCCACTTCCTCTGTCCTTTCTTTGTCGCACCTGACCATCAAGGCAGAGCAGGAGGTGAAGAAAGAGCTGAGCAGTCTCCGCCCAGGAAAAGCCATGCGCACTGATGATGTCAGCCCTAGGTTACTCAAGGCATGTGCCAGCCAGTTGTGTGGAGTACTCCAGAATATCTTCAACCTATGCCTGAGCCAGGAGAGGGTTCCTGTGATGTGGAAAACATCCTGCCTGGTTTCTGTACCAAAGAGGACACGTCACAGCTCCTCCAATGAATACAGACCCGTGGTGCTGACTTCACACATCATGAAGTCCCTGGAGAGGCTGGTGCTCACTCACCTGTCACCCCTTGTTAAACCCTGCCTGGACCCCCTGCAATTCGTTTACCAAACTAAGATGAGAGTTGAGAACGGCATCATCCAACAGTTCCATCATTCCTATGCTCACCTGTATAAGCCGGGAAGCACTATCAGAGTCAAATTTTTTTATTTCTCCAGTGCTTTTAGCACCATCTGGCCTGCATGCTAGGGAATAAACTGACGAAGATGTGGGTGGAAGCTCCTTTGGTGTCCTGGATCACCAACTACCTGACTGGACGACAACAGTATATTTACTAGCAGGGCAGGCCAGATGGTGCTAAAAGCACTGGAGAAATAAAAAAATATTTTAGCGTCCCAAGTATATTTACCATGTCAGGTTATAGAACTGTGTATCAGACATGGTAGTGAGCAACACAGGAGTCCCTCAGGGGATGGTCCTCTCTCGCTTCCTGTTCACCATCTACACTTCGGACTTCAGATATAACTTGGACTCTTGCCACCTGCAGATATTCAGATTACTGCATTTGCGGGCTACATCAGTGAGGGGAGGGAACCTGAGTACTGTGTAGTCGATCACTTAGTTGGGTGATGTGGGCTGTAACACCTCCAGCTCAACACCAACAAGACTAAGGAGTTAGTGGTGGACATTAGTAGGAGAGGAACACCCCTGTCCCCTATCTCCATCAATGGTGTGGATGTGAAGTTTACCAAGGAGTACAAATACCTTGGCGTTTACCTGGACAATAAACTGGACTGGTCCAGGAATGTTGAGGCCCTGTACAAGAAGGGACAGGGCCAGCTTTACGCTTTGAGAAGGCTCCGCTCCTTCAACATCTGCAGTAAGATGCTGCAGATGTTCTACCAATCGGTGGTGGCTCCGTCCTGGGGGTGGAGTGGATTCATGGGAGGTGGTCTTGGAGGAGAAGATGCTCTTCAAATTGCTGAGCATCTTGAATAATACAGCTCACCGACTCTAAGACACACTGGTCAACCTGAGGAGTACCTTCTGCAACTGACTGGTTTCAACCAAAATGCAGGACAGAATGTCACAGGAGGTCCTTTTTACCTGTGCCTATCATATTGTAGAAGTCCTCCATCTTTTGTCATGGGATAGACTGACTCCCGTCCCCCCCACCATCCCCAATCTTTGCACATCCCCAATCCTTTCCACTCGTCACTTTAAATTCATGTAACATGTATCTTGTGTTTTATGACAGTTGGCAGACCAATTTATCTCCTGAAAAAAAAGTTATATCGTTTCGTATTGTGTCGTAAGTACAATGGAAATCGTAAGCATGAAGGGAAAGGCTTCTCAATTCAGGAAATTCTCTCGCAGAATCTATGCACTGCTCCTTTTTCTTCTAGGAACTCCTTGGAGCTATCTCTTTGACCCAGATTTACGGTCATGTGCCCTATCATCTCTTTGTGTAAAACAATATTTAACTCCATTCACTATCTGATCCAGCAATTCAATTAGAAAATTTAAATTATGCTAATCAAATAAACCAGAAAATGTATTAAAAAAAGTAAACAGTGTTAGTATCTACAAGATTATTGTAAAAATCCATTCAGTTCACCATTGTTCATTAGGGTGGACGATTTGCCATCCTTGCCCAATCTGATCCATATGTGTGCCTGATGCCTATTGCATTCCCAGTTCAAATGGAATTAGAATGAACAATAACTGTTGGCATCTCATAATAAAACAAAAGTCAAATATCAGTAAATAACACTTTGTTAATTAAATATGTATTTTCAAAGTTGTCATTATCTCTGTTGGTTGGGTGTCCTTAATCATGAGTTTGATTTTGGAATTGTATATTGATAGAATTGATGATAAGTGGTTTGCATTACAGCTATTGAAGCATACGCCATACTCCCCCAAAAAAATAATATTCTCAGTGAATTCAGTTCACTGTAAGATATCATTTCCATTTGGTTGTTGAAAAAGTTAAACTAAAGATGCTAATCCAGTTATAGAGCCTCATTCAGTAATAAACTCTGTGGAACATTTCCTGCCTAATAAGCAGAACAATTAATCCCTCTGGGTAATTGCTACTCTGTACAATACTTAGCTGTGTCAGAATAGCTTGACTCTTTCACTGTTGCGTGTATAATTGTAACCGTGTTCCTTCATGTTGTAGACCCAGAACAACAAAATCAGAAAAATACATAATTTAACTCAAATTAGTCATTATCATTTCTCAAGAAAATTGGAATCTACCTACTTACTAAAGGTTGCATGGTCTATGTACTTACAAATGCACCCTTAGGAATTATTCAATTTTTGTATCAATCAAACTTTAACCTTCGTGCGCTACTAGCCTAAATTATAACATTTAAAACTTTGCTATGAAGATATTATTATTTCCATCTTCAATTTTCAGTATATTACTTTTACTTTGATGATAGACACAAATAACTGGAGTAACTCAGTAACTGGAGTAACTGGCAGCATCTTTGGAGAGAAGTAATGGGTGACATTTCTGGTCGAGACCCTTCTTCAGACTGATTAGGATAAGGAAAATTAGAGATATAGACATTGATGTAAAGAAATAAAGAACAATGAATGAAAGATATGCAAAAAATGGAAGGTTGGTTAAGAAGGTTCAACTGTTGGGTATAAATGCAGGAGTAGCAAGATGGATTCAACAGTGGCTGAATGGGAGAAGCCAGAGGGTAATGGTGGATGGTTGTTTGTCGGGTTGGAGGCAGGTGACTAGTGGGGTGCCTCAGGGATCGGTGTTGGGTCCTTTGTTGTTTGTCATGTACATCAATGATCTGGATGAAGGGGTGGTAAATTGAATTAGTAAGTATGCAGATGATACCAAGATAGGGGGTGTTGTGGATAATGAAGATAATTTCCAAAGTCTACAGAGTGATTTAGGCCATTTGGAAGAATGGGCTGAAAGATGGCAGATGGAGTTTAATGCTGATAAATGTGAGGTGCTACACCTTGGCAGGACAAATCAAAATAGGATGTACATGGTAAATGGTAGGGAATTGAAGAATACAGTTGAACAGAGGGATCTGGGAATAACCGTGCATAGTTCCTTGAAGGTAGAATCTCATATAGATAGGGTGGTAAAGAAAGCTTTTGGTATGCTAGCCTTTATAAATCAGAGCATTGAGTATAGAAGCTGGGATGTAATGTTAAAATTGTACAAGGCATTGGTGAGACCAAATCTGGAGTATGGTGTACAATTTTGGTTGCCCAATTATAGGAAGGATGTCAACAAAATAGAGAGAGTACAGAGGAGATTTACTAGAATGTTGCCTGGGTTTCAACAACTAAGTTACAGAGAAAGGTTGAATAAGTTAGGTCTTTATTCTCTGGAGCGCAGAAGGTTAAGGGGGGACTTGATAGAGTTCTTTAAAATGATGAGAGGGATAGACAGCATTGATGTGGATCAGCTTTTCCCTTTGAGAATAGGGAAGATTCAAACAAGAGGACATGACTTGAGAATTAAGGGACAGAAGTTTAGGGGTAACATGAGGGGGAACTCAGAGAGTGGTAGCGGTGTGGAATGAGCTTCCAGTGGAAGTGGTGGAGGCAGGATCGTTGGTATCATTCAAAAATAAATTGGATAAGCATATGGATGAGAAGGGAATGGAGGGTTATGGTATGAGTGCAGGCAGGTGGGACTAAGGGAAAAAAGTTGTTCAGCACGGACTTGTAGGGCCGAGATGGCCTGTTTCTGTGCTGTAATTGTTATATGGTTATATGGTTAAAAAAAAGTAATAAAGGAAACAGAGCATTGTTAGCTGTTTGTAGGGTGAAAACGGGAAGCTAGTGCCACATGAGTGGGGGCGGGAGACTCTTTGCTCTTACAATTACAGCTGTTGTTCAATGCATTTCAATGCTCCCTCTGAGTCAGGATGTTCTGGATCAAGTCTCACTCCAAACACACAAGCAAGGTAACCAGCCTAATATTCAGGACTGCAGAAGAGTCAGAGGTCTGTCTAATTTTTAGATGAGATGTTGAGTGGGAATTTGCTGACATACACAAACAATGAACATATCAATTTGTCAACTTGCAAGCACTGTACTATTTCCCAGTTGGCAAGGTCATGTGTGGCTGCAAGTCCTTGCATAATGCAAAGTCCCAAATCATAAAGCCACTGCTTGCTGCTGACTCGGATGAACCATAACATTTATCTTTCCCAATCCCAAATTGCCAACTTGCAAACACTGCACTGACTAATCATAAAACCACTGAAAAGGTTTTAACTTGCTGATAGCTCACACCTCCAGCTTCAATTGACCATCGAAACGATAATAGACTTTGAACGGTCTGAATTGCTGATATTCAGAAATATTAAAAACTGTTATTAAATAATTGTAATGTCTATTTTTTAAATGAACAACGTTTCAAAGATATATTTTACTAAAATATTTACATATTAGATCAAACTTAATAACTGAATAAAATTGAAGTTACGCAATGCCTGGCCTTCTTCCTTGCAGTGACCACTCTCATTTCAATGCATGGGCTCAATGTCCCTGCACAAAGCCTATCTCAGCAGAGGTTAGAAACATAGAAACATAGAAAATAAGTGCAGGAGGAGGCCATTTGACCCTTCGACCCAGCACCATAATTCAATATTATCATGGCTGATCATCCAGAATCAGCACTCCGTTCCTGCTTTCTTCCCATATCCCTTGATTCTATTAGCCTTAAGAGCTCTATCAAACTCTCTCTTGAAAACATCCAGTGAATTGGCCTCCACTGCTTTCTGTGGCCGAGAATTTCACAGATTCTCAACCCTCTGGGTGAAAAACATTTTCCACATCTCAGTCCTAAAAGGCCAACCCCTTATTCTTAAACTATGACCCCTGGTTCTGGGCTCCCCCAGCATTGGGAACATTTTTCCTGCATTTAGCCTGTCCAATCCCTTAAGAATTTTATATGTTTCAATAAGATCCCCACTCTCCTAAATTCTAGTGAATTCCAGGTTCAGTAGGCAGATTGTCCATTGTAACAGCTGGGGAAATATTCACTGATGGCCTCCACAGATTTTTGTGGCAGATTCCTCAGAGAAGTTTATTTAATCCTTAAAGAGGAATAACCCTTATTTTCTTTAAGGATAAAGAAACTTCTCCTCATCTCCGTCCTAAAAGAACATCCTTTAATTCTGAGGCAATGACCTCTAATCCTAGACTCTCCCACTAGTGAAAACATCCTCTCCACATCCACACTATCCAAGCATTTCAGTATTCTGTATGTTTCAATGAGGCCTCCCCTCAATCTTCTAAACTCCAGCGAGTACAGGCCCAGTGCTGACAAACGCTCATTATAAGTTAACCTACACATTCCTAGGATCATTCTTGTAAACCTCTTCTGCACCCTCTCCAGAGGCAGCACATCCTTCCCCAGATATGGTGCCCAAAATTGCTCACAATATTCCAAAAGTGGCCTTACCAGCACCATATAGAGCCTCAGCATTACATCCCTGGTTAATGTATACAAGCCCATTTGAAATAAATGCTAGCATTGAGTTTACTTTCTTTACTACTGATTCGACTTGCAGATTAACTTTTTGAGAATCCGGCACTAGCATTCCCAAGTCACTTGTCATTGAGAGGCTAAGCCCTATGGAAAAAGCCTTTCAAATACTAGGTCTGAATCGTCCAAAAGGCCACATGAATGACAGTGATGCCTTGTATATGGTATTAACATTACAAATGTATAGCAAAACACAAAGTTCTGGCAAAACTCAGCAGCCAGCAACATCTGTGGAGGGAAATGAACAGATGATGTTTCAGATGTTGGCCTTCATAACAAGAGGATTTTCAGTATAGGAGTAAAGAGGTTCTTCTGCAGTTGTATAGGGCTCTGGTGAGACCACATCTGTAGTATTGTGTACAGTTTTGGTCTCCTAATTTGAGGAAGGACATCCTTGTGATTGAGGCAGTGCAGCGTAGGTTCACGAGATTGATCCATGGGATGGCTGGACTGTCATATGAGGAAAGATTGAAAAGACTAGGATTGTATTCACTGGAATTTAGAAGGATGAGGGGATATCTTATAGAAACATATAAAATTATAAAAGGACTGGACAAGCTAAATGGAGGAAAAATATTCCCAATGTTGGGCGAGTCCAGAACCAGGGGCCACAGTCGTAGAATAAATGGGAGGTCATTTAAGACAGAGGTGAGAAAAAAATGTTTTCACCCAGAGTTGTGAATTTACGGAATTCCCTGCCACAGAGGGCAGTGAAGACCAAGTCACTGGATGGATTTAAGAGAGAGTTAGATAGAGCTCTAGGGGCTAGTGGATATGGGGAGAAAGCAGGCACGGGTTATTGATAGGGGACGATCAGCCATGATCACAATGAATGGCGGTGCTGGCTCAAAGGGCTGAATGGCCTCCTCCTGCACCTATTTTCTATGTTTCTATGTTTCTAGATTGGGATCCTCCTTCAGACTACAAATGCACAGATCAGATAACACTATGAATGTATAAACAAGACAATAAAATTTAATGTAAATATAGCCATGTACTTTAAAAAAATATTTTTTAGGAATACAGATTATTATTAAAATGAAAAACAAATTATGTCAATAAATGACAGCTTGTCTCCTTGCAAGGTGTTATTTTATTGAAGGCCAGGTCCCTTCTCTTCAGTGTCCTGACCAAAAGTTACTCCTTAGTCAATACCCCACACAAACGACAAATCTGGTACTTGTAACCTTGCTATTTGATGGAATTGTGAGCAAATGTTTGTGTCCTACATTACCAAAATAACTACATCTGAAAAATAACCACCTGCCTCATTGCCCACATATGAGAGTGGATGGGGCAATGATTAAAGTAGGTGAGGATCTGCTGAAAAGTGTCAGCAATTCACCATTGCTTCCAAAGCAGTCAGTAAGTTCAAGGAAGCTATAGGACATGTTTTGTACCTAAATTCAAATTGTTCCTTAATATTTAAGTATTTGTTCTTACTTTCTAAACCTTGATAATAGTAGGAACCTGATGTTAAATGGCCAACCATCTTGTAGAAGAATAGAGTCATGTAGTACAGAAACAGGCCCTTCAGCTTGCCAAGTGCATGCCGACCATCAAGCACCCATTGACACCAATTATACATTAATTCCCATTTTTTATTCACTGTCAATGCACAATCTCCTCAACTGGCTCCAAACTCTTGCATTTTTCTATAAATTAGGGGAAATTTACAGAGGCCAATTGATGCACCAACCCTGTTATTTTGGGACTTAGGAGGATCGGAGCACTCACAGGAAACCTATGTGGTCACTTGGAGAATGCGCAATCCCCACACACACACACAGCACCTCATGTCAGGATTGGAATGGGTCTGATGCTAAGGCAGGGGCTCTATTACTGCACCACTCGCAGCTCCCTTTGAAAGTTATTAGATCTTTTTCTTTGTGTAAGTGCATACTGTCATTCACATTCGATTCCAGGCTGTGTTATATTCCATCTTGAAAAGCTGATTATCTTCCCAAATGCTCAGACACAGTCCAGGCACTGACACATCACTGAATAAATCCAACTATAGTGCAATGCCTTCTACGTATAAATCCTCTGCTGTGCTAGAACAAGAATCACTGATGTAAAGCGTTATTGCAGCTTGCTAAACACCAAATGTTCCTGAACATTTTTTCCCTATTGCATTTTTATACATCACATTGTGAATCAATAGACCAATAACATATCCAACAAGCTTTCCTAAATGACTATTGTAATGATTTTCCATCAGAACTGTAAAGCAGTGATGAATGGATTACTGAGTAAATAAATAACCCTACTATTGATGAGTAGAATATTAGGACTACCTATTAATAATGTGCAAATAGCAGACTATTAAGCCACATTCAACATTTATTTCAATTGAACTGATTTTGAAAATAACTGAATATGGTGTTCCATTAAATTACAAAATGAATCACAAAATGTATCACGTTAACAGTCTGACCATATTCTACAATTATTCATGGCAATGCTGTTTTCCTCCTCTCATCGTGTTCCAGTTACAAATAGTGAAGAAAAGTCTGTCACAACCTTCACCACTGACACAGTAATGCCAAATGCAAACTGGAGCAACAACATTTGGCATTCTGCTTGTGGTCAATTTGTATGAACATTGAACTCCTTTCCCAGTTCACCCATGTTCCCTCTCCCTCTGTTCAGTTTTCCCACTGCAATTTCAGTTCTAATGCAGGGTCGCAACCTGTAATGTTGACAAACATTGATCAACTGAGTTCTTCCAGCTAGGTCTTCTTGCTCGTGTATTTGAATCCTCTTCAATAGATCTACATACTATTTGCGTACCTAGTTGCTGGCTGTAATGGAATGTGTGCTTTCAATTAATGTAATACAAGGACATCTAGCCTTGTCACACCTTCTTCTTTCCAAATCCATCACTATCCAGAAAATTGTCTGTCTTTCTGATACTATAGGCTATTCCCGTTATCCTGCATTTGTACACCATGGACGGCATGACTGTAATCATCTATAGTCTTTCCGCTGACTGGATAGCATGCATCAAAAAGCTTTTCACTGTACTTACTGTAGGTACACGTGACAATAAACTAAACTAAAAAAAAATTAGATCTATAACAGATAATCTCACATTCATCCTCATTGCACTGTATCTGCCATTAATTTGCCCACTTACCAACTTGTCTAAATTACCTTTACATTTTCCTCACAGCTCATACATTAATCCCTTCCACTTTTCAACTTTGTGTTGTCTGCAAATTTGGAGATGTTTCATTCACTTATCCAAATATCCATGTATGCAGTAAATAGCTGATCCCTGAGACACTCTCCTAGTCACTGTGTGCACCCTGCAAAAAACCCATTTGTTTCCACTCCGTTTCCAGTTTGTTAACCTTTTTTGAATACATGCCTGTATATTATCATCAATCACATATGCTTAATTGAAAAATTCTTCTTAAAGTCCAAATGTTCTTCCTGCATATATTCCACCAGTGACATCTTCAGATAAACTGCAGTGGATTTGTCAAGCTAATTCCTCTTTTATGAATTCATGTTGACTTTGTTCTATCTTAATAATATTTTCCAAGTGTTGGTTTTCATCCTATTAATGTTTTCCAGATGTTGTCACTCAAAATTATATAACAAATTCCAGCATTTTTTCTACAGCCATGTTATGAAAACGGAGCTGTAATATCTTGTTTTATTCTCCTTCATCTTTTCCTTCAGTTATGTGGTTGCCATCTCCCCCTACTCATCCAATCCCCCTGCCCCCAACTGTAGGAACTGATCCACTGATCCAGAGTATAAAGTAATTTGGAAGATGGCCACTTATGCATCTACCATTTCCAGGATCAATTCCTTTGCTAATAGAGGCTGTCAATAATCAGCCTTTAGTCCCATTATTTTCCAAACACTATTTTGTTAGAGCTTTGAATTTTCTTCAGTTTCTACCTTTCTCAAGACCTTTAATTCCCAATATATCTGTAAGTTATGTATGTCTTCCTTTACAAATTCACAAAGTTTGTGATTAACAGTTCTCTTATTTCTTTGTTTAAGAAAGAATTGCAGATGCTGGAAAAATTGAATGTAGACAGAAATGCAGGAGAAACTCAGCGGGTGAGGCAGCATCTATGGAGTGAAGGAATAGGTGAAGTATTGGGTCAAGAACCTTCTTAAGACTGATGAGGGGGTGGGGGGTGGGGTTGGAAAGAAGAAATGAAGAGGCGGAGACAGTGGGCTGTGGGAGAGCTGGGAAGAGGAGGGGAAGGAGGGGGAAAGCAAGGACTTCCTGAAGTTAAAGAAGTCAATGTGCATACCGCTGGGATGTAAACTAACCAAGTGAAATATCAGGTGCTGCTCCTCCAATTTGTGGTGGGACTCACTCTGGCCATGGAGGAGGCCCAGGACAGAAAGGTCAGATGCAGAATGGGAGGGGGAGTTGAAGTGCTGAGTCACCAGGAGAGCGGATTGGTTAATGCGAACTGTGCGGAGGTGTTGGTCGAAGCCATCGCCAAGCCTGCGAGAGAAAGAGAGAGGACGTGGAGCACCTCGCACCTCCTCCAGCTGGGGATCCACCCGAGTCCCACTGAGGATGCTTGACCGACAAACTGGCAGGAGCTGGAGACAAAAGTCGACACCCAGCTGGGACGCTGGTCAGGCTTCCTTAGAGTTATTTCTTTCCTGGGTGGGATGCTGGTCAAAAACCAGCTGGTGGCCTCCATGTTATAGTATTGGCTGACTACTCTTGTCCTGCCCACTATCTCTGCAACTACAATACAAAAGAAGCAAATGTTTTTTTGGGGGGGAGATAGGAAGCGCGGGTTTTCGCAGTGGTCCTGAGTCTCCCATTAGAGGAAGGTGGCCAGACCTTGGTATGCGTGCGTAGCCAGGTGGCGGCTCTCCATCTCAGGACACTGCAAAGGTACGTGTATGCGGAGAACCCCCACCCCCCCCCTCCCAAATGGCATGTTCTGGCCATGCATTTTTTCATCCAAGGCCGTTGCTTAAGGGTGGTTTCGCTGCTCCTGGTGGTGGGCATCAGTCAGCCCACCACACGGGGTCTGTTTTGCTTCTATTGCAATGTGTTAAGAATGAGGAATTTGGACATCTTCAGCCAGTGCGTTGCTCCTCAGGGGGAGAGGGGTGTTGTGGCTGCGAGGGGGGGCGGTCATCACCCTCTCACGGCTGGTGTTTAGGAGAGCCATGTGCTCAGAACGATTCTGACCGAGCTTACCCCTGCTCTGCCGGAATTGCTCATCGGGCCCAGGCTATGGAATATTTCCCGGGCGCCGGCCCCACACAACATGTGCCACCTTTCCGAGATCCCCAGCGTGCGTTTCAAGATGCGGGGAGACACGTACTGTAGAGAATGCTCCTGCACATCCTGTACTTCCTCGCCTTCGTTTTCCATCCGGACAGGCTTGTTACCACCTGAAGGCGGAGGCGGGCCCCACTAGAGGCGAGGAGGTGGTGGAGAGTGTTTAACAGAGCCGTGGCGTGTAATAAACTTATGAGTCGGTCACAGGCTCACTGGCCGCCTGTAACCTCTGCGGCGAGGAAGAGACCGTATTCCACCTGTATATGAGTGTGAGAGGTTGCTGTCCATGTACGAATATCTGAAGGGCCTGCTCCTTAAGTTTTTGGCTGCATTTTAGTCCCACGATCCTGGTGATGGACACAAGGCAGGGTGTGGGTAGGGCCGATCGGGAGGGTGGGAGGGTGGGATCTCCCTGTCGGTTTGCCCTTGGCCTGACCAAGATGGTCAAGATGGTCCAGGCAGTGGGCGGTTGATGGTCACATCAGAGTCGGCTGCCTGCCCCTCTTCCAGGCCTATGTCTGTGCTCATGTGTCCCTGGAGAGGGAACACGCGGTGTCCACGAGGATGTTGGAGGCCTTCTGTATGCGCTGGTAGCCGCGAGGGGTAGAGAGCACAGTAAATAAAAATTGCAACATCGTACTATAATGACAGCTTGATGTACTGTAACCATTGAACGTCTATGTACCTTTGGTACTCTGTAATATGCAATTGTTGAATAAAGTCCTTGGAAAGGAACAAAAAGAGAGAGAGAGAGAGATGGAGTGTGTCAATGCAAGATGGAATGTGTCAGGGAGAGAGAGATGGAATGACAATGAGAGATGAAGTGTGTCAGTGAGAGAGGGAGATGGAGTGTGTCAGTGAGAGGTGGAGTACATTGGTGAGGGAGAGAGAGATTGTGTGTCAGTGGGAGAGGTAAACTGTGTCAGTGAGAGAGATGAAGTGTATCAATGAGAGATGGAGTATGTCGGTGAGTAAGAGACAGTAAGAGAGACATGCCGAGTATGTAAGTGGGAGACAGAGAGAGAGAGGATCAGTGAGAGGGAGGGAGTGTGTCAATGAGAGGGATAGAGTGTCAGTGAGTAGAGAGGGAGATGGAGAATGTCACTGAGAGAGAGGAAGAGCACATCAGTGAGGGAGAAACAACAAATGTATCAGTGAGAGAGATGGAGCATGTCAATGAGATGGACGGAGAGAGATGCAGTGCACCACTGAGGGAGAGAGATGGAAGGTGTCAGTGAGAGAGAGAAAGATGGAAGGTACACAAAAATGCTGGAGAAACTCAGCGGGTGCAGCAGCATCTATGGAGCGAAGGAAATGGGCAACGTTTCGGGCCAAAACCCTTCTTCAGACCTGACCTCCCGGTGGCTCAGCACTTCAACTCCCCCTCCCACTCCGTATCCGACCTCTCTGTCCTGGGTCTCCTCCATGGCCAGAGCAAGCAACACCGGAAATTGGAGGAACATCACCTCATATTCCGTATGGGGAGTCTGCATCCTGGGGGCATGAACATTGAATTCTCCCAATTTTGTTAGCCCTTGCTGTCTCCTCCCCTTCCTCAGCCCTCGGGCTGTCTGCTCCCATCACTCAGCCTTCTGGCTCCTCCTCCTCCTTTTTCCTTTCTTCTTCCTGGTTCCCCCCACCCCCACCCCCCATCAGTCTGAAGAAGGGTTTCGGCCCAAAACGTTTAAACTTAGATTTTCCAGCATCTGCAGTTCCTTCTTAAACACACAGAGAGAGAGAGATGGCTTTGGTCACTGAGAGAGTTGGAGTGTGGACACCAGCAAATGGGGAATTAGGGGAGAACACTAGAAAAATGGAAAATCTAAGGTGGGTTCAAAAATGGGGAAATAGTGAGGGAATTAGAGAGCGTCAGTGAGATATGGAGTGTGTCAGTGGGAGATGGTGTGTCAGTGAGAGAGATGGAATATGTCGGTGAGCAATGGAATAAAGTGTAGATAAAAGAAAAGTGCATCGACCGTAATGAGGTAGATTGCCTCACCCTGGCAGTGGAGGAGGTTCAAGTCAGACACCCATGAGCCCAATTGTCCCTCACTCTAGCTCTGCCATTTTATTGTTTTGTAACTTCTCTGCACCAAGGCATGATTTATGGCAGACAAAAAGCTGGAGAAACTCAACAGGTGAAGCAGCATCTATGGAGCGAAGGAATGGGTGATGTTTTGGCTCTCCCGAAACGTCATGCATTCCTTCGCTCCGTAGATGCTGCTTCACCCGCTGAGTTTCTCCAGCTTTTTGTCTACCTTCAATTATTCCAACATCTGCAGTTCTTTCTTAAACATGACATAATCTGTAATCTCCAAGTAAACTAGCAGCGCACATTTGAGATGTAGGAAGAAACTGCAGTACCCGTGGAAAGTCACAGAGTGAATTTGCAAACTTTCTACAGGTGGTACCTTAGGTCAAGATTGTACCTGGGTCCCTGGAGCAGTGAGGAAGCAGCATTAAATGTCTTACCTCTGTGCCTCTGTTGTGAGCGCAATAGAGTTCAAGTAGACATGCTTCAGATGAGACCAACCCTGGAGTACAGCATATGTTTTTATTTATGTGAAGAGGGATAAACTTGATTTTTTTTAATGGAAAGAGTACAGAAAAGATTGACAAGGATATTGCCCAGACTCGACCCAGAGCCTTAAGGAGAGGTTGAGCAGGCTGGGACTTTATTTCTTAGAGTGCAGGAGGCTAAATGCACAGAGTTCTTTACCCAGAGTTGGGAATAAAAAAAATTGAGACATAGGTTTAACGTGAGAGGCGAAAGAGTTAATAGGAACATAAAGGGCACCATTTTCATACAGAGCACAGTGGGTAACTGGACAAGCTGCCAAAGGGGGTAGTTGACGTAGGTATTATACCAGCACTTTTGGATAAGTACATGGATAAAAAAGTTTAGAGGGATGTTTGGAGGCAAACACAAGCAGGTGGGACTAACATATGTGGCGTATCTTGGTCGCAATGGACAATGAAAGGGGCTGTTTCTGTGCAGTATGACTTTGAAGTAGAAGCAGTTCACAGAAGATTCACTGGATTGATTCCGAGGAAGAGGAAGCTGTCTCCTAAGGAAGGAATGAGAGAATGGACCTATACACCTTGGAACATTTTTTAAGTGAATTAATTTAAACAAAGATGACTGCAAGGGGGGTTTGCCGTATGAGATGTTGTAAGGATATTTTCCCCAGAGTCACAGGATTACGGCTCTCCCATTTCATTTGGAGAGATTTCTCTTAGAGGATCTTTGCAATTCTATGTCGAAGAGAACTGTGCCATAAAACATTTCAGCCTGAGACATTTTGACCTTCATGGGGCAAGAAAGGAGTTGAGACTAAATTCAGGTTAGCCATGATGTACAATAGAAAGCAGGCTTGAAAGGCTCGTTGACCTCCTCCTGCTTGCATTTCACATTGTTCTGAGCCGGTATGAAACACAACAATTAATTAACCAAATGCAATGAATGTAATGATATGATTAATAATTAATACTACAATTAATTTCTTTGCTCCTGCTGACTGTGTGGTTTCCACTATCTGGTGACAAAGGTTAATGTATTTTGTGATTTAGAATCATCAGCTTCATGCTTCATTTCTAGGAAATTAAATGGTTGATATGAACAAAATAAATGTAACTAGAATGGCACATTAAATTCTGCTGTTGAAAGCAATTCCAATCCTAAAGCATGACTGTTGCAGAGGAGCTTGAAAATAAATTTTAGATCCTGGCATGGGGAGAAAAGAATGGGACGATTGGAATCATAGAAATTGAAATTCAGACAGCAAGACTGTTTCAACAAATGCAACTTGGTAGATATATGTATAACTTGCAGTTCAGAAGTGGCTTTGTTATTTAAGTATTTTACTGAAACCATGTGCCAGAAATGGCAGCTCCATTTTAGACATAATATCCATTGCAGACAATAGCAGCGAATGGCATTCATATCAAGGGTGGCACAGTGGTGCAGCGCTGGAGTTGTTGCCTTACAGTGCTAGAGACTTGGGTTTGATCCTGACTGCAGGTGCTGTCTGCATGCAATTTGTACATTTGCCCTGTGACAGTGTGGGTTTTCTCTGGGTGCTCCAGATTCCTCCCATATTTCAAAGATGTGCAGGTCTGTAAGTTAATTGGGTCATGTAAATTGTCCATATTTTGTAGGATTGAACTAGTGTACGGGTGATCATTTGTTGGCATGGACCTGGTTGGCCAAAGGGCCTGTTTCCACACTGTCTTTAAATTAAACAGGTGTAGAACAATCTGCTTGATCATAATCTCTCACTTTTATTGTCTACCCCTATTTACTGATTTACTATAGTTTCAGTGAGGACCTATAAGTGAGAAGCACTATGACCAACACGGTCACACCTGCCATTTCCACATCTGAAAGACAAAGGAAGCAAATACATTGGAATATCTTCACCATCAAGGTTCTTCACCAAACTGCACACGAGTGTGAAGCTATGCAGTTAATGACATGCCGGAATACCTTCACCGGGGGCCATAGCAGTCCAAGAAGAAGAGCTAAGGTCATCAGGC